>NC_072020.1:22418713-23035797 GCF_027791375.1 Indicator indicator | reverse complement strand
AGTCCTTGAAGATGCCTTCTAAAGCTTTGGGCTTAGAATGCCAGACAGTATATTCTGCCAGAAGAAAACAGTAGGCTAATCGGGACTAAGACATGTTCACTCCTTTTGAACTGCAAGGTCTGCAAGTTATGCTCACCTTACACAGGGCTTGCTTAGGGAGAAGAGAATGTTGTAAATCCTTTGCACTTTTAAATTATTGATTTGACTGACTCCAAAGGGACATAGTAGTATTAATTTTAATTTTAATTATTTTATTTTCTTTTTTTTTGTGGGGGGAGGGGGCAGGGAGTACAACAATAACTTCAAGCTACAGTTGTGTGTTAAGTCTTTGCGTTCCTGAGGACATAAGAACAATGCACGCTAATGGTCTCACTCCTGGCTCCCTCGCTCTCCCTCCCTCCCTCTCTTTCTTTTATTACGCAAGTCAGTTTCTGAAGGACTATATGCCTGTATATCCTTTCAATTTCCATTTATCCTTGCAGAATGAACACTTTCTTTGTTGCAAAACAAAATACCACCCTTTACCTTAATTGGACTTTTCAATAGATGTTCATCTACAGTAACTTAAGAATTGCAGTGATCAGTATTGTTAGGTGAAGCTAGTTTGTTAGGCAATGCAAGATGAAACAGTTACAGATCAGTGGAGCAAAGTCAAATGAAAATGGAAGGCTTCATTAGGAGTTGTCCATTGTCTTGAATCTGCAGCATTATATTTTCTTGTAATACTATGACTTTAATTTACATGATTTTTTAATAGATTATTGGGCCTATAAGAAGAGTGACTATTCTGTCTGTGTGACACTTTTATGAAACAATATATTATTATTAAAAGTAGTAAACAGAACAACTTAAATTACCTTTTTTTCTTTAAATTTTTTTTTCCAATTATGTGAATACGCACAGGAGAAAAAACTGGGGACAAGGGCACAAATACTTTGGTTTACATTATGAAGAAATACACTGCTGATCTTTGGTTTAGCTTTGCATTTTAATATTTAATAAACCTATAACAATAATTTTTCTCCAAGCATTCTGACCCCTTTGATTTTTACATTTTGATACATTGCTACAACTTTACAAGGCAGACATCTTTATTGCTCTGAGAGTACGTACAGAAATCTAGCAGTATTCAAACCCTATAAAACTATCTTATTCACTGGTTCCAAACTGAAATTTAGGCCTGAAGTGAAGGTGGAAATTGAGTCTGCAGTCTGCTGACACAAGATGTGTCAGAGACTTCATGCTTTTGTATTTGCAAACATATCAGGAGTGCTTTGCCAGACATGACACCCAAAACAAAAAATTTTGGATAGAGATCGTGTCTTTCAAGTACAGCGGCTAAATGTGTCCAGCAGTTTTGAAGTACGTTTCATGAAATATAACTTAGAGAGTGACCCAGTCCTTCAAAGTTCTTGGGAAAGCTGTTCCCTCCCCTTCAGCAAAAGTCACTCAGTGCTTGCTAGTCTGTGTACTGATGCTCTAATCCTGTCAAAGCCTAGGTTAGTATGTGTAATTCTCTTGGAATTAGCATATAATGTTGAAAAAGTTAAGCACAGGCGTGTGGGTTGCTGCTCTGTCATTGATTCTTCCATCTTGATGGTGTGCAGCTAAGAAATGTTTGTAGTTCCACAACACATGGGTAGATGCCATAAAGAATATTATTTATGGAGACTCTCTCTGCTTTGTGTCTTTCAAGTATGTTTCCGCAACTAATTGACAGTCTTAATTCACACATGCACACACTGAAAGCTGCATCCGTTATTAACCTTCAAACATATGGTTGACTTGATGATCTAGATAAGTGGAAAGCATAATGCTACCTATATAGTAGAGTCTGGCTACATGTTATTTCTGGCCTATTAATTAAAAGGAGTTTTTACCATATCAGTAGACTCTGATTACAGAAGGTGGTGGTGAAATTCACACTGAGCTAGAAATGTGAGAAGTATTGCTTTTATCTGAGATGGTCATAGCAGCCTACATGAAGCCTTACCAGTTGAGAAGTTACTTGGCAGGGAGCATGTTCCCTAAATATCTCTGTAAGAGTGATTCTGCAAGCTTGGGAACTGAAGCAAATCCAAGGAACATATGTAGCATGTTGCACAAGCACATAAAGAAGGTCTCACATTAATCAGCCTTTGCACCTTCCCTGAACTGTTATTTAGTGTCTCCTGTATCTCTGCTCTCCACAAACCCCAAGAGCTGGTGTTATGCAGACAACATTTCCTTTCCTTCCAGGGCAAGAATGCACAAATGTAAGAAAAAAATGCTCACAAAAGAGACCTTGGGTAAGCACTAAGCATCTTTTTACTGGGGAAAAACAACTTTGTCCTTGGTTTCCCCTGTACAAGGTCATGGGTTTCCACTTGTTCTGGACAGAGTGAAAACTATGGTTTAGAAGATCTTGCTTTGCCATGAGAGTTTGCAAGCTTATTTATCCATCTCTCCAACATGTTTTCAGACTGTTTTGCAAATGACTTTTACACCACTTAGCAGAAATCAAATCCTGTTTTCTTGCCCTGGCCCTCTCTTGGTTCCTGTTTTAACCCTGCCAAACCCAAAGTTGATGAAATCGCACCCTTTTGAAATTCCTTTCCTAGAATTCTTCTGGTTCCAGCTTATCCTCTCAGAGTCAAATTTATTTCCCTGCAAGGCATTGCTTAACTGCTGCTCATCTGATGTTTCGATCCTGTGTCTTATCTACCTCAGTGTTTTCTCTGTGCTATCTTAAGTGTGCTCTTCCTTTTTCCATTTAAATTCTTCTGTGTCTTCAGTATGGCTCATGTACATCCCATTGGCCCCCAAAACATCAATTACTGTGAACTACTTCTGGTAACTGTAGGTCAGCCATGGCCTTTCTGTGCATTTATGGTGTGCAAGAAAATTGTGCAAGGCCGAAAGTAAACAGGAAAAGAAAAACACAAACAAAATCCAAACAATAAAGAGAAAAAAGATGTCCTCTCCTCTCCACTTGAGGATGTGCACCACAGAACAGATTCTCTAAACAGCTATAGTGGAAATCAAGCATGACCCAGACATGACAATGATGGTGGTTGATATCTAATACCAGTGGTCCTAGTGTTGAGCAGAGCCTTGTGTGAAAAGGGAGTGTTTGAAACTGAGCTAAATAGGTGAACCCCCTCTGAATCTAACTTTATTAAAATGCTCTCTTTTAATTCAAAGATTTTAGGTAATAATTGCTTGTGCCAGAAGGAATGTGCTTCAAAGAAAGTAGTCTCATTTTGAAGGTGCCTGTAAACTCTTTAAACAGCATGGGCAATTTGCCCTTTCACTCTAATTTTCTGTAAGAAGAATCTTGAAACCCATAAAATATGTTTTTGTGATTCCAATGCATTGATATAATAGACATGAGCAGACAATTTTTTTGTATGTGTGTGTGTGTGGCTGTGTGCATCAAATCTAAAACAAGAGCAGATAGGGGCCTGGATAACCCACTTGATTTGACTGGACCTGTACTTGGTTACATTGCCATTTTATTTCTAAAAGTGTTTTTAAAACAGTTTGTGGAGGATGAGGGAGCTGGAGGCAAAGAGAGAAAAGAAAAGGTAAAGGAGTCTTGCTGATATGAATCCTTGGGCTTGGCTGTTATTTTCAATACCTAGGGTTTTTTAGTGTAATATCAGCAAACAGAGGGTACAGTAAAATTACAGAAGATATTAAATCAGAACTCTGGATACATAAATTCACATGAGGATCAGATCACAAGATTGGCTACTTTCCAGATAGTCTCCATGGGCTTTTTTCCATATCACAAAAATCACCACACAGTTTGGCACAACCTTCAGGCTCAGTGGAGAGGGTTCTGTTCCAGGACTGAAATAGCCGAAAGCACTAGATGCCAAAACTGAGGTGCGTTTGCAGCGTAGGACGGAGACAGTTTTACAGCTTTTGTCTCAACTCTTCTTTCCCCTTCCTAGAAATAAATCTCTCTTTTTTTGGTAAGAGATCTATCAACTTTATGGAGGGAGGAAAGATGAATGAAAGTATTTGTGAGTTTATACCTAACAAAAGCCTAGAAGTGTCTTGTTACAGTAACTCACATTTCTGCAGCACACATTAGAATCTAGTAGACAGTATTTGAGATTTAAAAAATTGGTAAACAGACACTGTTCTGGTCAAAATCAGAAAAAAAAATGAAACAAGAAAGTTGCAGACTTCTGAAAGTGATGGAGCCCTGCTCCCTTCCCCCAACTCTCATCAGCAAGCTGATGTTTCCAGCAACTTCAAAAACAGAAGACTTCTCTGTAATCCTACATGTACATAAGGAACAGATTAAAGGCCTGATTGGTGAAAAAATTTGAGCATATGCTAAAAAACCATTGACTTCAATGAGAGTTAAACATGTCCTCACACACGCTTCTTGAACTGGAGACTAATAAGGATATTAAAAAGGATCAAGAGCCTGCCCTCCTTCAGGAAGTGCTACAAAACTGTCATAGCTGAGATATTTTTTGTCATAATCATACCGATTTTCATCAATAGCCTCCTCACCTCACTTCTAGCCTTCACAATGGGTTCATACCCATCTCTCCCAATCTTACCCTCCCTTCTTCTTTCTTCTCCGTGTTACTCTGTGCCAGGGTAAGTGTTCTCTTGCTCCAAAAAGGGGAGGAACTACAGACTTTGGAGTATCCATTAAGGATGTCATCATTTCCAGTGTAATGAATATGGAAGATGGTCAGATGGTAGAGTGGATGATGGTTGAACATACTCCCTGAGAGAATTAATTACAACATAATGAATTACATTGCTGTCTAGCTATGCAGACCTAGGAATGATTGGAAGGACATAAACCACAGTACAGATTTAAAAAAAAAAAAAAAAAGAAGGAAAGAAAATCTTGCTAAAGAGTCACACATAATTTTTCCTAGAGGAATCCTATTTACAGGGAAAAAGGTACACCTCCTCCAACAGCAATCCATATTTATATTCTTTTATTAGACGAGTGACAGATGGAGTGAAGTAGTGATGACTAAAAGGCTTGAGTGTGGCTTGATTTCTTTCAATTCAGTATGACAAAGCAGGTTATGTATATGGTTCATGAGTGTGGTACTAATTTATTAAATGCTCATTTGGACTTTTAAAAAATAGCTTGCCTTCATTAGCAGCCTCAGGAAACAGACTCTGTGGTGTAATAAATCTCACTTGCAGGAATTTTGGTCTGATACTCATCTTAAAATACTCTGAACTTTTTTTTTTTCTGAACCTTGTCTCATGCTCTGCTACAGTCCTGAGTAATTTGTTCCTCCTCTTCATCATCCAGCTTTCAAAGCCAATTCTCATGCATCCTTATACACTGGATTAGTTAGTTTGAGTCTTTGTTCTTATCTTCAGGTCATTCATTCCAAATTTTTTGTTTCACTTTTGTATTGAAAGCTTTTTCTACAGATGAAGGTCAGAGGTAACTTTGGCATAAGGGGTGTTTAGCGTACTCTCACTTATAGACATTAATTTATGCAAAAGTCATAGAGTAGTAGAAACATTAAACCTGAATGTAGTTTGGAACAGAAAAACTGATGAGAGGAATGATCATCAGGTATAGCAAAAGCTGAAAATGAACTGTTTGTTTCTTTCTGCCCCCCAAATGTTAGTAAATTAGCTCATGTAATTAACAAAAATGTTTCTTGCCAACTCTGTTTACATGCTTCTTGAAGCAGTTTTCTTTCATTCAAGTCAGAAAAACCACAGATTTCCATCATGGTTTTGTGTTTTTTCTAGTTGCTGTTTTTTTTTTTTTTTTTTTTGCTGCACTGTCTTATAAAACTAAAATGAAATAATCCAGTTCTTTGCTCTTGTCCATTGGAGGCTACTTATTTATGAACCTGCTTGAAAGTGTTGAATGTTTTGGTATTCACTATGGTAAACCTGCAAAACATCTGTGTTCTTAAGCAGAGGCTTTCTTAAAATGTTTGAATTGTCACATTTCTGCAGAATGGGATTTCCCCTAGAGGGAAGAGAACTGGGAATAGATCTTTACTCTCCCAGGGTTGGTACCTGGTAATGCTGCTGCATGTTTCCTATGTCATCTGTTTTAGTTGCAGAGGTGTTGCACCACCATGTAGTTACATTTGCCTGTGTCTCAATAGTCGCCCTTTAAGTTTGAAATACAAAGTCTTATGACAACACAGTGCAGCTTTCAACCATCTTAGGATGTGTCAGGGTCCAGGCACAATGATGTATCCTGAGCTTCAGCAGAGCATTGCAGCTCCTGTATCAGCCTCCACACTGCTGGATAGACGTAATTGTACTGAGCAGCAAGAACTATGTAGCCTTCAGACTTCCCTTACTGTGGTGTGGCACAGCACATATTGATATATTCTACTTCCACGTCATGATGTGATCTCCTTCTGATTTTCTTATATAATATACTTTGTAATTTTCTGACTGTTTCAGCTACCATGCTTTGGTTTATGCTGGTTTAAAATTTTTGAGTTAATCTGTGATCACTTTTTGATGGCCAAGGAAGATGGGGTCATGTTTTGTTGTTTTGTTTTTTTTTAAGTATTAAACAAAACAAAACAAAACAATCTTGTTCCAAAAGATACTGTTTTGAAATATATGTTTTACAATTACTTTATACAAACTTTGTCTGCTACTAATAAAAAAGAAAATATTGCAAATAGCCCCTAACTAGGCATTTTGCTAAGTTCCTGGTTTGTTCATCTTATTATACTATGGAATTTAAAAGCTAGAAAAGCTGGCATTAAACTGAAAGGGCAATGGAAAGTTGGTAGCCTAAACATTTGTTTTGATTCATATGGAAGGAAAGAATTTGGACCAGATGCTTGAAAGAGCTCAGAACCCAGCAGCCCCCATTGTTCTTCATTTAGGTGCCTAAATGGTAACAGTTGGGTGTGCAGCTTGCTTGAAAGCTGATCCTTTTGTGTTGAAGCAGCTTTTAGGCTTTAGCCTATCTCTTCCTGGCTGTAGAACTTCAACTGTAAACATTTTGTTCCAGAATTCTTCCTCATCTATATCCTTCAAGCATTTGCTTATAGTTAAGAGATCTATTGTTAATATTGCAGGGCTGCAACCCATTCAGCCTGTCCTGAGTTTTACAAATATGTGTCCCTCACGTTGCTTCATACTGGGGATCTACTTCTCTGAATCTAGTGCTTTGGTAATGCGTTTTCAAGAAGTACCACCAGTGTGGGGATTTCTTTCATAATGCAATACCATTATATGCTTTTGTTTGCTTTAGGCTGGCAATCCTGTAAAATATCAACATACTTTAAAGAAACCAGGGCTGCTCACTTTCTCCTGTAAAGTAAGGTTCCAGTCCTAAATCATGCCTTGAGTGAGGCCAGTGTATAGGGTGCTTGCAAATCATTGTGCTTATACTTAAGGTTCATAATGTAATTGCAGGATTTGGTTAAATTAAGATCAAACAAGGCACCTAGTGTGCCTTTTTATAGTTAAATAATATACTAAAACTAACATTTGACTTTACGTAAGTTCTTTATATGTACACACACACTCACAGACTAATACAGTAAAAATACCATTTCAACTTTTATTGTCCTGTGGGCTGTATAAGGTGTATATTTGATTCAGAAGTGCCTTTGCACTTCATTTTGGATTACAGGTTTTAGTGATCTGAGAAGAGTAATTTTTAATAAATAAGCCATTATGCCACTCTGCACCCCAAAAGTAGAGAGTATGGGTGGCTTTGAAATAAGACACTGGATAAAAATCAAGGGGAAAAAGTCAAGTTTCCAACTCTGCCATAGACTTCTTATATGAATTTGCCTACTAGAACAATGCTCAGAAGCACTCAAGCAGTTTCGAGGGATGGAAGTTAGCACATACAGGTCAGCGTCATGATTTGCCAGGCAAACTGCTCCTGCTGAGAAGCAAGAACCTTATTTTGGGCAAATAAGCCTGACTGTACTCCCTACAGGAGTCCCTGTGTAGACCCATTAGTTTCATTTCCTTCAGAGTAATTTCAATACTCTTTACACAGTGCTGTAGTTATTCCATACTTCAGATCTTCAGTCTGTAAAATGGGCAGAACTGACTTACAGTCCCTTATATATAAACAGAGTTAAACCATTCAGGATGTGAAGCTAGACTGGGGAGTAGGTGGAATCAAAATGCAATGACATTTCCAGTTCCTAAATGCTGGGTGAATTACCCATCAAGGTATTTTTGAGCAAGTATGTGGCTCCAAAGAATAAATAACACTTCTATCATCTTAAATAGAGACATTTTTATTATTTTGATTATTTTTTTAGCCAATTATTGGCAGATGTGCTTTAGCCAACCATATGTATAGAGGTGATGTACAGATATATTTCTCTGCCTCAACAGATATTCCAGCTTCTTTCCAAATGGTGTGCTTGTTTGGCTGATGCAGAACTTCAGCCAGATATTTTTCTGAATTTGAATCCAGATCAAATGGAATGCCCTGCTGACTGGCTGGATCTCAGTACTTGCCTTGATCAGTGATCCTCACCCTTATAGAAAACAGGCAGTTGTCAGGTTATCTGGGATTTTCAACGCAGATTCTTATATGTTATCCATAAATCTATTTTACCTTCTCTGACAGATGGAAATGTTTCATTCAGTTAGCATTTGAGGACTAGAGCAACATAAATTTGGTACTATCTCGCTCTAGAACTATTTGTTTATTTCTTTTTTGTATTGAGACCATCCTGTTTCTCTGCATAAGCCTTTGCATGTTGCAAACCTACCACATACTGAAAACCCCATTCCTTTTCCCACTGCTGGACTGAGTTTGGTCAGCTGTATTGTACAATTTGTATTGGGTCCCAGTAAAGATTCATGTCAGTTTCCATGTTCTATTATTCCAATGTAAAATTGCCATCTGTCTCATTCCGTAGAACTAGGAGCTCTTGCCATGTAGTGAGTTGTCTCTCTACAACTAAGAACTTGGGGATAAAAGGACTTGGGGGTACTGGTGGATAAGAAGCTCAATATGAGCCACCAGCGCACACTTGAAGCCCAGAAAGCCATTTACATCCTGGGCTGCATCAAGAGAAGCATAGCCAGCAGGTCAAGGGAGGCGATTCTTCCCCTCTACTCCACTCTGGTGGAGACCCCATCTTGAGTACTGCAGCCAGTTCTGGAGCTCCTATTACAAGAAGGATATGGATGTGCTGGAATGTGTCCAGAGAAGGGCCACGAGGATGATCAGAGAGCTGGAGCACCTCTCCTATGGAGACAGAATGAGTTGGGGCTATTCAGTCTGGGGTGGAGAAGGCCTTCCAGTATCTAAAGGGGAACTACAAGAAAGGTGGTGAGGGACTTTTTAGGGTGTCAGGTAGCAATAGGACTAGGGGGAATGGATCCAAGCTAGAGGAGGGTAGATTTAGATTGGATGTTAGGAAGAAGTTCTTTACCGTGAGGGTGGTGAGACACTGGAATAGGTTGCCTAGGGAAGTGGTGGAAGCCCCATCCCTGGAGGTTTTTAAGTCCAGGCTGAATGTGGCTCTGAACAACCTGATCTAGTGTGAGGTGTCCCTGCTCGTGCCGGGGAGGGGGGCAGATAGGAGTAGATGATCCTTGAGGTCCGTTCCAATCCTGACAATTCTATGATTCTATGAACTAAGAATTTCTTTTCTGTCCTGAGCCTTAATTGGAAAGATTAGACACCCATTTTTTCCTGTCACTCACTGACTTATTGCCATGAGATATTCAGCATTCTGGCTCTTCTTGCTGCGTTTTCAAGTCTAAATGTAGGCCATCAAAATACCTGGATACTTTTCAGTGCTGTGGTTACATTTCTGCACAGAGCTCTCGGAAATTGTGTGAAGGGTGCTATATAAATGTACAGATTAGACTGGAGTGGATTAAATAGGACTGGATTTCTGGAATGCACATCATACCTTACTATGAGTTCTCATAGTGTGGTTAGAGCCAGCCTGTACTGCATGAAAATTTTTTTGTGATGTCCATTTAACCAATAAATCTGTCATCACTGACTGGTCTCCATTTCCTCTGAAATAAACAAATCACTATTAGGTTCTTTGAAGCAGCAGACTGCCAGGAAACACAAAAGTCACTTTTGCTTCATCCACAGAGATAAAGTAGTTAGTAAGTGGAAATGAGCTGCAACTGAAGGAGCCTCAGTGTTCTCACACCTGCTAGAAAGTACAGTAGGTTTCCACACAGCAGGAATTCAAACAGACCTCAGATCACTGAGTTCAGTGAAAGTGAGCTTTCCTAGCCAAGAAATGAATTGCAGGCCCTTCAAAACTACTTAAAGAAATCCAGTTTCACAGGGACAGAGGAAATTTGAACAAGTCCAGGAAGTTCTAGGCCCATGATGTCCATTGAGTCAGCTGCTGTTTGCCTGGCACCATACTTCTGACTGCCATGCTTCCCTGGCTCCCTTTTTGAACCAGATGGTCCTCTGCTTTCTGCATTTGGGGCTTCATTCCACAGGATACCCTCTCTGTGCCTTAACTGCCTTTAGCACCAAGTGCTTTCATGTGCAAGTTTGCATCTGCTGTATCTTTACTCTGGAGCTGGAGTTTACGTCATTGCAATCTCTGTTGCCCAGTGATCTGTGACTTAAGTCTTATCTTTTATCTCTTTTCAGTGTAAAAAAAAGGAGTCTTGAAAAGGCAGTAAAGTCCTTAATTCATGCTGGTTGTTCTCCGATGACTACTTCCACTGCTGAAAAAGGTTGTGGAAGTTAAGCTTCTGACAGGCAAGCATAGTGGTTGTGAAGGGGAAAAAATCTTGGGTTTAGGTTCTGTAACTTATTTTTAGGTGCACTAATATAATTTACCTCATAAAAATGACAGAAAATTTTCCTGTTAAGAACTTGCAGTTATTTTCAGCAAAGTAGCTTTAAGCTTTGTTTCTAATAGAAACTGACTCTTGACTTCTACAAATGTCTATGAATATGAAAACTACAAATAACTGCTAAATGGAAGCTGATCTCGTGGCAAGAACAATCAATAATAGAAGAAATATGAGTTTTTAAAGGAAAATCTAATGAATCTTCCTTATGGGTGGACCTCTGGCCCAGCAAAAGCTAATGAGATTTTTAAATGGGACAGCTTTACAACATAGTTTATAAATAGTGTTGCAAACCCTTTCATATTTCTTTATCCATTCCATTTTTTATTCATGTTTCTAAATAATTTCATGCTTGCTAAGAGTTTTAGCATCAGTATTTCCAGTGACATTTTTTCTTTGTTGGAAAACAGTTTCATTAGGAGTTCAATCTTGGATTTGGATCCACAGCCAGTATTTTTTTATTTTTATCTTGCCTTTAGTCATATAAATAAAATATTTAATTTGTTCTCATCCAAATCCTTTTAAGTGGCTTATTTTCAGACTTGTGCAAATGTTCCTCCCTATTTTTTATTGCTAGCAAACTTAATACTTTACATTTTGAACTCATGATAAGGTAGAAACTATTCTTGTGTTTACTACAAGCATAAATACAGGCTTCAGTTGTATCCTGTCCCAACTGTTGTTTGAACCCCTGCATTCAGATTGTGCTCTGATGCTTTGTGTACACACTGTGTTCTGTAAGGTAATAAAGAGGTGATTTTAACAATTTTTACATGTTTTTACCAGTAGTCACTTAAGGGGACATTCCTGTGTCTGTCTCTTTCCTGCCATGGATTGGTTGTTTGCATGTTCCCTGTGAGGTGCTGAAGGGTCACTGCTCTCCTTGGTGGGAAGATAGCGGAGAGTTGAAGGCTACTGGAGAGAAAGAGAGTGCTGTGCAGATCCAGGAGGATGTGCCTCAATGCTCCCTGTTCTGGGCCAGGAGCTTACCCATCACACGACCTCATGGGCTTCTTTTCTTCCTTTCTTTCTCATTCTCTGGACTTAAAATTGACTGCATTAGTGAAGGAGAGATGTAAAACCATACCTATGGTATAGCAGTTTAAAACTAAACCAACAGGAGTATGGCATTTGCTGTGGTGCCAGATGCTAGATCTAATTTGGAAAACTTCTGGAAATAACTTGGGGCTGCAGTTGACAATATATTTATTTCTTGGCTCACATTTAATCCCATGTAAGTGGTGTTTTTGTCAATAACAGAACAAAAGCAAGGAAAAGAAAGGCATGCATCTGTCTGCCATGCATACAAGACAGTTCAGTTCCTACAAAATTCACTGCTTGTTTATAAAACTGGGATTTGTTCCCGAATTACATTTGCCAAAATATCCTGAAATGAATCCATGCACACTCTGAAAAAGTGCTTAGAGGTGATTTGTTTCTAATACGATTTTGGTAGCTTCAAGTCCTGAAAAGGCACTTTTGTTGAAACTATGCAACTACTTAGATTCTGATGTATCACAGACATAACTTGTGATCATTAGGAACAAATAATGAAATAGGAAGAATTGGAGAGGACAGGAGAGATTATAAAAGTCGAATTTGCTGAAAATACTATATTCCAAGTCTAGATGGTGGGACTCTAGGAAATATGGAGTAGAAAGTACAAAGTCTGCTCATGAGTTAATCTCTTTTTTTTCCTTCACTTCCAGTTTTGTCGGTTTGGTTTGGTTTGGTTTGGTTTGGTTTGGTTTGGTTTGGTTTGGTTTGGTTTGGTTTGTTTCCCAGAGATTTCTGGCCAGTCATTAACAATAAACGCTTCAAACCTGTATCTTTGTATCAGTCAGGGAGCACGTAGACTTCTGCAATGGATGGGAATCCTGGTTTTAGCAGTTCTAAGGTTATCTATAAAGGAAATAGAGGGGAAAACCCCATAAGATTATATAAGTGCAGGTATACCTTAAAGAATATGTGAATAAAAATTGCATAAGGGTTCTTGAATTACCTCCTTAGGTAATTTATTTATGTAACTGCTAAAGCACCTTGTTATAGGAAGAAGGAAAATTTGAGGACTACTAAACACTTAGCTCTACATTACATGAACTTCAAGGAATTTTATTTATATGACAACTATAAAGAATGTCTTTACATTTTACTGAGCAAATATGGGATTACTTTCCCTGTTGATTCATTTAATATCTCTGAAGTTGTAAAGAATGCAGTGAAGAAAAAAGATTTTTATTTTTTTCCCCAGATCAAAAATAGTAGGATGAGGTAGTGCTGAAAGGGATCTTCAAGCCTTTTAAAATAATCCTGGAACTCAAAACTTCAAAACTGTCTTTGGTTTGATGGCTAATTTTGTAAGAGCTAAATGCTTGGGAGTTTCCTGTTTATTTTGTCTCCCAATAAAAAACTGACATAAAGAAAAGTATCATACAGATTCTATAAATCCAATTGGAAAGATACTTCTTTTCTAAGAATTAACCCATTCACTTAAGCCCAAGTTTGTTATGATTTGGCAAGATCCAGGTAAACATCAAAAAATTCCAGAGTGTTTTAGAGCAAAAGCTACAGCCAGTTTTTCAATATTCAATATTTTTACTTATGCTGGCTGAGTACTTTTAGTGTGTGATGAATTGAAGTAATAAACCGTTTTTAAGCTTCTTTATGAGAACTGAAAGATGTGTTTCTGAATTCTGCACATTACCATGGCAGAAAATAATTAGCTTTTTCCTGTATGTACTACACAGCTTTTGTTTGTGTTGTGTTTATGTACATAACTCGTTCAGTCATTTAAGAGCTTTGAATCTACTCCTGTGAGCCATGAATTCTGGAGCCACACTTTTCTTATGGGAATGGAGATTCAGCCTTGAGGGGGCAAAAAGACTGCATTTGTGAGCTTCTTACCCTCCTAAGTTTTACACATTGTTTCAGTGGAACACAGTTTTGTTAGAGAACTTGTATCTTAGAAAAAAGCTCCCAGATTTCCTCAAACTATTTCTGTGAGGGGCTTCAAAGAGAGAGACTTTGAAGTAGATTCTTTACTTGAAGGTAGAGTCAGTGCACAGAGCATGAAGGGAAAGTGGTATGTCATGTGAATCTTCATGCTAAGCAGACTACTTGAGTGTTTATGTATCAACTCAAACTTTTTTTCAGGATGCATGACTTAATACCTGCATATGCATTACATCAGTTAGCAAATTCTGCTCATTGGGGTCTGCTTTGTTTCGGGTTAGGATGGGGCATAATCTTCATCATCTGGAGTGAGAGTTAAGCACAGCGAGAATCAATCCAGGCAAATAGGCTGAGGCTAGGCAGTGACAAGGGCATCTGCCTGCACGTCTTAACATCAGGAGGAGGGGGTTGATGCGGAAGGCACTCAGAGAGAAGGAAGCATTTCAGACAAGTACTTTGGTCCTGTCTAGAGTCAGCTATGCGTTGTCCAAGTGATGATTTGTACCGGATATAACATTGCCATCTCCTACATTTTTCTTAATATTGATTTAGAGTAAATGAGGAGCTGAACATCAGTTTTGGCATCTCAACATTATTGCCTTACTGGTTCTTAACTGCGTTTGTAGAAATATTGAATGCTTTGAGAAAGGAATGGTATAGATATTCCTGGACATTGTAGTCATAATGATTCACAAGGGTCTGGATCTGAGAAGAAAGTCTGCGTGTAATAACGTGTTAAAAATTGTGTAGATAAATTTGGTGATTGATAGTGGCAGAAGATGTAGAGAAATGACTCATCCAGAACAGCCTTGTGAGGAGCTTGCCTTGGAAAAATGGGTACAAAAGGCAGTCTACTTTCTGAGCACTTTCTACTGCTTTTATTTCACACACACATTGCTGAGAGTTGTGAAACAACTTATTGTTCATATCCTGTATGAATGCTTCCTGGGATTGTGATTTGTAAACAGATTTTCAGAACTGGATTTGAGCTAATGATTTTCATACACTATATGTGTTCTTTTATCAAGGTTTGAAGAGGGTTTTGGTTTCCCTAAACATGTACGTGCAAAGACAGTTTCAAAATGGCTGTGCTCCAAATACACTAAGGAAGAGGAAAGTGCAAATACTGATAAGTGATTTTACCCCTGGGCAACTTGATTGATGAGTTGCCTACAAACAAATATCTAACTTTCATAGCTCTCATAATGATAAATGGTTATCTTGCATTTGCAATGATGCTTCTGTAATTTCAGTAATTGCTTTCACCCTGAAACTATTTTTTAGGTGATTGTGGCTTGTATTCCTACTTCCTAAATTTATTTCTGGAGTTTTAGGTCAGCTTCTACATATAAGGATCTCTTAATCTGTTTGAATTATTCATTTATAAAAAGGAATAGATAATATTCACACTGTATATTACCAGTTTGTCACATGGAAGATAAACCCACAAAGACTGATACTTTCAGATGTTAATGCATCTGAATTATGATGTAGCTCAATGGATCCAAGTATCTGATGACATAGGTTCACCTTCTCAAAAAAGTCTACAAAGATTTGTTTTCATGTTGCTTTTGTTCTTTCAATCGTGGTTTAGACCTCATGTTTCTTTTCCTTAGACACAAGTCTGAGGACACTGCATATTTTGACTTTTTCCTGTGATTCTTTAATTTCTTGCAACCTTTGAGTTAAATTTTAGGTATTTTTGATTGTGGTTTTTGTTTGTTTGTTTTGTCATAAGGGCTGTTTAGTCTTGAGAAGGCTG
The DNA here is from genome assembly GCF_027791375.1 of Indicator indicator. NCBI lineage: Eukaryota > Metazoa > Chordata > Aves > Piciformes > Indicatoridae > Indicator > Indicator indicator. The sequence goes on along the minus strand of NC_072020.1, from coordinate 23,020,292 downwards.
AGAGGGGATCTTATCAACACCTGTAAATACCTGAGAGGTGGGAGTCAAGATGAAGGTGGTGCCAAGTGATGGGACAGGGAACAATGGGTACAAGCTAGAACACGGGAGGTTCCACCTCAACAGAAGGAGGCACTTCTTTATGGTGAGGGGGGTGGAGCACTGGAACAGGCTGCCCAGAGAGGTTGTGGAGTCACCTTCAAAACTCGTCATGATGTGTTTCTGTGTGGCTTTGGCAGGGGGGTTGGGCTTGATGATCTCTGGAGGTCCCTTCCAACACTGTGATTCTGTGATATGCATACTGTAAGGAATCTCAGAATTGCACCACTTAGGAAGACCATTCTCGCTCAGAGAAACAGTGTTGCCCTTGCTTCAGCTGTACCACAGTGGGATGTGCCCTAGACATCATCCTGTGCCCAGGCTGCACACCTTTGACTAGATCATACGCAATCTGACTTCTCTTTGCCCTTCTTTTCCTCCAGGTTTGTTATGTAAAACGTGAATTTCATGCAAAATGGTTTGTAATTATACACATTTGACCAGTTATTGCCACACGTTACTCAAATAAGGATCAAAGGAACTGGTGCTTTCATATAGACGATTTGGGAGACAAAGTTAAAGGGTGTCACAGTTGTGTTGTTTTCCCTAGGTCTTTCCTTAAAACTTACTCTGGTAACCCAGAATGATGATACCTAGGATGAATTGATCAGTATTTTCAGTTGTTTATCTCTTCTCTGAGAATTAATGATGATGAAGTAGCAAATTGTCTGAAATAGGCTCCTATTATATCTCAGTGCAAGTTACAACAAAGGAAATAAAAACAAAGCAGAATTAGTTCTTAACTGATTAAAAAGGACATTTTTTAATGTGCTAAGATAGACAACAGCAAGTGTGGGTGTATTGAGTAGCTTTGGGGGGCAGGACCTATTTACAAACAGGGCACTACCCACAGAAATAATCCTGTTTCACCTGCATGTTAATATATGGATGAGTTAATGCTCATTATATGTTGAAGGAGGATGGTTAACCTGAACTTCTTATCAGGTCACCACTGATGCAATCCAAGAAGGAAGGATGGGTATTTTGTGGATGTTCTTAGCCTTGTCTTATCAATGTCTTCTCATTTTCATAGAATCATAGAACGGTTTGGGTTGAAAGTCATCAAGTCCAGCCCCCCCCTGCAGTAAGCAGGGACAACCTCAACTAGATCAGGTTGCGCAGAACCCTGTTGAGCCTCACCTTGAATATCTCCAGGGATGGGGGCCTTAACCACCTCCCTGGGCAAACAGTGTTCTGCCATCCTCATGGTAAAGAACTTGTTCCTAACATCCAATCTATATTCTCTAGTTTGAAACCATTGCCCCTTGTCCTGTCACTGCAGGCCTTTGTAAACAGTCTCTCTCCATCCTTCTCGTAGGCCCCTTCAGGTACTGGAGGGATGGTATTAGTCTCCCTGGAGCCTTCTCTTTTCCTGAACAACCTCAACTCCCTCAGCCTGTCCTTGTGGCAGAAGGTGTTCCAACCCCCTGATTATTTTTGTGGCCCTCCTCTGGACCCATTCCATCAGGTCCATGTCCTTCCTGTATTGAGGGTCCAGAGCTGGATGCAGTACTTCACCAGAGCATGCTCTAGTGGATGCTCTTCTCACTAGAGCAAAGTGGCAGAACCACCTCCCTCGATCTGCTGGTCTCACTCGTTTTGATGCAGCCCAGGATGCCATTGGCCTTCTGGGCTATAAGCGCACACTGTCTGCTTGTGTCCGGCTTCTCATCCATCAGCACTCCCAAGTCCAAGTGCAGGGCTACTTTCAACAAAAGTGACTTTATGAAAGTGAATGAAGAAAGGAGGAGGCTGATATTTAGATTTTTAAGAGGGGCTACAGCAGCTTGAAAGAGGTAAAATTTGTGGAACCTGGAATGGAAGCCACCATTGAAAAAAATTGGTTCATGTGTACCAATAAAATTGGTTCATTTTTATTGATGTGACTTAAAAGCTAATGGAAGTGAAATGTAGGAGCCATGTACTGAGATTCTCTGGTGGGCTAGGTAAAACACATCATACAAGAATCATTAATTTTTTTGGGGTGTGTTTTACATTTTGAGGCATGAGGAGACACAGATTTCCTGCTTTCAAAAAGAAAGTGAAAATATATGGGAGTAGGAAGGCACCAAATTGTGTTTAGAAAAAGCTCAGTGTTCAGCTAAATGCACAGATGCATAAACTAAACACTTTTTATGCCTAAACCACTGTTTATATAGTAATGAGGATTTTCCATCAGTTTCTTCAGTTAAACAGTAGCTGTCTTTTTTGCTATTTAATGGAAACAAGGCTGTCTTGCCTAAAAATATGAGATACATCAGCATGTGATGCTCTTTTATCTTTTATATGAGTTCAGCACAGCCATAACCCTAACAGACCAACATTTTGACCTCCTTTCCTTTGGAATTTTGTCTCAGATTTGTGAAATGAACACGGTCCAATTTTGGATGGTAGAGAAAGTCAATACCAAGTTTGGAGGTTTGTTTTGAAAGATGAGGAAAGGTTGTTTATGACTAGAAACATCTGCCAAATGCTCTAACACCAGCATAAATTAACTATTTACTCAAACCCATGTTTACATCTGCAAAAGAAGCTATGGCTCCATGTTTTCAGTGCCCCAGAGGCTTACAAATCCCCTGGAAAACATTGCAACAATGTAAAATAACCCAATGCAGTTATCCAAGGAGTACCACTTAGATGGGGCTGTGTTGTACTGGAGCATACTCAGTCCAGCATCTACAATAAATCCATGTCTTAGTGACATTTGCTCTGCTGACTGGACCACTGGGGACCACAGAAAGGAAAGGAGATGTAAATTGTGCTAATTGGACATTTTAAATAACCAGGCAGCAAAAGGGGCTGAGCAGAAGAGTGGGTAAGAGAGGGAATGAAATTGTTCCATACTGTATGTCTGCCTCTTAGTACTTTGTCATGCAACAGACAATTGAGATTAGATGGCTCAAGTTTTGGTGTCTATCAATAGAAACCACCAGCCCGTGCGTTGCAGGGATGGTTATGCCAAGCAAGCAGTCCCTTGTTCATAGGCATCCCCTTTGCCTCAAGATCCTGAGCACAGATGTGAGAGACCACATATTCTGGGTGGCTATCCATGGGTAAAAAGCCCTGGAAATGCTCCTTTCTGGGCAATAAGGCTTTTCAAAGCTATGCAATTTTAAAATAAGATACCCTTGATAAAAATAGTATAATGTCCAATCATCTTATTTAATTGGGTGGAAACTCTGTGACTGACTAGTTTAAAATTCAATGGAATAAAGTTTTCTATTGAAAAGAGCTTGTGTGTAAGTGCTATAATTCATTTTGTTGGAAAGCTGCAGACTTTCATTCCACTTTCTAATATACCTCTCAAATGTGTGCCATTTCAGAGCTGCCAGATGAGAGTTCAAGAGGTATTTTTTAAGATTCAGAAGCAGATTTTTCTACCTCTCTTTCCTCACCCCATTAGCACTGGCAAATAAAGTGTTCATTGTTGTTGCATGAAGTCCAGCCCTGGAATTGCTGGATATTGGCATAAAGGCTGGGATTTCCTTATTGCTTCATCTCTGCTTTTAGAGTACACTCCTACATACTCCAGTAGGTGTGCTAATAATTTTGCTACTCTTTCTCCCAATGTGTCTGTTATCTGATAATCTCAATTACTGCTCCTGCAAAGCATGCAACCCTAGATTATATGGATGGGAAGAAGAGCACAGAAATAACTAGCAATTTTCATTTCTTAGAAAGATGGAGTTCCATGCTTTCAAAGGGATGATTTTTTACCTCCAGCCTGCAAACCATTACTGGAGGTGACAAATGATCATAAGACAGAATGTGGAAACAGATGTTGGTTGTCTTACAGAAGAGTTAGATAACCTTTGTACTTGTTTTCAGTGTTACTACTTACAGGATGGAGAAAAAAGATATACCTACCCAACCTGAATCTTCAATTGCAATGAACATTTCTTTAACTTTCTTACCCCAGTAGAGGTAGTTATTTAAAATGAGCTTTGTTTAAAGACTAAAACCAATACTGTCTGGGATTGTAAAACATGCATAGGATTTACTGTGCTTTGACATGCACCGTCAGACAGTTTCACTAGCACATCACCAGGAAGCCCCCTCTTCTCCAGCTTTTACACAGCAAGTTGTGTGAGTTGAATGATGGAAGAGCCAGGCCACATTATTTAACATTTGTGTGCCAAATGGCCTCTCTTACTTGGGAAAATAAAAGTTTCTACTTTTGTATTGATATAGTGATCACAGAAAGACTTTCCATTACTGAATAGAGTTGGAAATGAAGCTGGGGACTAAGTGACCTTTTGATTTGACTAACATACTGTGGACTTGTGGTTTAATTATTGGACACTCTTGGGTTTTGGGTGATTCTTTTCTTCTTCTTTTTTTTTTTTTTTTTCTAAATATATCTGTTCTCAGAATGCTCACTTGAGACCTGAACTTTATGTACACTGACAAGTCTTCAAAACCAGGCCCTTATTACTGTACTTTCTCTTTCTAAATTAAAAATTAAGGCTAAGCACATCAACTACCTTGGCAGTGGCAGTCCATTTTAGACATGTAAGGGAGGTTTAAACCTCTTAGTTACTTTAACTGTAATCTTATGATACATGTAAAAGGGGACAGTCCAAGTCTGGCATAAAAATTTGCCATCTCAAAAGCTATACTTGAAGTGACCTCTCCTCTTGGATATATAGTAAATATTGTCTTCCACTCTAATCTTAAAGTAATAGGAAGTACTTGAAACAATTATGTTGTGGCTTTTTGCTCACATCAAAGTCGATTTTTTTTTTATTGCACTCTGCCAAAGCTTTCCATTATGAGTCACTAACTTTAACTATACAAGTTTGATTGTTAGCAAAGAGCTCTCCTAAACTGTAAAATGAATAGTGAAATAGATTTAACAGAAAACTTAAACTTGCACTGTTAGTTAGATTTTATTTTTATTACAGATTTATTTCCTTTACCCAGTATACAATTTAGAGAATGAGTTTGGGTTTCCTCTTTAATTACGTGTTTTTCCATCCCTTAACAATTGTACTGTAGTTTGAAAAATGAAATTGTGTAGCTTCAAATACAACAAATCCTTTGGGTGTTTTTAATGGATTCTACCATCTGAGAAAACACAAAGAAGGGAAAATGTAGCATGCTGCTAAGTAGGAGAACTTGTAAGTCAAAGCCAGCTGATAGCCAGTACTTCTATAGTAGTGATTAGGAGATTTTCTATCTAATATTAGCAGATAGTAATAATTTTAAGTGAAATATGAAACTGTCATGGTTGGTTTGAAAGCAAATGGTATAAATAGTCTAAACATCTGAAAAATGTGTTTTATAACCCTTTTAATTATGGTTTCCCCTGAAAGACAGGTAATTCCATTTAATTGCATGTGGAAAGCACTTTCCACAGTTTTTCCATTTTTATAGTTAGTGTTATGCACAATGTTGTAAAGTAAACTGTGAATGAAATAGTAGAATACACCCAGAACAGCAACCCTGCTTGGTAGGAGAGAGTGTGTTGTTCTGTTCTTAAAAAAAGCCTGGATACCTACTAAGGTATGTTATGAGCACAGCTGGGCCTGTTGGCTTCACTTTAATGCTTTCTGAGGGATAATAAGATTTACAAAACATGTCAATAAAACATATGCAGGCATATGCATTTGCCCTGAAGTCTCTGATAGTTCTTAAAGACCTAGGCAGGGATTATATTGTGCTTCACACTGAAATGTAATGGCACACTGAGCCGTGTCCAACAGGGGCAGCCACTAAGGCAGGGTATGACCACGTGAAATTGCTTGTGAGGACCACAAAACTCATCAAGACAGTGCAATAGAAAGCAATTTGTGATGATGCAGTTCTGCAAGGTGCTACACACACCACAGAGGGCAGTTATGAGTGTTTTGAAAGGACAGGTTTTAAAGAGTAAAAACATTTGAGGCAGGCTGATTCTCTGGTTATTTCTTAGCAGCAAGTCACTGCAATGTCTTTTTCCATTCCCTAGCCTCATCTCTGCTTTTGCTGGGTCTATTTTTGGTTTAAGCTAAATATTTAGTATTTTGTGTCATATAAAGCAGATCAACCTGGGCCCCATCCTGTTCAATATCTTTATTGATGATCTGGATGAGGGGATTGAGTCCATCATCAGTAAATTTGCAGATGACACCAAGCTGGGAGCTGGGAGCAGGTGTTGATCTGTTAGAAGGCAGAAGGGCTCTGCAGAGGGACCTTGACAGGCTGGACAGATGGGCAGAGTCCAACAGGATGGCATTCAACAAATCCAAGTGCCGGGTGCTGCACTTCGGCCACAACAACCCCATGCAGAGCTACAGGCTGGGGTCAGAGTGGCTGGAGAGCAGCCAGGTGGAAAGGGACCTGGGGGTACTGGTTGACAGGTGCCTGAACATGAGCCAGCAGTGTGCCCAGGTGGCCAAGAGAGCCAATGGCATCCTGGCCTGCATCAGGAATAGTGTGGCCAGCAGGAGCAGGGAGGTCATTGTACCCCTGTACACAGCACTGGTTAGGCCACACCTTGAGTACTGTGTCCAGTTCTGGGCCCCTCAGTTTAGGAAAGATGTTGAATTGCTGGAACATGTCCAGAGAAGGGCAACGAGGCTGGGGAGAGGCCTTGAGCACAAGCTCTGTGAGGAGAGGCTGAGGGAGCTGGGACTGTTTAGCCTGGAGAAGAGGAGGCTCAGGGGTGACCTCATTGCTGTCTACAACTACCTGAAGGGAGGTTGTAGCCAGGAGGGGTTTGGTCTCTTCTCCCAGGCAACCAGCACCAGAACAAGAGGACACAGTCTCAAGCTGCGCCGGGGGAGGTTTGGGATGGAGGTGAGGAGAAAGTTCTTCACAGAGAGAGTGGTTGGCCATTGGAATGTGCTGCCCAGGGAGGTGGTGGAGTCACCACCCCTGGAGGTGTTCAAGAGGGGATTGGACGTGGCACTTGGTGCCATGGTTTAGATAGGCATGAGGTGTAGGGTGACAGGTTGGACTCGATGATCTTTGAGGTCTCTTCCAGCCTTCTTGATTCTATGATTCTATATTTTAACTATGATAAAGAGAAAGAGTTACAGATACTTGTGATAACAAACCTCCTCAGAGGTTCTGGCCAAAAGAATTAAAACATTCTGAGTTCATTCTTTAACGTTAAAGTACTTTAGGTGTTTTGGGTTTGTCCTGAGTTTTTTATTTGTTGGTTGGGTTGGTTTGGTTTTGGTTCTGTTTGGTTTTTTTCACTTCACACAGGTATTAAATATGGTCTTTTGTTACATTTGATTCTCCCTGCTTCCCAAAGTTAAAACAAAAACTTTAAGCCAGCATTTTAGGGAGGTAAGACTTGTTGAGGGGTGATTATCTAAATAAGTTCTGTGTCACATGCTCTTTTCTCTTCTTAAGCAGCCACTTCCCTACAGTTTGTAGTACTTTAAATCCTTCATGTACCATCATTGCAGGAAAGTAGTTTTATGCAATAAAGTAGGGCCAAAAGGAGTATTTTAATGTTTCTTTCAAGTTCTGATACAGCTGCTGGGCTTTCATCAGATCACTGATGATGACCGAGGCAAGCAAAGTGTGGTGTGTTTGGTTGCTGTTCATTCCTATTCTGCTTCCTTTGGGTAGGAAAATCTCTGTTGGAGTTGTAGAGGAGGTGAGACTCAAAAAAAGGAAGATTATGTAAGCTCCTATCTCAACTATTGTTTTCTCCACTTGCATGTCTTTGTTCTGAGAGGCCTCTGCGTGGAAAACGTCTTGGTTTAGTTTTGTAGGTTACTCTTACTCAAGAGGACAACTAGTATGCGGGGAGGTGATGCTGGCAGCTCTCACCTTCACTTGATGAAACTTTTCTACCTGAAAGCAAACTATTAAAATAGTTTTGCAAGAGGTAGGCAATCGTCACATGTATGTTATCCAATGTTGTATGTAAGAGATGTACCTCTAGAACTCCAAATGGGAATTGGGAGTCCTACTGGATAAAGTCCTATTAAAATGCAGCCCTTAGGTTTGTCTAAAGGAAATCCTATGTTGACATTTTAGGAAGACTTTTAGGTGTTTCTAAAAGTGTCCTTCAAGTCTTTCCTAATGTAATCTGTAATTATGCAACCTTTGGGACTGAGAATAGTCCTGCATGACTTGTAGTGCAATTGGTCATAGGAGTGAATTCATATGTTGTCTTTCATATTGACGTGGTTTGAAAAAGAAGTGACATGTACATGCCATATAGCTAGACTGATCAGGTGACCTGCCAGAAACACATCTTTTCCAGCACAGGTATCTTCAAGAATCTGGAGCATTAGCTGTCACAGTGTTATGCATCAGTGTTTCCAATACAGCAGTATAATTCCTGACCTTCTGCTTTTAAGAGGCATTAACAACAAAAAAAGTTGGCAGCAAGAACTAGTAGGTAATGGTTTAGGACGGTATAGAACGTGTTTCTGAATACCCACAGGTTTTGCTGTGCCAGTTCATGTTTTTTTTGGGAGTGGATGTAAGGCTCTTTTAAATAGTAAATTGTCACAGACTTGGTTAGAAAGCATTAACTCAATAAGCAAACAAAACTTTCATTAGAATGAAAAGAAGGATTCGTGGAATTTCGATGTTGTACTTATGCTACTGTACAGCTTTGCCTATTTGCACATGCACAGTTGTGAATTATGGAAGGGGTGATGCTGTTTGTTCCTATTTTCAGAAAGGATTCTCTAAATACATTTAGTGAATGGCAGCTCCAGAAATACCTTTCATGATTTTCTCAAAACAGACACTCTGAATATGTTCAGTGATTTGGAACAGTACATTTAACTGAGAAAAATTTTCTAAGAATATTATTTAAATCATTTTAAAGGGAAGGAAAATGATGAAAGAAAAATAGATTGGTTAAAATCTGCATCGTTTAGTTGCATGGTCTCAACCAGTAGCAACAAGAATAGGTGCAGCAAAGTAATCTGCAGGGCTATGCAGTTTCATCTAGCCCTGGATTTAACTAATTATTATACTCAAAAGTAGGGAGTAAGGATTTAAGTTAGCATCATACAGAGCAATGGGCAGTGTTTTGGGCACAGGGTAAGTTTACATATGAATTCTGAGCAACTTTGAAATGGAAGTAGAAAAAAATATGGAAAAACTGCATAGTGCTCTCCATTAAATGTAAGAAATGTTTGAAAGTTACTATTTCTGGGTAAATCTTGTTCTCACATGTAGTTACTGGCAAATCAATAGAAACCATATGGAGACCTTTATGCCAGCTCCTTGCTTGTGTCTCAGTAACTACTTCATTTTGTCAGAAAATATAATTAACTATAAAATATCAGAAACAATTAGATTAGACAATGCAGCTGGATACCAGTATGTACTTCTGACCATTAAAAAATAAAGTTGTTTTCTCCTTCATAATATCCCTTTGCAACTTTAATAGCACAGCATTTTCTTCATATGTATATTTCAGATTAATATTTTGCTCTATTATTGCCCTGATATTAAAGTAGTTTTCATAGAATCATGGAATCACCTGGGTTGGAAGGGACCTCTAAAGGTCATCTAGTCCAACCCCCTTGCAGTAAGCAACTAGATCAGGTTGCCCAGACCCCTGTCAAGCCTCATCTTGAATGTCTTCCAGGATGGGGCCTCAGCCACCTCCCTAGGCAACCTGTTACAGTGTTCCACTACCCTCACTGTTTTTCTAAGTTCATATTGTTAATTTTGAAGGGGAAAAAAAAAGCATTTTGCTCTGAGTCATACATCATTTCTATGTCTTGCTGATGTTTAGAAGCTCTAAAGCTTTTGTTTAGATGGTAGTGTTTTAAACAAACATAGAGGAATAAAGGTTGAAAGAAATGTTCTTTCACACAGCATTAAACTAGTAAAGCGACAAGCTTCTTGCATTCATTACTTTGTATAGATTGCTTTTTTAAAATAAATAAACATGTAGTAGTTCTCTGCAAACACTTGAACATCATTTATGGGAAGGTATGCAATTAAAAGCATTTAATTTGTCATGCTTCATTATAAATGTATAGTGAAATAAGTCTAGAAATAGGTTGTTCATAGACTCATAGAACAGTTTGAGTTGGAAGAGACCTTTAAAGGTTATCTAGTCCAACACTTCTTGCAACGAACAGGGACAGAGTAGGGGTTTTCTGAGAGTAAGTGTGGAATGCTGTGAGTCAAAGTGGAAAACCTGGATGCTGAATAACAGGTTTGGGGGAGAAATCCCAATGGCCTTTTTGTCACAAATTATTAGTGATTATTGTCATTACTCACTGTCAAGATCTGAAAACCATCTGAAACTGCTAACAGATACCAATCTGTTACTGCTACCAATCTGACTCATAGATGAATTTTATTCTCTGGGATCTTATATTGCAGTTAACTGAAAGTTCATTTCTGCCTGAGAAATGAATGTACATCAGCTGTTGAACTAATCCAAGAAAAAATAGTAGGTGCTTCTTGCACGTTTTGCCTGTGATTCTGACCCTACCCAGTTAGCAGCAGATCTTTGTGTCACAAATCTTCTGATCAGTCTCTTTCCCCTATTCTGTGAGCAGTCCTTTTTTTCCCTAGGCATGCAAAAAAAAAAAAAGGCAAAATTGCCAAAATGTATTTTACACATAGGAGCTAGATTTTGTGTTTGCTTGGTATGCTTCATGTCTCAGTATACAGAGAGAAGGAAACATGACCTCTGCCAAGACAGTGCAAATGTTGGGATTAACAGAGACTTTTCCTTAAGGAAAGTAAAGTAAAAGTAACTTTTGAGGGTGGGGAATAGTACAATTAATAATGATTTGTCTATTTTTTTAAATTGAGCTATTAATAAACTTAGGAAAAATATATGCCTCCAAATGATCTGTAGAACAGTGATTTATAACTCTGAGTCTTTCCAAATGGTACTTTCTACATCAGTTAGTATTTTTTGTCTAACAGGATATATTAAAGATGCTGCCTAGAATTTTTGAAAACTGATTTTAAAAAAGTTCTGAGAGAGGTGTGACCTGCAAAGCAGAACACAGTGTTTAACTGCCTGCATTACTTGACATCCAAAGAACAAAGGTTTGCAAAAGAGAGACTGATAAACTACTAATACCTGCATGTAGGCTACATCTTCTGAGAGTGTGCCAGAATTTGTCTGGGAGGAGGCAGAAGACAGACAATATAGATTGCTCTATTTTTCATCAAGTGGTTTGTACCATCTGTATGTATTTTATGTGTGCCTTTTGAGAGGCAAGGAGTGCAACTTAGATCCCCCTAGGCTTTGTTCTCTGCCTCTACACCTACCATTTGGCATAAGATGTAGCCAGTAGAAGAAAACTTAGGTTGTTGGGACTTTTTTCTTGTTTTAGTTGCAACAGCTGCAAACCAGATGTAGGCTGACATGAGTTCTGCCAAAAATCTCTTCCAAGTGTCCCACCCATTTTCCACCAAAGGGAAAGCCAGTCAGGTGACACAAACAGAGACCTGAAGGTCAGAAAGTGATGGGAGCTCCTGATTCTGCCTCTAAAGAGCTTGTTAAAAAGAACCAATCAGAAAATCTAGATTTACTGCTTTGGAAACTCAAACAATTGAATGGAAGTAACATTTCTTAAAGGTTACTATTGCAAGCAGCATGATGTCAATGGGAAGTAAAAGGCAATCTGTACAGGAACCGCAGTAACACTGCAGCAAAGTCAGATGACAGCAAGAACTCGTAACTAGTGTTCACCTAACTAGTATCCATCTAAGTATTTTTTAATATGTATTTTCAACAGATCTTTGATGAAACAGATTTCCTAGGATTACCCCTGTTCTGTTGTGTGAACCTCAGCACTGAGAAAGAGTCAGCTTTTGGTGTTTCACATTCTTGTGTGCCACTCCAGTTTTGGCTTTCAGCAATGTTTGAATATACCATGTGTGGTTTGTTGGTGGGGTTTTTTTGTTTTGGTTTGTTTTGGTTTTGTTTTGTTTTGTGTTTTTTTTTCCCCAGAGTATCTTGGCTGTTACAGATGCATTCACTGACATTCACAACAAATAAATAAAAACTGGAATATTTTCCACTGTGTCAATCTGTTGATGAGATTATACTGCTGACAAAACTGTAGCTGCCAGACACTGAAAATCCAACACTGATTGAAAAGTAGTATCCAGCAATGGCAGAAATGTCTAAACCAGTTGTCCAAGCAGTTTGTATCTGCACAGGATCTGTGTGGGCTAACATTGCTAGCACCACTGAATCCTCTGCTGGCAAAGATGAAGGACAAATGCTACTCATGCAGCTACATTTCCCCTTCTGTACATCAGTATCCTAGGAACCTGGAATTTAGATGCTAACTGTGCTTGTATAATGGGAACTCAGAGCCATGAGTATTAACTTGAACAATGACTTGGGTCCTTTATGGTTTTACTTGCTACACAATAATTATGTTTTTCTCATGGAACTATCTGCTTGCAGAAAAATTGCTTGTATTATAAGTCCGAGTGACTCACAGAGATAAGCACGCTCCTGAGAGACATTTGGATGGGTATTTCTGAAGTTTTGCCCTTTGATCTTTCATGGTAGCAGTAGCTACCAATGCTTTACACCTTCTTTCTGTTACATTTCCAGGCTTATGTCTTCATTTCTAGTACTTAATTTTCAATATGATATCAGTGTCATCTGTAGGTGCATTACTTTTATTTAAAGTCACAACCTTTAGTTTGGAAACCACAGAGCCATGGATCTTTCTTCCTATGTCAGCAAGTACTGACATGGGAAGACTTCTTGGCTTACGGCCTCACACTGGCACAGGTTTAAAAAACAGTTAGAAGGACTTTAGCAATGTCTTGCATGAAATGCATTTGTGTCATACTGTAGATAAATAGCGTGCATACCCACTTGCTTTCAAACATGTATGAAATAGATGTCTGATGGTATAAGAAGGGTAAGTCTGAAGGCTAAGAAAAAATATTTAGGTCTCTTCAGTGCTCCATAAAATGCTGATACAGGTGTTTAAGCTCAGGTCATCTACATAGTATTTATACCTCGGAATGAGGTGGCAGATGAAATTGCAAGGAACAGAAGCAATGTACCTGTGGAGAGATGTCATAGTGACTAATTCTCCAACTAGGATGAAGGAAGAAATGTGAACTTCTAGGTTTAAGGTAGTTTTGATCTGGTTTCTTGCCCCCCACTGTAGTAGATGGGAGTGTCTTCTGATGGAGTTCTGTCTCAGAAATCTCTACTCGAGCTGTGGCTGAAGAGATCCCAAATCCACCCAACACCTTGAGTGGGTACCCTCATTCACAACCATCAGCACACTGCACATTTGAAGCAAAGTTCTGAGTGTCATATCACCATGAGTTAAGAGGTTTAGTGATTTGAGGCCCATTAGTTTTAAAACATTTTAAATGAATGACTATAGGACTGAGTCAAGCATCAACAGTTCTCATTAAAAAAAGAAAAGTTCCCTTCCAAGCAACAGAGTAACTTACAAAAAGTGAAAATATATTTATACCTTTATAAAAAGTAGACAGTTGACTGTAGTTTTGAAACCAGACTCACTGGCCAGTTGGACAGTTTCAGGCATGTCGATGATTCATCTGACACAGAGTCCAGAGACTGATTTCTTACAGGCCTGTTCATTTGGATGTCGATGCAGGTTTCTATTTAAATCAGCAGCTGAAGTGTGAATTTATCTGTGACATTTTTAAGATGGTCCATGGAGCCAGAATTTGACTAATGATACTCCTACTGATCTGCTAATTTTGGGTTTATAGGTGTTGTATTATATCCAAACTTATAAATGTCTAGCCCTTATTATTTTCCCTCTACTCTCTCATTCTCCATTTTCTTTATTTTCCTCTCCTTTTTTGTTGTTGTTGTTGTTTTCTTTTGTTTTGTTGGTAATAATTTGATTTTAATTCATTTTAATTAATGATTTTTTTAAAAAAATAAATTATTTATTTAATTTATTTAAACAATGTCACAGGCAGACAATCAGAATGATTGTCACAGAGTTCAGTAGTTTGGCTCAGGATGAAATGTACCTGTTTCTGATAGTCAGAGGAATCAGGAGGGTGGTAATGAAACTTTCAGCAAAGCTTCTCTGATTGTGGCCCAAGTATTCCTTAGGTAATGAGCTGTAGTGGTATTCCATTTCCTATACTGATACCAGCTGTTTTATAACCTCCCTACCTGCACTGTGGCATCACATGGGATGTGCTCACCAGTTTCTTTCTGGTGTGTGTTGAATTTCCTATGGTTTGTCTTGTTACCTTTCCCTGAAAGTGTAACTGGACTAATCCTTAAAGTGTATTTAAAATAGAGCTTTGGCTTAAGGTATTAGTGAAGTGATACAAGAGATTCTTGAAGTATTACTCATTAAGACACTAATCAAATGATACACATCCTGTAATGGCTGGATGCACTGAGAGTTTACAGAAGTGGAAAGGAGTTGAAGCTTTGCAGAAATTCTACAGAGAATTAGGAAATGAAACACTGCAAGGTTTTAAACTAAAGTTTGATGTTTATGAGTGGAAGCAGCAGCTCACATCTGTTAGAATTACTGATACTTTCCTGATTTACAGCAAAGAATCCATAGGTGTGAAGGCAAGGGTGAGTTTCTGAGAGAAGAAAGTTTGAAGAATGTAACTTAAGCATGTTGTTATTTGAGGGGTTGTTTCCAATTTAGCTGTACACTTGTTGTTGCATCTTTTTCTTAATCTTGTTTGTTTGTTTGCTTGTTTGTTTCAGATTCCCAGGAAGGAAACTACAAGTCAGAGGTCAACAGTAAACCCAGGAAGGAAAGGACAGCTTTCACCAAGGAGCAAATCAGAGAGTTAGAAGCAGAGTTTGCTCATCATAACTATTTGACCAGGCTGAGGCGATATGAGATAGCAGTAAACCTTGACCTCACTGAAAGACAGGTACTGGTGAAAAATAATGAACTTTAAATTCTTGCCCAATATTTACTAACCCCTCATAGTATTGCTCTTCTTTGTTACTAATAGGTATGTTGATGTATCAGGTTGAATGCTTATAGCAAAATTATATACATTTTTAATCTCTCCACTGTGCAAATATATATATTTTAGATGCACTAGCTACAAATTAGCCTCATCTAGTAGGCAGAGATGGAAGATAAAAGCACAAACAACATATCTGTTAAACTGGTGCATCTCTTTTCTAACCTGCCCACAGTGATGTGGCTGAAGAAATGGTAGGCCCCAAATACTGCATGCACAAAGAGTTGATTTGCTTGCATGCAACAAATATGAGCATCTTGTTTTAGTCTACTAAATATATGCACTTGCCATTTGTCCAGAGTTTCTGAACATCCTGTTTCCAGATGGCAGCAAGAATGGGAACACGAGCAAAGTTGGAATACAGGCATTTTTAACCACTTTATCTTACTCTGCACTGTGAAAGCAGAGGAGACAATGGAATTTCTTATCTCTGCTGTTGGTTTCCTGCTCACCAAAGCCTGGTCCGGGAAACACTTCTGCATGTGCTCGAGTTTCATCATGCATGTTGTCACATTAATTTCTAATGGAGATATTAATGTTAAGCATGTATGGAAGTGTTTCAGGATCTGGTCCCAACACACTAAATAGGTAGTTTAGTCACATTTCAAATAATAATTATATCAACATATACATTTATTTAAATGTGTTTTAGTAAAGACATTTAGGATATTGGACTCAAGTACACCAAATCTGATGAAATATTGCCAATGAGTTTATTATTAAAATTGAAGGCTTTTTGCCAATTCATAGACAGTCAGTCATACCTTCTTCAGGAATCAGCATTAGGTTGAAGGGTTTCTTCAGAAACCATCAGTAAGATAATTATATATTCAAGGGAAGGTATAAAATAACCCTATGAATTGTGAACTCTCAATATGAAAAGTTTTGCAATGTTCTTCAGTTTCATTAACACTTGGTGTAATTAGACATCTCAGTGGAATTTCTGTATTTTCTATACATATGAACACATATTTATTCATACAAGCAAGAGAAACTTTTTTTTTCTTTGAAGGATTCTGGGGAATGGCTGTCTCCTCCAGCACGTTAAAAAGTCAGTTTCTCTTGTTTGACTTGAACATGTTGCCATGTTCCACTGGAGTAAATTTCAGTTAGTTTGTTATTTGTAAAGCACACCATTTTGTTTCACACAATTGATAAATTTTGTCTTTTTCATTTCAACTGACTAATGTAAGCTAATTAGGCTAAATTCCATACCTGATTTTGACAGGAAAGGGGAGGAGGAATGTATTCTTATCTCAGCAACAGTGTCGGTCAGTGTGGAGCTGAGCAGTGTTAAATAAATCTTTAAATAACTACTGGCCAGTTTGATGGGAATTGGTCAGTGATAAGCTCAATCTCATCAGACTGTAGACCTCTCTGTGTTGGAAGCTTTTTAACCTCTCATGAAACACTGGACTTGCAGACTGTGTACTGAAACTGACTTCCAGTAATACAATGACAAAAACTAGCAGTGGGTATTGGGTGAACTTATGTATCTGCTCAGAAAATGGGTTTGAGAGCAGACCCAAGCCCTGATGTTCATGTTTAGCATAATTGTGTTGCTACGTTTTTAAAAAATGACAAGCTCCATATTATTCGGAAGGCAGAAAAAGTACTCTGGGGAAGGTACTGTTGGGTCATCCTAAATTTACAACTTTCAGTTATTTCCCAAGATGTGAGATAAATAATGGAGCCCATTATTGTAAGAAAGCTTGCTCTTCCTCTTGACTGCAGTGATAATTTCAACCATACGCCGCTGCTTAAAGAGGCACTGTCCGACTAACACTTCATAATTACCTTTCTGACATTTAAACAAGCTGTAGAAAAAAACGTATGTCTGACCATATTTAAAAAGCTATATAAAGGTATTAAAGTTTTCTACAGTCATCAAAGTAAAGCTGTATTTGACTTTTGAAACAACTTACAAGATCAGTTCAAACATAAATGACTTATGGAAGGCCATTTCACTAAAATAATAATGGAAAAAAAAAAAAAACAACTCACAACATATTGATCAGGAGAAGGAAGTAATCCTGAAAGGGAAACCTGAGTTACAAGACAGGAGGATGAAATAAAATAAGTGCCTCAATTGCCTAGATATTACGAGTGCACTTTGAGAGCACTATAAACACATCTGGTGGTAGGATGGCTCTATTATGGTACGAATTCCAGCAATATGGGTACATATAATTCCTGCTCCATCTCCTATAGAGTGCACTTACAATCCCTGCTCAGCCAACAGTTAATAATTTTCATCTGGCAGGCCTCTGTTTTATTATGAAGAGCCAGTTAAAGTAAAAACTATCTTAGCTCCCTAGATATTTGTAACCTTGACAAGCGCATTCTTGGCTTTTTTGTACATCCAGATAAAGTTGGAGAAGGTTTCATGCAAGCTTTTTTAATATCTCGCTGTGGGATGAGGAGAGGAAGCAGCTGCAGTGGGGTATCAGAGGTGTGGCAAAATTTTTATGGAGTTGGTCCTGCCAAATATAGAAGGAGTAGGAGATCTTTCCACCTCACAAGATCCTTTTGCATGGAGCTAATCAAAAGAGTAATGTTGCAGTTCTGCAGGCTAGCTAAGGTTACCGGAATAAACAGTACAAAGATGTGATGCTTCTGTTTGCCAATATAAACAGAAAATCCCACCTAGTCAGGTTGAACTCTGCTTTAATATTCAATACCCACCCAGAAGCCACCAATCATTTATAGAAGCCATCAGTTTTGCATAGACAAAGGAGAAAAATGTGTTAAAATGAAGAGAGCTTATATGTCTGTGTTTGCTGCTCACCCCATGATGGCACAATATGCATGGTAGCCAAAGGAAGAAGATTTGTAATGCCTTTTTCTACCAGAAAGGGAAGCAAGAAGCATTGTTCTTTCAATGGATTTGGGCAATGTTGGTGTAGTAGCATAGCCTACACTGCATTGTTAGAACTATACAAATAATAAATACAGTTTTCCATTAGATAAGTTTCCTCCAGATCCAGTTACCTCAATCTTTCATTACAAATGAATTCGCTAAAGACTTTTCATCATCACATAGCTCAGGGGAGGCTAATCACTGCGTTTTTTAGACTTGACTGAGAAAGTGAGAGTTACTCACTTTAGTCACCATAGTGAGACACCAGGGAGTTCAATGATCCTCAGTTAGGTGTTTGTTCTGAGCCACCTCTGGAAGAGTAAATCTCTCTCTCTCCATCACATAGTATGAGTAGTTTCCTACTTTACAAAACTAGATTTAGGAAACTACTTTGGGAAATCTAGTTTCCCACTTAGGAAACTAGATTTCTTGGGTTAGGTGGTGGCATTATTCCCCTGTATACTTTCAAACAAAATTAAAATAATGTATTGATAGGACAAACCTGTCCATGTCTGTCTGATTCACTGTGCTGTCACGTCTTCTCTGAAATGCAGCTGCTCATTCCAAGCTTCCATGTGTTAAGCACTCTCTATACACACTATAATAATAAGCCTGTGTGGCTTGAAATCCTGTGGATTGTTTTATTTAAAGTAACAGTCTTAATAAAATAAAATTCACTAATACTTTTATATTTGACTTGAGGAATATAAATACCAGCAGTAAGAGTTACTGTGCTAACTTAGTTCTTTGGGGGGGGAATGAATTCTTCTGGCAAACTTAATTAAAACTCACGAGTAAGTTTGATGTGTATAATTCTTTCTCAAGAAGTACATGGCAAAACTTCAAACAGCATATTTACTTTTGCAGTATTGATTGAATTTGAACAAGCAATTCCATGTGCAAAGATCCAAGTGCTTCAAGCTGTTGTGGATGGACCCTACACCTGCAGAGAAACCCCATGAGATTCTGGGTGGGGAGAAACCTCTGCCTATGCCAAGCAGAATATGCAATATAGACAGAAATATTAGCAGGTCATACAGCTGCTTTTACTAAGTGAGTAAGGCTCCCCTGTCCCCTACGCCTGCACATTCTCTAGACACAAGTTGAGAAAGATGAGGCTTCTGTCACCTGCTTAAAAAGATAGGACAGTTTTAGGTTTGTCCTTTATGGTCACTTTAAGAGATGGAGAGAAGAAATCAGTGAGGAACAAATGGTACTGGAGAGATACAAATGAACACGTAGAATAAAGGAGATCTTTTTTTCTTTTTTTTTTTTTTTAATGCAGGGTATTGAAAAATGTAGAATCTCTTCCGGCTTTCACTAGTTCCATCTCAAGTCAGGCACTGCTAGGAACAGCTGCAGCTTCTTGAAGCTTACTGATTTTTAAACTGGATGTTGATTTTGAGGCTAGTTTACCATTAAAAGACTCAGGGCTGGATTTGTTTGGAAGGCAGCAAGGTCCCTCTGGGTTTGAAATAATGAACTGTGGAAATAGTTTAAGTAGATACCAAAGAAGATGCTTCTTACCTGGGCAGGGAGATGGCTTCCAGAGTCATAGAGCCCTGGAGGATTATGATGGGCCTGTAGTCAGTGGCTATTTTCTGCTTCTTGCCTTTCCTCACTGTAAAGTAGTAGCAGAAAAAGCATCAACATACTCAAAAACCAGTCTTGATTGCCCACAGTCTATAACTTTCACACTCAGGTGATCTGTGCGAAGCAGATGCAGTGATGTCTATTAGATTTTTTTCTCATGAAATAAAATCATAGAATCATGTTGGTTGGAAAAGACGTCAAAGATTGTTGAGTTCAACCACCAACATAACACCACAACAGCCATTAAACCACATCCCAAAGTGCCATGTTTATGTTTTTTGAACACCTCCAGGGATGGTGACTTCACCACCTCCTTGGGCAGCTTATTCCAGTGCCTTTCAGTGACAAAATCTTTCCTAATATCCAGCCTAAACCTCCCTGGCACAATTTAAGGCCATTTTGTCTTGTTCTGTCACCTGATACTAAGGAGAAGAGACCAATCCCCATCTCACTCCAACCTCCTTTCAGGGAGTTACAGAGAGCAATGAGGTCTCTCCAAAGCTTCCTCTTCTCCAGGCTAAACAACCTCAGTTTCCTCAGCTGCTCCTTGTAGGACCTGTTCTCCAGACCTTTCACCAGCTTTGTTGCCCTTCTCTGGACATGCTTCAGTACTTCAATGTCCTTCTTGTAGTGAACAAAGTGTACTGAACAAAGTATTCCTGATGTGACCTCACTAGTGCTGAATAATAGGAGCATGATCACTTCTGTGGTCCTGCTGGGCATGCTGTTCCTAATCCAGGCCGGGATACTGTTTGCTGCCCTGGCCATGCTCTATACCTGAGTCTTTCATGCAGGCAAACACCTATGTAAAAAAGAGGCAAAGTTCATCAGAGGGCAGTCTTCCTCACAAATTAGTGTTCCATCATGTCTTTCTTCTGTTGATTTCTATATATATGCAAAGAAATTGGATGAAGGTAGACTCTAAAAAGATACATTACAGGAGAATAAGGTGGAGAGAGTTCACACAGCAGCCTCACAAATTGCCTTTCTTTGCTTATGGACAAAAAATACTCCCCTAGATTTTGTACAAGCCAGTAGCAGGAAAGAATATGAAATGTGTCCAATTCTGCTTAAATATGGTGAAACATAGTTAAGAGAGGTTTTGACTGGCTGTTTCATCATAAAATTGATTTTGAACATCATTGGTAGAGAGGGTGGACTGGCTTTGGATGTTCTCAGAAGGTCTCAAAGACTTTTGAAACTGAAATGAAATACTCCTATCAGTGGTCTCCTCTAATGTCTATTCCATCCCTCTCTAAACGTGGGAGGTAGAAAGGAGAATGTATCACCTAAGCAGTACCCAAACCTCAACTGACTTCTTTGTAACGAAAAACCAGAACTCACTCCTACACCTTCCTGGGTGCCAAAAGCTCCAGCTGTCCTTTGTGCACCTGCCAAAACCTCCCCTTTTTCTCAACAGCTGCTGCAAAGTACTTCTGCACATTCAGTGCAAAGTCCTGTAATATAACACAGAGCAGATTGCTTTCAATTAGTGAGCAGGTGACTTAATCAGAAGGCTTTGGTGCTACTCATTAATTTCCAAAGAAAAGTTAATTTTCTCCAATTGATATATTTTGATACTACTTTATTGTAACTAAGAAGACATTTAATACTCCGATTTTTTTATTTAACTGGATTTAAGCTCAAAATGTATTTAAGATTTTTAAGAGTTTTTGGGTGGTTTTTTTTTTTTTGAATAGAAATTGGAATTCCATCAAATCACGTAAGAAAGAAAATTAGGTTTAATCAAATAAAACTATCTTAACTTACTGTCCCGTGTATCCAGCATGACTGAAACCCATCTGAATTATTTAAAACCTCATATTATCTTTAGTTACTGAACTGATAACTCTGACTACCATCACTGTAAATATTTTTAATGAATAGATTTGATTATTCCAACCCTTATATTTATTCAGAATCTTGAATAGGAAAAGAAGCTTTCTGGTTTTATATTCCTATTTGTTTTTATCAGTTTGTTGAATAAGCTATCATGAAAAATACTATATATTATTATATATATATAAAACGTAAGTTTCATCTGTATAACACCAGTGATTTCTGTAAAGTTCAAAAGTTTGACTTTCTTTAAAGCTTGGCAGCATGAATGTACTATCTAAAAATAACAGGAATGTTTTCAGAGCCAAAGAAAGTTGAGAAATAAACTTTTTTTTTCATTTTTAAAAGTCAGGGTTATTTTTTATTACCTGTATGTTTGTCTACATTAGAGGAAAGTAAACTGACAGATTAAAAAAAAAAAGAAAGAAAAGAAAATGGACAATGGCTGACCATGGGCAGCATGCTTAAAAGGCTTGGTGATTTGGCCTTCCTGACACATCATTTAGCTGTAATAAAATGTGGAATTTAGGATACTGACTTCAAAGACTCATACTTAGAAATATGCCTCCCTTGTAGCAAAATAAAAGTTTCAACTAGCACAGAGATCTGGTTTCTAATTTTCAAAGTTTGCCAGATATCAGACCTCAAATTTTAATCTTTTTTGGGACTCATGCCACTAAAACCTGGAACAGAAAATCTTATTTTAGGAAAGATCTTTCATTTCAGAAAAGAGCTTTCTGAATAAAAAAATATCTTTTTTTCCTTAAAATAAGGACAGCAAATAGGGCAGCTAAGAAAGTTTGAATTCAGTCATGCTTTAATTTTTCAGCCATGAATGTCTTATCAAGAAATATTATTAATTATAGAAAGTATCTGTTTAGCTTTTCTCTGTAAGTACAGAATGCTAAAATACCAAGGAAGCATCTGAATTCTACAGAGAACAGTAGAAATCAATTATTCTTTATATTGCTGTGCCTGAAGTGCTTTGCTGAATGAGTATTAAATCAGAATTTTAGGTGATATGTTTATTTGGAAACAGAATGGTTTGTTGATGTCCAAATCATGAAGTTCTGCTGAAGACATATGTGCAAGACAGCAGATAATGTGGCACTTATATCTATTAAGGGCCTACATCTTTAAGTGTATAATGGTTGCTTTAGTGGACCCAGACAATATCAACCTCCTTGTTTTTAATCTGCTCCCATGATTCCTACAGAGCAGACCTTAAAATAAATTGCTCACAGGAAAAACATTGATCTTGTAGATCAGGAGATGTGCAATGTGAAATCATCATCAAGTAACAGTGTAATCATCAGATGTGGAGATGCAGATGCTAAACAACTTGTTGACTAAGGGAAAAGAAACTGTGCTTTCGTGCCAGTAAGCACATGTGCTCAATTGAGTGGCTTATAAGTGCTGATTTAGAAACAGCTGTTAATGCTA
This sequence comes from Indicator indicator, assembly GCF_027791375.1. Classification (NCBI taxonomy): domain Eukaryota; kingdom Metazoa; phylum Chordata; class Aves; order Piciformes; family Indicatoridae; genus Indicator; species Indicator indicator. Next base: position 22,997,548 of record NC_072020.1, on the reverse strand, counting down.
CCATCATAATAGAGTTTATTTCCCTCCACTTCCTTTGTTTTCCATGCATACATATGCTTGCTCTATACAGTTAAGTTGTGCTAGTCAGAGGGTGGAGAAAAAGGAGTGCATTTTAATAAAAAATAGGCAATCAAGATTTGATTTTGGTGGTGGCAAGCACTTTCAGTTCCTGTTCATAAACCTATGGTATATAGTTCATCACAGTAGATCTTTAAACCACTTTAAAAGAAATGATTCAGTTTTTCCAAAAGTTGTAAATGGCACAAGGTAGTTCTTTCACTGGAAAAAGGTTCAAGTTTTCAAGTTCATTTCAGTAAGGGCTTTTGCTTTCTACTTCTTTTTTCTTTATTTTTCTTTCAACCATTCTCTCTCTTGCTCTTTTTTTTCATTCATTCTTTCTTTCTCCTCTTTTATTTTTTTTTTTCGGTTTCTTAGAGTGTTTTGTTCTGATGCATGTTGTATGCAGCACCTGTAAGCTTCAATGACCTGTGCATTCGAAAAGCCTAGTTGTCCATGAATCCAGATAAACTGACACTCTGAAGTACTTCACACAGTTTGCTTCACTTCCTTCCCTTTACTAAAATATAGATGGATCACATATCAGTAACAACCATACCCTCCATAATTGACTCATCAGCGCCAAAGGAAGTTCAGAATTCCAGTATCTGAATTTGATCTCTAGAGGAAATAACAAGTGAAGGACCTGTCTAATATTATTAGCACATGAACAGTAAAGTCTTTATCTAGAGTCCACTGAAATATGGAAAATTCCCACTGACATTAGTGTACTTTGGATCAGGTCAAACCTGGATTTCAATACTTTGTAATAGAGGACATAAATAAATATATATATGTGTGTGTGTGTGTGTATATAAATATATATATAAAAATATAGAAAATACCTATTTCCTCATAAAAGAGTCCTGCTGTACGTTAATGCAGCAAATGACATTAAAATAAACTCCTAGTATTTTCAGTAATAGACTTCACTATAAGGGATTTCTAGCTTTTGAAAATAATCTTTGACATACCAAATAAAGAAATTTCTTATTTAATCTTCTCTAAGTAAATCAGATGCAGATTATTTGAAGTCATTAATTAAAAAAACCTAAAGAGTTTTTCCTTCATTGCCTCCCCCTCCCCTTTCTTTTAAAAATTGTTTTATTGTCTCTTTATGGGAAGCCTGACAGGCTATATGCCTGTCAGTAGTGTATATTGTCCTTTGGGAGCAGCTGGGTTACTCTTTTCCTCCTACACTCAACAAAGCACATGCAAAAGTAGATGGAATGCTTTCAGCCCTGCTTTCCTCAAATGCCATGCTTCCCAGAGAATGGCTGATGTGCAGACACAGCGATGCATGCTGGATCCTCTGAGGAATTTGCAAATGTAGCTTGCACTTATTCAATTGATTTATATCAACTAAGATACAGACACTGGCCTAACCTTATCCCTGGTGGAGGCATTTCAGGGCATGGTCAAAAGAGCTGTTCTGAGGGTAGGTGATCTGAATGGAGAGGAACTCCCCAGCCTGTCCTTGGCCGCTCATTACCTGGAAGCTGGTTCTAATTGGTTCTCCTGGGTTTAATGCTCCAGGAGAGAAACTGCTCTTGACTGTGGTTTTGTGAAGTGATTTGAATTATAAAAAGCAGCAGCAACAAAATATTGTTAAGAAAAACATAGAAAACAGAAAAAGAATAATTTATTAAATTGGAGTAGGAAACGGTCAAAAACTGTCAGACCAGCAGATGTGAGAGTTTAATTCTGTCTGTGAGAGAAGAATAGAAATGAACACCTGCATCAGGAGCCAGGCAGCAATCATCACGCTCACATCTGGCCCAGCCACAACAGCTTTGAACAATGACTGCAGAAGTATTAGCTTCAGTTTCTCAGGAATCCAAAAATGAAATGGACACATCCAGAAGGTGATTTGCCTGGACCTCTCCTGTTCCAGTGAGTTAAAGTAGGTTGAATTCAGAACATGCATCACAGGTTTTGCTTCAAATGCATCACTGTAATGTTTTTTAAACCACGTTCTGTATACATTATTAGTTTGTTTTAGGCTTTCAATGCTGTGACTTATTCTGTGAGTGTTCAAAGCCGTAAAAATACCTGGAGAATTACTTAGATCTTTTAAACATCACTCGACTCCTGTCATTTCTTCTTACTGAGTAAAATTATCTCAGTCTTTAATTGAGGACAATGATAATACTCTGCAGTACTAGGGTGATTAAGATTTTAGTTGCATCTACCGCACTTTCTGGCACCAGCAGAGTTCCTTGTCTTACAAACCAAAAATAAAAAAAATCACATCTTAACTTACCCAGAAAGCTTCCAGTGCTGTACTAATGCTGTACCCTCTTAAGACACTGTTTCCACAGACACCTCTGATATGTGACCTTAGTATGATAATTCCCAACATCACAGCAGCCCGTAATAAAAACCTTCCCCTTTACACTCATTGCACTTTACAAGCCAGATTCTTTGGCTCTGAGGAGTTGACTAAAGGAAAGGATGTGTGGTGCTTTGAGGCTCTTGACTAACCCAGAATCATTTTGATGTGTTTCCAAGTGATTGGCTTTAACAGCTCACATTGGCTTTAACAGGCGTATAGAGCGTGGAAGAATAAATATACCTCTCTTTCTTCCCACGTATGTACATACAGATAGTGACGTTAACTATCAGTTCAACTGTAGTAAAACTTTAATGTAAAATTCAAAGTGATAGTAAAGGTTAAACACTGCAATGTTTCCTGGATGTGTAAGACAGATTCAGCAAAACAGCATTTTTGTGGCTCTGTTACTCATGTTGTACAATACGTCCTGCTGTGCCTGTTCCTTGCTGTTTCTTTTAAAGCTCTTGAAACACATTCTGCTGAACACAGCAGAGGATACACCAACATTGAAAGCTTTCTTGCTTTCTTTCCAAGTGAAATGTTGCAGATACTGTTTATTTTTCTGTGGAACCTTCATGGGAGGAGCTGCACAAACACACACACAAGATTTTTTAGCAACATTAACTCTAAATGGATCAAACGCAACAATCTATTCATACCCTGTTCAGTGACAGTATTTTAAGTTGATTTGAAATCAGCCTTTGATCTAATATTTGACAGAAGCTATGCACATTTTTTCCTTCTTTTCTCTTCTTTCCTTTTCCCTTTTCCTTTTCCTTTTCCTTTTCCTTTTCCTTTTCCTTTTCCTTTTCCTTTTCCTTTTCCTTTTCCTTTTCCTTTTCCTTTTCCTTTTCCTTTTCCTTTTCCTTTTCCTTTTCCTTTTCCTTTTCCTTTTCCTTCTTTGGAACCAAAAGGTTTCAAAACCACCAACACCTTGTGGTGTGCACTGCTGGTATTTTAGAATTGTGCAAATAATTTAGGTTTATTTCCACACACACCGCCCTCCATCTCTATACAGAGAAGGGGAGGCACAAAAATGAGTTTCAGCTGGAGTAAAATCTTGGGGTTCAATGTGTCCTAAATACAGATACATTTTTAGTCTTTCATGCTATGAATTTATTTTCCATTCTTGTCTGAAAATATTTGCTGATTTTGACTCAAAATTATAAATGTCTTGGCCCCTGGCTTTGGGGATATTTACTTGTCTGAAAAATTTGACTAGGATCTATCGCTACATGTAGTAGAATTGAAGGTCAGTCAGCTAGAATAATTTAAATACATTTGTGAAATAGGCAGGGAAGCTGTAAGTGTTGATGGCTTCAGCAAGAAAATAAAAAAAAAAGAAGTGGTTTTAAAGTGCTCCACCTGAAACTCTCCACCATTTATAGAAACAAACAAGCAGAAATCCATGTAAACTTTTCAGTGCAAGTTCTTTTCTGAAGTAACTACCCTCCTTTGAAGGGTACTTACAAGCACTGTAAGAAGGGCAGCAGCACAGGTCCCTGCCATCAGACTAGGCTTTCTGTTACACGAAAGGTGGATTCTTCTGTGCAGTCCCTTGATGGGAACCATTTTGCCTTTGTTTCTCTGCCTGTGAAATGGCATTAATACATTTTTCAAGAATATGTCAACTTCTTAATGTTTTCTAAAAGGCCCTGTGGAACTGTTTGCTGCAGGTAGCCCAGCGGCCTTCTTGTGGTAACCTCGTTCCCTCCTTTGCAGTCATTATCTTTGCATCCTCAGGGTTCATGTCCTATCCAAAACTGGATCACCTACTCCTCAGGGAAGGCTTGTCGTGCTTTTAACTAGACAGGGAGAAAGGCACTGTGTTGCACATCTTAAAAAAAGGGAAAAAAGGGGGAAAAAGCCAGGCATTGTGCTAATGGTAGAAAGATGATTATTAATTACCTTTGATGACACCATCTTCATTTTCTTTTTTTTTTTCTTTCTTCTGTGAAGGTAAAAGTTTGGTTCCAGAACAGACGAATGAAGTGGAAGCGGGTAAAAGGGGGCCAGCAAGGGGCAGCAGCCCGGGAGAAGGAACTGGTGAATGTGAAAAAGGGCACACTGCTCCCCTCTGAGCTCTCTGGCATCGGGGCAGCTGGTCTCCAGCACACAGGGGACTCACTAGCGAACGACGACAGCCACGACAGCGATCACAGCTCTGAGCACGCACACTTATGATACACACAGTGTCCCAGCTCCGTTCTCAGGAAAGATGCTTTGCTGGCAAGCCTTACACAGGCATCGTTTACGTATGCAAGTGACTCTGGCAGTGATTTTTAAAGTTGTCACAGAAAATTCAGCCTTAGTGTGTCTGCCTTTCTTGATTTTTAGATGGTTTACAGTAAGTGCCATGTCTTAAAGGTGCCTCAAGATTGGAGAAGTGGAAGATGAACTTACTTTGAACATTCCAGATTTGTTTGTCATGTTTATGACAGCGGGCAGGTATTTTTGCTTTAGCTTGCACTGAAAATTACATTGCTCTCAACAGACGTTATATTCTGAAAACCACAGTGCCACAAAAATCACTATCTAGTGGATAAGAAATGTATTTTAACTCTGTATATATTTACCTTACAGCATTTTCCTGTCTTCACTAATTTTAGCAATGCATTCATATTAGCTGATGGCAATAGTCACTCATGACAATAAATGGCTTTTTGTCTCTTTATTTTTGTTTTGTTTTTCCAAAGACATACAATACATGCAGATACTTCTGTTCAAGTAGAGAACAATGCAGTAGTGTCTGCTAGGTCACATCCTTGTATGACAGACAAAACAAACCTTATGTTGCATTTACTATCAACTGCTGCTAATAGGGTATTATTAAACTTACCTAGCTCCTCAACTCTTCTTATCTTATAACTGCAAAAATGATTTTAGGATCATAAGGATAATCCATTAACCTGCCAAAAATTGTTCTGTTCCACTTATGACAGTGGAAATTTCCCAAAGGATTATTCATTTCTACCTTGTCATAATTGAGTACATTGATAAATACTGACACTCTGCAGAAATGTTGTCACTTCATCTTCAGTTTAAAAAAACCCAGCAGATGAACTCAAAATTATTATCGACTGCTTATGTTGGTTGAAATCAAAATATGAAAGTAATTCAGTATTGTGTCCTATGTGTAAACTCAAGACACATTTTCTGTTATAAGCTTTTATGTACATACAGTCAAATATCAAACCCCCAAATTTAACACAAACCATTGATTGTACTTTGTAAAGAAATATGTTTAATAAATAATCCTTTTTAAATAATTCTGGTCTGTCTACAGTGATTTCATAGGATGCTTCATAGAAGTCACCTTCTCAGGAGAGAATCTCCTCTGGAGACTTCCAAAACCTACCTGGATGGATTCCTGTGCAGACTACCCTAGATAATCCTGCTTTTGGCAGGGGGGTTTGGACTCAATGATCTCTGGACATCCCTTCCAACCTCTAACATTCTGTGATTCTGTGGTACTTAAAATGTTTTTTATAAAAGTCCTAAGTAGCTCTGCCTTTTTCAGGTCTCTCAGAACTTTTTCTGTGGACAACATAAAGCTATGTTTTCAGATTTAGGCTTTTAATCTTGAATAAACCTTCTATCTTGATCCGTTTGGGAAACTTTCCTTTAGCAGGAAAAAGGTGCCTAGGAGCTAATGATGTCTTCAGCCAAAACCAACAAGACTCTGCTCAACCATTTTTCTGATTTAGAGTAAATATAAAGAGTTATTTTGTTGGGCCTTGTTGAAATGGATGAAAGGGAATAGATATCAGGAAAGGATGAATACTTCTATTATAATGCCTTTGTTCAATAAAGCTGTTCAGGAATAAAAAACAAAATATCTCCCCAAAATTTGGACTTGAATTGGACTGGGTTGTGTGGTGGAAGGAGCTGAGAGAAAGAAAGAGTAAGCAAGAAATGTGCATATTCTGGTAAATGCTTATCAGTGTTCACTGAAGCTTTGCTATATGGAGCAGTAGTGCATCATAAAAGCTAAATGCAGTCAAGAATTCTGTGTCTGTTTTCCAAATCCTTTCACTGTAGGTTTGATCTTTCTTGCACATTAATTGTTGTCAGGATCATTTTAGTTTAAAATATCCAAGCAATGGGTAATTAACTTCTTTAAAGACTTCAGAGCATTTTATTGATTCCAGCAGTTAAGGGGTTTTGCATTTGTTTCAAAGTTCTTTCTCAGATGCCTTTGTCATAAAAAAACTTGCTGAGAATGGGAGTGGGATAGAGAAGTAAGCCAACTACTCATGAATACTTTGTATTTTTTATTTCATGGCTGGATGGTCAAGTCTTTTGTGGGTGGGGATTATCTAAACAGGAAAAAAAACCAGATTCAGACTAAAACTTTTTATTCTTGGCTGGATTTTTTTCTGTGTCTTAAATGAAATATAGCTAAAATTCACAATGAAAAATTAGAATGAAAAATTGAAAAAAAGGCATTATTTTCAAATAACACCTTTTAACAACATTTAGTCAGACATAACATGATGTGTTTGGCTAGTAAAGAGGGGGGAGATTATTGTCTTTCAAGTACTCTGCCAAAAATATCTTTTCAGGTTTGCAGAATTGCTTGTTGCTGTTTTTAATAAAAAGTTTAAGGCTGAATCTGAGAAGGGAACAGCCAACTTTGAGCTAATATTGTACAACAAATGGAAGGGCTTTATTTGCATTACCTGAGATGCATCGGTGTTGTGTTCCTTGCCCAAGGCATTTTGACTGGTATATTATTCTGTCAGAGGCACTGTGATTTGTCCCAGATACTTGCAGTAGGGAGCAGGCAATAAGTGTGATAATGACAATCTGTGAGCCACAATAATCTCATTACCACAAAGAATTTTTTCATATTGAGAAAGCTAGTATTTTTTCCATTTTCCTAATTTTAACTGAATCTGGGAATTTTTGTTTAGATAATTGAATGAATCTTCTAACAAAGGACCAAATAATGTAACTTTTTATTACAGGGGGAAAAACATTAGCAAAACTGATTTTCTTGGTGCTTTAAAAGCAGATCAGATTTTGAATTTTCCTGTAAGGTGCTAAGTGTATGTAGTAACCTCACAGATTAATTAGACCCCTGGTGGGTTTAAAAAAACCTGTTTTGTGGGTACACCATTGGTAAGAACACTATGGTGCAGAGATCCTATGTTGGCAGCAGCTTGCTGCTGCTTCTAGTTTGGGGCTAGCTCATATTCAAGCTACACTTCACAGCAACAAATGCTCCACACTTTCACTGCCCTTCAGTCATTAGCTGATTGCTCAGGACTCATCAATGCAGGTGATGGCTCATCTTGTTCTGAATAACCTAATTACTTAAAAACTGATTTGTAGAAGCCTCTGAGATCAATCACCTGCTGCAACATGTGATGGCTTTTTATTAAAGTTTTAGTATAGTTTTTTAGCTGTGTGTAAAGGCTTTTGAAATAGTTTTGGTTTATTTTCATTGGCCTCTACCTGTTTGCAGAGGATTCTTTTACCAATCCAGCCATATGATATAGTTAATACTGTACCATTTCACAGATGGACAAAATCAAGCCCTAAGATTGTGATTTGCCCAAAGGTGTGCAAGCACTTGGTGGTAGAATGAAATGTGATGAAGCCTAGTTTGGTTTATTTATCCTTATTAGTTCCTGTTATGGAAGAGTAGCTAATCATTTTTGATGGCTTATTGTTAACAAATGCTGCTTCTCAGGACTAATGATGCATTTTTTGAGCTACAGTAATTTTGATGCTGTATCTGTCTGAAGTTTACCTCTCTTTGATGTTCTGTTGTTAGCATATGTCTGAACCAGACACAGAAATTTGTGCTCTTAGAAAAGGCCACAGAAAATACAATTGACTGTAAACAGACAGTGATGTCTAACAGTTTTAATTTTCAACATGATGGATGCTAAGAATTCTTCTTCCTGCTGTCTCTGGAATACAAGGCTATATATTATTTGGAAGATTTCTTCCCTTATCATTGCAGAGTTTTTGGTTTGTGTTTTTGTTTACTACAGCTTCATTATTTCCAGATTTATCTTGACAATAGCTGGTCAAGAGGTGTGGTTAGAATAACACCATTACAAGCTGGCTGAATTTATTAAATCACAAATTGGAAGTAGTATGGACATTTAGTTAAATGCTTATATTTTCTTGACTTTCTTTTCTGTTCATCAGAATCAAAAATAGTCAAAAAAGGACCACAAGAAGTTTCTGTACCTTCGTCTTTCCACCACAGGCCAAGTTCCAAGGTACTTTATGTGACCTGCTTTCTTAAATGAAGGCTCTGACTGCTGTAATAATATTATTTTTACAAATAAAGAAAGAAACACCATTAGGATGTGCACTTTTAGTAGCTATGAGGAAACATAGTTATATGTTAGGGACAAAATGTCAGCTTGAGCCTTCATTTAGAATTTCCTGGCTTCAGTCAGTTTATGTCTCTTGGGTGAGCTTGTATTTAATAGAGTACATGCAGTATTTAAGATCAGCTACAAGATTCAAGAAAATTTAAAGAAAATGTTTAACCAATTATGTGCTGTAATTTAATATCATTATGTAATGTGTGAGGGTTGAAAGGGAGAATTTTGTACACAACCTGTTGTCAATATTAATTTTAAAAAGGCAATGGAGTCAATAGCCAGAAATAACTGGCACAGGGCTTCAGTGATGATGCACATTATTACCTCAGATTAATAAGGACTTACTAGAGCTCATTTGCTTTTATATATTTCTGTTAATTTTAATTTTGAGCCTGTAGTCTTTTGACATCATTTACAGCTAAAAGCTGCAGTGTAGGAATCAATTTCAATGTAATTCAAGGCCCTTGGCTGTTAGATATAGCCTCCACATGGCATAATAAGAGGTTATCACAGTCATCTGTACAAATGGCAAAGTTTCTAAACCCTGTATTACTTCTGTCCAAGTCTTGCAGGTCTGTTAGTCCTTGTTGGGTTTTTCTGTCATGACTCCTACCTGCACAAAATTGGTGAAAATTTACTTTTGTTCAGTTGAAAAAAAAAATCACCTGGGCAGTAGACTTGATTGGTGTCAACAAATAGAGAAGACCCCAGAAAACATTGTTAATGAAGAGGTTGTTAAATAATAGTTGCAGTAGGAAATAATTATAGTTCCCTTCTTTGCAGTGCTTTTCCATAGAGGGATTCCAAAGAGTTTTTAAAGAAAGGTAAGGTTTGAAATAGCCTTTCTGATAGATAAAAGACAAGGGAATCAACTAATTTTTACTGGCCACCTTGTATCAGAGGTCCAGTAAATCTGTGAGACAGCTATGAGAATGCAATTCTGTTCTTTTCTTGGTCTTATATGGCTCTTGAATGCTCTCTGTGACAACCTCTTCTAGCCCTTGTGACCTGGACCTTTTCCCCAACAGGGTTCACCAAAAAACAGAGTAAATATGTGGTTCTTGAAAGCAAGAACACAGACCTGAGAAAATGGGGAAAGGTATACAATCCAGGATTTAAAATAATAATTAAAATGGCATTGCTTCTCTTCAGAGGATTAAGTGTCTGGAATTAAGCATAATGCCACCTCCGTGTTCCTTCCATAAAGAGTGTCCTATTTTTTTATAACAATGCAATTATTTTAGAATGTTTTATGTATTATGCTTATATCTGTTAAGGTTATATACTTGAATTTAAATATTTGGACATCTAAGAAAGTAATATTACTAGTCCATAGACAGATATCAAGAGAGAGAGAGAGAAAATTTGTCTATAAGTACTTCTCTGCTAGTCTTTGGACTTTTGTTTTAAATTTGGAAAATCTAGCATGTATTAAGAGAAATACTGTAAAAATGTTATTTTCAATTAGTGACAAGTTTCAGATTCACTGATCCTTTAATTAAACAGCACAGTAACTGATTTCTGTAGGAAATGTCATGTAACCACAAAATAGGGAACTGAGGGCCCAATAACCTTATACCTAGTCATAAACCTAACCATAACTCTAAGCATAAGCCTAACCCCTAATCCTAACTCATAGCCCCAACCCTAACCACAGTCATAACCATAACCCTAACCCCTAACCCTAACTGTAACCCTTACCCTAACCCTATTCTTTACCCTGACCCTTAACCATAGCCCTAACTCTTAACCCTCAGGCTAACCTAAAGGGAACAGATGGCCTAATGTGCTGGATTGTCTCTCACCATAGGGAAGTCTGTAGTCTTCCTTGAGCCCAAATCAGGGACATCAATGGGAAACTTGCCAACCTGATGCATTCATCAGATTATTACCTGCTACTGACCTTCCAGACAGGTGGGGAAGAAGCTTCATCCCATAGTCTGAGGGGAGTGAAGAGAGACTTCAGTGCCTTGGGAAAGTTGGTGAAAGAGTCTGGAGAGCAAGTTATTTTTTCTCCCTCCTTCCAGCTGCAGGTGATGACATGGGATGGAATAGAAGCATCCAGTCCATAAATACCCAACTTTAAGACCGGTGCTACAGGCTTTGGGTTCTTTGATCATGGCTGGTTTTATAAGACACCAGCCCTGATGGTAATACGTGGGAAAAGCTTATCTTGTAGAGTGGAAAGGGTCCTAGAACAAGAAGTAGCAGGGCTCATTTACAGAGCTTTAAATTATATTTGAGGGGCTTGGGGTTGTATCTGGGTTTGCACCAACAGGGCAGTGTTCTGGTATTAATGAAGACCAGGAGGCCTCCTGCCCCTCCAGGGTGGGCTCAGTGTGCTCAACTTGCTCCCTGAAATGCCTGCATGCCAATGCATGCAGCATGGGGAGTAAGCAGGAAGAGTCAGAAATCTGTGTGTGGTCAAGGGGTTATGGATCTAGTAGCAATTACAGAGACATGGTGGGACAGCTCACATGACTGGAACATGGTCATGGATGGCTATGTCCTCTTTAGGAAAGACAGGTCAACAAGGCAAGGTGGTAGAGTTGCTCTTTATGTGAAAGAGCAACTAGAATGTATTGAGTTCTGTCAAGGGGTGGATGAGGGGTGAGTTGAGAGTTTGTGGGTGTGAATTAAGGGGCAGGCCAGGATGTGTGATACTGTGGTGGGTGTCTATTACAGGACACCTGATCAGGATGAGGAAGTTGATGGCACCTTCTACAGGCAGCTGATAGCAGCCTTGCAATTACAGGCCCTGGTTCTCATGGGGGGATTTTAACTACCCAGATACTTGCTGGAAGGCCTCTTTGGCCAGCCAGCCAGAGTCCAGGAGGATCTTCCAGGGCATTAATGATAACTCCTTGATGCAAATGGCGGATGAGCAAACTAGGAGAGGAGCACTGCTGGACGTTATTCTCACTAATGAGGAGAGTCTGGTTGAAGTGGTGAAGGCTGAGGGCACCCTTGGCTGCAGCGACCACAAGATGGTGGGATTCAGGATCTTGTGAGGTAGAATCAGAATACAAGCAGGATCACAACCCTGGATTTCAGCAGGGTAAACTTTGGCCTTTTCAAGCAATTCCTAGGGGAAATCCCATGGGACAGGGAAGTAGAAGATAAAGGGCCCCCAAACCAGTTGGTTAACATTCAAAGACCACTTCTTCCAAGCTCAAGATCAGAACATCCGGAAGGGTAGGAAATCAAGAAAGGTATCCAGGAGACCCACATGGTTAAACAGGGAACTGATGGGCAAACTCTAGTGGAAGGAGAGTCTACAGATCATGGAAGGAGGGGCTGCCCACTTGAGAGGAATATCAGACTATTGTCAGAGGATGCAGGGAGGCAGCTAGGAAAGCTAAGGCCTCCTTGGAATTAGACCTTGCAAGAGAGGTCAAGGACAACAGAAAGGCCTTCTTTAAATACATTGCAGACAGAGCTAATGCTAGAGGCAATGTAGGCCTACTGCTGAATGAGGTGGGTGAGAGAGAATGAGGTGGTGACAGAGAATAAAAAGAAGGCAGAGCTACTGAATGCCTTCTTTGTCTCTGTCTATAGCGTGGAGACTGTCCTCAGGAGCTCCAGACCCCTGAGACCACAGAGCAAGTCAGGATGAAGGAGGAGTTTGCCTTGGATGATGACGACTGGGTTAGGGATCAGTTACGTAATGTGGACATGCATAAATCCATGGGTCCTGATGGGACATACCTGCAGGTGCTGAGGGAGCTGGCAGAAGTCATTGCTAGGCCACTCTCCATCATCTTTGGTAAGTCATGGGAAACAGGAGAGATGCCTGAGCACTGGAGGAAAGCAAATGCCACTCCAGTCTTCAGAAAGGGCAAGAAGGAGGACCCAGGTAACTGTAGACTAGTCAGCCTCATCTCCATCCCTGAAAAGGAGGAGCAACTTATCCTTGGTGCTGCATCTAGACATATCAAGGATAAAAATTTCATTGGGTGCAGTCAACATGGTTTTACCAAGGGGAAGTCATGTTTAACCAACGAGCCAGCAATGTGCTCTTGTGGCCAAAAAGGCCAGTGGTATCCTGGGGTGTAATTAGAAGGGCTGTGGTGAGTGGGTTGAAAGGTATTCTCCTCTCCCCTCTACTCTGCCCTGATGAGGCTGCATCTGGACTATTGTGTCCAGTTCTGGGCCCCTCAGCTCAAGAAGGATCTCAGGGAACTGCTTGAAAGAGTCCAGTGTAGAGCCACAAAAACAATTGAGGGAGTGGAACATCTGCCTTATGAGGAAAGGCTGAGGGAAGTAGGTCTCTTTAGTTTGGAGAGGAAGAGACTGAAGGGTAATCTCATTCATGTTTATAGCGATGTGGAGCCTGAGTGTCAGGAGGACAGAGCCAGGCTCTTCTCAGTGATGAGCAATGACAGGACAAGGGGCAATGTGTACAAGCTGGAAAACAGGAAGATCCACGTGAACATAGGGAAAAACTTTCACTGTGAGGATGACAGAACATTAGAACTGGCTGCTCAGAAAGGTTGTGGAGTCTCCTTCTCTGGTGACATTCAAAAACTGCCTGGACATGTTCCTGTGTGACCTACTCTAGGTGATCCCTTTCTGGCAATGGGGTTGGACCAGATGATATTTCAAGGTCCCTAACATTCCGTGATTCTGTGACTCTGTGATAGTATCATGGGATTTGTCTTATAAAAGACTGTTCCACAACCATATGAAGCAATGGACCTGGCAAATACCTATAAATGTTGCTTAGTATTTAGGGAGAGAATCTCATTCTTAGCGTCACCGTGTATATATAGGCACTGTATGTGTTACTTATGTCTGCTGATGGACTGCAGGGTTTTTAGAAATATGCCTATTCTGAATGCTTACCACATTATTTGCCAAGAAAGTCACATGCACAGCTGAGAAAATACCAAAATGGGCATTTTCCCAAATTAAAAATTTATCTTGAAAAGTGCCCTTAGAAAAATTTTATGCAATCACCACAGAAATGCATTTAAGACAATAAAATACTATGAAGGGAGAAAGGAAGCCCCAGTTTGGAATTACAACACATTGTAAATAATTTTGTATTTCTATAATCCTCACCTATATAGCTGTTCACTGGAACTGACAAAGTAAAATGCAGAATTGTTTAGTTGATTAGTGATACTGAGGGCAACATGGAGCTCTTACATTTTTGATTTTAACCTATTTGTGAAAGACATTGGATTCTGCTGACAATATTATGAAGAGTTTTCAGGACTCCTTTTAAATAGAGTATTTTTGCAAGAAAGAAGTACAGATTCCTCTAAGGAAGCAGAGGACCTCATCTAAAGCCTGCACATGGCAATGGAAAGATTACGATTGATTTCACAGGGATTTGGATTTAGCCCAAAGTACACACAAAAGTTCATACAAATCAGTGAACAGTCCAGGATTAAGACATTAGCCAATAATTTCCAAAGTGACTGTTGACTTTGTGCCTCCGTTATGACACACAGTATCCTGATTTCAGTGGAGTTTTGAGTACACAGTGAAAATTGGGACCACTTTATGGAAATGTGAGTTTAGGACCCCATATTACTGGCCAGTTAAGAAAATTTTGTTCTTGGTTCTAACAAGCGTCTTATGATATGGGATTTCCATAGCTGGCAAATCATCACGTTACATTATTAAATCCTAGGTTTCATAACCAATATAAAAGAAACTTGCTACGCTGCTTTCCTTCTCCTGTAATTTGTGGCATTAGTAGATAAGAAAAATAAAGCACGTTATATATAGGTTTGAACAGATGTTCCCGAATGGTTGCAGGGGGGTAGGGGTGTCGAGGAAGGTAAAACTTTCCCTCCACTCAGATGTCTGTCTTGAATTTCTCACAGTTTTTGCAGACAGTTTGGCTCACTTCCAACATACATCGTTGCCTGTCTGGTATGAAAAATGCCATCTGTGGTGTATGGAAGTTCTTTCTTTAAAAGTGGCCTGCTAATTATTCTTCAGGCAGGTGTTGCTAAAGTGAAGTCAGGTGTCAAGCATGGTATAACCTTCACATTGCCTCAAATTGCCCCACTCTTGTATGCTGTTCTTTCCCCAAAGAATAGGACAGACTATTACAGGGAACTGAAATGTTGGTTGATACAGTATTGAGATGATTCAATCAGAAGTATTTATTGTGGTGACACTCCAAAACTGAAAGTTAAAGGATGTGGGTTGAATAAAGTGTATACATTTTCCAAAACAAATATCCTCCTGATTCTTATAAGCTGACATTCTGTTCCTTTACATTTGCACTGCCATTCTGCAAAATGTTAAAAATCCTGATGATCTCAGAAACTTCAAATAGGGTAAGAGGTAGCGGAAAGAATTTCCTTCTGTGCTTTAACAGGCTTGGGGAGCTGTTTGTTGAAAAGAGCGTGGAAGATGGCTGTATGGTGTGAATGACACCTGCAAATTCTCACCTATATTCCCTCTCCAAAACACTCATGCTTTAAAGCTTTTTGAAGATTAATGGGATGGTTAATGGGCCAGAATCAACACAGGGGGGCTGCAGGCATCCATTCAACTCATGCAGGAGCCCCAGCTCCCAGGATAAGCACTGCTGCTGCCTCTCATTTACAATAGTTAGTCTGCTCCTCTTTTCTTTACATGACATCAGCCCTCCCAATAGAAGATGAAAACTCACCACACTGAGCCAGATGTTACAACACTTCTCTTTCGCTAGCAGATGAGCACTGTTAGGAGGTGAGGGATTACCAGTATAAATGCAAGGCTTCCTATTTCCTATGCTGTTTTCAGAAGGTCTTTTGAATAAATAGTCCTTTTACTCTTTGCAGTCTTGGCATTCAGAATGAGTGATATTGTTAGTGGTTTAAAAAATTATGAGGAAAGCACAGGCACATTTACTCCCTTTGACAGTAAGACTTTGCATTGCTTACTTTATCAGTGATGAAAGTAATCCAACTTTCTCCCCAGCCTTATGCAGAACCCTTGACAAAATATTTACAAAAGGCTGGTATGACACTGAGATAAAGAGCAGTCCTGTAAGTAATTGAGTTATCTAGCTCTGTTACATTTTTGATCAACCCTGAGACATCTGGATGATTTTGAACTACCAGTCTTCTACTACGAAGAACAGTTTAACTTTTGTAAGGACTTCCTCTTGTGTTTTCAAGCTCATGCATAGCCTCTGACTGATTTAGCATATTGTGATAATGACATGTACACAAAGCACTGGCATGCAGCATTATTGAGATGATTTCCTTTTTGGCTCAGCCAGATTCCTGTTAAAAGTTATACAGACTCTTAAGAGACTAACAAAAGAAGAAATAAAGATCCAGAAATGGCACGAAGATAAGCCTGATGAAGCTGGAGTTGGGATCTCCTGAAATTAAAAGCAGACTTTGTATGAATACATATATTGAAATGTACCACTGACATTTCATCACACAACAAAACCACAAACCCCTAACCCCCTCTCTTGGCCTGGGTTGAATACTTATCAAAATCCCAGTATTTACTTGTCAGAGTGGGTTCTTCATTAGATTTGCAGAACAGAGGCTTAGATAAACACATTTTGATTAGAGAGAAAGGAAAACAAAGCTGAAAATTACAGTGAAATTGTTCCTGTGGTGTAATGCATTAATCCAAACTAAAATCCATCCTGTACCTGCTCACATATGGATTAAATGAGGATGAAGCTCTAATTTTGTGACTGAGTCCATCCTACAATGGTCTTTTGAATGACTTTGTGAATACAGCATTTGACAGTTCAATACAAAGGTTTGTTTTGATTCTAGCAGGAGACTATAGTCTCCTAACACCTTTGCAAGATACGTGCAAACATCTTCCACTGCATCAGAATAGCAGAAAACCACAATGGTACAAAAAAGGTCCTTTTGGAGTAATCTTTGATGAGTCTGATAAAGCTCTGAGGACCAAGGCTCAGAAATAGGGTTCTCAGAAATTTTGACAGCAAATAATTCTACTATCATTCAGGAATTTAAACTGGCATCTAAAGAATCATGCTGAAAGGTATATTCAGCTTTATGCAAACCATAAGCACCTATTATTCCTATTTTTGCCTATCACTGCTGTACAGCTCTCTTTGAGGTGAAGCTTCACAGCTGTGTCACAACTCAGAGAATGACAACAGAAGTGAATATAAATAATGATATATCTAACTGCTGCTGCTTACTTAGCACTGCTTTGATTGCTGCAGTTACATAAAATGGATTTTAATAGGGACACTGCATTTCACTCCTCTGATTCTTTAATTTCTCTTATCTGGAAGGAAAACAGTGTGCAGATATTATTTATTCACTTTTTAAAGTGAATCAGGAAAACCAAATGTGATTGCAACAATTACTTATATAAAATACAATTCGTAATTTTTAGTAACTGAGTTGACAGCTTTACCTCACATATCAACTGACATATGGCAAATTCTCCAGATGGGCATCAATAAAATCATGCCTGGGCATTGTGTCTCTCAAATATGAAGAAAGGATGGGAATGTATGAAAAAACAAAGCATCAGCTTGGAGAATCTTCACAGAATCACAGAATCAATAAGGTTGGAAAAGACCTCAAGGATCATCAAGTCCAACCTGTCACCCAAGACCTCATGACTACTAAACCATGGCACCAAATGCCACGTCCAATCCCCTCTTGAACACCTCCAGGGATGGTGACTGCACCACCCCCCTGGGCAGCACATTCCAACGGCTAACAACTCTCTCTGTGAAGAACTTTTTCCTCACCTCGAGCCTCAAGCCTGTGTTCCTCTTGTTCTGGTGCTGGTTGCCTGGGAGAAGAGACCAACCCCCTCCTGGCTACAAACTCCCTTCAGGTAGTTGTAGACAGCAATGAGGTCTCCCCTGAGCCTCCTCCTCTCCAGGCTAAACAACCCCAGCTCCCTCAGCCTCTCCTCGTAGGGCCTGTGTTCGAGGCCTCTTCCCAGCCTTGTTGCTCTTCTTTGGACACATTCAAGTCTGTCAATGTCCTTCTTAAATTGAGGGGCCCAGAACTGGACACAGTACTGAAGGTGCAGCCTAACCAGTCTTGTCCAATTCAAGTCCAAGCACATCCTATCCTGGCATAGAACGTGAGATTTCATTTTACAAGTAATGCTGTGATACTCAAGGCAGTAAGAATATATTATTTTTAAGGACATTTAAGATAATTTTTGGTGTTATTGTGGCTTCTAAAATCATGCAAAGACTTAGCAACATCTGAGATTAAATCAAATCACTCCTCTGAAATTAATTCACGTGATTCATCAGAATGCTTCATTGATTATGTCATACCTATCATCATAAAATACTCAATCTGTGAACATACTTGTTCTGTGGACATTTTGATTTTGAAATTAGTTTTCACCCTAGGTAAATGTGAGAATTGAACTTGATCATCAAACTTTCAACAAATAAAACACACAGAATCTAAAGGTGAAACTTATAGAGAACATCTAGACATAAATTCATCTGAGTTGGAATGCTACTTTCACACTTAGCTTTTTGTTTAGCTTAGGAAATTGATACAATTGTTGTTTGTGCTCACACTGTTGCTGTGGCTTAAGCATCCCACAGAAGTGTGAGTCAGAAAAACAAAATTAGATTATGTACTTATGTGAGTAGTGGAACAATTTGGAGAATTTCAGTTGCTCAAAATAGCCAAGAAAAATAACATGGAGATTATTTCTCTTCTCACTTGGACAAATAAAAATGAAAAACTCTCAGCTTCTGAAAGGCCAACTGGCATAGGGTCCAAGACATTTTTAGTAAGATAATGTCAGTAAGATAAGATGTCTGTGGAGGAAGTTTCTGCAGGAATGTGCTTCACTGGAGCAGAATGACTGGATGTGACAGATATCAACATTTTCACACTGTTTGCATACCTGCTAGGTCAGAATTACACATTGCAGGTCTCACTGCAGATCCTCATGTCAGCCACAGCATTGTGACACTAAAGCAAATACAGCTATGCATGGGCTCATTACATCCAGTGTCCAGAAGAGAAAAAACAAACGAACCAACCAGAAAAAAAGGGGAAAAAATCCTCTAAGAAAGTTTTTCATCGACAGTTTGCTTTGCTCACTAAATCAGAGTAAAAGTGAGATTTTTCTCAGGTTGAAAGCTAAGAAAAGCTGAAAAAATACGAAAGCAAAACAAATATTGAGAGCTAAACTGGAGACACAGATCAACGCGTGTCAAATTCCTTGCGCATTGTGACAACACCTGAACTCCAAATGTTGTAGCACTACTCAAAGAGACTCTGAAAATATGAACTTTCTTTGCTGAATTCTGAAGGGTTGGTAGAGGAATATCTGTGTTTATTATTTTCCCAACTTCCCATCCCTTCTTCTCACTACAATTCACATCCAAAGATATACCTCTCTGTGGCCCAAAAGAAAGGAAGAATGTTACAGAAATGGCTTAAACATGTGAACATCAGTTTCACTGACTGAGCAGCATGCTGTAAACTATTCCCCAATTTAGAAGTAACTATAGAGAGTTGTGAGGTCAATGCACTTCTTTTTTTTACTTAAAAAAATGTGCAAAATGTGCATTTTGTGGTATTGTTTTAGTCAGATTGACTCCTCGCATTGTGTTAGATTTCATAATCTTTTAAGAATGAACTTGCAT
The DNA here is from genome assembly GCF_027791375.1 of Indicator indicator. Taxonomy (NCBI): domain Eukaryota; kingdom Metazoa; phylum Chordata; class Aves; order Piciformes; family Indicatoridae; genus Indicator; species Indicator indicator. The sequence goes on along the minus strand of NC_072020.1, from coordinate 22,978,209 downwards.
TCCCCAGGTAGTTCATCAGTCTCCTAAAAGCTAGAGAGATGATTCATGTCAAAATTATGGAGCTGATTCATTGCAAACCTACTCTAAGTAGACAGAACTGACCTTGATAGTTGCGTCTGGTCTCTTACAAATCTTTTTCTAATTTTCCACTATTTTGTCTCCTGGTATCTTGAAAAATTGCCACAAAAAACCCACAACCCCCTAAGCAGTCCCCAAAACACTACATGTACAAATCTTACTGTTGTGATTGGGCTTTGGCTCAGATATTAAACCGGTAATGTTTCAGAACAGGTAAACAGCACAGCAAAGGAAACTTTGCAGACATCTTGATAGCAGCTGCTGTGTAAGTTGCTCTGTAACACTGGAAGGATTCCCCACAACTAAGTAACAGAGAATACATTCCATACTTATGACATACAAATTTGAAGCCTATTTCATTCCCTGAACATAAAAAGAGATTAGAAACATTCATGAATATATGGAGAACTAAATTTTGGAACTAGAATGGAAAAGGAAAAAATAGGCATTTCATAAGTGAATTTTGTAGTGGATGGTCTGTTTCTCCTCAAAGTGATGTGCATGCATATATGAAATTTTGTTTATCTTTTCATTTATATTCATCACACAGAAAGAAGGACCTTAAAAAAATAAAAAGTCAAAAAAGCTTTTTCTGTGGTAAAATGTGACATATATGTTACTTGCAATTTGATTGATCATACTCATGTCAATCATTCGTTGTATCTTTTAACTCTTGCTTTTCATATTGTATCAAAAAGCGTGGGGCTAAAATCAACTTCAAACTTGCAAAATAAAAAGCACTTGAAGACTGAAAACATTTATTCTTAAGACAGTTCCAGTGCTTATGCACTGCAGTAATCTTCCATTTCTGAATCACATGCTATCTTGTACCAGAACATCGAACTAGGTTTTTGCTCCAGATTTCAAATATTCTAGAAACTTTATGGTTTCTATGAATTTGCACTTGCTTACTTCCCTTAAAGTTGGGGTTTCTTTCCCACCCTAAAATTATTTGCAAATTTTATTACATTTACTAGTAAGTTTTACTATGATTTTATTTTCTCTTCAGTCTATATTCCAGATTTTAGTTGTTTCTGAAAGCTTCTAGTGCCTTCTGCAGCTAACAGCTTCAGTTAATTACCTTCTGAAATGGAGAGTGCTGATTAAAAAGGGCATGCAACTGTGTTTATCTGATTGCTAATTAGGAAAGAACCTATTTAGGTCAGTAGGATTGCAGCTAGCAGGTATTTTGGTAATTAGAGAGCTAGAAGGACTGTGAAGAGCATGTTGGAATGTCTCTAGGTAGGACAGGATTTCACAGCATTGTGCAATTTGTCCATTTTGATCCTCAACGCATGACATAAAACACGTGCAGCACATCAAAGGTACTGGAGTAACAAAGAATGGTAAGAGGTTTCTTGTGGGTGGATTGGAGACTACCCAGATGGGGGAGGTTGTTAGCTTGTGACTTGGGGCAGCATGAGAAAGGCAACTTCTTTGCTCTCAAACCAGGATTTGCACTATTGATGCAGTGGCTCAAAGGCAAGGAACGGGACCAAACTCTATTAAGGGGAAGCACAGAGGCCAGAGGTGAGCTCTAGCTCCAGGGTAGTAGAGGAGACTGGTTGCAAATTCCCTTTAGGGAGTGGATGGGGATGGCAGTGTCCATCTTTTAACAGGCTTATTGGCACAGGAGGCTTGTTGCCTGCCAGAAGCCCAGGTAGCTTATTCGTTAGAAGAAAAGGATTTCCACCTTTCCAAAGCTGATCTGCCACCTATGATAGCTATAAAATCAACCCTTTTTATTTTGTTTGTATGTATTAATTGTACTCAGCTCCCTGTGGTTTATTTAAGGGAGTTAGCCACAGAAAATAATTTCTCCCTCATGGACTCAAAATTTGTAGGCTAGGAATACATAGAAAGTATGTGATGTTTTCCTAGGAAAAGGAAAATATTCCTTGTTCCTCATGGTAAACAAAAATACTTGATTTGAGGCTATATGATACTTGAAGACCTCAAGCTTTAAAATATTACCCAGTGATTTTTATTAAGTGCATTTGCTGCTGGTACAAGAATATATTTTTAGAAAGCTATTCAGTATCAATTTATGACAACTGTCTTTCTGATGAGGTTCAGGTACATGTGCATAACCTTTACATTTCCTTAGAACTATTCTTTATGATTTTAAAAAAAGATTTAAAAAAAAAAAAATCAGTGTTTTGTTTAGCCTTGCCTAGAAAGTGCCACTTCCTATGCTTCTACTCAGAAATGACACAAATGGTTCCTGCCTGTGCATATGCAGTGAAGTGGTAGTATGTGCTATAGCTCATGCCAAGAGATGTTTTGTAGTTCTGGATTTACCATCTACTGCTGATATTTGTGTGCTCCTAATTTAAAAATATGAAAGATTATTCTGGTGATAACAAACAGTTATAACCATTGGTCAGAGAGTGCAAACCACTATGAAATAGGTTACAGCATGTCTCATCAAATGATCTTGATGTGCAAGACATTTATCCTGAATCAAAGGTTTTCAGCTATATAGTGTTGACATACCATGTAGGTTACAGCATGCAGCAACTTGAACCTTGGTGTTTCTAACAAATTAACATTTTTTTTTTCAGTGACACAGTACAAGAAATTGCATAGCAGAGCATGCCAAATAAAATTTGGAAATGCTCACAACAGGTGGGCAGGGTGTTCTTCTAATGATACTTGATAGGCTTTCCTTGAAGATGGAATTTATTTTTCCAGTAACTCCCATCCCATCCCCTCTCCCACCAAAAAAACAATACACATATTTCCTCAGTAGGAACAAAAGGTTAAAGTACTTCAAGAACAGAAAATGCTGGAAAAATAACACACAAATATCCTTTAAAAGTTTCTGCCTTATTCTTCAGCCTGCCCAAGTACCCTGATGAGCAGTTCCTGACTCATTAGGCAGCTGTGTTGTCTGCATCAGAGCTAAGCATGAGCAAGTCAGCTGGTATGAGGATGCTTGTGGCTTCCATGTAGCATCTTGGAGCTTTTTCAGTTTGTGCAGAGACAAGCAGCCAAAGAAGCCAACGTTAGGGAGTGCCAATGACTGCCCCAGTGAATTCACCTCTTAAGCAGGTTGATAGCTGAACACCCAATAGATGGGGCAGATTAGGAGCTTAGCAGCTGAGCAGCCCAGGCAAGGAGGCATGCAGACAGAATGAACAATCGTTTAGACAGACCATGTGCTTGTTTATTGACAAGTATTTCTACACAGCTCAGGCATGAGATACTGAGACAAGTTTGATATTCAGAAATTCCCAAGCTTTCCTCAGTGGGGTAGGGTCTAGACTACCACATTGTCCTTATCATCCTTTCTGTTGTGACTGTCTATCTTGACTTCGGTCCAGGACAACTCCAGCAAGTTGAAGCATTTTGTTTTGCTGGGCTATTTTCTTCACTGATGGAGCATGTTAACGTGGATCAGTGCAGTGTGAAATGACCACCAGGACTTGCAGAAAAATGTAAAACTATTTATTTTCTGGCTTAATATCTTACATGAGTTTCAGGTAAATCAACTCATGGGTGAATCCTGTCAGTCTCTATGCCTGGGTAGGTAAATGGTGGAGGAAGCCTGTTAGAAGTAAGGAGGGAAATAGCAGGGCTGCCCACTCATTTTCCAGCAGAAGGTCAGCATCTGGCTTACCCAGCAGGGGATCAGTCTAAGGTGCAAATGATTCCCATGATCAATACACTAGGGGATGAAGAAGGACAATAAGGAATTGTAATAATAATAATTTTTTTAAAAAATCCTTTGTTTCCAAAGAGGCAAAAATAACCTGTTATAGGATAAAGACTATATAAGCACACAGGATGAAGTTCTAGCATGTAGATTTTTTTTACAGTATGTTTTCCTAGCAGACTGCCTGAAAGGTGCATTATTTTCTCTGGACATCTTGGCAATCTTTGAATAATTGATTTTGCTAAAAAGGTGTCCTGAGTTTTAACTTGGAATGATCACATATGAAAACTGTCCTGTAGTTAGCATAGAAGAAATGGAAAGCTAGCAGTAAGTGGCTAAGTGCGTGGCATGATGTTGATTAATATGCAGAACACCCCTGCCTTCAGGTTTCTAGAGTATATATAATGTTGTTAAGAATTATGTATTAATGCATATAGCTCTTAAAGTATGAATAAATAAAATAATGGTTTTTTAAGGTACTGTATGCCAGAGTGTTTAGCACTGGCAAAGTCAATGTGAATTATTTTGTAATACCAGCATTATTGTAACACTGATGCCTTTAATGCTTCTGTAAGGATATCCATTGCCAAGCACGAATGTTGGTGCTGAATACCTGCAGTAGTGATATATAAAAATTCTGACATCTGCTCCTCAAGGTGTACTCATTTAGAGTGTTGCTATATCCAAGATACTGCTACATGAATAGAGCATACTAAGCCCAGCTCAGTTCTGGATATGATTCAGTTTACTGTGAATATTTGCCAAGGCAGATGATACTGCTCATCCCAATTTCAACCTGCTCTAATTCCCTTTATGAGTTTATTATTTGGTGATGGTTTAGTGCTCAGAGAGACCCAAACAGGAAGTGTCTGGGCGTTCTCTGTTCATGAAGTGGGTGGGATGGAGTTCTTCAGAGTAAACAATTTCCCCTAAGTAGAATAGAGGTTTGTGTTGCCTTAGTTACTGGAGTGACCTACTAGTTGACAGCAGAATCCCAGTCTCCAGACAGAACATCCTTCTGCATTTTTAATGGCAGCAGAGGCTGGGAAATCTCTACTTTTCTGGTTTTCAGTTGTAACAAGAGAAAAACCCAAGTTATTTATCTCTTTTTTAGAGAATTAATTTTTTTTTTTAAATCAACTCTTGAAAAAAAATTCTGCAAGGTCACTGAATGGGGAAAGTGTTGTCTGGTAGAAGGCTAGAGCAAAGCAACTAAAGCAGTGTTCACAGATGTTTTGTATTCTATTCCTTTCTTTAAAAAAAAAGTGAGCACTGGAAAGTTTCAAGGCTTAAACAGTCAACAGCAGCTACACTTGTAGAGCCAGATAACTGAAGCTTGTCTAAAATAGGATAGGATTTTAAATTGGTTTTCTCCTTAACAGACGTATAGCTATTGTAGTGCTATTATCTATTTTTCCTTGGACATAGAAGCTGGAAAACACAACCCATCTGTTTCCCTTGTGAGACATAATCAACTTCAAATTTTTGTCTAGCTATGAAAACATGAATTTCAGTAGGGTGATACTTGGGTGACAATTTACACTGAAACGGACATCCAAAATAATTTTTAAGATGTATGGAATCTCTCCTTTCCCAAAATTAAGTGATATGAAGTAGAGGTTCCAAGGCACCTGAAATGTATCTTACATTGTTAGGCCATGAGCTCCTTTTCCTCTGATAATAGTCCTTCCCCCAGAGTGGTTCACAGATACTGCTCACTGATAATCTTTTGGGGCTTTCTTTGGGTTTTTTTGGGGTTTTTTTTGTTTGTTTGTTTGTAGGGTTTTTTTGGGTGTTTGTTTTTGTTTTTTTTTTTTTTTTGCAATTAAGTTTCAGTTGATAATGAAGCAAGATGAACACAAGCACCAGAGCAATGAAGAGCTCAGTCTGGCCTGCTGGGATGGTGTGGCTGAGGTCAGGGTGAATTCAAAGAGCCTGAATGTGAAATTAACACCATAGAATAACTTAGGCTAATCTAAGTGAAAAAAGCAAATGTATTCTACCATATATAATTGCCTGCAATTAAGAGCTAGTCCAAATGCTGTTGATTTACTTGATTTTGAGTAAATTTAGAATTTTCATTTAGATGAAGTCAGATTCTAGAAGTTAACAACTAGGATTCTATAAGAACCTCAGATTACCATAAATCAACATTGAAGTTGAGACCACTAGGATATAATTGTAAAATATTTTACTAAGTTTATTGATTTTTACTTATGCTCAAACCTATTTTACCATTAATGCAATACTAAAATCCTTAATCTTTGTTCATCTTACAACAGTTTTATTGGTGCTTTTTGACAGTCATGCACTACAGTATTGTTATATTATTCTATCTGTAGGACATAATTTAAATCTACCCACTCCACACACTGATATTTAAATGGCAACACATTTAATGTGAACATCACAAATGTGCATTACTTCTACTATTTTAATGTGAATTTCTACATATGTTTCTTTCTCTAAACAACAACTTTAGATGAATCTATCTGTAATAGTTCCTTTCCAAAACTAAGAGCTGATTCAAAGTAGAAAGCTTTACTTAATGACTGGCAGGATTTAAACTGTGGCAAAATCCTTTACAGCAGGATTTATAGTCTAGTTCTTCTGTGAAGACCACAAGTAGAACTGAACTTTTGAGGTGAGGGGGTTGTTGGGACATTGTGTTATTTCTAACCAACCTGTTTTATCACACAGCTTATTATTTGTATTAATGCCAAACATATCAAGTGTGATTGACAAACATCTGGCAGAGAAATGCATGCTCCTGAGCTTCAGATTGCAGACCTGAATGTACAAAACCTGTCCTTATTGCCATTTCTAAAAGTAATTTTCTACAAGGATCTAGCGTACATTTCCCCCTGTTTCTTTGTGTATCTTTGGTTTTGTTCCTTTCTAAATGAAAACAAAATAGAAGGCTCCTGGTGGCTACCTACAGTATTGTCATGGTAACTGGAGGTGTATCTAATTGAGTTATGATAAGCCCTTCTGAAGGTATATCTAATTGAGTTGTGACAAGCACTTCTGAAGGTTTAAAAAGAAAACTTTAAGTGGGACGAGTCCTGGAGTGACCCATACGGCTGAGGCAAGAAGCCAATGTGCACACTTGGGTTTGTTTCTTCTCTCAAAACCTTAACATTTTATACAGTTCTGCTTTTTATGCAGAAGTCAAAATGTGCGCAGTATTTTTTGCGTGTGGAAACCTGTCTAGAAGTGAAACGGAATGAGTTGAGCTCTGCTGTTTAGTGATTTGTGAGCGTGAGCCGGGACGGGGACAGGCAGTGAGTAGGTGTGCAAGAGCGTTCTCCTGGCTCCCAGAAGTGAGTCACACACATGACGACATACAGGGTAAAACAAAACTCAAGAAAACCTCCGACGCAGGAGGTTCATAGTGAAGTATTCCGCGACTCAAAGAAATACGAAATTCGAGGCTTTCCCCCAAGCAGCCTTGATGCCTCTCAGTGCCGTGGGGAAGCGCCAAAGGCTGCCGGGCCCAGTTAAAGGCCTGAGCACGGGGCCGTGCCCGGGGCAGGAGCAGGCGCCACGGCGCCGCAGGGCGGGCGCGAGGGCGTGCAGGCGGACTTGGCTCCTTCTCTCAGGCGGCCGCGGAGCGCAGCGGAGCCATGGGAGGCCTGAAGTCCACTGCGCCGGGGCAGCAGCTCCGCGCTCTCTTTTATGTGCTGCCGCCCGGCGAGAGCTCCTTCCGCACGGTGGACGAGGTGCCCGACTACGTGGAGAAGGTGAGAGTCCCCTTCCCCGCCCTCGGCAGCATCCTTCGCCTTCCCCTCCGCCCACCCCTTCATCCAACGCCCCAGGTGGCCCAAGGAATCAATGTCCGCGAAAGGGCACCTAAAGTTGGGTTAAATATCTCGTCTTTCTCCCACCGCTTTCAGTCCTGGGCTCTCTGCCTGCACGGTGTCAGCTCTAATGTGTTTTATATAAGGCTCAGGTGCTTGTTCTGAATAGCAGCAGTGAAATTGTTCAGAGAAACACCCCAGATATCTGAGGGCTGATGCTAACTGTTCAGTTCATTACTGCTGCCGGACGTAGTGACAGCAAACTGAACTGAGTAAACCAGCGAACATATTTGGGTTTGGCTGTTACAGTTCTTAATGCAAGCAATGTAAGGCCTCCTTACGCCCTTAAGGTGAGTGTTACAAGTTCAAAGAAGAAAAATAAAAATTTCTACTTGAAATAAAAAGAGATTAAAAGAAATGAAAGCAAATATTTGTACTGGGACAGTGCTGTCTCCTAAAGCTCCAAGGGGGAAGTACAGAGGTCGGAGTGAGAACTCCCTTGTCAGCAGGCAGCCGCATACCCCTCCCTCCCCTCCTGCCCTGTTAGCTTATCCACTTCATTCAAGGTACCTTTGCTCCTTTCTGTCCACCTATTGCACATATCTTGCCACCCGGCTCCTGCTGAAGCTGCAAGTGATGTGAGCTTTTCACAGAGACAGCAGATACATGCTATTTTGCCTTTGTGAAAGTAAATTCAGCCCAGTTTCACAGAAGATCCACACTTTTATATGGACCCTGGTAGCCCTGACTAGCTCTTCAGCCAGGTAAACTGCTGTGCAGTAGGTGCTGATGGGCTGCAGTGAGGGTGTCATGGGTTGTGCAGAGCAGTGCAGCACCATCAGCAGCTTTCTGGGGATCATGGTGTGCAGCAGTCCCTCTGTTCATGACGTTTGTCAGCAAATGTTACCCTTTGGGATAGGGTAAGCAGACAGCTGCTGCAAACCCACCCTCTGTGTGCAGTGTGTGGTCGATGCACTGCTTTCCTCAGAGGCATTTTACAATTAGGCTATAGCAGCATGACAGAGGAAGACTGTCTAGAGTTTGACAGTTCTGCTTAGATTAGCTAATCTATCCCTCCAGCTCTATTTCCTATCTCAGGCACTTTTACTATTCCCATGTTTCCGAGTATCATTCGCTTTCTTGCCAGCAGCATTCCTTAACGTCCCTGGGCTTTCTTCTTCCATTCAGACCTGTGCAATGTTCAGCTCAGATCTTGGCCAAACCTGGCATTTCCTTTACTGAGCACACAACCGAGAAAGTTTGTTTGTTCTTAAAACTTCCTTGCATTACAAAAGTGCCTGTAGACTTCTGCTGTTGCAGAGCACCACTGTGATAAATTTGTAAGGGACTATATAGCTTGCAAAAAAAAAAAAAAAACCACTAAGGGTTTCCATTATGGTTATACTTTAATATAATCGCTAGTTTGGGGTTAGTTGCACTAAAACCCCCCTTTTAGTGCATTTGTTGCCAGAAAAGATATTTTGATGCTTGGTAGGGTCTGTGTGTGTAAAAGTCTTTTAGTGGTATGACTATCTTGATTCCATGGCTCTTCTTCTGGCCATGGGTTTGTGGGCAGAAGGTGAATAGCTACAGTCCTTCCAGCTGCTTGTCATTTGATTTACTTGTCTGGCAGCATCTCCTGGACTGTTTAGAGAGCATTAGAAAGAGCAGCAGATCTATTGGATTCAGCAGGGATATATTTGATGGTGACTTGATGAGCCATTGAGGTGGGGCTTGGAATGGTAACACCTTGAGTTGGTACAAATACAGAACTGGATGTCTGAGTGCAGCTCAACAGAGCAAAAATTAATTCTAGTGCAGAGTAGCTTCTTCAGGCCAGAAGAGGTTTTGCTGTTATATCTTGGCAGCAAATGAAGCAGTAGGTGAAGCAGCTCTGATTTCAAGAACAGAATAACTTAGTTTAAGCTGTCATGGCAGAGCTGTACACGAAGGCCCTAAGTCACATTTCAAACACTTACCTGATCAGCTACCAGTGACTAGTAGCAAAACTCTGCAGCAGTGTCCAGGGAAATGTCACCCTTTGATCTAATCCCCAAAATTCTGGGAAAAGAGGTCCAACTTCTGGGCCATAATCATAGAATTTCTTTTTAGGTGAGCTTTTGTCATGTAGAATTTGAAACCCTTGATTTTTCTTTCTTTCTAGAAGACAAGAAAGTATAAGTCAAATTTCTTCCTTCAGGGTAAAATATCCCAACTCTTAAAATGCTTACCTTGTATTTTCATGAGCCTCTTCTTTGCTATAGATACAAGTTTATGTTCTGCATGCTCTGTTTTTTGTATTCTCTCATAATCTAAAGATGGACACATGGAGTGCTACTTTTTTGATTGCTGGATACAGTTCTCATGAAAAACAACTTTACCTTGCTCCTTTCTACATTCTAAGATTATCACTTATACTCCATAAAGGCTTTCATGGTCAGATTCAGGAAAAGAGAGTATAGTTTCTTCTGCTAAAAGCCCCAAAATGAAAGCTTTAAATTTGAAAATAACTGTTTTTCTTCTTTATTCTGCTTTTGAAAGGCTGGAGATTAAATTCACATTTACACTCAATTCACATTTTAGGCTTTGCTTTTAAATAGTGAGGCACAGAACCTTTGTATTTAGTTTTGCATGAAAGCTGAGATTCTTACAGTGTAAGGATCTGGGACCTTAAGAAAACAGAAACCGTTTCAAGACTTGCAATAAACCCATTAATTTATGCTGAGTTTCAGCTTAGTATTAATATTATTTTTTGCAACTGTCTAAAGCAGAAACTGATTTTAATGATCCTTTGCGTTCTGCAAGAGCTGGTTACTTACAAGGGAGCCCCTCTTGCTGCATGCTCAGAGTGAGACTTTCAAGTTATGGATCAGTTATTCAAGTAAACCACAAGGTAATGCAAATCTCCATTAAGTGTTTCTGGTGATGGGTGAAGAGAAAGAAACTGCAAAACCAAGACAGTAAAACATTTGCAGACCAGAAGATAGCAGAAGGATTCAGCTTCAGTCTCTGACCCATGATGTCGACTGTGGCTGTTTCTTAACTTTGTTGCACTTTATTTATAGGGGCAACCCTTGAAAAATTTTGCAGACCTGTTTACCCGCAGTGGATCCCTTAAGTGTCTTCACTGTAGTTTTCACTTAAAGAAATAAAGAGAATGGTTAAACTAGTGGGACTATAGTCTCTCTCCTTTTTTCCTGAATTGTTTGCGTTATCCTTCTGCTGTCTAACATCTCATCCTTGGATTGTAAAGTGTTTGGGACAGGGTATGTCTCTTTCTTCTGTTTGTAGGGTATCTAACACAGCATGATCCTGCTCCATGACAATAGCTGTTAGGTATTATGGTCACATAAATAATACATACTAATCTTGACATAGTTGATGCCTTTGATCTGCTCTGGACAAAGCTGAATGTGGGAGAGAGGCAGTAACTTCTTAGATACTATGCCATAAATCTTTCCTTTTGCAAGCTCCTGGATGGGCAGGAGGTTAAGGCTGTCTGAATGTTTCTCTGTCCTCCTTGCTATGATACTCCCTATTTGTGAGTCAAAAAATTCTGTCAAATGCTTGGCTGTCTCACAGCTTCACAGTGGGAAGAAAATATTTAGAGAAGTCAATGGATAAGAAGTCATATTAGTGTGTATTAGTATGAAGTCAAGTATTTTAACCATTTTAGAGGTTGCTGGGTAAAGCAAAGCATCACATAGATTATATACATTGCGTATTTCCTATTCACTCTTGATTTTATGATTAAACATTCCACTTTTCCTGTCCTGAGCCTGAGCAATTTGCTGTGCAGCTTCTGCTGTTCCTAACTTCAAACTGCCTGTTCTCAGTGCTAGATTTGGCTCCTAATATTGTTGTCAAGTGTTTCTTAGCTCTTCTTAATAAAACACTTTTTATCTCTGTTCAAATGGTCAGCTGTTTACAACAGTTAAGTATCTTAAAAGCCCTACCTATTTGGAAATGAAACAGCTAGAGCAGAAGAAGTAGTATTTATATTTTCCTAGAAAATTTCAGTGATTTCAAACAGAAGGTTGCAGGGTTTGATTTTTATTTCTTTTATTATCAATTTCAAATATCTGCAGATTTACCACATGGATTTTCTTGGGTGTTATTTAGGCTTTATCCATTGGTCTTCCTTTGCTTTCAAAATTTTCTATTAAGTTTGTATTCCAAACAGCTTTTTAGATACCTAAAAATGCTATTAAAGAACAAACTAGGCATCTAAATTAAAAAGTGCCATATTGATACTGATATCTGTTCATCTGTTACTGTAACTTAACCCTGAGCTGCTGAAGTTCATGAATGTTCACGTTTCCTAGATGCTATAAATCTTTTGCTGCTTTGTATGGTTTCAATCATCCAATTCTTCTTCAGCTGAGCAACCTGGTCTATATGCATCTTAAGCTCTTCAGTGTCCCAGCCTAGTAAGAATTCCCAGATCATATCTCACTTGGCAACACAAATGGGTACCCTCCAAAATGCAGTGGCATTCACAGCGGCAAGATGCTTCTTCCATTAAAATGTTGTACAGGCAGGGGCAGTGTCTCTTCTACAGCAGCCCAGTTTGGATGGTTTCAGTCTGTGAATCTCTATGTATTTATAGGCCTCTTGAAGGGGAAGACAGAAAACGAATAACAGGACAGATTTGGCTGTATGATGCCTTCCATGATAGTGCAGAATGTCTCACTAGTTTTGCTTTTCTCTTACACTGAAAATAGTGGTGGGAAATACTATCCTTTAATACCACCAAGAAACGGTTGTCTGAAAGTCTCCAAGGTGACAAACAAGTTTTCTGCAGAGTGAAGGAAACAGTTGAAGGAACATTCAGGTGCACAGAGAAGTGAAATAGCTCCTTCCTGTTTGCCTAGCCACAGGCTTCCTAGATTTTGGTGGCAATGGCTGATACACAGCCACTGCCTCATCACTCCCTCTACCCATGAAGTGCAGGGACTCCAATGTCAGTAACAGTGCATGTGCTCTACCAATTACTGTTGTTCAGTCCTACATTCTTGCCTGTGAAAGTTTGAGAACAGTTGCAACAATCTCTCTCCACTGATGAAAAATGGTGGTGTCACAATATTACCAGTTCTACCAGTAGTCACAGCTGTACCTTTCTCTACTGGGTACTGATGTATGTTTTGAACTTGCCAGCTGATGTGGTTTGCAAGATAAATAACATAAATTGAATTCTAGACTGATGCAGTGTTGTGAGTGAATGATGCTCATCATTAATTCAGGTAGTACAACTCAAAAGGAAACAGGGAATGTTGTATCATTGCCTCTTGGTCTGGAAAGAGAACATGATGTATGACCTACATCAAAATGGGCTGCATAGTTACTGGGTTGTCTGGTGAAAATGCATACAGAAGACCTGTTGCTCTCTGCAGCAAAAAGCATGGCAACAGAAATGCTAAGTAGAAAGAAACTCACTTTATGTGTTTCAGATAACATTGTTGGATGTCAAGTTCAGTGGCTGAACACATTCAAAAAAGACAAATCAAAAGCAGATTCTGTTTTACCTTGTGGTTAGAGGAGTCCACAGATGTTGCTGTTCTCACTGATTTACTTGAATATGAAAAATATGAGTTTGGAAAGACTTTTGTGTTTTGATGCCATTTAACAATTTGTGGAGAAGATACAAAAGAAAATACTGGAGGAAGTTAGTGCACTGGATTTATGCTGGTGGGATGGATTAAATGGTATTCTTGATTGTTCTGATTCATAGGGTTCATGTGGAGCTTTATCTTAGTAGTAGCTAGTAAGATGCCAACCAGCTTGAGAAGTATGTGGCTGCATAAACCCATCTTAGAAACGGTACATCTAATTCTGGTTGTGTTGTGACATCTTTTCTTCAACCTGTTTTTCAGAGTATTCCATTCTTCATTGCTTTTCTTGTGCTGGAGTTTGCTGTCACCTGGGTTCAGAAGCGTAAGCTGTCAGGTCGGATCAATGATGGCATAAGTTCTCTTTCTTTGGGTATCCTGTCTCGTCTGCCAGAGTAAGTATACATATTATAATGGCTTAAGGTTGTTTTTCAAACACAAAGAAGGAAGAAAAGAGATTGTTTATTGAAGTTTTTGTTAATCCAAAATGATTAATCAAGGCCTGCCTTAGATACCTGGATCTTACTGTCATAGAGCCATGGAATGATTTGGGTTGAAAGGGACCTTAAAGATCCTCTGTTTCCAGCCCTTCTGTTACAGACATCAACACTTTCTACTAGACCAGGTTGCTCAAGGACCCATCCAACCTGGCTATGTACACTACTGGGCTTGGAGACTCCACAACTTCTCTGGACAACCTGTTCCAGTGCCTTACCACCCTCATGGTGAAGGAATTTCTTCCTAATGTGTAATTTAAATCTAGCTTTTTTGCAGTTTAAATCTATTACCCCTCATCCTGTCACTACATGCCTTTGTAAAAAGTCCCTCTTCAGCTGTTCTGTAGCCCACTTTCAAATGCTACAAGGCTGTAATGAGATCTCCTTGGAGCCTTCTTTTCTCTAGGATAAGCTAGAAGTTTCGTAAAGAGTGTAAATGGCTTTCTAATCTGTAGTGGTAAATATGATACTTGAAGGATATTTTCCAGCTCCAATTATATTCATCTATATTTGATCTTGGCTGTCACCTTTTGCTGATTCTGGGTCTTAGCTGACTTGACCATATCCTGTGTTAGGCTGTATATTAAAATCTGAGCTTTCTTTCATTAAACTTCAGAAAACAAAACCACCAAACAAAGTCCATTAATTTCATTAGCTTTTAAAAATAATGATGTGCAAATAATCAGATTGATAGATCTGTGAATATGCGTGTGATCCAAAGTTCTTTGATCCTCTGTCATAACCTTGTGTTCAGTGGACTTTAGTGCCTGAGAGAACTGTTGCAAATGTGATCATCTAATCTACTCTAATTTAGAGGCCATGAGATTTAAGTGAATTAGTTGATGGTGAACAGAGTTGTATTTTAAAGAAATACCCACTGTGAATTGCTAAGTATAGTAACCAGTAACAGTGAATCCAGTAAATTCTTTATAAAAATTGTTCAAAGGGTATTTCAGGAGCTCTAATTACTTCTACAGAGTATCATGTTTTAGATCTGCCTTTGCATGATAAGATGAGAGATTTTATTACATCTTTTCTGATAGAATGGGATTACATTTCTATTCCCCATGTATGTATTTACGGATTACCATCAAACTGCGTGTAATCTTTTCATGACACACACAAAAGTTTTTATTATTTGAGTTTGACTAGATGGTGTATTTTCAAGTCTTTCAATTATTCCCACAGTCCTTTTTCTGAATCCTCTGCAGTTTTTCAGCCCTTCATAGTGTTGATGTTTCAAGTGCACTCCATATTTCAGAAAATACTATATCAGTGCCAAATAATGAAGTCATTTGTTCTCTATTTCTACTTGTTGTTCCTCCCTTTATATATCCCAGGTCCTCTGAGCCATCCTTCATCCCCAAGTATTTTTTTAGATTCTGTGGTTTACATTCCTCATTCATAGGCAATATATTCTTATATTTGGCCACACAGAAATACATGGATTGTACATTTGGTCATTCTGAAATAGTTTGGATCCATGAAATGTTGTCTTTGTTACTTCAAGATCCCTGGTTTTTGCCATTGCAATTTTTACTAGATATCTTCTCTTTCAATCCCAGTTATTGATACAATACATTGGAAGAATACAGCAGCAAAAAAAACCATCCCTTTTGATGCGTGG
The DNA here is from genome assembly GCF_027791375.1 of Indicator indicator. Lineage (NCBI taxonomy): Eukaryota > Metazoa > Chordata > Aves > Piciformes > Indicatoridae > Indicator > Indicator indicator. Next base: position 22,962,940 of record NC_072020.1, on the reverse strand, counting down.
CACCCATTTGCTAAAATGTGTGAATCACCCACTTTGACTATTGAACATTTGACATTTACTTGATTCTTTATTTTTTAAAAACAGCTTTCTAATCAAGAAAAGGTCTGTGTCTGTGCCTCAATTAGGTACAAAGACAACTTTTGGATTATTAGATATCGGTAGTAAATATCATGGATGAAGCATTTTAATGAGTTTGGTAGCTAAATAATGTCACATAGAGACATTCTTTCAAACTATATTTCTGCAAATAAGAGATATGAGCTTTCAGCATGAGAAATACTCAAATTACTTTCTAAGTTATTGGAAAATTTTGTAAAACTATTTTTGCAGCTAGTGTACAACCTGTATTCTAACCATTTTGCTTTTAAGGTGACTTGCAAGTCTAATTTTGAAGGAGAAACATTGAATTTTCAATTGTATTTTGGCTGTAATAAATTACATTTTTATCCATACATAAGACTTGTGTGCAGCGATGCACTACTATGATAAAAGCTCATTCTGGTTTGCATGTGGTTAGTATTGAGACAATTCAAATCCCACTTCAAGACAATTTTTCTCGACAGTCATACATTTCAAAGCTTGCCATGTGAAATTCTATTAAAAATCTGACATATTCAGGACTGATTGAATTCAATAAATGGACTGAGATACTTACAAAGTAAGTTTCAATGTTTTGGTGAGGCCTTTTGTTCTGTTTTAAGAAGAAATACTTGCTAAGGAAACTGGTGTTGCGTGTGGAACGCAGCTTTGCAAGGTGCTGAGTGCTTTTATTATTTTGGCACTCTGTACTTTGCTGCAGAATTTGGCTTGTGGGCTTTGCAGTATTTTTCAGATAAGAATTCTTTTGCAAGGCTGTTTCAAGAGAGTGAATCAAATAATCCTTAAGAACACAAACTTTGCAGAATTAGGTAAATCTGCAGGTTAGGTACAGTCCCACACTGGTGTAGCAATGAAGTTCTCATGGTTGGAAATAAGAGCCTCCTTGGCAATTCTTCCCCCAAAAGAGCTCTGTAAGGCTTTTAACCTTCTGTGTGAAAGGCACAGGCAAAATACAAACTTCCTAAATTATTTGGATGTTAATATCATGGATCTAATGGTGATTGCTTAGTGTAACACCTCTTTTGTAAATAAGAAGACTTATGAAAAATACTGAGTAAAAAGGCTTGAATAATAAAAAAAGAGAAAAGTTTACCCTTCTGTCTTCTGCTTCTATGGTGTGAAAGAATTGGGTCAGGAAAAAAAAAGAGGGGAGAAGCACATGCAAGATCTGTTGCTGAGACTTTCCCTTCAGGCTTTCCTTTTCAGGCAGAAAAAAGGTAGGGAAAGTTGACAGAAACTGCTAAAACAATATTTCAGCAGAACCCACAGCATCAGGGGAAATAGTAGTGCAAATCATTAACAGCTGAAGGTTAGATTAACACACCATTGATTGTATCCTCTCCCAGGGACTAATTTTCATTTTCTCAACTAGCAGCAATGGTTTGCCACTTCCTTTAAAAAAATATGTGGTTGAATCTAAAATGGTGGGCTCCAGTCTGTTAGTCAGAATGAAGCTTCAGATGCATCGTTGCAAAGAGGTCTTTAATGAAAAAATAAGGAGTCACAGACCATATTCAGCCTCTAAGTATGTTTTTTCCATTTCACAGTCTGTATAGCAGAAGCATTGCATGTCTTGAGGGAAAACAGTATTTATTCAGTGTTTCTTACTTCATTGTTGGAGAAGATGCAAATCATAAATTGTTGATATTCTTATGCCAAATATTAAAAATGTAGGTGCAAGAGGAAAAGTCTAATCAGACAAGGCAATGTGTTCTATTTTTGTTTATTAGAGACAACAGCCTGTAGTAAGCTGAATTGCTTTGTCTGTACATATTGTGTCTTTCAAAATAGCCCATACATTTTAAAAATATAATTTTCACTGCCTTAACGTATACTATGCATTCTTCTGCATGTATGAATACTAAATGTTACATTCAATGAAAATTTGGGGGAAGGGGAAAAACTAGAGTTACTAAGCTTGCTCTCCCAGCATCTGGAATGTTGTTGTTTAAAAAATTTCTAAGAACTTTTATTCTAAATAAATAAATAAATAAATAGCTTTCTAACTAACCATTGCCAGGAGACTTGAAATGCTGCTTTAAAAATATTCTCCCAAGAGAAAGTTTATTTTGGGTATAAATATCCACTCTACAAGTATGTGCATTATTTCATATTGGCCCATTTCTTCTTTTAAAGCAGCAGAACATAAATCAAATCAAGAAGTGTTTGGGGGATAACTAAGGTAGGTACATTTTCAAACTAGCTGGGAAAGTCTCCATTCTTTATGGTCATGCTCAGTTGCCATTTTTCAGTGTTCAGCTCTGCAACACAGTGATACAGTGTGTGAGTGTATGTATGTGTATATATATATATGTATATGTGTCTAATTGTTTTGTCAGTCTAAGTCCACACTGAATTCCTCCATTTCTAAAGAGAACATTAAAAATTGTATACATTATTTACTTTGTTTTTTGAAATAGAGGTTAGAGTTCTCTGAACTGTTGTCAAGCATCAGGAAGGAATGAGAAAATGCTGTTTTATTAGTTCATCCTGCTATGCATATTAAGATACCTGCACATCAGCAATGATTTCATCAAAGGAGTACAAATCCTGTTTCTGCTGTAGACAATTCATGGTTTTGTACACCATCTAAATTTTAATATTTTTTTCTAGAAGTGAGATTGAAGAGGCAGTTTCAGGTACATTTTAGACCAGCATTACTAAAATAAGAAACACTTCTGACTTCTGTTGCTCATTCCGGCCTCTGCACCTTCTCTCACCTTTGCCAGCATTAGTGTTTGTGTTGCCCTGTGGTAAACTGGCTCAGGAAACAGGTCCAGCAACCCACCTGTGTCAGGTCTTACTATGACTGTGCAAAATTTTGTGCTAGCCTAAGAAATGGGCTTGGGAAAAAGAATTCAGGATTGCAGGACAAAAAATACTCAATTCTTTTGTAGCATTACTGATTTACCTTCTTTAAGACGTAGGTAGAATTGCAATCTGAAGCTGTAATTTTCAATTCATAATAGCAGCAATATGCAGAGCTGATTAGAAGGCACTTGGTTCAAACTGATGCAGGCAGTTCACAACCCTGTGGAGCTGGAAGTGTCCTGACAACATAAATACTTGCCTGCATGGATATATCTGTTTAAAGTATGTCCTGGTTTCTGAAAGCATCTACTAGATACTTCATGTATGACTCCGTACAAAGTTATAATCTCATAAATTGGTGATTACATCTCTTAAAAGAGAATTTGATGCTTGTGGGTTTTCATAAATTATATTTTCACTAGAAGACTTATTAGGTACTTTTTTTCCCCTTCACATCTGTTTGACTAAGGCTTTAGACAGATGTTTATTTAGAGCATGGTCAGATGTGTTGCTTCTGATACAGCTGCCCCTTCAGATCTGCCAACATAACAGCACATTTAATTGCTCCCTAACCTGGTCCTGACAAAGTGATCCAGCTAAAAGCAGAAACAAAAGCCTCCCAAGAACTATAAAAGAGGTGTTTAAGCTCAGCTGCATTAATTTTGACAGAGCCAGGTCAGGGAGCAGCTATGCATGCAATTATGATGGCAGGTCTGAGGGCTGGTAACCACCATGCTTAAGCAGTGATGAGCAGATGGGCCCAAACTGGAACAGTAATCACTTAACCTGGTTAAATGGCAAGTAAAGCTGCTGTGCATGTCCCAAACCAACCTAACCTCTGGCTATTGCACTTGTGTTCTTCCTGTACTCATTTACATAGTTCTCCCTTTCTCTTGTGTTGATTCAGGAGCTCATAAGATCCCATGTGGAGTTTGTTCACTGTGGGAGCAAAAAGGTATTTGCTTAAGGCAGAGGTACAGGCAAGCAAGTGGAAATGGGGCAGCCAAGAGATGTCAGGCTTGAGGTTCAGGCTGTACTGAACCTGCAGTCACAACTTGCTGTCCACCAGCACTGCAAGGTCTTCCTCTGTGGAGCTCCTTTCCAGCAGGGCATCCCCTAACCTGTGCTGGTGCCTGCTGTTATTTCTCCCCAGATGTAGGACCTTGCACTTGTCCTTATTAAACTTCATGAGGTTTGCCTGCACCCAGCTCTCCAGCCTGTCTAGGTCATGTTGTATATCTGCACAGCCTGATATACACAGCCTGGTGTCAGCCAACCCCCCCAGTTTTGTATCATCACTGAACTTGCTGAGGGTACTCTCAGTGCCCTCATCCAGGTCATTGATAAAGATATTGAACAAAACTGGACCCAATACTGATCCCTGGGGGAAACCACTTGCCATAGGCCTCCAAGTTGGCTCTGTGCCACTGATGACAACCCTCTGAACTCTGTTGTGGAGCCAGTTTTCAATCCAGGTTGAAAACAGGTTTTTAAATAACTCATGGTAGGTGAAACAGAGCAGATTAAACAGTTTCATTATGGGGGTAGTGCTGTGCCTCAGGAGCTGGTAGCATTTTCAGCAGGCAAATCTGAATCTGGAAAAGGATTTTCTAAATCAGTCCACTGAAGCTTATGGCAGTAACTGTCTACATAAACAGTATATTTTTTGCAGGGTTTGTCAATGATGAATTTAGTGTAACTATATCAGCAAAACTGAGGGTAGTTAACTCATACCAAAGGTAATATCTTCTCACTGCATTAGTTCAACACAATTTTATAAGTTTGGTGTAAATCATGCTATGTTCTCAAGTCCAAGTTCAGCTGTGCCCAGTAAAGATACAAATGCTTCCTGCCTGGTGTCAGGTGCTCATCACTACCTCCCCAGTATCCTGTTACTGCCTCTGCTTCTCTCAGTTGTGAGACTTTTCCAGGCATATCAGAAACTTACCTCCAGCAGTTTAAACTGCAGAAGTTTGTTTACTTTTGTTAACTTTGTTTGAAGCAGGCTGGAAAGGATCTGTGTGGGCAGAGCTCAGAGTACCAATGAGTGACTCTAGGCAGCCTGGCATGCATGGAGTGCTGCTTGTCGGTGATGAGTCAAGAAAACTCCAAGGTTAAAACTCTGGAGTTACTAATGAAATTACTTAAGTTACTAAACATTAAAAAGAAGGATTTGGGAGATGGACTTGGAAGCACTGGGATGTTCTCAAACTAAATGAGTGAAACAACTGTTAGTTCTTACCTACCATAATGTTCTAGAGTTTGCTGGATTTCACACAAGCCTGTCAAGGAGCCAATTACTCTTTTAGGTTGTAACCTCTTACACAATTGCAGCTGTTTGCAGAATGCATATTTGTCTCCACCCATAGTATTTATTAATTGTTTTTTTCTATAGAGTGAGGCCAGTAAATGCTTGGTGATCGCTTGTTTGTGAATCTCAGAGCCCAGCTTTGCACCTGCCATGTCTTTAGAAACAAAGACAAGCTGTCAGTGTTTGCTCTCAAATATACTTGTTCTCTTCTGTGAAAGTGCAAACTGTGAACTGAGTTTACACTTACTGGAAATGTATTAGTAATTAAGTCCAGTAGTCTCTGTAGCTCACAAAATATACCAATTGCACCAAACACCATGAAATGATGTGTAGCTCTTTATTCCACATTTCTGTATTTTTCTGTAAGATACATCGTGTCAGCATGCATTTTGAAAAGAAAACTTGTAGGGGACCCTTCTGACTGCTCTGATAAAAGATGCATTAAACTTAAATCAAGATTCCACTAGATGGAGCACAGGGGTAGCAGTTTTAGAGCTGGCCAACCTAGTTTCCTTGGTCAACACCTAGAATTTATGGAAAGTGGGGGAGAATGTCTCAGATTTTGTAAGTCAGTGTAACAGATCTGAAAAGAATAGACTTTCACAGTTGTATGTGTCATGGACAAAACCAAACTAGAATTTTTAAAGTTCAGAAATATGGCCAAAGCAGTTCAATAAATGTTCTCATGCGAGTGTTTTCCCTCGTTTAATTGCTTGATGTGCTATGACATCTCACTGAATTTATTTCATCATATTTCTGAAGGCCACAGGAAAAATCATCTGTTGCAAATTCTGTTGTTCTAGATAAGGGAAGAGAATTCTATTAAACTGAATTTATTTCTTCTGTTTATATATGACCTTGGAGAGTGTAATAGGCTTGTTTCCTAATCTAACTTAAGCTTTAGTGAGAATTTGCTGACTTCAGTGGGACAACCAAGTAGGAGAGATCAAAATCACATCTTTTATTGGAAAAAAATGCTAAGCAAGTATTTGTATTACACTTTTATGATACTGTTTATACAAATATTGAAAAGTCAGGTTTGTTGTCTTGCAGAAGGTGATGTTCTAGAATCTTTTGGTGTTGTGTGTCCTGAATTCACTGGAACGGAATTTACTGCCAGTGTGCTGGGCCAGTAGGGGTAAAATAAATAGGAAAAGGAAGTGCATTACAATGACAGAAGCTCAGCTGAACTAAGTTTTGAAACTAGGATTTGCAGTCTTTTCACTAAAATTTACCAGAAGACCTTGCATAAACTCAAGACAAAATGTATTACCACTATGGATTATATCACTAAGACAGTGGAACTTCTCCGGAAAATATTTAAGTTGTGCTGAATTTTTAATTGGTTGCTTATTTATGTATGAAAGAGTAAAGATAAGCAGCAAGTGACTTGAAATATATAGGCAGGACTTGGACTTAATAAAAAATCCTAAGACTAACTTTTATTCTTTTCCTTCAAAAACCTGTTGTTTCATGTTGTATTCCACTCACTACTGTAAATTAATATTAGTATCTTAAATTAAAGGATAAAAAGTGAAGTGCAAGAGGAGCAGGTTTGGTGAAGAAAAGGCCAGCTCTATGAGACAAAACATTACGCAATACTGAGTACAATACAGATAATAGGGATACCAAACTTGTCTCTATTTTACCTCATTTGGTAGGTGGGGTTTTTTTCTCTTTGAGGAAAACTGTGGGTTTGCACTGTTTAGGCTAAAATGCTAAAGAAGAAAGTTGTATTGAGGAAGAGGCTTTGATTCAGCTTTTGTGTCTGGTGGGAACATTTTCTCAAAATGTAGGTGCTATTTCCTGTAATCAAGGGCTTTCCAGAGCCTGATAATCATTTCCCAGCTGTATCATTTTGGTGAATTATTTTTTAGCCTTGGGTTATTTCATGACTGGTTTTGCATATTAGGAATGGGAGAGGATCGTATTCATCTTGATGATGGAAAACAGGGAATAGAACTCCCACAGCTCCCTCTCCCTTTCCCTCCACCTTGTGGAAAGTTTGGCTTTGTGCTAAAGCATGAAAAAAGCCTTGACTGCAGTATGTCAGGCATATTTTAGCTCGATTTGTGTCAACCCTAATAAGTCAGCTGACAAGGTAATAAATTGGGTGTCTGTTCAAGACCTGGCACCTGTACAGGAAATAAAAGGGGATTTCAGTTGCAGGAGGTTTGCTTTGTTTTGTAAATGGACCTTTTCTCAAAGCTGCTCTACCTCCTCTCCCTTTCACTGAAATCATGCTATCAAAATGTTTATTTCAATTGTGACTGGAGCCAGTTTTTTATCTGGGGGGAAAAAAAAGCTCTATAAGTATCCCTGGAAATGGAAATCCTTATGCTTTCTACCGAAACAAAGGCTTACACAGCATTTAATTATTCATGTATCCTGCTGTTACATATATGGTCTGAATAATTTTATATTATTGAGGAGAAACTGCCTTTGTTCAACATTTTGAAATTTTACATTCATGTAGTTTAAATTGTACTAGAAAAACTGAATTTATTTAACCCAGGGATTCTGGATTAATAATATCTCACTATTTTTAATGATAATATAACCTTCTGACCAGGGTGTCTTAGCATGTTTCACTCTCTGTCTGACCTCCAAGGACGCAACTCTGTTAGACCCCTTGAGAGCCAAGTGTTTGTAGGTCCAGCTGTAGAGTTGTGCTTTTTGCTCAGGGGCCCCAGGCCACTTCCCAGTGTGACATGAGGTAGTGATTGCAATAGTAGTGAGAGCTGAGGCAGTTTCCTTGGGGTCTTTGCTTTTGATACATGGATCTTCCTCCATGCTCAGAAGAGAGCCAACTACTGTCTCTAACTCCTTCCCCTTTTGGTAACTCTCCAGGGCATTGTGGAAGAAAGTTTCCTAAAACGTTGGTTTCAGGTTCTAAAGTTGATCTGTAAGTCAAAGGAAGCAAAATGGGACTTTGCATTCTTTGAACCGGGCAGCTGCCTTTTCTTCCAATTGAATTTCCTCCACCTTTTCCCTCCTCCATTATTCCATAGGGATCTACCATAAGTGCATCTTCATTTCCACATGGAGAGTTCATCTCCCAGAATTTCCTTCTTGGACTTTTTTTCAAATTAAAGGATGTGATAATCTGACCCAGTGGAAAGAGAAGTGGGGAAATGCTTTTTAAAAGCAAATGTTACCACCTTTGACTAAAGTCTGTAGGAACTTCAGAAGCAAGGAGATGAGAGCTCTCTCTCAAAGTCAAAACAGTTGCCTAGGTATGCACTTTGCACATAATAAGCAAATTATCAGCAGAAATGTTTGCAATCCAAGAAGATAAATCTATGCTATGTATATAATAAAGTGTTCTACACAGTCTGTCTGTTTTAGGATTTATTATTCTTTATGCAGAGGATCGGACTAGATGACAAAAGCCTTACCTATCTGCCTCTGTCATATTTATGGTTAAAACTTAAAATTTAAATGAGAAGAAAGTTTTCTTAAGTTCTCTTCTGTATTTTCAAGAAGTGAAAATGGAACTTCAGGGAGAAGAAAAGGGACAATGTAAACCTTTAGAACTCCAAGTGAACTTGACTTTCCTATCTACCACACTGTAAATTTTTGAAAAAATACTTAGCTAAGCAACTCTTCTTTCTCCAACATTGCATAGTGATATGATGGATTGCTCTAAATTAATTACAGTAATCAGCTAGTGTTGTGTGCTATAGAGTTGCAATTCAAGCATGAAGAGAAGAACGTACAGCCAGTTATATATATAAAAAATGAGTTGCAGGGATAGCTCAAATTTTACACCTTGGGCTCAGCCTGTGGAAAAGGAAAGGCATTATATGTTAATAAAAGCAAAAGAATAAAGTAAGAAAACAGTGCCTAATAATAACTGATACTCCATGTTGGAAGAGGTGTTTTAAATTTCCTGGTCATTGAAAAGATGTTAAGAAATGGCCCTTTCATTGTGATTGAATAATATCAGCTCCCTTCTGACCTGTTGTGAAAAGGACTGAGAATGTATACTGAACTTTACAGATGCCTCAAGAGGTGAATTGAACACATATAATCTTTAAAAATATTTATAGAACACAGCTCTTATGAAAATTAAACATTTTCCAGGTGTATGGTACAACTTCTGGGCATAGCTGAGATGTTTTTGAAGTGGTAGGTACACCTGTCATTGCTAGTTGAGAGAAATTCTTCATCTGCCAGCTGCTAAAATGAAACTTCATGGGCTTTGCTGTGCTTTGGTTTTGTCCAAGAAAAAAGCTGGAATGATTGTATTAAAGGTAGGAATGAGTTGCAGGTAAAATGTGGCAGCTGTTTGTGGAAAAGATATTACTTTTCTTCTTCCCAAAGAAGCAGTACAGCTCTTTGTAATGCTTCTGCTTCTTGGGATCAAAAGGTAGATGTGATACTATATTCTGCTTGCAGGCTAGTTTTGGGAGCTTCGGATTTTCAACTGACTCTTTTTCTGTGTTGATAAAGAACCTAGCAGCACAAAAACTCAAGATGTTTCCTTCTAGTCTTATTCAAAACGCTATTATTGGAAGAGGTGCTAATGGCAGAAGTATAAAAGCTCAGAATAGATGTCTCTGCAAGGATATGAAAGTGACCACAGATCAGGCATATAGCATGATGGATGGTTCACAAGCTGAAGCATCCAGGTTTGTTGAGGTTCCCTCATCACAGTCTCACAGTATATCAGAGGTTGGAAGGGACCTCAAGAGATCATCAGGTCCATCCCCCCTGCCAGAGCAGGATCACTTAGTGTAGTCTGCACAGGAATGCATCCAGCTGGGTTTTGAAAGTTTCCAGAGAAAGAGACTCCACAACCCCCCTGGGGAGCCTGTTCCAGTGCTCTGTAAAGAAGTTTCTCCTTATGTTGAGGTGAAATCTTCTATGTTCAAGTTGGAACCCACTGAACTCATGTTTTAGTGCAGCTGCCCTGAAGGACAGTGCATGGCCAGACTGTTTTCAGAGATGGTTTTCAGGTGTGTGAAAGAAGGCTTATGAGGAGCACAAGTATAATGTGTCTTTTGCACATTCAAGTAGTTTGGGGGCCATACTGTAAACTATATATAAAAAAAATCTAGCTAAACAAAGGGAAGAAAGAAAAAGGCAGACTTGGAGACGAAGAGATGCATAGTTCAGTGTAAGGTTTCACATGAGACTAAAATGAGACTTGTGCTGGTCTGTGACAGCAGAGGTTTTGGAAGTCTGTGTCACCTGTACAGTTTGTTACTGCCTCTGTTTAAGTAGTGACTTACAGGTATGCTATTTGTAGTCTCCAGTTGAAGTTCCCTAAGTCTGAATCTCTCAGCCTTCCTTCAACCATCAATATGATTTACAGATTTCGATCTTGCACAACTCTGTGTAAAGGTGGCGTTCTGATAATTTCTTCACTTGCCAAACAAACCCCAACATACACCAACAGCAAAGCATCTGAAAACCAGATTATATGTTTCTGTGTGTAGAGTATGGTGCTAAAGCTGATGCTTTCTTTCAGAGTCTTTGGCCCTAAACTAAGGTACATTTAATTCTCTAAAAGAGAATATAGATATTTCCTACAGTCAGTATCTTTTCCCTACTTTTTTTTCTGCCTGCTGCTTTTCTGAGGCTGCCTTGGTTCTGCTCACCACAGTCCCTTATTTTCTGCAACACAGCAAAGGAGAAGATGTGAGGAAGCTGCTGCAGATCATTCTGTGGACCACTCTTCTTCAAAAACTCCACCTTAAATGTGTATCAATCTGTTGTGTAGGGATCATTTCACAGCTACCTAAGATAGTTGTCACCTGGGCCAAGCCAGTGCCCATGGTCTCTAATCTCTCTGGTACTGGGGTTAACACTTTCCCAATCTGTCAAAATTCACTCAGCAAAACCATGTATGGAGTATTGAGGGAAGGGTGTGACTGGCAACTCAAGTTTCTATTGATTTGTAGTGGGAAGTTATCTCTGGATGTAGCCTGCCCATCTGAGAGCTACTTTCTTCTTTTGGTCTCAGTACTGGCCTGTGTTAGGTCAGGGGTAGCTGCTTACTCCCTGTAGTTCAGGAACTTCGCAGCAATAAAAGCTGCTGTCTGATGGCTTTTCTGCCTTTACAAATTAGTATTTTTTTTCCTTTCCCTTTTGGGTCAGTCCTGCTGTTTTTCTCTAATAATTGTCCGTTCCCTTCTTTTCAAAGGGCTGGGCTTTGCTTCCTCCTGATGCTTTTATCCTCTTTTAAAGTGAAGTGATATGCAGAACAGACTGAATATCACTGCTCCCAAAAGTCCTGTCACTTTCTGTGCCCTTCCTTACAATGGAAATAGTCAAGAGATTTCAAAATAGTCAGTGTCATGGGTTAGTGTTTGAGTATAATTGCTGCTATACTTAAGTCACTTCTGATTTATGAGTTAGGAAATATGGGGTTCTTCCAGATTTTGGGAAACAGGAACATCATAGCACCTGCAGAGCACAGGAGTGCTTTGGCCTTTGAGCATGCTACAGTGCTGGTGGTGGTTGGTTTTAAAAACCTTGTGGATCTTAAGCAAAGGTTATACTTAATAGTAGTATTTCTTGACAGAGGTTGCAGAGCTTGGAAACAGGTTTTATGTGTTGCAAAAAGACTCCTATCTGATAAATGAATAAATGATTATAAGTAATAAATCATTATAAATGAGAAATCAGTAAAAAGATTCTGTAATTAAAGTTGGCAAAATTATTGTTAAAACTTTTTGGATTTCTCTCTTTCAGTGTTTTATTCAGAAGTGTTGAATTAATTAGTTATATCTACGTATGGAATAACTACAGGCTCTTTGAACTGCCCTGGGACTCACAATGGACCTGGTACTTGACACTCTTGGGAGTGGACTTTGCATATTACTGCTTTCATCGTTTAAGCCACGGTAAGATTTAACTAGTTTTCAAGGTATTAAAATACAAATGATATAATTTATTCATAAAAGGAAGTATTTGGTTTTGTTTCTGTTGTACTTCTACTCAAATTATATATAGATGCCCTTCTTCACAAGGATTACCAAAGACTCACTTTTCCTTTAGCCTGGAAAACAGTTTATACGTACTGTTTTTATATGAATTAGTGAAAAGAGAAAGTATCATTTTGAAGGTAGTATCATAGGAAAAAAATAAAGTACATAGAAATTTCAGGCTGGTGTCCCTATATGGCTATATGGGAAATACAGCATGTTGCAGGTAACTGTTTCAAAAGAACCATCATCTATTTGCGTGTATTTAAAAAAGTTTTTGAACATTCAGTCATTATTTAATTGGTAAATGAAAAAAAGTTTATAAACTTCATATACATCTGGACATAGATATACAGCCATAAATGAGGTGTTTTCAAAATCCTGTCTGCAGTTAACACAACTACATCTAAATGTGAGGCTTGCCTTGTTCTTTTCAGAAGTGCACTTTCAGTTCCACTTATATTTACACACAGAAAAAAGGAAAAGCACGGTTTAGAAAGCATTTAACTTTATTGCAACAATGGAGCCTGTTTAAATCATGCCAGTCACTTCTGTACATAGATATTGTAAAAATGTAATAATAGCGATCCCTACATACCTGTCTTGTTACATATTTCTGTTCTGTAGCGGCAACATGTTTTTACCCTAGCCTTTTATATCCTTTCTGAAAATGCAGCAACACTGCCTTTCAGGCCTGATCTAAAGTCCATAACAATGAAATAAGAATAATCTTCTTCTTTAAGATGCTTTGGTCTGGGCTTCTCAAGGCAGAGTGCCCACAGCTCGTGAAAGCTGTGGGATCTAGAGACGACAGTTTATGTAATATTTCTTCAGAAAGGGAAAATGTTTTGATGCCAATAGGTCAGTGGAATATATGGAAGTAGGTAAGAAAGGAGCCTGAGCTGCTGCGAGGAGTGGGAGAGAGGAAGGGTCCCTCCCAGGTGGAGATGGCAGGCAAGCGTGAGAACAATGCAGGGTGGGTGCAGGGGGACAACAATGGTGGGGGGACGGGGTGGGAGGCGAGGAAGCAGGGGGAGCTGGAACAATGTGGTGGGGGGGACATCACAGCCGGGAGCTGGAAGCCCTGCGTGGGCGTACGCGAGACTGGGAATACGCTTTGCAAACAATGACATTAACAGTGCTGGCAGGGCTACAGCTTCGGGCTGAGAACTGAACCAGAGAGGGAGGCTATTTCTGCAGTTTGGAGTAAAAATAATTGCCTTCAAGTGTTAGAAAATCACTAGCCAAGCTGTGCTTTCGCTGAGGCCACTGGTAAAATTCCCACTGGCAGAGAAGGGAGTAGGGTCAGCTCCATGCTCTCTAGAGCAATTGCATGTATTTCTGTTCCTGCAGTAACTTTGTATTTGCTACCATCTATTTTTCTATTTTTTGAGGGGTTGCACATTTGGAAATGAACCTCATTAGCAGTTTTAGAATTAAAATCCAAACCAATTCTTTCTGTATGTAACAGAGTTGGGGAAGCCGCCTAAGAAAATGGTGCTCTTGTCTTCAGGTCAGCGATGAGCTGTTCTATGAATGTTAATGTATTCTTCTTTAGGTTACAGAAATATTGTTCGGTATTAGGTCTGTGCTACTTAGAAGAGAGCTGAAGCAACACTAGAAAATTACATTAAATGGAGTTTTTTAGCTTAACCAACACTATTTTCTCTGATCAAGAAGTGATTAAATTAATAGAAGGGCAACACAGCTGTAAAAGTTGGCTGTTCAGAAGTTTCCATGGAAATTTAAATGTAGGAGATGGTTATTTTAAAGTAAAATGTAAACTCCTGGAAAATACCTTTGCACTTTGAGAGGCCAGGACACTGAACAGTCTCTGATACAAGCAGTTAAACACTTTTGTGATAGAAAGTGACAGGGCCTGATGATTCAGGCTTGGATCCTAGACCAAAGTAAAAAAATTATTAGCAGATGTATATCCCAGGAAATTCAAGCTGTTTGGGTTTATGTGTGGGTATCTAAATAATAGCACTAATTATTTCAAAATGGGAAATTAAAATTCAGGTACATTTTGCAGTTGTTTATTAATACTTGAAATAATTTCAATACAAAAAGTCATCATTGTTGCCACATAGCTTTTCCTGTCTCCAAGCAATAATTTGGTAACTCAAACCTCTGGCTTTTTACTAACTTATTTCACGTTGTGCATGCAATAACTGGACTGCCCATTCTGCTGTTTGAGGAGTCTCAATCATTGCAGATTTAGAGCTGCTTCTCTAGCAGAAATTCTGCAGTACTGAGTTTTTACCCAGCACTTGGGTAAAACCATTTTTTCCTCTTCACTGTATGTGTGCAATTGCTATTATCATAAACTGAAATTATACAGCAACAAGGCGAAGTATTTTTAGGTGTGATCTCATTTTGCAAGGGATAGAGTTATTCTAGGTATGTGCTTGTATTTTCCATTGTTCGCAGTAGCCACTAAAGAGGTAGAAAATAAAATGTTTCGCCACTTATTCCAGCCTTCTTCTGGGCCTGGTCCAAAAACTGTGGCAGTCAATGGGAGCACTTAGCCAATGCTTTTTCTCCTGGTGTTTTAATTAATATATAAATCAATGTAACTTTTCCCTTTGTTCCGTTTAAAACACTAATTGTGGTTCTACTACTAAGAGAAGTAAGCTGTATAATCACCATTTTTTTAATTAAAAAAAAAAATAAGGGAAGAATATGTGGGGATTTGGGAGATTTTTACCAGATATTTTACTCTATTTTATATGGATTACTCCTTGAGTTTCCTCTCCAGGTGCAGAGACCTTGCAGAGTTATTCTTGCTAGAAAGGGGGATTCAATGGTCCCAGAGCAGTGCCGAGCCACAGCCATGGTGCAGCACACCCCTCCCCTCACCCTGGCCCTGCAGTTACTCCTATTGCAGACATATGACAACGGCAGTAAGGAATTTGGAGGCTCTGTACACTAATTTCTTCAGCAGCCACACCTTTAATCAGGAGAGGAAATCTAGAGACTTCCAGATCCATGCAAAAACAAGAAAGATGCACTTGTGCAGAGCCTGGATTCTGGGTGCAGGGCAGAGGGGGGTTTCATGGCTGTCTCTGGTATGGAGAACTCTGCTGTGCCCAGGGGCATCCCCAGTCTGAGCAGCAGCTGTGCTCTCAACCACGTGAACCAACAGGGGATAGTGAGGAGCTGTAAAACTGTTGTCTTCTCTTTGAGGGATTTTTTTTTTTTTTTAATCTATGCTTCCTGGGGGAATGTGTCCTGCAGAGCAGTGTGGTTTTCTGTCAGCCAGGGGATCCTCTTCTCCTCTTTCAGGCCTGGAAGAAGCTGTCCAAGTCTGGCAGCAGCAGGTTTAGAGAGCCTGTCTCTTTTTAACGGCAGTTTCCACCACCTCTTCTTTTGTTCTCCTTTACTGCTGGGGAATTTCCATGACTTCAGTGTCCCTCCCTTAGAACAACCTGGGAGAAGTGAGTTTCCTTCATCAGGGCCAACCTCTCCAGCAGCTGCATTGTTCTGCCAGGGCTGCAATGGCCTGTGTCAGCCGCTCACCCCATTGTCCGCTGGCGGCTTCCAGCCACCTTGTGGGATACGTGACACCGTCCCTGTCAGCAAAAGGCTGAGCCAATATGAGCTGATGGTTTGCGTTATGAGCAGAGGTTGTAAAACAGACCTCAACTGATAAGTATATCCTCAGCAGATTCCCCAGCTGCTACATAAAATTTTGAGTTGGTGGTGTGTCTTCTAGTAATTCATTTATGGTGGATGAGAAATAAACCATCTACTACACCAGGCATATCCTGGAGCAATAGACACCCTGGCTTCTCAGTTTCTTCTACCCCACAGGGCTCATCTTTTGGCTAAAGCCAGCTTCTGAAGGGTCAGATAACAAAGAAACCCTGAAAGTTCACTACAGCTTTATCCCCCCATGCTTCAAATCTGTGACAGTATGTCTTAACTGATAATGTTGAGGAGATATTCTTTAAGATTTGCAGAAGCTGGAATCTTTGTGAACCTTTCGTCTCCTGTTCTGTACAATTTTTTTCAAGGGAAGTTTCTCTTAACTGTGACTTAGACTGTTTCTGCCTCTTCTCCCATCAAGCATCTTTTGTTATAGTTTCATAGAACAATTTCCTCAGCAACAGAGCTGATTTCAGAAGTTTCTGGCCACTCTTTCCTACACCACGCTGCAGTTCACCATTCACTGTTCTGAAAAAGCAATGGAGGCTATGTGCCTCCACAACCCTTACCTATTAAAACCAGGCTTGTGTTGGGTTTCTTTCTTAAACGATTCAACTCTTATCAGTAGTTGTAGAGTCAACTTAGCCTTGGGCAGGACATATAGTCCTGACCGGTGGCGAAGAACAAAAGCAATGTACAAAATGTATGAGATAACTGGTGATTTAAGATAGCAGAGAGGATTTTCTGGGTCAGTAATGCACAGGCAGGTAACTCGTTCTTTTGTAAAAAAGCCAGAGTGAATAATTTGGGATAGATAGTGTCTCAAGAATCATCCCAATATAATTATTTGAATGGGCAGCAGTAAAACTCCTATTCTTTTTGCTAATTATACGCAGTCTGCAAAAATCCTAGTATGTTACCACTTTAGACATCAGTGCAGTGCTGTGCTCACTGAATAAGGAGATGAGTTTGAACTTACAAGCTTGTTAAAGGAAAAGACAAAAGGGCTCAAAGTCTCTTCAACCATCTGCATGAGAATATATTTGAATCGTATGATTGTGCTATCTTTATTTATCTGACCTGTTCCTGCTTTTGAAGTGCTCCTTTCATCTGCATTTTATAATGTACTTGTCTGAAGCCAGTATATTAAAATTGGCTTGTTAAATAGATTTTTATATTAAGAATTGATAGTATATTGAAATAATTTTGGATTTAAAGGTGCTCAGGTTTATGGGAAATGCATTATAATAAAATGTCTGACTTTTGTTATTTGGAACATGGTCAGAGACACAAGATTTTCTCCTCAGTAAAATCTGTATTCCCCTAGAAATACAATAAATGACTGTGTGTGTTTTCACAGGAAAGGCTGCATTGGGGGGAGGGGAGCAGAGGAAGAGAGTTGCATGGCTGTAGTTCTCTAGGCTTGTCTCCTCATGTGGGAAAATACCACTCTTTACCTGACTAGCAATTCAGTACTGTATTGATTATTCAGCATGAACCAAATTTAATTCCAACCCAGTGAAAGATAGAAAGCTTTGGGAACTGTCAAGTGACTAAATGAGGCTCTGCTCTTTTTCTTGTCACAGCTTGTGTTGTTTGCAAAGGGAATTGATATGCAGTGATTAAGAGAAAAATATTCTCTTCTTGTTAATTTTAGACAAAACCTTTTTTGCCATTCTGCTAGTTTTTTTTTTTTTCTTATTTTTCTCAACAGGCTTGGGAGAGCAGAATTCTGACTGATTACCTCACAAAAATAGAAAAAGCAGTAGCTGGTTGTCATATTTTCTGTTCTGTCTTCTGACTGATTCTTGTCTAATACTTGCAGACAGCACTACATGAATTGAAACCAAGTAGAGAGTGCATGTGATTGTGATTCATTCCCTGCCTTCCAAATCCACTGTAAATTACATCATTTGTTATTTCTATATGCTTGTTTTTAAAACTCTTGAGAAGTAAGAGGTACTCTTCGCCATGTATAATTTAATTTTCTGAATGGACTCTGAAATTGAAGACCACAACAGTTAATCTTAGAAAACCAAAATGTTGCCATTCCTTCCGACTTTTAAATGTATATTTTGGTTGAGAAAGTTTGCCTGAAAACTACCCCAGCTGCAATGAGGCTTCTTGACATGGAGTGGTCTAGGGCCCCATAAAATTATAGGAGCCTGCTTGTATTGTTTTCAGGTTGTTATTGTTCATAATAAGTTCCTGTTGTTTAAAAGACTGGGGTTTTTTGTATGCTGGAGAGAGTAATGTCCTGATATGAGGTGAAGTTAACTCATTTAGTCTGTTAAATTTATTGTGGCACATGAAAGTACCACAAGCCCCTTCCTGGTTTACTTCAGAAGCTGTGCCGTAATAAGTGACTTTATGAAAAAATCTCCATAACCTGAAGAGCTCTGAAGAAGGAAATAAGAAGAAATCCACTGGAGAGTTTATACTTAATTTTGATTTCTGAATATCCAAAAGATGCTATGGACAAATGGATTTTTCTAGATATACGAAACGCCAGAGGTTACTAAGAATGGTGGCAATAAGAAATCTGTCAGTAGGTTGGATGGCAGATGGCGATCAGCCATGGATTTTGGGCTTTTTAGAGCTGCTGTAGGATTTGCTCCAGAGTGGGAGTGAGATGTAGTGGAGCATAGGATATGGCTGTTTGCTATAGGTGAGGAATTAAACACCATGGTCTAGGTTCAACATCTAGTTCAAGAAGATATACCTTTGGATGATGGAAGGGTATCAGGAGGAAAGTCCCTATGGGCTTGCCATGATCCTTGTAGGTTTTCTGTAAGTATCTGCTAATTGCTTTTCTTAGCCAGAAGATAGTGGGAGAGGTGGATCTCTATGGTTGTTGTGACTTTTTGTAATGCTCGAGACAATGTATCTTTTAACACTCTGGAATATGCATTTGTGAAAGCACGAGCTGACACCTGTGACCAAAAGTTCAGGTGATAATTCTGTTTCCTCTGGGCACTGTCTTTTCTCAAGCTCTCCCACCATGAAGAGATCTGGCAAACTTCTCAGTACAAATGCGAAAGAGCCCATATTCCTCCATTTTTCCCTGGTACTTTTCTTGTTGTTGGAAATGATGCCAGCACAAGGTTAATACTCATCTTCAAAGCAGGATTTGAGTTATACTTAAGAATTAGGTAGTACATTGGTGTTCTCTAGGCTCTCTGTATGGGCTTGCATTAGCTAGAGGTGCCTGTGGGTCTCTGGAGGGTAGGATC
This sequence comes from Indicator indicator, assembly GCF_027791375.1. NCBI lineage: Eukaryota > Metazoa > Chordata > Aves > Piciformes > Indicatoridae > Indicator > Indicator indicator. Next base: position 22,943,900 of record NC_072020.1, on the reverse strand, counting down.
TTCTTTTTCTCACCTGCATTGCCAGGGTGGTTCCTGAGTGCATGGACTAGGGAAAAAGCTCTGGATCTGCTTGCCCAAAAGGACACATGAAGCACACTTGCACAGTAAAACATTAGAAAACATAAAATAAATACCATTAACCATTCAAAACCGTGGGGAAAAATCTGTTTTTTTATCTACATTTTGCTTTGAGGTGGTAAAACCTAAACTCTCTGAAGCTCAAAGTGAATTCCAAAAGTCATTTGTGCAATGACTCTCTCCTGAGATCCCTGTGAAATGTGCAGTGTGTGGATTAAATAGGTGATTGTAATGAAGAAACTGATATGTAGCTGTTGCCTCTGACTAGTAAACTAATCTGATAGTAGTGTCATTGCGCCTGAACAACCTAAACCAGTATCTTATGGAATGAAGGGGTAGAAGAAAGTTTGCTCTAAATTAGCAGAGCTTGACTATTCAAAAAGTCGGCTATCTTCAAAACATTCATATTGTTGGCTAGTGCTGCCCTCTAGTCTGTGCGTGTACATTTTAAATGGGGAAAAAAATAATCCCTTTTTGCCTGAGTGGGGACATGATTATGAAAGTGTCTAAGTCACTGAGCAGAGGAACAATTCTTTTGATATACTTTTCCAAGTGTGCTGTTGAAAACCAGTGAAATGATGCATAACGCTAGTTCTTCTTAACGGTGTTACAGACCATGAGGTAAAATGTGAATTATCTAAGTTTTAAAGTGAATGTTTTTGCCGTTAGTGAGTGTGGGAGAGGAGAAACTCGTTCTTCTGCAACAGTTTGAAGATTTTTATCTGCATGAGGTTTTTTTACCTGAAAAAGGTTCTATTGTACACTACTTGACCTCCTAAATGTTACAGAACTATTTTCAATCAGATGACTTCATAAGCTGGAGAGAGAGAAAGACTGTTTGTTTGAAAGTTCAGCTATTTGTTCGAGGAGAGCAGTCCACCTGTGGTTCTCCTCTTCCTTTTTTATTTCTGTCTTAAACATTGAATGTGTATCTTCTGCTAGAAACTAGTGTTTAAAGTAAGTGAAACCCCAGCTGAGAGTAAATAAATAGAAGAAGAAAAGATTGTTCATTACTAATCACACCTCCACTTTTACTGACTGATGTGCACTCCTTGCAAAGAGTAGGTGTGTAATTATTTGTGGATTTGTGAGGGGCATTTTTTTGCTATAAGTAAGAAATTTAAAATGATTTTTTTAAAACAGACTAAACGTGCATTCCACCCCAACCCCCAAATGGCAGGCTGCACTTTTCAGGATATTACTCAGATTTCTAGAAGTTGGATGCCTGTAATAGTTTTGCTTTCTTGCTAAAAACCTAGTGAGGCCATTATAATTGAAAATATTTTATTATATGTTTCAGGGTTGGCAATTAACATTTAGAGTGTGTTTGGAGCAGACAAAACATTGTTGTATCTGGATAATGTTCTTTGCGTGTATGTTTCCTCCAATACATCTTTACTGCCTTAATTAAGGTATTTAAACTGCCAAAAATGCTTTTTTGAGTACAGGAATGGCAGTTTTTTTCCACATCACACTATCTAAATTGATAACTTAATAAAAATTACTAACTAGATTTTTTGCCTTCACCCCCCCACCTCTTTTTAATAACTGAAATTATAAATATTTTTTTTCTGCATATTTTTTTTCTTTATTTATTTTTTTTCTTCCATCCAAAGGTATTTAAATAAACTGGAATACTTCTCAAATAGTTTTCCTCAAGAATTATTAATTGTCCAACCTGAATAAAGTCAACAAAGTTAAATATTTTTAAAGGAAAATTACTTCTCTAATCCTAAATAGAATATAAACATCCTGTTGCAAGACGATATCTACAATGTTGTCATGTATAAAGCTGTGCAAAAGACATGTCTGAAATAATCATCACTCAGCTGCTATTACATGGCTGGATTTTGTTAGGTTTGAGCACCGAATGGTAGCCTCTGGGCTACTTATTTTGAGGCCTAAATAGGAAATGAAGTATTCAGAATTTTTTTTTCTGTCGCTCGCAGACGAAAATTGTGACTAAGAGTCATATTGGTATGCGTCCATAGAGAAGTGCAACATTCAGTAGGGTCCAAGAGGAGGCTTTTCATTTTGTCTAGTTATTAACTTTCCAGAAACTCCTATAAACTTTTCTCGTGAAAAAGATAAAACAACCACTTATGCTCAGGCTCTCTTGTCTCTTGAGGAGACAATAAAAGAGGTTCAGACAGTACAGAGCAACCTAGGCACATGACCTTGTAAAACACAGGTGAAATTTTTCTTTTGATACTTTCAACTGTAATAAAATCAGGAGGATTCCTTTATATTTAATCCACACGTAGCACAAATATCACTATTGTTCTAAGCATGCCTTTCAATTTTGTAGTTGTAATTTCAGCAGTGGCAAAACTGTTACTAAATATGCAAAGGGTAATGCAGGCTTTCAGACTTTAACAATACTGTGGCATGGTTTCACAACAAACCATTTCAGCAGTCAGCCATATCATGTTCATGCCTTCCCTTTACTGGAAATTGGCCTATTAAATTGAAAAATATTTAAAAGTATGATTTAAAAAAAACATCGTTTAGCACAGTGGTGTAAGGGAAGTATATGCATTATATGTGCGTCATATATTTTGCATGTTTTTATGCTTTATTTTATTTTACAGTTCAGTCAATATTTATGCATATGGATGCTTAGATCCTGAAAAGTTTATAGTCACAAAAATTAAATTATAGCCATGTTGTAGTAAGGTAAGATAAGCTATCATGTATTACAGAAATAAAAATATACTTTTCAGTGAAAATTACCTTCTGTTTAAAAAAAAATTAAGCCCAAAACAACCAACCAAAAAACCTCAAACCAAACAGCAACAACAAAAAAACCCCACAAAACCAAAAAACAAAGTAAAAAGAAACTGTTCCTGAGGGGTTTTTTGTTGCATAGAAGTGATGTGAGGCAGGAATGTGCAAACCTGTCAAAGCCAACTCTCATGTCTTTGCCACTATTTGTAGCTTTGCTCTTCTCCTGATCTTTCTCATGCATTCATTCTCACAATTAGATTTTAATTTTTAATTCAATGTTGTTTTGCTACTTAGACTTAACTTTTTTTTTTAAGTTTAAGTTGAAACCTAAAAGTATTATTGAGAAATGCAGAGCTGTTAGGGGCTTCCCTTGTACCACATGGTTAAAATGGAGCATTCCAGTGGGACAAATGGCAGTGTGCAAAGTGCCCACAGTACACATATGAAATAAATACATACTAAATGATAGAATTTTAAGAAGCTGTAATATTAATTTTTCCTTCTTTCTGTTTAAATATGGGTATGATTTTTAAGTTAACATCCATTCTAAGAGCATTTCAACTTTACCAAGCAAAGCTGAAGGTGAAGGTGGTTCAAGGAAATAAGAAAGAAAAAGTGAATACAACCACAGCTAAACAACAGACTTCACAAAAGCTCATTGCATAGTTTTGATTCTTTATTTCTTGCCCAAGATATTTTGCAAAGCAATGAAATAGCAGGATGGTGATGTGGAAAATTTAGTTGGCAGTAACTTTAATGAACAGTAAGAAAAATTAAACTCCTTGTTAGATTCAGAAATCATTGATGTTTTCCTTTACTAAATATATAACTTTTGTAATAAAAAACCCTACTCTATACTGCAAAGTATTTTGCAAAGGAGCTAAGTGTCATTACGCCCCCTCTGTAAAATAGAGCAAGGGTGTGATAAAGGCATATCCAAGAGACTTTCCCTCAACAGTGGCAGAGCAAGGGACGAACTCGGGGTGAGTTCCCCAAGTGCCTCCAGTCCAAAGGCACTGTTTCCATTACAACAATTCTGCAGTTGAAGGGGTTTTTTGTATTGGCATTTGTTTGTTTGTTTGTTTTTAATTAATTGATAGTTGTATCTCCTGTTTTGTGACTGCCCCAAATGTGTGGTTTAATTGGCATAAGGTGTGCTGTAAAATTTATTCAGAAATCAATCCATATTCTTACCTGTGATTCGAGTGTTGTTTTCTGGATATACTTAACACTTAAAAAAAAAAAAAGGCCTGTTAAAAGATGTGGGATACTTTGTATGCATTGCAGATACGACAGTGTAATAAATCCAATTGCATATGTATGCTGCCTGTGGCTACAGAGGTACATATTCACAGGATAAACCACAGTCAAAGGAATCCAGACTGCTTATTTTTATGCTTACTGATATCCTAGGGAAAAAGGTAAAAAGCAGTTTATAAAACCTGGACAAAAGAAGGATGTAACTTTTTTTTGTACTCCCTTGGGCTGCATCTCAGCTGAAATAACTGACAGTTTTTGGACTAACCAAAGGAAATGATGAGTGAAGATAAATATCCAGATGTTCACTGGCCAGATGTGTAAGGTTACATTTTGGAAATCATGAATGCTCTACCTGTGTCTTTTGAGGAGGAAGTTGTAAATAGTAAACATGCTAAACTTTTATTTCTACAGTTTTGGGAGAGAGGAATGGGGGTTCAATGTAAACTTTTGTTTTGCCTTCAGTCTAGTGTCTTAAGAACAGATGCAGGTTGCGCATGCAAATTTGCATAGCATTCAAGTGGGACTTTTTTTAGTGGCCATTATGTCTGCAGGGCTGGCTTAACACCCTTTGTGCATTGTTTTTAATTTAGGAGAGAAGCAGTTTATGGAACTGTCTTAATTTTCCAGCAGTAGGAAATAGGTGTGTCAAGTCTTTGAAAATTTCCTATTTTCTGTTCCAATGCCTCAAGCTGTTTATTTACGACAACGAAAAATTTAAACCTTGACTTTTTCCCCTCTTTCCCCCGCCTACGCTGTGTCTCTCCCTTTCCCACCTAACATACAGATCTGCTTCTTTTCAAATCAATTCTTGGAAGCGGCTGCCTGCCCATACAGCAGCACAGCTCATCTCAGCTTGTGCTTGGTCTCAAACTTGGGAAGAGGAAAGAAAAGTCTTGTTAAAGTCATGTAAATAACTTAGCTGCTAGGCAGTAGGAAAAATATTGGATTTGGTTGTGTATTATTCCCACATGGGTGAGATATATTTAAAATTGAAAAGGAAACCAGCTCCCTTAAAACTTACAGGGACAGATTTTCAAAAATTGGCAGCCAATTTTCACCTATAATTGTACTTAATGTGGAAGGGATTTTCCTCTGCTGATGAGGGATAAGAGGGTCTTGCCACCAGACTAGCAGTGAGGCACAGGAAGTCCCTTCCAGCACATAGATGTTGTTGCTGGCCAGATCTTTCCCTCCTTCTGTGAGCTAAAGATCTCCCATGGCCTGCAGGGTCCTGGAGAGGCAAATAAGGGCTGGAGCCTGCTCCAGTGCATGGGAGGTGATGAACTCATTTGTATGAAATCCCCACTCTTTTTGGAGCTCCAAAGCAAGCATGTCAAGAGTGAAACTTCTTGTTGTTGTTAAGCGACGTTAGCCTTTTCCTGGGCAGGCAGTGGTGCAGCACGTTCCAGCACTGCAAACTCCCTTTAGTGGTGTGGCCTGTGATTTTAAATGGAAACAGCCTTGAAGAGCTTTTTGTTTATTGTGCTGCTTATGTAGACTTGGGTTTGTGTTCCACTTCTGCCAATGTGTAAACATTAGAAAATGCAAAATGCAATAACCATACAATTACAGAAGTCCAGTCTCTTCCTCTTCAGAAAAATAAGAAGCTCCCAGAAATCCTTGTCTCAGAAACAGGCTGTCCAACTGCAAATTTCTTCAATAATTTACTCTTTTTTTTTTCCCCCAGTTTTGCATGAGGACAAATAGGCTCTAGAGCATGCCCTGGAGATCAGCCATTGCAAGTGTGTGGAAATAGCTTGTTTCAGTGTAATCCTCAAAACATTGCTTGGAAGTGCCATGTGCTGAGGACAAAAGATGACTTTAAAAGGTGCAAACAAAGTGTGGAGTTATCACAAGAAGCAATACTTGCTGTCATCAATCCTTGCCATATAGAGAGGAAAGGAGAGCATTGAAGAGACAATGAGGAAGAGGGATGGAGAGGACCACAAAGAAGGGATTATAGAAGTGGCAATCCTGGTCCTGGCAGTTTTTACTTCTGGGGAAGCTGGGAAAAACCCCTTCAGCTACAAGGAGTCATTTGGAAACTGCCTCAGACCATCACTGTGGTTATGGAGGGCACTACAACTGCTTGGGAAGGCAGAGGTTCTGGAGCTTCCCTCTCACCTGCTTTTCCCAGGTTAGTGTGCGAGAGAGTGGAATGATAAAACACATAGTTGGGTTTCCTAATCAGACTAGCTTGTTTTCAAGCATGGTGGTTTATCTGCACATGTTGCTGGTGTTGCCAGATTTTGCAGCATTATCACCTATTTCAAGAATTTTATTTGTGGTTTTGGTTTTGAAAGAATTCTGATATTATTTTTCTTTGATAATTGTGGCTATTAAACATGTTTACTTTGGCTTTATCCTCCATCTTGGAGGACTTAAATAATTTCTGTAATAGTGGAAAGGATGAACAGCAGCTGAAGTACTAGGAGATATTTTAGATATCACAAAAATAACTGTGTAGCAGGAGTAGACTGGGGCAGGGAGAGTTACGGTAGATGCAGGTAGGAAAATGCTATGAATCTGCCTAAGTGGGATATGGAAGCACTGCTGGATGCAGGGGGAGAGTGCGAGGAGGGCTGGATGGGAGCACAGGAGTGTAATAGAAAACAGTAGGCATTGGGGCAGCATGGAGGAATGTCAGCACAGTCAGGACAACTGGGAGCAGCATTTGAGTCTAAGGAAGGAAATAGATGGTGGATAGATTTATGGCTACTGCATGACAATGTTGAGGCATAAATCCCTGTCCTATAGAAGCCCACAGAACTGTTGTAGTTAATTACAAAATGAGAGTTTGCACCAAAAATGAAGAAAAGCCCTCTTTTTATGTTAAGCACGCAGAAATCCTGTATTCTTGTGTACGGCTAAAATGGGATTGTGACATAAAGTTTGGGCAGCCCTCTCTAGTTTGCTGAAAGTAGTCACTTCCCAGTTCTTCTTCCAAAGCTCATGATTGGCAAGCAAATATAATGACTTTTCAATGCATAGCACTGGCAATTGTAGGTTGAGTGGATGAGTTGGATAAAATTGTTGTCTACTCCCTTCTAAAGGAAAAGGCAATAGCAACTGCTAGATGCCTATTTATGTATATTCTTGGGGTATATTTTTTCTTTCTTTAGAGATGCCTAATATTTTTCATTTGCTTGTGTTCAATAAAAGCCTGTATTGATATTTTGTAGTTACAGGTTTTTGTCTATTAGTTGAGTAATACAAGCATCCTGTGAGAGATGTGCTACTGAGTGTTAATGTAATTGCTGAAAAGTTTCACACATTTCTTTTTTATTTGGGAATAGTATCTAATATGTAGTATCTTTTGTGTGAGGTAGTAGCACAACATTTTACACATTAATCAAAATAATTCACAGAGCTTACTTCATCTTCCACTCTAGTAGGATATGGTTACTACAGAAATAACTTTAGGACAGGAAGTAAGAATAATACTGTAATTAACTGAAATTGCAGGGGAATTTAGGTAGTCAGAATGTAATTATGCAAGGCAGAACTTAGTCAGGAAACAGGATTAACTTTCCTGTTCTTTTGAAAAATGCCAGATGATTGCTAATATTTATAAATTGTTTTTACATGTCAACTAATTGATGATGCCAGGGACAGAGGAGTTGCCTTAAAAATTATGCTAAGCAGTTGGTTCCTCTCTGACTCAGTGATAAAGATGCTTCCTCCAGAAGCAGCTGTTAGATTTCCTTCTTGTAAGATAGCTTTCATTAATGGTGTCAGATCCAAATGTTGTCCCAGTCTTTATTAGTTTGTCAGGGCTAATTTGATTGCAGTTTATCCAAAGTAAAGCCAAATTGGAAATGACTGGGTAAAACTGTTTTATGTTATGACAAAAACTCCAACAGAGAAAGGTGTATATTCTGCTATGTCAGACACTGATACAGGGAAGTTCAGCATGGCAGATACTGGCTCAATAGTGAAATGTAGTTGTCTCTCTGACTTTCAAGGGATTGCAAGACTCCTCCTAACTTTAGTAGAAGTTGTTTATATAACCTCTATCATTCCTGAAATTTTGCCATGTGTTTCTGAAGTGGCACAATAGAGGTGAAGTCAGAATTGAACTGTGCCAGAAGAAAGAAGACAGGAATAGCTGTTTAGTGCTGTCAGCTAAAATACGAATACAGGGAATGATATCTAGTTCAGGAAGAGATTCACTCTATCTGTGACTTGCACTGAGGAGAGCTCTGGAATGCTAATTGAAACCCAAGTGTTGCAGCCCACAAGTCTGACTCAAGTGAATGCAGCTTTGAATGCAGAATAATAACAAGGTCAAATGAGCTACAGTGTAGTCCTACTGCATGCTATGAACTCCCATACACAAACCACAACAACTTTAATTGTAAACCTCGGATTATTCTCCTTGCAAGTAATGAATTTCACCTTCAATTATTTTATTCATTGTTTACTTTTTAAAATTGTATTTGCAGTACTTTGAAGGATTTTAAAATTTGATCATTAACTGCTAAATTAAGCTGTGAATGCGATATAGGTGTTGGCTATTTGGAGATTGCTATTTATTTTTAAGTAAAAGTTAAACTTTTATTTCCTCCTGAATTTCTTTGCTATTCATAGTTGTGAATACTTTTCTGGATTCTTTATAGTCCACTGGGTTGATACACATGTGCAGTATGATGACCATTAAATATGTTATTTTGTGAAAGAGCGTAGTGTGACACTGATTACAGTTTAGTGTAAAATACTGAAATCTGATACTTCAGTATTATTCACAATACAAACTAAAATGGTTAATTCTACATCCAGCTGTACTGCATTGGCTGAATTAGTCTACAGGCTAAAATCCCAATAGATCATCTGCCCTGTTAATGATACTGAGAGGCTTGTTCTGCTTTTGACATATATATTTGTATGGAGATAAGGTACTGTGTACATCAGATGCCTAATTGTCAGTCTCCTTGATCAAACAGCATCCTGAACTGAAGAACTGAGGTGCCACAGCTCTGTATCATCCTTTAAAAAAAGCTATCTGAAAGCTTATTTCTGCCTCTTTGGCTTCCCATAGTGGTCAACAGATAAGCAGAGATACAGAATGTTAATCCCTCATACTTACTCAAGTATGTCTGACATCATGAGCACAATTCTGTGGTATTTCTTAGAGAAAGACTTGCCAAAACCTTAAAGAAAATGTTTTTGCAGGGAGCCTTACTTTGTCCTGACATTTGTGTAAGGACACAGTTCACTGTGAACCTTTTAGTCTTCCTCTTCCTTCAGAGAATAATGAAAGGAGCCTATTCATCCTGCTCTCCTGGTGTTTTTTGTGGAAAAATAATAGTTCAACTGCACAGGCCCACTCCTCATCTGAAATATGAGTAAGCCCTGGAGCCAGAGCAATCTGTGCCCACTGCATATTTCTGCCAGGATGCTGGACTCTTGCCATTGTTAATTCTGTTGAACCTAAACCCAGCATCCATGAATGAAAGAAACAGATAAAAATACTTATAAAAGATCAATGCTTATAGCATAAATATACCAAAGATCACATTAGAAAAAATGTTGGACAACTGTTTATTATTGCATTAGATTTTAAAATATTTACACTTAGAAGTGGCCTTTGCTCATTTTGTAGCCTGGGACTATTCCTCTGGGAGCAATGGCAGGATGTTTTCTGTTAACATTTTTTTTTTCCTAAGTAGAAAAGGAAAATCTTTTCTAGCCAGTTTTTCTTTATTTTTTTTTCTCCCAGTAACTAGGTAATAAACTTGTATCTAAAAAAACACTTGCTAGAAAGTGCTGTTATCTGTTTTAAAATTACGGAAACGCTGTAGTTTAATGGTACAATAAGTAATGCTCAATTATAGAGGAATTCCTCCGGAAGAACAAGTCATGACTGCAAGTGCCAAATAAATCTGGTGGTGTGACATGGATAGTAAAATTTCATAACAATAGTAATTTGTGGGTTAGGTTTTCAAAGCAGATTGTGTTGATAGTACTACATCTGACCTGGCCAGGTTCAATTTGGTGTGTATGTGAGGTGTAATGTTACTAAATTGTCAAGGACTGAACAATGACTCACTGTATATAAGGTGAAAAGTCATGAGGTTATAATCCAGATTGAAAAACTTTTTTTTTTTTTTAATGTACTGTGGCTGTGGAGTTCTCAAAAGCCTGTCTTTCCTCAGATTGGTACTCCTAACTGTAGTTAGAGTTACAATCAAATTGCAACTGTGTTGTAATAAGAATGCAGGATTACCAAAATTAAACAAAACACTTTTGTCATGCCCTATAAGAAAAAAATATATAGAGAAATTGAAAGGGAGAGAAAAATTAAGAGAATCCCCTTCAAATTAACATGCAGAATTAAAAACTGAATCACCACAGGCAGTTTGCAGGTAGCTATATATAACAGATAGGAGAGGGGTTGCAACTTTGCTGCTACTCCAAGTTGCAAGTCGCTGCTGTGACTAGTATTGGAGTTGACAGGGAAACAGGCAAAATTTTTTAATTAAAAAATACCCTCAGCTCCCATGCTTTTGTGGTATCTTGTTTATTAATGCTTTCTTCTCCCCCCCCCCCCCCTTTTTTTAATGGTTCTTAAATTTTAAAAAATGAATCCTAGTATTCTCAGATAAGTTATCTATGTTCAATTGCTTATATTTTTACTAATACATTAAGGAGAATAAACTATTACTCAAATTATTCTTTTAGATAAATTCAAAATATGATCTGTTGTTGAAAGCACTAAATACAAACCTGTAACGACGTTTGAATGATCTGATTTTATTACTTGTTAAGATATTTGATTTTTAAGAGTTGAGAAAAATATTGTAAACCTCATACTGTAGAAATAACATATGGTAAAGATCCAAAGTTTTCTTATGATTTCAGATTTCCAGTTAAATGAGACAGTACTGGCAACCGAATACATATTTTTAATGAAATAAGATGGATTGCTTTTAGGGCTGTTTCTTTTACAGAAGAGAGGGCTATCATAGTTTTCATTTAATAAGTGAATCAGAAACTTTAATTTTCTAGATGACTGAAGCGATGTGGTAAGGTTTGGTGTCAGCATGATTTGTAATGACAAATTCCATACAGGATGCATAAAATAAAATTGTTTTTCGTCATTAAAGAGATGAAGGACTGGGAATTAGTTTAACGCTTTTTTTAGTGAATATAGGTGACATAAGAAGGAAAAATAAGGCTACTATCTCAGAAATCACTCATCATATGGTGGCTGGAAATATTAATTCTAGAACATATTGCAGGGAGTAATTATTAGAGTAAATGGCTATTTTGAAGTGTCTTGGATATGGTGATGGCACTGGCATTTTAAAAGAACATATGTAGAATTAAAAATTGAACACAGAATTAATATAATGTTCAATCATATATTAATTTTAAATAGTAAATAATTGCTCTATAACTAACTACAATAGCTCTTACCAAACCCTAGTATTTAAAATTATCAAGTTATGTAACTCCATGGAAATAGCATCATTTTGAGAGGTGACTTCACAAACTGATGTTTAAACATTTCTATTCTAGCTGAGTGTATGTATTGTATGTGTGTGTGTTGGTAAGGATTGCAGTTCATGTCTATTTGAAAGCCTGGTACCTTAGGATTATAGTGGAGCAGATCCCTACTAGATCTCCAGACAAAACAGAGAAAGTTTCCGTTGTTCAGTGTTCCCATCCCTTCACAAGATTAGGTGACCTGTGGAAGAAATGTTGTGTAGGTGAATTAAACAGGCATGACAAAGAAGGGCAGAATTTCCTAAGATGATTCTAGTTTGCCTTACTTCTTTGGGCAAGAGACTGTGAACTGTTGCAAGGTAAGGACTGAGGACAGTTGCTGCTGTTGCCTTAGAAATTAGTTGCTTGGGTTGGAGCCTCTTTTACATGTGGGAAAGGTCAACGGAAATGTTAGCATGGATGTGCTGAGGCTTTAGTGCTTCCCTGCTTGCTTAGGAGGGAGGGCCTTTCCCTTACAGCACTGTGACCTGTAATGTACTTTACATCTAACCATAGTAGAGGAAATATGGAAAAGTAATCTTTGCAGGAAGAAGTGTTTTTTGAACCTGTGCACAGTTAATGGATAGCTATTTTTGCATGTTCATAACATATATAGAGTATTTTCTATTTTAAAGGTTGTTACTTGAGACAAATGAAAAACAAACTTTAGACGTTATGAGGGCTGAGGCCATGAAGGTAACAAAATGTATTGCTTTTTAAAACTACATTATGCAACTGTTGAATGGCAAGCAACTTCTGATAGTGTCCTAAAAACCTGACATCTTCCTTATTTTCTGTGCAGATAGTAGTTTTATTGGTCACTAAGTCATACAACTGTTGAGTTCTACATAAGCAATGCCTAAAGATGGTAGTAGGTAATATCCTCCCCATAGTTTATAATGCCATGTTCAGTATATTTAAAATTATATTTAATTACAAAAATTTTAAAAATACAATGATATTCTGATTATGGAGATATCTAGAACCAAAATCAGAATTTCTCATTTTCCAGCCCAAGGTGAATTGTCAGTGACATTTTCAAGTTGTAACAGGCAGTCATGGACTTCTGAATCACTAATCTCTACCTTTTGGTGCATTAACCTGTAAGGTGAGATGGGTCAGTTCACTGAGATAAACTAAAATGTGATCAATGTAATTTTCTAATTCATGATTCTGAGTCAATATGTAAAGTAAAAGAAAATTTACAGATCTGTATTTGATCTGCACACCAATTTATGATATTTTTTTAAGCAGCTTGGATTTAAGGAAGAATACTACTTTCCCATGGCTAAGGGAACTTTTCCCCTTAGCCTAAAGAACTTACTCCCTAAGGAACACTTTTTCCCCTGAGAGCCTGATGAACACTACCTGGAAGCATTCCTGCATGGCCTGCCCTAGGTGATCCTGTTTTGGCAGGAGGGTTTTACTCGATCTCTCAATATCCCTTCCAACCCCTCACATTCTGATTGCTCTTGTGGAATTAACTTCTCTCATGGGGATGTCCTTAATCTAGCTAGTTTATTTCTGGTAGCCTTATAAAACCAGAGCTCACTGCAAGTTCTAAGACTATTCTGACAGAGCAGGATTAGTTTGTGTTACATTTTTCTGCCTTGATTTGCAGTGTGTAAAAGAACTAGTTGCAAGTTAGCTTGGGTAACTCTACCCAACTTGTAGATACCTGGGACAGTTTTCACATTTGGTGGTTTTTATCTCATAGTGCTTTAAGCAGGAATTAGTCTGTCCACTAAGGATATAGTAGAGTGTCTGCATCCTTTGAAAGCATATTGTGCTGGCTGCTGTTTTCACCACCCGTGCAAAAGCTTACCTGTGGATTATGAGAAGAACATATCTTTAAGCAACTTTCAAAATTTGTGTGGCACAGAATGTTGTTTTTGGAAACAATTTTAATTACTGATGGCAGATACATAATTGGAAATATTCTCTCTATGAAGGCAAACATGATTTAAAGAAATTACACATTTTTTTAAAAAATTGGTGGGTGAAATGGCTCAAAAGAGAGAAAAATAAGGTTTTGTCCAGTGTGAATGTTATTTTACTACTGCTGTGTTATGACATGGTAGCAACGTGTGCATATACTTTTAAATGAAAGGCTTTTCTAGTTGCTCAATGTTCAGGATGAATTTATTATGAAATATGTAAGTGATATCAATGTCCTCTTTGAGAAAAATAAGAGCTGTTGTGGGGTTCAATATTCATTCAACTAGTTTCCTTACTCTTAAAGCTGTCCATCATGTGAAAGATTTCGTTTCACTGGTCTGCTCTGCCACTGGACAGAGAAAAAAAACCAGCAAATTCTAATTTAAGACAGGTTAACCCTGACTTCTGTATACAGTAAACGGACATGGGAGGGGCAAAACCTTCATTCACTCTGTCTTACTAGACTTTGGAAGCAGTAGTCTTTAATTTAATAAAGACCTTGTCCTCCAACTGGGTTTCTGAAGGGAAATGCTCCCACACAGAGCTGATTGAAACTAATGCTTCTTTTATGTGAATATGTTGTACCTTTCTAGACCTTATGGCACTTGATACAATGAATGCAATCTACTAGTCATCAGTATTTTATAACAGGGAACAATTTAGTCGGTGATGTCTCGATACCCTGTCATATTGCAAGTTTCTATTTATCATTTAAATAATTTGCATTGTGTATTGTGTAGTGCTTGTGGTTTCTTTATATTGTTGATTTCTACCTTCGCCTTCAAATTTGATTTAAATTCCTTATGCCTTTTGCGATACATTACCAATAAATGCTTCTTGCACATTGTTCACTTTATAGCAGAGACTATTACTTTTTTATTGGTAATTGCACAGCAGATTATTATGTGGTGAAAAAAAATCCATTCTTGTCCTAAGGCATAAAACCAAGTTCCTGTCTGTTTTGCGGATGTTAAAAATCCCTTGACACTCAAAGAAGAAGAGTGGGAGTATTAACTCTCAGGAACTCTTGGCTGACTATCCATGAAAAGAGTCTTTCTCCTCCCAGCACAGGGGACTAAGCTTGTTATGAATGCTTACTGTGGAAGAAACACTTTATGTAATCTTAATAAATTTCAGGGCATTTTTTTAAGCAGGAGGCGAGGAATGGGATCAAATTCAACTTTTTATGTTATTAAGAAATATACAGAGTAGCATAGATTATCTGAGGATTTGTCCAAGCTTCTAGGCATGAACTGCTTTAGGGAAAAATGACTGTAAAAATAATTTTCTCTACCTGTTTTAAATTTTTGATAACTTAAGTGGAAAAAAGAAAAAGAAAGGTATTTTTTCTCCCTCTTCCTAAAGATATATGCAATAACTAGCCAAACTACTTGCACAGGAAAGGTTGTGAGAGCCTTGGAAGTAACTGTTAATGTAGTAACAAAGACTCTCTTGATTATTGGAAGTGACAGGAGATTTTCAGCCAAGGTGACCTCTCTACATGCTTAAATAGTATTGGTGACTGGCACTGTAACTTGGTATAGTCAGAGCCTCTGTAATAATTTCATTAATTCATCTTGCAAATGTTTTACAGATTTTGCAGATTTGCACGCTTTTCCAAATACCATAAAGGTCTAACCCCACTAGTTAAAAGTCAAGATTTTAGCAACCCGGATGGGTTCTTGGAGGTGTGGATTATCTGACAGAGGTCTGGCAGATGGCTGGAGACAGGGCTACCGTGCCGAGGGGAGTTGCTGGCTGCCCTTGCTGGGGCCGAGGGCTTTGTGTGCGCCGGTTGTTAAGACAAACAGGCAAAGTGAGTGCCAAGAGAGACCGCCCTGCAGAGCTGTGGATAGATGTTATTATTTTTAAGAAGAAGCCCTCTGGTGATATAACAGGGCTGACCCTGTTAGCAGAGGCTTCATAAATCTTTCTCAAGTGAAAGTTCCTGGCCGTGCAGGTTGGAGGGCAGACAAAAGAATCAAAAGAGCCAGGATGTGAAGTCTCTGTACTGTACATGTGAGTGCTGCCTATGGGACTCTGCAATAATACAACAATAGCCAAGATTGCAAGGCAGAGCTTCAGTTCATTGCCTGCTTTCAACTGCTTCTAATAACAGTTTTAATTTTAGATTCCTCACTGCTTTCTGCATATGATCTTAGAAATGTAACAATTCTTAAAAAAAAAAAAAAAAGGAAAAACAAAAGAGGAAAATACCATTGATGTCTCAACTTAAAAAATTAATTTATTTTTTGGCAACATATTAATAATTAAAAGTGGTGATTAGAATAGAAAATGTAAAAACAAAGTGGCTAGAATATAAATATGTTTGATTCACTTTGACTTTCTGCATATTTGCCCTGCTGTGATGAAGAGATCTTTATATAATGTATTTTCTGTCAACCTACAGGAGACCTTGTTATCTTGTTAGCATCTGCTAATCATTTGAGTTACATGCTTTATAGTAGAGAACCTTCTCAAGTCTTACTGAAGAGGCTTCCTTGGAGCACACTGATGACATGCCAGTCTCACAGTCCAAAATGAAACTGAGAAACTTTGTGGTTAATACTTGCACCTGTTCAAACATGATATATAGATATGGAATATACATAGCCTCTCTTACTCCATCAGAAATGAAGCCTCAGGCTTTGGTGTTTGCCAGCTGTGTGCTGGTGACCTTGTCGATGAAATAGGTACTTGTCAGGTCCAAAAATCACAAGGATTCTGTCATTTGAGCTAACTGGGTTTACAGTAGCAATTAGGTGGCTTTGTGTTCCAGCAGGTATTAGAGATGACATAATCCCTAATTCTGGGCTGTACCTGAAGCTTTTCTTTTATCACTCCGTGCAGCTGTGCATAAACAGTTGGAAATTAATTGTATTACTCTGGAATCCATATTTCTTGTGCAAGAAGAAAGGGAAAGGCAAAGAAGTGAAAGTCTAATATTTAGACGAGTATCAGGGACAGCTCTAAGGCCACATGAATTGCATAGGGAGACTCTAAGGTTTTCCTGTGTGGCACTGGGACGGGACACAGTGTATGTTAGTAGAGTTTGTGCTGTAGTATTTCTAGGGCAAATTTCCCTTTCTTTTCTATTTTAACGTTTCAGCATACCCTCATTCTCCCAAGTGGAAAATTTACATGAGGTGAAACATAATAAAAACAAACGAGCAAGTCTTGATTGGCTTTGCAATTTATGTAAAATGTTGGCAAGAGCTTTGATTAAGAGTTTAAATTTGCACAGGCTGAATCAAAAAGTAATTAAAATCCTATAAAAAGGCTGCTCAGGATTCCCCTACAGAAACCAGAATTGTTAGCAAGAGCTAATTTTGTGTGTTTATATAAAAACCAGGAGAAAGGAATGGAAAATAGAGTATAATGGGCAGTTCAAGTGTCATTAATACATGTACAGCAACGTACTCTCGGAAAATGTGACAAATGATACGTGCTGTAGAGCTGTGAGCTTGGGGCAGTACTATCTGGTGGAAGGCCCAGCTTGATGTGGTTGACAGGGAAAGGTACCACCCTTGTGGGTGCAGCCTTGTGACATGAGTCAGGAATGAATGAGGACAACCCTAACAGCTGATAATGGGTGGACCCAGTGTTCCTCTGCAGTAAATCAGCATGGAGTTTATCTCCTTATGTTACAACCTATGCTCTTTTAATTCAGTAGTTGAGAAAATTCATACTGTACCTGCTGGAATTTTTTAGGGAACATATTATATCTAAACCTAATTCAACTATGTTATTCTCCAAATGACTGAGTTATCATTCACATTATCTGTCATCAGGAATGCAAGTTGTACATTGCAGTGCATTTTAATTACATTCCAGGAAACAAATGGAAAAGTAGTTTAGTAAGTTCAGGATGGAAGAAAAAGATGGAGAAAATGGGAAAAAATTGTACAAAGTTAATGCTGATTTGACAGAACAATTCCCTGCATTAAAGATTTAGGCAATCACATTCTTTTACACTATCTTTTACAGCTTAGCAGACTGGAGAAATGCGATTTTTAAAATTAAAGATAGCATATCAGGAAAAGAACTTCATTATTTCACAAGTGAAGATAGAATTATTTATGCTAGTCATTGCTGGTACTTTATTATTGTGACCTCAGCCACCTATTTTATAGCAAATTTCACAAAGGTGTAGATCTGAAAAGAAATTGGCCCAAAAATTCTTATTGTAGATGCCCTGACACGCCTGTGCTTTCCAGTCTCTACTCAGTGACAAATATCCACTGTTTCCAGTGTGTGGATTTATGTAGGTCAGGAAGATGCAAAATGAGCATTAGGCTTGAAATATGGCAAATATATGGTCCCAATGGACAGACAATAGCTTATAGCAAGTGGGAGAAAATCAAGGTCTTACATATTGGCACCTGTGTTGCTGCCATACAGCTACAGCCAGCTACAGAGCTTTTGTGTTGTGGGGGAGTAATCAGTGTATTATGTGCTAGTCTCAGCTCTTCATGTATCACATCATATTTCTGCATTTCAGTACCCACAAGGGTAGAGGGTCCCCTTGTTTTATTACACTGAGCTGGACCTGTTCAGTTCTCAAAGCCAGGCTAGGAGGAGTTGTTTTCCAATTCATAGTAAGTGCAACAACAACAACAAAATCACTTCCTTTTGTCAAAGGGGAACAGGGGAAGACATTGAACAGAAAACACTTTACCCAACATTCTCACTTTGCCAGTGTCTGTGGCCTTACTAAGGAACTGCAAATTGTGCAAAATAGACTGCATACCTACTTTACTCATGAGGATTCTTACTACTCAGATGATAGTCATAGTCCCTTAAAGTCAAAGGTGCTTCTGACAAAAACATTTTAGACGATTTGACATTGAGGCCTGAAATACTTAGACTGATAACCTAACATGAAACCATTTTTATATAAAGCTATGATTTTTTTTTTTTTTAAAGAAGGGATTCAGAGCCCCCAGTCTATATTGCAGGCTGCACATACCAGACATGAATGTATAGAACTCTGCAAAATAGATCAACTCTTTAAATCCTGCAACAAATGGGCATTACCCATCATCAGATTTCAAGGACACATTCATTTAGTAAGTTTTTTAGAAAATACCAGATCTGTCAAGTATTGCTTTGGCAACAAGATTCTTGGAGATGCTCAGTACTTTGACTGAAGCAGTGAGGTTAGAAGGAGGAAACATAACAAATGCAGAATCAAATGTCTTCTGATATGTTTTCTATCAAACCTTTAGGTAGTTAGTGTGAAGGGTTGAATGAAGAAAGAGACCATCTTGAATTAATCAGGGTGATTGCTGGAGATTTAAATACTGTTACACTCAAGTAATTCTTTATTAAAACTGATTTGAGAGAGTCTGCATTTAATATAAAAAGCAGGCTTTTCTGCTGGCATGGGAGTGAGAACAGCAGTGTGATCTGTGATGACAGCACGTGATATGTCCAGTGTCCTAGGATCCAGTGGTTGTTTTAGTTGGCCAGTGTCACACAGCAAATTCCACTGGATTTTGTCCCCCATTGACTGTGCTGGTGACAAGATCTGAAGTCACTCAGCAGACAGAAAATCAACAGCTTTTCGACATATTGCTTGCATGTGCTATACTCTGTTTTCTGTAATGTTTATTAGCTGCTTCCATTATTTTTTTTGTAGTAAGCATTGCACTTTCCGATCCAGAACAAGTTTGGACAGCAGTAAAAAGTGATTTTGTGCTGCTTTTTACGGTTTTAACTGTGTTTAAAAGTAGCAGCACATGACAGTTTATTGAGTTGCATTGATTTTAGTGAGTTTTCAACAGCTCATCTTGGATATTCTGTTTTAAAAAGGTTGCAATCCCAATGTGAATTTTCCTTCCTAAAGCGTCTTGGTTAGTTGTTCAGATTACACTGTAAAATGAGAGGTTTCCTTTTTCTTCTTTAGTGGCAAAAGTTGGCATACTGTTTGTTTCTCAGTATTTGAAAAAAATATTCCAACAAATCATAGAATCATAGAATTGTCAGGGTTGGAAGGGACCTCAAGGATCATATAGTTCCAATCCCCCTTCCGTGGGCAGGGACACTTTCCACTAGATCAGGTTGCTCAGGGCCCCATCCAGCCTGGCCTTAAAAGCTTCCAGGGATGGGGTTTCCACCACCTCCCTGGGCAACCTGTTCCAGTGAAGAACTTCTTGCTAATCTAAATTTCCCCTTCTGTAGCTTGGATTCATTCCCCTGAGTCCTATCACTACCTGACATCCTAAAAAGTTGCTGACCAGCTTTCTTATAGGTCCCCTTCAGATGTCCATAATGAGCTTCTCATCCACCAGCACCCCAAAGTCCTTTTCTTCAGGGCTGTTCTCAAGTCAGTCATTGCCCAGCCTATATTGGTGTCTGGGATTGCCCTGACCTAGATGCAGGACTGTGCACTTGGTCTTCTTGAGCTTCATGAGGTTGGCTTGGACCCACCTCTCCAGCCTGTCAAGGTCCCTCTGGATGACATCCCTTCCCTCCAGCATGTCTGCCGCACCACACAGCTTGGTGTTGTTGGTGAACCTGTGTTTGTTTTGAATAATTTCCAGTTGTGTATACTTGAACTTCTGCATGCTTACCTGTGGAAGAAACATGGAGAAATGGAGTTGAATTCTTACCCATTAGTGGAAGAAATTCCTTTTTGAGCTGTAGTGTGTTTCATATGATTTTGTATGACCCTTACGACTGGAATATCTCATTACCTTACAAATGGCATTAAATATCACATGCTGTGATTTCCTTCCAAGGGGATATTTTCTTTTCACAGTACCTTTGTAACATCAGCATAAAAAGAAAATTACATATATTTAAATGTCTTTCATTTCACTGTTTTGCAGAACGATTTTTAACGGACAAAACCATTTTCATGATATATTCTGTCTTTATTAACAAGTAGTGTGCTATTAGGAAACTGAGTACCATTTTCATGCATTGTACTGCTCATTATTTTCATGTATGTGTCAAAATCTGCTGTCAAGAGAGGATATATATATATATATATATATATATATACCAGTTAGAAAGAAGTTGTTTGTTCAGTAAGCAGTAATTCATGAATACCACTCAAAAATAACCAATTTGACTTTGCAATGGCAAAGAGTTTTCTTACTGTGGAAGGCCCAGGCGTTGTTTTTGGGTTGCATGTTTTGGTGCCATATGTGTACCAGTAGCACATTGCCATCTCCTTTTTATCTTGCACAACTGTTTTCTGCAGAAAAGGAGGAAGCCTTTTCTCTTACGTGTTTAGTGGCTGTGGGTGGGAAGCAGAAAACAAGTGCTGGGAGTTAATCTACCCTCCCACTCCTTACCCAACAACAACAAAAAAAGCATCCATGTATTTCTTTTATCCTCTTTTCTACTGGCTCAACACATGAGTAATTTGTTGGAGCACTTCTAATTACTCATAGTTGATGTATTCAGAAGGAACACTTGGACATGAGTAAGTCCATAGTACTAATCAAAGGGAGGAATGTGTATCTGCCAGCAGAGTTTTTTGGGTGTCTAGGCTGACTTTTAACAGTCTGACACTTTGTACCAATGATAAATGAGCTGAGAGTGGTCACTGAAGGACACACACGTGCATAAACAAATACATGTTCAAGGAATTAAAAAAAAAAAAAGCATGCCAGAGAGCAGGGTACCTTTAATATGAATATATACACAAATGTCTAAAGATTTTTTTTTTTTAATTATTTTCAGTCAAATATGCATTGTCCAATCCATCTTCCTTTCTTCTCTGTACAAGATCTTCAGTGGCACTTCTGTGATGAATTTCAAAAAATGGTTCTATTATTTTTTAACTTTTTTTGGTAGGTCTTTAAGTATGCAAAATGCTGAAGTTATTAGCTCTTCTACAAGGGCAAGCAATTAAAATCATATAATTGCAGAAATTTTTTTGGTTGGAAAAGACCTTGAAGATCATCAAGTTCAACCATTAAATCTTGAGATGCATTTTAAAGGAAGTCTGAATTTACAGTCCAGAGTTCTGTGCACCAACAGTGCTGATACTGTTTGCGCTGCAACACCTCTTGCCACCACTCCAGAGAAGAGAGGTCAGTTGTCTGTATCCAACAGGTACTTTAAGCAGCAACCTTTCAAATGAGGCACCCCGAATTCCCAACTTAGACACAGATGTTGGAACTGCAGGGAAGTGCTAAAGCATAAAATAGGCAGGGTTTGAAAACTGTTTGTCTGAAGTTTATTTTCAGTTGTCAGAAGAGTGTTTGCCCTTCTGGACACCCATACCTTTCCCTGTGTGTATGATGAGGGATAGAAGCACTCTGAACTTCATGACCTACTATTAGTGTTTCTGTGTTCACTGTTGTTTGGCCTGTATTTTTAGAACTGGGTCCAAAAGCTATCCATACTGGGAAAAGCAGGGGTTAAAAGGAAAACTAAACACGACAGAGCCAAAGATGACAGTCCTACTTCTCCTCTTGTTTTGCAATCCCAGCCAAAAACTAACCCAGAGCTAAATTACCCTGCTGAGTGTTATCCTGAGTGCCAGAGTGAGTAGGAGTGTGTGGATGTACAAGGAGGGGAGAGCAGCCAAAGAGGGACATGTGACTGCTGCTTGGGTTAGAGCAAACTACCAGATGGGCTTTGCCGTGTGGTCTCGCTTCTTCCTGGAGCTCCATTCCCCTTCCAGCAAAAAGCATTTCCTTTCCATGTCTCCAGATGCAAACTGAAGCAGGGCTTTAAGGCCTTTCCACTTAGGGTAAATCCAGCAGAGTCAGGGTAGCACAAGGGACATAAATCTCTGTGGGGCTGGATTTGGCAGATTTTCATGTCCCTCTATAACTCTCTGTATTTCCGTTATATGTGATGGATGCACACTGTTCCGTGCTGCCAGGGGAGTCACCAGAATTGCAGAGAGAGCTCTCAGCTTTCCATTGCTGCAATGGGCGAGTTCTAAATACACATAGAAATAGCAGAGGTGAAACATTGCTACCTTTTTCCAGGGATTTGGAGGGGGCAAGATCAGAAGGAGATCTGCCTCAGGCTTTGAGAGCAGCAAGTCTTAGCCAAACCAAAGCCGATAATTGAAAAGAAGTTGTCAATCCAGAGGTCTGGTAAAAAGAGGGGGTAAAAGCAGTGGCTGACAGGAGGTCTAAGAGTGGGAGTTTGCCAGGTACCCAAATGTCTTTCTAGTTTTACTCCTGCTTCACGTTTCTTCCAAGATGCAGTTTGACTGGTTGCTAAGCATTTTTCAAACAATTTCATTTACTTTTTTATTATTTGGCTTTTGATTGAGGAAGTAGGGGGTGGGTTGGGTGGGATTTTTTCTGATGTTTGTTTTCCATCAGAAAAAAACTTCAGTGACTGTCCTGTTGCTCCATCAAAAATGTGCCACTGGGGTTTTAATTCCCTGGCATCCTACCAGAGGGGAAGAGAGAGGAGTTCAGAATAAAAGCTCCATTTATAAATGACAGTTCTGATAGTGTGTTGCCATTTTCTCTTATCCTTAGCATGTTCCTACAAAGTCAGCAGTTTTGATGATGTTTGACTGTTATAAGTTTGTGGGAAACTTTTGGACAAGATCATTTTTAATACTTCAGCTACATAAAATGTGTTAAAGTTAAATTTTACCTTAAAACCACTCTTCACTACACCAGTCTCATAATTTCTCAGGAGTCTTAGCAGAATCTGAAATAAAATAACAGAGCATGACACCCTGGGATTACAGCTTGTTCTGGATAATAAGCTCTACTGAAATTGGAAAGGTTTGGGGATGGGGAGGTGGGAGGCAAGGGGGCTGCAGTGGTGGTTTTTGTGAGAAGCTGCTAGAAGCTTCCCTTGTGTTGAGCCAATGTCAGCTGGTTCCAAGAAGGACCAGGTGCTGGCCAAGCCCATCTGTGACAATGGTAGCACCTCTGTGATAGCTTGTTTAAAAAAGGGGGGAAAGGGCTGGGGAGAAGGTGCTTTTCAGATTTGGTTTTATTTTCTTATTATTGTGATTGATAAATTTAACTGATTTCCCTAAGTCAGGTCTGTTTTGCCCCTGATGGTGGTTGCTGAGTAATCTCTCCTTCTCCTTACCTCCACCAACGAGCCTTTTGGTATATTTTCTTTCTCCTGTCTGCTTGGAGAGGGGGATTGAAAGAGTGGCTTTGGTGAGCACCTGACATCCAGCTAGGAGCAAATCACCACAGTCCTTTTTGGTGCTCCATGGCATGGGGAGTTTGAGATAAGTGTACTAAGGGAGGAGCAGCTGGTATGGTCTACTTGGATTTCTGCAAAGCATTTGATGCTGTTCCCCTTGACATTCTGGTCTCTAAATTGGAAAGATTTGGATTTAATGAGTGGACCTCTCAGTGGATAAGGAATTGGCTTGATGATTGCACTTAGAGAGTGATGATTAATGGTTTGATTTCTAAGTGGAGAAAAGTGATGAGTGATTTTCCTCAGGGTTGGTACTGTTTAACATCCTTGTTGGTGATGTGGGCAGTGAGATTGAGTGCCGATGGCTGTGTGGTGAGGTCAACATGCTGGAGGGAAGGGACGCCATCCAGAGGGAGCCTGACAGGCATGAGAGGTGGGCCAATGCTAGCATGATGAAGGTCAATAAAGTCAAGTGCAAGGTCCTGGGTTGGGGCAACCCTAAGCACAAATACAGGCTGGGTGAAGAATTGGACACAAAGCAGTCCTGAGGGTAAGGACTTGGGGTGCTGGTTGATAAGAAGCTCAAGGTGAGCCATAAATGTGTACTTGCTGCCCAGAAAGCCAACTGTATCCTTGGTGGCATGAAAAAAAACCATGGCCAGCAAGTCAAGGGAGGTGATTCTCCCCTTCTGCTCTGGTGAGACCCCACCTGGAATAGTGTGTCCAGCTCTAGAGCCCCAAACACAGGAAGGATGTGGTTCTGTTAGAGTGGGTCCAGTGGAGGGCCATGATGATTATCAGAGGCCTGGAGCACTTCTTCTGTAAACCAGACAGAGAGAGTTGGGGTTGTTCAGCCTAGAGAACACTCTGCAGAGACCTTAGAGCAGCTTTCCAGTATTTGAAGGGGGCCTACTGGGTAGCTGGGGAGGGGCTTCACAAAGACTTACAGTGCCAGGATGAGTGACAGTGGCTTGAAAATGGAAGCAGCTGATTTTAGATTAGGAAGAAATTATTCTCCATGAGTGTGGTGAGGCACTGCATCAGTTTGCTTAGACAAGTTGTGGAGATTCCAAAACTGGTTGTGTTCAAAGGTAGGTTGGATGGGGCCTTGATCAAGATGGTCTTGCAGGAGGTATCCCTACTCATGGCAAAGGGGTTGGAAATAGATGATCTTTAAGGTCCCTTCTGACCCTAACTTTTCTGTTATTCTATGATGAGAATTCAGAGAGGCAATAGGCAAGACAGGAACTGAATGCATGGAGTGATTGTAGGGAATTACTATTTTAATTGTGATGAAGGGAATGTGTTCCTACTCTGATTCTGATTTATTATAAAAATACCCTAATTTCCCCAAGTCAAGTCTATTTTGCCCATGATCATAATTTGTGAATGATTTCCCTGTCCTTCTATTATGTATTCTCTCCTGTTCAGGTCCAGGCAAGAATAAAAGAGTGCCTTTGATGGGTACCTGGCGTCTAGCTATGGTCAAACCACCACACAAATTATTTTAATTCTGTAGGAAGTGGAATACTGACTTCATATTTCATCCAATCTAAATTGGCCAGACCCAAAAAACCATCAGGAGACACTGGTATCTTCATACATTGTCATTGTTCTATTTTCTAAACTTATTTTCTATTTTACCTCTCAAAGTAGCAGAAGCACTTAGTTTGGTTTGCATTTAACATTCTCAATGTAAAATTAAGCTTAACAGAGTGCAGAAAGTAACCTTGAATAGGAACCAGAAAATGTGCAAGTAGCTGAAATTATTTCACATTTGAAATAAATAAATGAAAAATTAAAGAACCATAAAAGGAATCTTGCTGTATTTCAGCATAAATATTTTTTTTTTCAACAGAATGTAGTTTAAAAAGAACCCTGTCATTTAAGCACGTGTTTAACTTCAGATTTCTAGCATGTACTGCTACTATGTCATTCCCATAACATATGAGGAAAGTTTCCTTGTAAACTTTATAATATGTACTTCTAGTGACCCAGCAGGGTAGGGTAAATATATCTGTTTTTTGTTAGCAGTGTGTCTACTAGCTGCTTGAAAAAGAAATTCATAATAGAAAGACACTCAGAAGGGAAATGAATATTTTATCTATTTGTTTCTAATTTAAAGTTAAAAAGGAAAGTGAAGCCTCTTCTGTTTGTAGCAGATTCAGATTTTCTAGAAGGACACATGGATTCTTTTGCACTTATCTTTCAATTATCTGTTCAATGACTCTTCCAAAAATCAATACATAATAAAGTATTATTTATACAATACATAATAAAAACCTTTTCTTTGCAATCAGGTATTTCTTTTTAGTTCTGACTAGTCAAAAAAAAAAAAAAAAAAAAAAGACTTGAGGAATATTCTTCCTAGGAAGATAGGATCTCTGATGTAGCCACAACTTGAGCTTTGAAAGATACTGTTTCAAGCCTCTGCTTCCTTTTAAATGACTCTAATCTCCTCTGCTAAACTAACAAATGTTGCTTGGTGCTAACTGGTAGATTTTGGAGACAGGCAGAATGCTGAGCTGCCCCAGAAGACTTAATGAAGGGTCAGACTCAAGAAAATCTTGCAAAAAAGCTGTTTGAGCCATTCAGATTTGAGAAGAAACCTGATACTGTGTTTTGTTCTGATGGTCAGCAGAGCTGACCTGTGTCATCTCCAGAACTGTTTCCATTGAGATTATACACAAAGTGGTGTCTCTTCAGAGTAGCATGAAATTTCAGTTTGTCTCTGCACTGTTTGTACTCCCAGAAAAATGACCCAAGTATTTAACTGCTAGTGCAAACTGGTTTTACCCTTCCACAACAGTCATCCATAGCAATTTTTGCCAGTCCTCAAAGCACCTTTCATGTTTTGGCGTTGGAAATTTGTACTTCACAACCTGCTGAGAGAGAAAGCTAAAAAAAAAAATCCATCTCCTTGCATGTTTCTGGGAGTCTCTGGGATTCCACACATTCTCACAGAAATCCCTGGAAAGGTGCTGAAGGAACAGGTTGTGAGGACAGGGAAGGTCTTCTGGGAGTGGCAGTGCTTGGACATTCTAGGATCATGTGATTTTCACACTGCCCAGGGTAGCTGTTTGGAGGAGCCTGTGTTTCCAATGTGTCTTCCCACTTTACCCTGGCTATAAACTGATTTTTCTCTTGCCTGCTTTGGGGAAAGGCTGCAGCAGGAGATAAATAAAAGACATTCAGGGTTCATTCTGTGTGCAGTGGATTATCTGTGGCTTTAGGGAGGATGGTGTCCGCCCAGCCCTATTTCCAGGGTGTTTCCAACCACACTAAATACTTTCTAGAAAAGCCCCAGGAGCACAATACTTCACAGGAACAGGATGTATCTATTTGCCAATGTGTTGATTTGGAGACTGATTGCATTAGGAAATACTGGACTTGACCTTGAGATACACGTGTGTAATTTGTGTGTATATGCAGACAATGTGTGTATACAGCCATGCTATCTGTGTGATTGCATGTAACTATGTCAGGATAAGAAAGACAACGTTGAGCCAGTCTCACTATTTTTCTTACATGAAACTTAAATTGTTGGTAGTACTGTTTGTTTGATTCCAGCTATAGCAAATTTGGCAAATAAAAAGTAATTCATTCAATTGTTTCAGCAAGCCTATAGAAACAAGGCTGAGAAAGGAAATTGTATCTGGTGAGTTAAAGCAGCCTGGATTGCTATTCTTTACTTCATCACAACATACACCCACACAAACTGTGAACTCCATTGCATCCTCAGTTCTTGCTGGCTGCATTTCCAAAGTCAAAACATATCTAATAAAACAAGTCATCAGCTAGCTTTTCCCTCTGAATTCTGTGAGTTCTGAAGTAGATGGTCTGACCTCTAGTTACCAGTTTTCCAAATTAATGGATGAATGATAAGAAGACAAATTTTTTCTTGCTTATAATTTGAAAATGTTGACCCTTGTTTTTAGGAACCTCTTGGTTTTTTGTTTGGTTTGTTCTTTTGTTGGTGTTTATTTTCCTGTTTGTTGTGGTGTTTGGTTTTGGGTTTTTTTGATTGTGGGTTTGGGGTTTTTTTTGATGGTGTATTTGTCAGTGTTTTTTAAAATTAATTTTGATTTTTTTTGTTATTATTCACAATTTTGCTATTATAAATGTGGGAAAAGTTCCTAGTGGGAAAAGAATGCTGCAGACACACACAGATCCCAAAGCCAACCCCCACATTGCAGTTTTCCTATTGCTTCACATCTGGAATGTGCAACTTGTGAACAATCATAAAAAGAATTATGGTTGAGCAAGTTAAAAAGTTTGCATTTGATGAGGAGAGGAGTAAAGTTGACTCTGATAAGAATGTTTGTATTTTTTTTTTAATTTACTTGAAACAACATCTTTTTTCTTGAAGGAAAAGAAAGAAAAGTCCTAACTTCTAGCCTAAACCCAGGAAGGTAAAACCCTGCTAATGAGAGCTCAAGCTCTCACAGCTGGCTTGTGATCAGAACTGACTGTAATCCACATTGTCTTGCACGTATATCCAGTCTTCTTCTCTCCTTCATTCTTTTAAGGAATCATCTGTACATTGCAGCTGGGACATGGTGATTATTTCAGTTCATAATTCATAGCTCATACTTAGTGAATAGCTTAGTGAAGGGTAAGTTGAAAAAGGAGTATTGGATTGGAGATTTCTACTTTATCTTCTGTTAGAAATAATTTAGAAGTTCTCTGCTAATACTTGGGTGGACTAAATTAAGACCAAAGTCAAAACAATTTATTTCACCTAAAATGATTATATATTTCAAAGTATGCTAAAATCAGTAGCATAAAAATAACAGGTTTAATCTATCCCTGATATACTGAATTCAGTAAATGTACTTCATGGATTATTTTCCTCCTTTCATAATTTCTAGTAAGAATTATTATATTTATGGAACCTTTGTAAGCCTGATGTGTCTGAAATCCTGATTATTGATTTTGTGCAAATTGACAAAATTTGGTTCAGTTCATTGCACATCTAAATGTGAGTTCATGTTCCCATGAGCTGCGCTATGATGTAAGAAAAGTGTGAATCTACATTTGGACAGCAAGTTTTTGTCTCCTCTAACTTTAATAGCTAAGCTCTAATAGAGTTTATAAACATCCATTACAGGATGATCTCAGCCTGATTAAATAATCTTCCAGTCTTTGTAAAAAAAAAAAAAAAAAAAAAAAGATTAAATGGATCCAAATTTCATTTTTTCATGGTCAAGTATAGGGATGGAAAAAATGCACAAAAGATCTTTGACATCATAACCACAGTTATAAAACTGTGATTCTGTTTTCAAGGCTGATACTGCCAAGTAGAGGTTTGAGTCTTGCCAGGGGTGTACTCCATCTTGCATGAGTAAAGAAGCAGGAGGTCTACAAGCTGACAGAAATCAAGAAAGAGTTTGCTAAAGAACTTTAGGGCAGCAGAAGTGTTTTACTATGAGCCACTGAAAAAAGTTTGTCAGCAAACTATGACTGAATAAACCTGTGAAGACCTATTGCATTTCTAAATAAGAGGAATTGAGGAGCTATTAACTGAAATGTTTGATTACATAAATAGAGCAATGATAATTATAAGCAATGAATATAATCAAGATAGGGGGAGAGACAGATAATTATCAAGCCACAGTGAAGACTGAAGGATGCTGAGGCAAAGGTTTATGACCTGACCAATGCTGAAGTTTAATAAATGATTACAGATAAGATCTGAAGAACCACAGACTCATCTTTCTCTTAACTGATGATGAATTTACAGGAATTGTTTGGTAAAAAATGTTGAAAGATTCCTGGCTACTTCAACTATCTGCATATAATGTGTTAGGCAAAGTTCATTCAGATGTGTGCAATGAAAGCATCATTCATGGAATAGCTCCCAAACAGGAGTATGCTATCCTGAGAGGTTAAATCCTCCTACTCCTAAAGCCATGGGATCAAGTATAAAGAATGATTGAACCATTCTCCCTCTCTGCTCCTATTGCCAATCTGTAAGAGAACACTGAAAAATATGGGTGGACATAGGATTATCATATCAAATGCACCCTGGAATTTGTCCATCATTTGAAGTTGAAAGTGCTGGGTGTTAAGGACAACGATGTTCAGAGTCAACAACTCCTTTTGGTGAAGAAACACTGTATCTTTTTCAAAATAGCTTTCTCTCATTAGCAATCTCCTAAAGAAATGCGATGCATATTAACCTGGCAGTCACTTCGTTTCAAGAGTGCAGTTTCCAGCTTTTTCTCATGTCCCACAAATTCATTAGTTTTTCTACTTGATGATGTAGTTTTAGTGTGATGTTTTTCAAATTTAGCAAAGTAATTTCAAGAGGACAGTACTGGCTGTGCAGTTAAACTAGACAAAATGAAGTCATTGCACTCCTAGATACTTAGATGATTGACAGCAAAGCAGGTGCACCTGAATGGTGCAAATTTCAAGTAATTTGATTTCCATGTAGTGAGTCAGATGCCTGACATGTAAACAAATCAGTTGTAATTATAAGCAAGAGGGTGAAATGAAGGCATTTCCCTTTTCAGCAAGTTTCCTTTTCACTTTTCATGTTGTTGTCTTTGAGAAATCTAAAACTGGTTTGTGCTGACAAAGAGGTTGAAAGCTTTTAATACTAGCTGTGCTTACTTTCTTGCTGTACTGCAGACAGCAAGTCAAACCTCCGAATCCTATAGAGCATCTGGTTTTCCTAACTGAGTTATGAGCATGTGATGGGGATGAAATACTATCTTTGGCATTTCAATATTCCCTTGTTGTATGCCCCAATAAGCAGGAAGTAAAAAACCCCAAAGGAATCTAAACCCTAAAAGATTTGGTACTTTTTATATATTTGACAGCATGTTCCTAATGGCAGAAATTATCTGCCTTGCAAAAATCCCCAACAAACCAAACCAAAAAATCCCTTAATACTTATAGATTGTTTTCTGGTTTACAGACTTAGATCTGATGATATAATCTTACCAATATATAACCTAAATAATATGATCCAGATACATGTTGATGTTTGCTTATACATTTATTGCCAAATCCAGTACCTTATCACACAGACAAAAATAAATTATGCAAAATCCTTATGTAAAACTTAATCAGAACTTTCATTTTCTGTACTCAATTGTCATGTTATGCTTGGCACAGTAGAACACAAACTCCCAGTGAAACAGTTTCTCCCAGAAACTGATGAGATTAGGTTCTGCACCTATTGTGGCTTTTGTGCTTCCATCAAATGTGATGTCCAAATAGTGTTTTATTTTATTAGTTACCATACTTCCTAATTTAAAATACTTAGGTGATTATTTATAACGTAGCATTGTTATATCACGTTTAGTTTTAATTTTTTTAAATTTAATTTAGAACCATAGATTGGTCTGGGTTGGAAGAAACCTACAAAGGTCATCTAGTCCAACCCCCTTTGCAGTAAGCAGGGCCATCCTCAACTTGTAGGAAGATAGCAAACCTTTGCACAACTTTTGCCAATGCTAAGTTTTGTCTTTGAGTTGGAAAGAATGTAAATACCTTGTAACTGAAGAGAAAGACTAGGCGGAAGTTGACTGGGTATGTTGAGAAGCTTGTTTGTCAGTATTAACCTATTGTGTGCTTTGCTTGGACCCATGTCAGTGAAAGGATAGCCAATTGGGATGTGGCAGCTCTGTATTAGACAGTATATAAATCAACGATGTAACAGAGTAGTAGGCTTAGACTTATGCTTAAACTCTTGCTTTGCTTTTGCTTGTGCTTGGTGCTTTGCTTAGTTGCTTAGACAATAAATGCTTTTGCCTTTCACAATAAGAGTCTTCTTATCTTGTCTTCTCCTGGAAACACCATAACACCCAGCCTATGAGAAGAGTACAACTGCTACAATCATATCAACTGGATCAGGTTACCCAGAGCCCTGTTGAGCCTCACCTTGACTGTCTCTGAGGATGAGGCCCCAGCCACCTCCCTGTGCAACCTGTTTCAGTGTTCCACCACCGTCATGGTAAAGAACTTGTTCCTAACATCCAATCTAGATCTACTCTTCTCAATTTGTACAACTCAGCTGATTAAAGGGAATATTTATTTATATTTATTTATATTTGAATGGGTGACATTAAATATGTGACTGAGCCTTATAAAAAATACTTTCTTTAAAGGTTTTACTTAGTTCATTTTCAGTTGAATTAAAGATTTGGGTAAGTTTTCTGTTAATCTTTATCAAGGTTCTGTTAGGTTTGTGTACCCTGAGGTCAAATGCAGAGAGATGTGCTTGGACTGGTATTATTCAGAGATAACCACTGGTGTAGTGGCAGCACTATGTTGTGACACAAAAGACAGATTTTACTACTAAGTAGGGTCTAATATTGTGCAATTAATAAATTGCATAATTCTGCTACGGCTCATACAGTGACTGAATTTTTACTGAAGTGTTGCACTTTAGTCCTGCTGGAGAGAGATCTTCAGTCTCAGTGCAAATACTTTTAAGCAGTAAATTTCTAGACTTTGAGATTTTAGTAAAAAAAAAAAAATCTTAGCAAGTGTGACTCAAGTGCATTTTATGCATTCTGAAATCAAAAGGAACGTTGTTACAACCCCAAATTGTTGTTGCTTTTTTAATATCATTTGATTTAGTGTAATGTTTGTGGGTCTTCCCAGAACTGTGTTCCTGATTTCTTAGGGACTGTTCTCCAGGGATGTGTTAAAGTGCCTTTGTCATGAAGGATAAAAATCCAATATTGAAGAATTTGATCTAAACAATATACCTATTAAAAATAATAATTATTTTTAAAGTATTGACACATTTAAATTTATTATTATCTGTCTTAAAATTTATGAACATGAATACTTTTCATAAAAAAAATTCTGTCCTTCGTCCCTGATATTCCATTGATTCTCCCCATTAACTGCTTAACCAAGTCATTTATTACTTTCCTGCAGCTGCAGAGAAATTGAAACGTTTTGGACTTAGTAAATAAATAGTTAAAGTGCATACTTTATATCTATGAAGTTATAAAATATCAGTTCTTAATATTATAACTGGTCTCCTTGGAATTTTAGTATTAATGCTTTCTTTGTTCTTAAATTACACCCCTTAGCCTCTTTTCTTGGAGACTTTCCTTCATGGCTCCCTCAGCAGTACTGAGGCCACATGTAGCAAATACGTGGCTGATGCTTATTTGTACAGCATGTGACCTATCCTTTGTACTTGTTGCTTGCAACTTCTCCCTTATGACCTCAACATTTCACTCAGTCAAGCCCTGTAAAAGTCTGCTTGTTTGTGGAAAGTACTTTTAATGAGTGAATATAGTATAATTTTCCTTAGTTTTTGGTCAGTCCTCCCAATTGCTATGGTAGAGTTGGTTGCACAGATGTATTTTGAGCTAAAGATTTTTCATGACAGTTGTATAAGGCCACCTGAATTGCAACAGACTGTCTCAGCCATCCCTTGGCTGTGACCTGTGACATCTTCACTCTCTTACTTGTAGAATAATTTTCTAATAGAACCCAGCAGATCTCATCTATGATAAATTGTAGTTCTGAGTTGCAGCTGGAGATCTCATCAGATCTGCAGTGTGTTCTGGGGCTAATTCATTAATCCAAAATAGTGGTCACTGGCAAATCCCTACATGCATGTTCGAAGTTTCAAAGTTCAGCTGTTCTGAAGACTGGCCTAATAAAATAGGCTATGAGTATAATTTGTGTTCATAGTCAGCTGCCTCTACCTGTATACAGTGGGTGACTCTGCTGCAGAGGGTGGGGGATGCCATTAGACAGTATACAGCAGCATACTTAACAGAGGAGTACATGGAGTATGGTATGCTTTAGGACCCAAAATCCTATTTGCATTTTGTTCAGCTTTCTTGATTCTACATTTGTGTAACTTCAAAGGAGCCATCATGTTAAGAGCTCAAAAAAAACCCCACCTAATCTCGTGTTGTCTGTAGATTGCCTCTCTTCTGTATTTTAAGTGATTTTCTGCTGATCCTCAGGGCTGAGGAAGCAGCAAATCCATCTTGACATGCAAAGTGAATAGCTGAAGGGCAGAGGAGTTACTGTTCTTTGTCAAAAGCTTTACTACTCAGTAGAGGATGGCCATGAATATAAGGTAGTATTTTTTTGGTCCTGCTCTGACTGCCATAGGCATCCTAGCCACTGGCCTAATTCTAAACCAGATTTTGCCATGATAATGTTGTTAATGTAGAGTAAAGCCTTAGCTGAGAAAAGCAGCAGCAATGTACGAAATGGAGCTGGTGATTTGCTCTCACAGGCTTTGGAGCTGTAGCTTGGCCATTCCAAAGACCAAGTTGACATCCAAAGATTAGGCATAACACTGAAAGACTGAACTTGTATAGACTCAGGATTATTTATTAGGGGGAAAACCAGAAATTTCAGAGCAGAGCAGCTATATTTCTCAATAATAATCTTATTGAGATTATTTTCTTTTCCAGTAGAACCAGAGATTAGTCAGTAGGTTATTTTTTCTTGTCAAGACCTCCTCCAATATTTTGACATTTTGTGCCATCAGGAAAGTTTTTCTATTTAGAAATAAAAAGTTAGTGTAGTACATTTCTAAAAGTGACTAGGAACAATCATCTGAATCTATATGGTTGGTTATTATCTTGATTTACCTGAGAATTAATGCAAACATTTTGTAATTTCTGGTTCACTCTAAGATGCAAGAAAATTCACCCACCTGTAGATGTCATGGTGTGTGAGGTCATAAACTGCATGCTTCTTGGGTCATGTGGTTTGCAATTTATATGTAAGCTCCTAACATCCATACGACAGCACATGTGAAATTCTTTTAGAGTTTAAATTCAAGAAAGTTTGTTATGACTCTAGGGAGTCCCATTGTTGCATGTTGCTCTAATCTAGCTCAAAGAGAAGACTGACACACCCTGCACTGCTGAAGCCTCAGCACCTTGCAGGATTAAGTGCTATCTGAAAAGCTCCATGTGAATGGGACTTCTTTCCTGAGCTCAATTTGGTTTTGTCTACTCTAGTTTGATAGATCAGATTATAAGAATACTTCAAAACTACTTAAGTAATATGCAGAATGCAGAAATACTCAATGTAATAATGACATCAGATTACATTTCTGATTTTTTTTAAATAATAAACTTAATTATAGAATGAATAATTTCATTTTTATCTTTAAACAGGATTGAAGTGAATGCTTCTAACCAATTTTGATAAAAAGAAACTGTTCCAGAATCTTTCAACAGTTAAAAAATGCTAATGCTCATAGCAAATTCACTCACAGATGTTCTTTAAATAGATCTTTCTCTCTGGGCTCTTGAAGCCATGAGGTCTGAGTATGATTTGACCTTTCATCTGATTTCTCTACTGGAAGAGAAGAGAGTTTAATGGAAGGCAAACAAAGTTGTGGCTGTGCTATTTATTTAGTGCTGGCTCTGGAGTTCCCATTTTGTGTGTGTTCATCTCTTGATCTAAGAGTCAAGTAGAATATTGATACACTTGAACTGTAAAAAAAAAAAAAAAGAGTATGGTGGCTGGCATAGAGTATATCAGGTTTGCCCTGTATTCTTTTCACTTTTTAGGTGTCCTTCTAATATACAGACTGATTATGTACTAACATAGTGATCTTCTCTGCTGCATTAAGACAGGGAGATTAAGTCATCCAGAATAAATACCTTCATTAAAATATGCAAAACCAGAATAAAATCTGCCTAAATTAACATCTCTATATGCAGTACACTAGCATAGCATTTAATCACATGATCACACAGGGGTTACAGTTATGGTCTTTAAGAGAAAATCTTCCAAACTCCCTCTCAGTGTATTTTGCTGCGTAAGTTCTTTCAGCTCAATTTATTGCATTAATGCTTTTTTAAATTGTGCTGAAATAATGAGGCAGCATTAACAGATTTAATATATGGGTAAATACTGCCTTGTTTCAGTTGTTCAGTTACTCACATAAAGGTGCAGAATAAAATAAGCATTTTTAAATCTCTGTGATTCTGATTGAAACATACACTTGAACACATCTCCATATGTAGCAGATCCCAAATTAATGGGACCCTTGAGATACAATTGCTGATCTGACTTTCCTTGAAATGTGAGAATGCTGGAATACAGTGAAAGCTTCCTATCTTTTAAGCTCTGCCTTATCACAACAGTGCATTCATGTATGAACTACAACAACAAAACTATGAATGCAGATATGCCAGAACTTTGAAAAGAATAAAGCTGGGAAAAGGTGGGAAAACCCATGTATTGCCTACCCAATGTGTCATTCCAGGGAGAGGTGCAACTCCAAGAAGTTTATTGTGACCCTCTGATTTGAATAATCCCCATTCAAGGTGCGTTTATTTGCAGTTTTCTTTCCTCTGGTCTTGGCTGTGCTCACTGTACCTGTCATTCCATTGCCAGTTCAGTCCAGTATGTTTAAAGAAAGTGTGCTGTTTTGTTGCTATAAATGATAAAAAGAAACATTCAAACCCCTATACCATGTGTCAATGAAAATGCTTGTATGTCTGCAAAATCAGGATCAAGAAAATGTGTGATGTATCCTGTTAAAACTATGCCTGAAATATAGTCTATCCTGGGAGCCATAGTAGTAATTAGGAGGAAATGAAGCAGCAATCCATAACTACAAATATTATTAGCTGAAGGAAGTACCCTGTTCTCTATGCATGCTTTAAAAAACATATTTGAAGAATAGATATAGAGTATACATTTTTGCAGTTTCCCCTAAGGCTCTTGATTGATGTGAATTAGCAGTTCTTCATGTGGCTTCACATACTTCTGCACCTGGAATGCTTGAAGAGCTGAATCAAAACTCAGACTCTAATCGCCCAGGATGACATTTAAAATGTAAATAGACATAATGCATAAATGCAGAATAATTTCTAAACTTTTATTAGGTGTATGCTAGGCACAGTTTACTCTGACGAAGATTATAACGTATGATATCAAATTACAGTGGAGAGAGCTATTTTGGAAATTGAAGTGTTGAGTGGATTACTCTTGCATCCAGTCATAATCATAGTTAGGCTTGTCACTCTGTACTGTTTGTTAACCTTTTTATTCAATGAAGAGAATCTTTACAACATCAGAGCATACCCCACAACTAACAGTAATTTGCTAACAGTAATTTAGATCTGCTGTCATTCAAAGCCATTCTAATGTTAGTTTGCATTTTAAAATAAGCTTTATCTTACATGTAGAAATGGCTTGTATAGTTTTGAGTTATATTAATGCACCTGTGAAATACCTTCCTGGCTTGAAATTTATAGCTTCTGAACTGTGACTCATGTCACATGAAGGAGAAATCTAGACATGGTTGGTGCAGTTGTAGATTAATGTGTCATACAATCTGTGTGA
This sequence comes from Indicator indicator, assembly GCF_027791375.1. NCBI lineage: Eukaryota > Metazoa > Chordata > Aves > Piciformes > Indicatoridae > Indicator > Indicator indicator. Next base: position 22,907,000 of record NC_072020.1, on the reverse strand, counting down.
CTACAAGTTAGTCATGCCCATTAGTTTTCCTTCAAAATTTCTTATTTTAATACAGGAAATATGGTTTAACTTTAGATTTTGTATCTAGTAGCACTTAATCCTCTAGACTAAGCTTTTAGCATTTTTTTGTCTTTGCCTTTTTATATGGTTTGCTACATAATTTGTGTTGTAAAAGGCAAAACTTCTATTACACCTATGAGTTTCTCTTCTGGGTAGGCAACATTGTAAATTATTAAATACAACTACAGACAGTGTCATGATAACTTTTAATGTGATGGTGAAGTGAGAGCATTGATCTTATGTAATTTGAGTCAGGAAAATCTGAACAGGTAAACTATTTGTAACTTCTTACAGCTGAATAGGAACATAAGTAATATTAGGAACAGAAAAAAGGCCATCTGGTCCTGCTTGCTTGAGCCTGTGTGATTGGTTGATGATAATCTCAACCACCTGCTTTTCCACTGAGCTCTAGTTCACCAGTCCTATCCAGTTCCAGAAATAAAGGTATATATTTCTTGTACACCTTTATAAATCTTTCCTTATAATTTTGATTATTCAGACCTTATGCAATCTTATGGCACAGGAGATCCCAAAATCACAGAAGAGATTGGAACTGGTAGGTTATGGATGCTCAACAAATGCACAGAAAGAAATGCCTCTTATCTAATAGTTTGTAATCTAATTTCAGAGAAAATAATGTGCATTATTATAATAGTGGTGTAATAAAATTAAGTGAACATCTATGTGGTGATAGTACTTTAATCAGTTACAAAATGCAGATAATTATTTAGTTTTTAGGTTTAACTGCAGACAGTTGTAGTATTTATGGTCTCTACTGACATCCTGTTAATACATATATTATTTTCTCCGATGTTTATCAAGACATTATTGTCTTTCTTGTAAATTTGAGGGGGAATAACGAGAGTACCCTGAAGCATAATTCTTTTTGCTACTAGCAGAGTGAAGTGAGTAACAGCTCTGTGAAGTAACATTTTCATTCTACAAACTAAGGAACTGAGGAATATATTATTCTGCCTGCATCTCTCAGTTCCCAGCTATCACACATGCTGCTTCTCTATAGCAGTTGTTAAAAAAAATGTAGGAATGTTATTTAAATGTGATTAAAATTATTAAAACAATAATTAGTTTTTAGCTGTTTCTGGAAAATAGTGCCAGCCTCTGTATCTTTCAAGTTTTCAAGTTAGTTATTTACTCTACTGATATGTTTCAGCAACTAAATTTAAATTAGTTCACTTTTATTCCTACAATTTCTTATCTTTTTATTTTTTTTTTCCTTCTCCTCTTTTTCCCTCTCCTTGGACATAAAATCAAAGTCGTTTCCTGTGCTGTAGCCATTGTCCTAGATTTTGTGATACTGGTATCAGGTGCTGTAAATGATACTTCTTTGATTATTTGGCTTTTAGTACCCTAATGTAAGCTCCTATCAATTCCTATGGGGTTTTAGCAAAGGATATTCTTTTCCTAGACTACCATAGTTGTACTGTGCCTCCCTCTGGCCATCATTGAGTGTCTGTTGGATGAGCAGCTGAGAAAAAAGATTTCATCCATTACTGGGAGGCCTTTTACCAAGCAATGTAAATTAATGCTGGGGTGAATACAGGTTAGTCATTTAACTTACAAGCTTTGAGAGCTTCCATGCTGCGTATAGAGATAATGGGTGCTGGCACACATGAAATATCCTATGAAATTATACATAAATGCTTACTGCTTGATATGTCTTGACACACTGTAAAACTTTGTACTTACAAGTATGTTTTCCATAAAGAAATCAACACTTTGCAGATAAAGATTCCCTTTCCCCTCTGCTCCGCTGCTAACTGTGGGAGGAGATTGGCTGTGGAGTAACAGGATTTTCTTGGTAGACTAGTTACATCTGGCACAATCTGCCTATAGAGACCAACAGCACTCTCTCTCTGGGTCAGTTCTTTTCTTTAGCAGTGGATTTTAATCAGAGGTCTCAAAGCAGAAACTCAATTTTTCTATTGAGAGTAAAATGCCTTATTGCTGCCAGATAAGAATGACACTTTATAAAACAGAAGAGTCTATTTTCCTATGTACAGTTTTAGTGGTTGAAGTAAGTGTGATGTCTAATGTCTTGCATTTCATAGCTTTAATGCTTATTTTTGTCTTTGGAAAGTACAAAGTACGATAGATACATCTTGCATTGAGCTTTCAATCTTGTTTTATAGCTTAGAATAAACAGATAAAAGATAAATTAAAATGTCATAATTAATCAGTTAAAAATAATTCTTTTCCATACTTTGTATTTTCTCTCTGAAACCCTTTCCTTTCCATTCTGCTACTAATTACACAGCCACTAGCTGTAGGCCTTCAAAGTCAGACAATGCAACATCATTCAGGAGATGTGGCTGCAGAAGGGTGTAGGAGGAGTGCCTTTACAGGTCAAGTGCTATGGCTGCTCTTTAGCAAATCAGTCAACTAGTATCATGGGAAGCTGTTGGTATTCCTGCTCCCCCACACCTCTGGCTTCATCTGTTAGCTGCTGCTGTTGCCAACCCTCATTTTACGCTCTCAGACTTGTAATTTGTTTCAGTGTGTGCTGGCAGTGCTGGAGCAGCTTCAGCCCACAAACATCATTACCAAAACTTATGGGAAACACTGAAATCAACTCTACCTGAAACTGTACTGCATGTTGCTTCACCACTCTTCAGCTAGTAATCATTAATATTTTTGGGAAAGAGGAATATAAAGTAACTCCTGTGACTGGTGGTCAAAGCTCAAGAAATGGCTTCAGTAACAATGGACACTAAAGTTAAAGGCTTTCTTAAAGGCTGTTTCATGCCTTTTGCTGAATATGTTTGATCATACTGCTGCTACCTGTATGCCCAATGTAAAGACCTGATTTAGGTACATCTGTGTTCCCTGATGAAGGGACAGGATGGGGACTGGTGGGAGAGAAACCCTTGAAAATAGTATTCTGGTGCTAGAGGCATCCTCTGGATAGTCCTAACTGCCACACTTAGGGGTGGGCTTTACCAGATGGATCCCAGCTTGATGGGATACAGAGGGAAGATTACACCACCCCTTTCTTTTTCACCTTTCAGCTGAAGCAACATGCTTTGACAGCTTCCTGTGTTCTGGTCTCTTTATCTAATCTTATCTGTCTATATCGCTTCCATGTCCTTTTTCTTAGGAGGGAAAAAGAAATAATAATAAATGGAAAAGGCTCTTTAAGTTTCTACATGCTTAATAGTGTCCTGAGCCAATCTGTTGTATGGTAGATGCATCGACAGGTAACTACTTGATGGGTGCTATGGGTAGCTATGTGCTTTTAGAATGGGAGTACAAGTACTGGCAACTCTGGTTCAAATGTAGTCTGTGGAAGTGCAAATTACTTTTTCTATGAATCACATATGTTGTAAATAAGAAGCATAACTGCCAAATACAATGCATTTATCACTGTTCAATTAACTGTTACTGTATTGGTTCTTTTTATTTCACAGAGAAAAAAATTGACATTTGTAAAACAAACGTGTAAACAAATATGGATGAGCAATCTGACTAAATATCTGAACTTGTCTTCAGAGGGTTAACTGCCTTTGTTTTGAATGGTATAATATATAATTCATTTCAAAGTTTCAAAGTCTGTTAAGGTTAATGGATGTTTCTGAACTGAATTCAGTAAGTTTTGGATCATGTCTATAGACAGTACAAAACTCATGTGCATTGCCTAAAGTATCTGTCTGGCTTTTGCTATGGTTTGCAAATCTGTGAGGGAGTGGGGTGAAAGTTGGATGAAAATATTTCTTTCTAGAATATTTCAAAAGTTTCTTTAAAGGAGGCAGTGTCTTGATGTCCCCCAGGCTTTCCTGATATCTCGCTAAATTTCAATAGGTTTCTTTGCAAATCTAGTCTGCATTTCCACACATCTTTCATTCAAGAACTTGTCTTAAGTCATCTAAAACACTCTGCAAGAGAAAGCTGTGTAGAGCTAATTCTTCTTTTACATCAGAATAACTGTAGACTTACCAGTGTTAATTGTTACTGTACTTGTCTTGGAAACATGAAGAACCAAAAAAAATAAAAGAATGCAAGAATTCAGCCTACAAGGTAAAAGTTACATCAAGGTGCTGTGGATATTTTTTTTTGTTTGTTTAAAAACTGTATTTATGCCTTTCAGTGGGAGGACTTTAATTCATTCCAGGGTTGTGGTTTTTTTTTTTTTATTTTTGTGTGTATGTATTTCCTTAGAATTCTTTAAGTTTATTGTTTTGAGTAAGATTAATGTGGCTGAGTTAGTATCAGTTATTGTTTTCTTGCTAATATCCTGCAGCTTTATGTTGCTTTAACATATAGACATTCAGAGTTTTGAACATTGTGGGAAAAGGTTTCACTGGCATCCATTCTTGCCATTAAAGTGCTTCCCATCTGAATTTTTCCTGCCAAAGTATGTGGTATCCTGCAGAGCAAGAGGATGAGGACATAGATTGCAATGAAGCTGAACAGTTTGCACTTCCTAACGGTGACACCAGACATCAATCTTTTGTAGAGACAGCCCAGAATACAGGAGAATAAGAGCTCTTGCCCCAGCTCCCCCATCAGAAAAACAAAAGGAGAATTATCTTCTCTTTTTACCCATTTCATTCCAGCAGTTTCCTTCTAAGATTGTCCAAGATTAATATGTTCTCAAATTGTGTAAGATGATGTTTCAGTGGCTAAGACAATACACTTTTGGGGAAATAAAATAAAATAATGGAAGTAAAGTAACTATGGGTCATCTGAGTAACTCTTCCTTTGTTTTGGGGTTTTTGTTTGGTGCCTTCTGTTTTGTTTGGGTTTGTTTTTTTTAAGTTAATCCCAGTTCTCTTTGTCATCAAGCTAAGGAGTAGAGTGCTTATTTGGTCATAGTTAATGTATTTCACATATTTATACAACAGTGTGATGTCACTGTTCAGTAACACCACGTTCTATTGAACAGGTTGGCAAATGCTTAGAACCAAATATTGCCAGTCCTGTAATTGGCTCTACTTGGAGAAGTCTGAGTCAAGCCTGCAGCTTGTGCAAAATGGCACAGGTCTGTAGGAGCCACTTTGCACCAGCTGCTGAGGTCCTTCTTTGCAGAGAAATTGGTTACAGGTTTTTATTTTAATATTTGTATTTTAATTTTACCAATAGATTGATTCATAGTTGTGCAATTAATAAGCCATATGCTCCTTTTTGTAGTAAAAAAAGTGCAAAAATAGCTAAGTGCTGCAAAAACTTGTTACATCAAGGAGCTGCAGAAGTTAACATATACTGTGTCAATCAAGAGACTGTGGGGGTGTAAGGTGGATAAACTTTGCTAAAACCAGTAGGAAACCTCACTGAAGAAAGGGTAGTAGGAAACTTAAGCCCAGTATTGCTGGAAAACTCTTGACTGGGCTTGGCACTGGGTTCAGAAAGAGGATTCTGTGCTATTATTTAATTATCCTTGAAACTGCCATCAATTTTTTTTTTTTTTTTGGCAAATCAGAGCTCTTTTCACACTCTTACACCTAGAGAATCTTTTATGAAAGCCAGAACAACTAGGAAACAGAGTAGCCGAATCAAGCCTTTTACACCCATGGAAGAGACAAGTGCCAGTGTAACAGTTGCTGTTGTAATGATTCCTCACAATCCAAAGACTCAGGTCTTTGCTTCAAAGATCATCCAGACTTTAGGAAAGCAACCCTTTAACCAGCTGCAGAGCTGATCCAAGCAGCTAGAGAACTTGAAAAATTGGCTTTGGGAAGGTGTTGGAAACAGGTGGTCAGGCAAGCTGGTATATAGCAGAATTTTTGTGGGAGACCTGCTGGATACTGGAAGACTTGCCAAATACTCCAGTGTTTCCAGAGGTTACATATATGCACTTTACTAAAACTTCATTCCTTCTGTGTGTTTCTTTATCTTTTGTATGTTTCCTATTTGTCTTTGTGTAAGTGTCCAAACCCAATATTTGCATGCTAAAACTGCTTTGGATCATTTATCTTCTCAATATCTTTCCCCAAAAAGGAATGTGCATTCGTTTTCTGTTAAAATTATGATGTCAGAGATTGAGTCATTGTGAATTAATTTCTGAATTCTTACCTAATAACCTTTATTCCTTTGTGGTTTTCCATGGCATGTGTGGAAGAGGCTGTTAAATCTCAGCAACTGTATGGAAAAGTCATGGGTTAGGACTGTCCTAAATGTAATCAACTGAGGCTCTTGTTCTTTACGTTGATGTAACTGGTTTATAATAAGTTTAGCTGCTGAGAGAACTACACCTACTAGAAAAGACTATACCTTCAGGAGCACTGCAGCTTTTTTCTGGCTTTCCCATTGTTGTCCTGTGCTGATGAGGACGCTAGAAAAAAGAACACAGGGCATATATTGCTTGAAAGGACTATTACTTTTGACCTAGGCAAGCTCTGCTTTCTTAGCCACATGATATCATAAATATTTTACAGATTCAGAAATATATCTGAGTATAACTCTCAGTCCCCTGGATTTTTGCTAAGAGAGGATGTGATCTGGCCTGATTGTTCTGGGTAGCATATGTAATGCTTTAGCTTGTCTTGACTCTTCCCACGTTTCCCTAGACCATTCTGTATCTTAAGTTTTGCAGATCTTACTGTGGATTTTTTTGTGTGGGAGCAGTTTTGTGTTTTCAACTGGTATGGCAACAGATCAAGCAGGAGGTTTTGGCTTGTGCACAGATTCTGGAGGCAGGTTTTTATAGAAGGTTGCTTCAATTTTTTGGCTTGTAAGCCATGGGAGCATATACCATGTATTACATGATTGTAAGTTAGCCCACTCAGTAAATATTTTGCTGACCACATACAGTAATTTAAGAAGAGGGCTGAAAAACAGAGATAATGCTGAACAAAGCATAGAAAAGCACATCTCTCATCATGGAAGGAGGAGATGCTGACTGCCTAGTGAAATTTCCTAGTTAAGCTGCTGGATTGTGATTGCAGAACATCTCATGGTAGCATTATTTACTGACACTAGCTGTGTGACATTCTATATGATTGCCTACCCTGGAATTACCTGGATACCACAATATATTTCATTGCAATATGACAAAAAAGGAAGAGATAGTCCTGAGGCTGAAGAAGTACTTCTGAATTGTTCCACTTTCCTGACACACAAACCCTTGGAGCAAAGGCTAACATCTGTTTTTCCTATTATTCTAAGCAGTAGCAACACTCCTGCTTCCTAGATGGTGAGAACTGGTTTGTGTCAGGTATATGCATACATAGGTACTTCTCAATAAAAATGCACAGAAGAAGAAAGTTAAGTGTTTGAAGCTCCTTATTGAATCTCAAGTCTAATTCATCACTTGAACTTGGATATTTTTACAATTACTTTTTTTATTTACCTATGTGATCATCCTGAGAATACAAACTAACTGCTATCACTCACTGTAGCCAAGGCCACAGTGTAAGAAAAATGTATCTCATTAAATATATATATGTGCTCTATATATGCTTCTTTGTGTGTGGTATATATTCTCATTAAACCTGCACTGCGCTATGCTTACATCAGCTTAACTGAAGAAAGAATTTGTTCCTATAAGAATTATATTTCTAATATCAAGAAAGGCAAAGAAAACCAATGAAAGGTCTTTTGGCAAATAACCTTTCAATTCTTATTGAACAACATGGAAACAAAAAAGCATAAAGCAAAGTTGGATCAGAAGAGTAACAAGAAGGACTACACCATGACAGACTAGACAGCAGGGTCATTTGCAGATCATATCTACTTCTGTTGCAGAGATGACAACTAATCTGTATAGCTAGATTTTTGTTTTTCTGTGAGGTGGAATTGATTCTAGGGTGATTTCCCAATTTTAATAAAGGCATCCATTCTGTGTCCCAAAATACATTTTTTGGCTGACTTTCAGGAAAAAAAAATCCTGTAATTCTCTTTCTCAGTAACAAAGCTTAACTGCTGCTCTGTCTTGGTGGTTTTTCATCCCATGTAAGTATAATCCATCACAGAGTGAGACTTTGAAAAAGTCTCATGAGAAGATGTTTATTGGAACATTTCAGAAGTATCAACAGAACAGAGCAATTAGAAAAATCAGGAAGGTAGTAAGTAGTCAGTTGTTGTTTTGTGAATAAGCAAAGCTAACAATTTGGTGGAAAAAGTACTGAAGTAGTATGTATTCTTCTTTGGCTTACTATTTTAGAGAAAGTTGAAATGCAAAGAAAAGGAATGAATGGAAGATTTACCTCCCAGGACGTTTTTCTTTCCTCAGTTGACCTGGAGAGAAGTAGACCCATGAGATGATCCTTTTTCTTTTGCTTGTAGGTAAATGCAGCACTGGTTATGTGTCTCAGAAGCACTGTGGGTTACAGCTGCTCTGGGAAGCAGCAGTTTCCACATCGGGGCCAGCAGGGACCATGTTGTGGGCAAGGGGTTTCTTGCCACATGCTTGGCTTTGCATCATTCATTGTAATGTGGTAATCCATGTCACTGAAACAGTAATTTTTCTGTCTCCTAAGTTTGTAGCGAGGTGAAGTGTAGTTCAGTTCCTTGCTGAATACTGAAGGTATCTAATCTTGTAAGAATGAAAAACAGTCCAAATGAAGATTTAAATTTAAGTACATGCTGAGTTGTTCTTCTAGCTACAGTCAGTGCTGACTGAAAGAGCGTGGAAGCTTTATGTGATTCATCATATGAAGGCATTTCTAAATATTGTGTATTTTTTTCTACTTTATTTTAGATTCAAGTTTTATAAATCTGTGTGCAAAGAAGTACTTTTTTTATTCACAGAAAATTTAGCAGATCTTTACCATTTTGCTGATTTTGAGGACTATGTGGAACTTAAGAACTTAAAGCTGGTCCTGCTGTGAGCAGGATGTTGGAGTAGAGACCTCCTGTGGTTCTCTTCAGCCTGAATTATCCTATGATTCTATGATGTTCCTCCTCTTGAATCAAAAACAGGGGGGTTGTGTATGTGTGTGTGGCAGTTATGCATTATTTAAATTGTATTTAGCAATCACATTTGACTTAGGTAACATGAAAAATTCCATTAGAGCATTGTCTGCTTGACGTGTCCAATTCTATCACCTACTTTTTTCTCATGGTTCTGCAAAATGCAGTAACACTTCCTGTTTCCTACACAGATTTATTTTTTTTTTAAACAATAATGTATTGGAATTTGCCATATCTTGGTCTTGCTCTCTTTTTTTTTTTGATCGTTATGTTATAATAAATATGAGGAAGTGCATGTGAGAGAATCTTTTAGTATTTGATTCCCATTGAAATGACTTTCCTCATTTTGCTTCAAGTTATCATCCTGAGTGAAAGAGTGAAACCACAACCCTTCTATAGACACATATATTTCAGTTTCTGTCACGAGTAGTTGCTGAGCAGTCAGCTGTATTCCTTGAAGAGTACTTGAACTGAGACGTCTTTTAAGTGTTATGATTGTAATATTTTTAATGTACGAATGGTTGCAAACTGAGTGTTGGGGTGATCTATTTCACACTTATTCACGATGTTATTCTTTTGCTTCAAATAAAAAGCTATCAATGATCAGTTTCTTCAGATAAATTTTTAAGACAAAAATTATTTCCAGCCATCAACTATGCTTGTTTAGCCAAGGAATTTAACATAGTCTGTGCCATTGATGTTGGCAAGAATAGGAGTAAAGAGTAGGATTTAATTTACTTAGCTGTAACAGAAGTCAGAAATAGCTTTAGTAGTTAAATTACTTGTGACAGAATTGTTTGTTTATGCCCATAATATTCCTGTGGTATATTTTTGAATGATAGAACATTTAAGCTGACTCACACATCTGAAAGATGAACACTTAACCAATATTCAGTTACATTATTCTATATTCTTGTTAGTGTAACAGGCAGTTTAATTGAAAAATGAATGCTAATAAAATGCCTTTTTAGTAATTCATTTTGAAAACCATTTGACCTTAACTACAGTGAGAGTAGACTGTAAAAATCATCATAGATTCCCTTCCTTGAACTTTTCACAATGCTGAAAAATGACTGAGGGAAAGAAGTAAGATCTAGTTACTGTACCCTGTTTGCACAGCTGTACTTCATTGAGTGGAGGCTTGTGTTACACACAGTTTGTGATAGGAAGTAAATGCTTTTAAAACAACTAAGGAGACAGGTCTTTAACCTCCACCTTTTTAGATGCTTTGTTCACTCATTTAGCTTCTGTTGAGGTCTTAGAAAACATTTCAGATACAAATTATTGTTGAGTACTGAAGCTCACCTGAATAATTCATCTCCTAGTGAGCTCATTAGAGATTCATTAAGGTGTTGTTGGGTTTTTTTTTGAGGGAGATCACTAATTCTTGATGTAGTGAACACTTGTTCCTTCACAAACAAATGCCTTTAAAGAAGGAAGAATTCTCAGATTAAGTGTAGTGTTATGATCGTTGGAATTACAGTTTTAATTCAGCAATTGTAAGGATTTGCAAGGGCTTAGAGAACATTCAAAAATGATGTTGTCATGGAAATTATGTAACTCTCAAAATTCATAGATATAAAATTCTTGGTTTCTAGCATACAAGACTGTTATCTCCTCTTACAAGACTATCCAGTATCCTGAAATGGTGAAGGCTTCTTGAGATTCATTAAGAGAAATTTTTGGCATTACTTTACATTGCAAGTACAGTTTATCACCAGACCTAAATTATTTGATATAAACTTGGCACTAGATAATTTCAGACTTTAAAAGACATGTTATAAGATAATTCCATGAAAATTATTCTAAAGGCACTTTTCTAATTGCTCTCATGAAGCAACTCAGTGGCAACAGGAGTGTACGGCTGGCAGCCAGCCAGTTAACTTTTATTTTCTGTAACCAGCTGAGGTTTTTGTGTATACTTTATCCCTTGAATTGCAAGTGACCTTAAATTTCAGTTTATGCCAAATAGGCATTATTTAGGCTGCACTAACCACCCAGTTTCTCATTTTTCTCTGATTAAGGTTATCCTCATAGCTATGCATCTGATGGTCATGAACATTTCTGTCGTTACCCTCCCACTCAGGACTGCCCAGATATCAATACACAATGCAGAGGGGCCACCCAGATCTGTACTTAATGAGAGAATACCTTGAAATGCAACCAGGATCTTGGAATATTCTTCATTGCAGTGCATTAAAGGTGTCATTCCTTCATGAGACAGGGCTGACACTGTTTTTTGTCCCTATTCCAGCAACATTTTTTGGTCTGTAACATGAGGCACGGTCCTCTTTCAGCTGGGTCCAGAGTTCCCAGCAAGCAGCATTTTCCCCCCCAATTGTCACTGGTGAGCAAGCAATAGCTGTGTTTTGTGATCTGTAGTACAAGTAGGCTTCAAGATTCAGGTGTTCCAGAAAACTGTAAGCCTAACAGGAGACATCAGTTCAATTGTTCAAATTCAAAGCACAAGATTTTTGTGTGCTCTTAGTCTTGAAATACAACTTCAGTAAGCAAATGCAGGTATTAAAGCGTCCTCAGTCCTTGTCCTTCTGAACCCCATAAAAGAACTTCCACTGTCTCATGTTATCAGTACTCAGCTCAGGCTTTCTATTTAGCTCTCATTTCACACATCCTTCTGCTCTTCTAACAATTATTTTAGTTCCTGCCACAGCCTTCCTCAGCATGAAAGTTACAATGACCTGTGTCCATTTACTGACATGAAAGTGAGCCTACCCAAATTCTGCTTTGAGCACTGGGTTTTATTACCTGCTCTTCTATAGTAAAACAGGAAAGTGCAAGCTGGGGGACTTGTTGCATTTAGCTTAAGAAAAAAGGAACAACAAATATTGCTTTGTTCTCATTAGAAATTGTGTTTTGCAGAGGTTAATATACTGTGGGCAGCGCACCAAATACATCATAGTTCTGAAGATTACAACTTATTCACAGCCTTGAGACAATCTGTACTGCAAAAATATACCTCCTGGGTAAGTTGCATAAGATTTGACACTCAATATCAACACAACTTTGTAAAAGTGAAAACATAGTGTTTATTGCCCTTTGAAGAAGAAACATAGATTTTAAAGATATTTGACACTGCAATCACAGAAATTGAAATTGAAGAATCAGAATCATAAGCTTTAAAAATACAGCCATTAATGTTTTTACAGCAAACTTGAAAAGAGATACAGTAGTTAAGTTTAAGAAGGCCAGTTATAACTCTCCATTTATATTTGCATAACTGATTAAAATGGGACAATTTTTTTTCTTGTGATTATTCATGCATAAATACAGGAAAAGATCAGAATATGCTAGGATATTTCTGTGTAACTGAAAGGAGCAAGGAGAGAAATCATTGCTGAATGCTTTCAACATGCAAATGTGTTTATTTTTCTCTGCTCATTCACATCATGTGTCAGTACTTCAGCAAGTAAGTGCAGTCAGTATGCCTAGTGTTATTTCAGACAATTTATTTTTAAATGCTGAGTTGTATACACATACAATATAAATTGAGTAGTCATTTACAGATTTAAAAACATGTTTTTCCAAATACAATCACAAATGTAACATGTTTTTTAGTGTGTAGTTTGGGGCCAAAGATAACTGCTGTTCTCTTTTGACTCAGGTTGTAATTTGATTTTTTAAAGTTGTTGTCTGTTTGTTGTTTTTAAGTAACAACTTCAAAAGTAGATTTTTTTTGCATTCAAAAGCAATATTCAATGTATTTTTGTATATATAACATATATGCATATATGTAGACACCCTTCTTCAGTGGGCTGTAACACTGGTGGTTGAGGAAACCCACCGTCTTCTTTCAATCTCAACTAGCCTATCAGCAAGTGACTCAAAGCCAATAGTGTATGCTCACCACATGCAAATCCAATGTAACTCCATTAATTTCAGTAAAGCTGTTCTAGATTTATGCTCACAGAACTGAGCATAGACTTAGCCTGTTGTTCATAACAGCCCATGATATTAAAAAGAGTTAAAGTGCTAGGCTGCAGAGAAATGCTTCATTTTTCTAGAAGTCATGAAACAGATACTACTTCTTAGACTTGTTTCTTGAAGTCTTCTATGTAAATTGTTATTTTCTTATTCAGAAAACAATCATCTGATGGTGGCAGGAGTGCCTCAGCTTTAAATGACCATAATGAACAATAGCGGAAGGGATGCATCTCTGTCACAACTCTGCTTCCTATGTAAATACTGCCATGTTAAAGACTTAACCTTTGCACATTTACCCATTGGGACCATATGTGCAAATGCTTAACAAAAACAATAATTCAAAAAAAAGACAAAAAGCCTGTGTGTACATATGGGTGTGAGCTTGAGCACTTTGTCTGCCTGCATGATTTTCAGGATAATACCTCAGAGACCATAAAATATTCAGGGAGGCCAAGATGTCTAGCTGCCTTAGATTCTGAAGACCATCCTCAGGACCACACTGGTATCGCCTGGCAAATAATATATGTGCATTTAGAATTCATTTGCTTTGAGCAAAGGGAAGTGAACCTTGGAATCTGTAGTACTTTTGTATGCAGTGATTTTCTTCACCAAATATTTGGTACTAGGCAAGGATTTTGTTAATGTAAATATTGGTTTGTGTCCCCACAAAACTTTTGAGACAAATGCCAGTTTTCTTTCCCTAAAGCCTTACTGTGCATGAACACAATTATTGCTAATTGTTTTAGCACTCCTAATTTTTTGGGGTGCCAGCCTTGTCCAGAACCCCATAGATGGATCTGCCTCAAAGCTGAAACTCTGAAGTCTTCAGCTAATCTGTTGGAATGATCTGATGTTGCTGAATGCGTACTGTTGAATGCAGTTTGACATCCAGTGTTGGTGGGAGCTGTGAGAAAGCTGTGGTGGATGGTGTGGGATTGTGGGACTGTTCTGCTGCCAGCTCTGTATGTGTTTTAAGTTAAATGTTGTAAGATAAATAAATCAGCATATTAATCTGTGTGGGTTGTGCTTGAGCTGATAGAAAAGATGTGTAATGAAAGAGAATAGAAAAACATGCTCGAAGTACAATCACTGGCGTGAGATGTACTCCTGAACTTGGAACCAAATGTGCATTACTTCATGTCGTTTGTACACAGTGTTTCTGTTTCTCCAGTGAAGGGGCAGACCTACTGTTAAGACTGTGGGACGGTTTTGAAACCCATTTTGTGGGAAAAAGATGTATGCTATTTTTAAAGGAGAAAGTATCAAGTTCATGCTATATACGTTTTTGCTTCTGATGAAAGGCTTAGTTGAAGTGTAATTCTGAGAGATTTGCATATGCACCTTGAAAAGCTACGATTTAAATCTTACTGTTCTGCTTCTCAACTTTCCTCCAGGGGTAAGATTTAATTTCAGATATTAGATCCATAATAATTTGATAGCTTTAGACTATACATTTAGATAAAGGTTTGAATTATGCTTTTTTTGTTTCAAAGAAGTGGAAACATCTATATATACATCTGGAAAGGGAATAGTAACACTGTTCTTTTCAGCAGAGTCACAAAGTTCACTTATCTACTGAGGAGTTTGCCAGGTCTGGGATCTGTAAGGGATGTGTTTTTCTTGCATCCTGAACTCCTGCAGAACCCTTACAGAAGCACAGCCCGCACGAACCAGCTGTTGGCAGCTGCCCTGCTGCACCCTGCAGCCCCTCCATGGCTACAGCGGCAGGTGGCCCCAGAGACCCAGCGCGGAAATGGGGGGGGCAGAGCAAGAAGCTCCGCCCTCCTGCTTCACCTCAGGAGTTTGAAATTTCTCTTTTTTCCGTAGTGGAAACGTTTATGAGATGTTACTTAAAAATGAGAGGGAGAAAGGTAGAGCATGCACATGTCAGAGAGTGTGCAACAGTACCCTTCAAAAGGGGCAATGCCTTAAATGTGCAGGCACATAGATGCAGTGCAGCAGCTGCAGATGTGAATCCCTCAAACCCCTTGCTGTGTGCCTTTCCCACCAGGTTATCGGTTATTGTGGCTCTCTCTCAATCTCTGTTGCTGAATCTGCAGGTGGGAAAAGACCTGTGTGTGATAAACATTTTATTACTTTTTCCCAATTTTGACTGGAAATTCTGTCTTGGATCCAGAAAAGCTTTTCCTCTGCAGATGAGAGAAAGGTGGTACATTCCCATGAAATGTTTTGATCTGATGAATTGGCATTTCCAGTGAAAAAATTATTTAATGATTTTAAACAAAAGTATTATATCAATCGTGTTGTTTCAGTGGACCCACAAATAGGAGAAACCAAATCTTTTGTATGGGAGAGGTTTTCATTCCTCTCTATGGTTTCTGCTTCTGTAAATGATCTTTGAAATCCTTTCTGTGCTAAATAAAGCTTACACTGCAAGGAGACACAAGGCAGTTAAGAAAGCAGTCTCCTTTGTCTGTCTCAAATTTACTTGTAGATTTATATAAAATTTCCCTTATTTCACCACTAATCAGGGAAATCCTAATACTCATTATGACAAATAGGTTGAAAAATAAATAGGAAGATGATGGTTTTTTGCTCTCTGATTCATTTATAAATACCATCGAACTGCCTGCGATATTTTTAGGGAAAAAGTATATAATTTTGAACCCTGCTTTCAATCCTGCAACCACTTCCATGAATAATCTGAAAACCATCTGTTTGGGTTTTTTAAAAATCAACTTCCTTTCCATTCCTTTAAAACATTTCCTGCTCTTATCATGCCATTAGACAGGTACAATCAATAATAAAAGAAAACTGCACTAGCTTTACTTAAATGTGGCTGTATGTCCTACTTCTTCTTTGGCTTCTCTGTAGGCTAACCTTTGAGAAGCAACATGGCAGCCTTCTTTCTTTTTTGGGACAAATCTCTCTCAGTTTGTGGTGGTTTTTTTTTTTTGTTTTGTCGTGTTTGCTGGGTTTTTTTGTTTTGATTTGTGTTTGGGTTGGGTTTTGGGTTTTTTTTGTTTGTGGGGTTTTTTGGGGGGGATGTTTATGTTTTTTTGTTTTTTGTTTGGTTTGGGGGTTTTGTTGTTGTTTGTTTTTTTGTAGCTCACCTACTTTTAGTACTTAAATACGGAGAAATGTCCAGGTTAGAAGAAGAAGAAAAAGGAAGTCAGAAAAGGGATTGACTCATCTAGATATGGGAGGTTTCAACTATATTTGTATTTCAGAGCATGGAGTATTTCAGATTTGAAAGTCACTATTCTGTTCAGTAGTCTTCTGCACAAGGCAGTATGATCTGTGTTTTTAATTCTTCAAGAAGTCTCATGCCCACGTCTACTCCAGATTTTCTCATCTAAATGCCACATCCCTCTACGGGCTTTTACTGTCACCACCCTAAGTGAGAGTTGCTGTGACTTTTTTCAAGTCTGCTTGTTGTTTTGTTTTATAAATGTTAGGCAAACACTTCATCCTTGAGGATCAGACTGACCTCCACCATGGCAGGGGGGTTGGAACTAGATGATCCCTGTGGTCCCTTCCAACCCTGACAGATTCTATGATTCTGTGATTTAAATAAAATAGCTGTTTGCATTATTTTCCCCAAGTTTCAGAAGCATAATCCTTCTACCACCTTTGAATTCTTTTTGTTCTTGGAAAAGAACTTCCAAGACATTAAACCAGAAATGCCCCAGGTGCAGTTTGTGGGGCAGCTGTGATCCATGAAGCCTTTGAAAGTAGTTTTTGAAATCACAGCTGTCCCAGCCCTACCAGGTGATACTGCAGTGACTTAAGGGTTTCTTTTTAGTGCTCCAGTTGTCATCTGGTGTTGAAGCCTGGAGAGAGCTGGAATTGCAGGACCTCAGTTGCCTTATGACAGTGAGACGTAGCTGTGTTGATTTTTCTCAAGAGCATCAGTCACATCACAGCCCCAGTGTGACATCTTACCTATCAGGTAGACTCTTGCATATAAACTTATGGAATATTAGCATTAAATGCTATGTGCAGACCTCCGCTAAAGGAATTCCTGGCTCAGGAGGCCTGTTGTGGCTATCAGGTTGTTTTCTCAGATGTTCAAAGATTTTTTTTTTTTTTTTTTTTTTCTGGAGAGAGCAATAGAACTTGAAAGTGAATTTTGCAATTTTTGCTGTGTTTCTTAGGGAGCTCTTATCCACTACCTATATTTTCCTGAGTGCTAAGGAAACGTAACATTTTGTTGGTACCTGTGCTAATTTTTGGTTTAGATAAAATTCTGTGTATTTTAGGGAAGAATTAACTTCTTAATACAGCTAATATAACACAGTGTCAGGTGGCGGGGAGGGGGAAAGATGACCCTTTTTTTTTCTGAAGAAAGCAGACGGACTTAAAACATGAAGTTCTTGGAAGTCTTATTCTGTTGCAGAGACAGTTAAGCAATTAATTGTGACATTCCTGAGACATTTCTGTGTGTGTATAATTGTGAAACTGCTGGGACATTGTCTGTGTGTAAGTGGCTTTCCTAAGCATTTTTCTGACACTGTTTTCATACTAGCACAACTTTAGAATTCAGCAATATATTGAGGCTTCAAGGGACATGCAGTGAAGAAGTTAGGGTGAGAATTTACAATTAACTTTGAAAGCCAAGTAAGCTGCCCTGACCTTATGGTTCTCACACAGGGAGTTCAGATGGAAAAGCTGTGGTATTGTAAATTCACACCTTGCTTACTCTGTGATAATTCTACCCTGTAAGTGAACCCTTTGTGTCAAGGAAATGTTACTGTCTGCTCCATATAGTACACAGAATAAACATCTAATCTCAGGTTTACTGAGTTCTTCACTTGATTTTCTTACTTGTTCAGTATGACCTTTGGGAAATCACTTTTGCATCCATTTATGTCTCATTTGCTATAGCACATCTAGTAGTAACACAACAATCAGTATGTAGTCTATGTAATGTCTGCGTTACGGAGGCACTTACCTTCTGTAGTACTTTGAGCTCATGAAATAGTACTTGGGTAACCGTCACAAGTTTAGAATTCTATCACTAATGGATATTCTCTCTCTCATTTTTCAGATTTTCAACTTGCCCATGGCTCTTCTCATTCCTCCTTCAGTGTTTGCTGTTCATCTACAGTTCAATCTGCTTTACCAGTTTTGGATTCATACAGAGGTAAACCAGGCTTTAAAGCCATACCTAAAGAGTTAGCCTGCAGCAGTGTCCTGCAAATGTACTAGCAGTTGATTTATTGTGTAAGAAAAATCTTTGTCTGACTTCTTTAAGGAGAAACATCTGTTCATTTTTATTCTTTTTTTTTGTCTGAATATATATTGCTACATTTATAACAAGCAATGAGGCCAGTTGGTCCCAATTAAATTAAAATAAAAACAAAAACAAACCCACCCAAACTATGAGGAATCAAAGCTTTTTCCTATTTTAATGCTGTATTTTCCTGACTTGACGGATTATTAAGCATTTTTGGCAGATACTGAATTGATTTCATTTCTCAGATAAATATTTTAAGGGAAATATTCAGAACCTGGTGCTTCTTAAAAATCATATAGAATTGCAAGTGAAGTCAGATATTGTTTCCTTCCTAGTGCAAGTAATTCTCAGGTGAAAAATGTTCTTTGATTATCTGATGACTATTCGTTTATGACTGCACCAATTTACTTGTGGTTTGTGAGAGCATAGATCATATTCTTTTACATACATATGTAGCTAGTAGCCCACTGTAATTAGTAAGTCATTTCCCACACTTATCAGGTAGTTGAACAGCCTTCTTCCATCTCCTTTGCATTGCAGTCAAGGTGTTTAAAGGTATTTCATGTTATATCTCAGTAGCATATTTCTCACTTACCTCCAGTGGGCTGCCAGCTAATTATCTCTACAACACGTATTCCTTTGATTACTCTGTCTCTACAGATGCATTTTTCCTTATGTAGTTTCATTATGTGATCTATAGGACAATTAATTTTGGAAACAGTTTTATTTTCTTTACCTGCTATTTTAGGTGATTGTGTTGCTAAATTACAGTTTTAATTTTCTCTTTTATGTGTCTTTCCTATAAAAAAATAAAAATACTTTAAAAAAAAAGAAAGAAAGAAAAGAAAAAACCCTACAAAACTACTTGGAGTGACCCAATAGCAAATTTCTGTTGTTGAAATTTCACTTCTCTTGGGCACACTTCTAAAATCATTGATAGACATCTGACACTCTGCAATACCGTCCAAGCAGGAAAGGCATACAATAAGATATCAAATACTTGGCCAGAACTGGACTAAGCTCAAGCAATATACAATGTTTTAAACAAATTTGAAGAAGTAACAAGGCTGGTAAGGGGTTTGGAGGGCATGTCATACGAGGAGCAGCTGAGGCAGATGGGATTGTTTAAGAAGAGAATGCTAAGGGGAGATATTACTGCTCTTTGCAGCTACTTGAAAGGAGGTTGTAGTGGGGCTGGTGTTGGTCTCTTCTCCCAAGTAACTAGCAGTAGAATGAGAGGAAATGTGTTTAAGTTGCACCAGGGGAGGTTTAGATTGGACATTAGGAAAAATTTCTGTTCTGAGAGAGTGGTGAGGTGTTGGAACAGGCTGCCCAGGGAGGTGGTGGGGTTGCCATCCCTGGAGGTGTTCAAGAAGAGTGTAGATGTGTCACTTCAGGATATGGTTTAGTGGTCATGGTAGTTGTGTTATGGTTGGACTCTATGATCTTAAAGCTCTTTTCCAACCTTAATGATTCTGTGATTCTGTGAAATTATACCAGTTCAATGCCCTAAATTATATGGTAGCAAAGTTTCTTTGACCATGCCTTAAGTTCCCCCAACTGGATTTTCTGTTTTTTCATGCTAAGAAAATCCAGTTTGGGGAACCTAAGACATGGTCAAAGAAATAATGCATCATCTAGATTTTCCTTTCTTCTTTGGCTGAGAGGTTTCTAACGTTCTGCTTTGTAGCAGTAATACAATGAATCTCAGCACTGGTGCTACAGTGTGTGTTTAAAGTTTCCAAAGTGAATTTCAGAGACTTATGAATTACCTATGTCCCTCTAAAGCGCTAAATCCTTCATAGGGCTTAAAAGGAATTTCCATAGCATATGTGCAATGTGCCAAGTTTAGGCACTAGTCTAAACAAGAACGAATTTCAGTCTCAATGAAAAGATAAGCACTCTTTATTATTAAATTATGGTGCCAGTAGAAAAACAATGGATCTTTTGTACTGATCCGATTGATCCAATCATAGATCTATGTTTACAAGGGGAGTTATTCTTAACGTTGATATTATTGATTTTGTAGCACATCTGAAATCAGCTGCAATATGTTGAAGTCTGGCTTTAAGGTCAAAAACTATGTCAAAATGGAAATAGGGTTACATCATGTATTAGCAGATTTCCTGCTCTCAAGAGCCTAACAGAAAAGAGAAGGGAAATAGTAGCAGCTATCACAGGCACACAGATTTACATTAGCCAATACTTTTGATGAAATTGATGTGATGCTTCACCATTATACTGGGTTTGGGGTTTTTTTTTGCAACAACTATTACAATTTAGCCATTTAAATCTATGCCTGAATCGATTTTTTTTTTTTTAATATAAAGGTCCTTTTCCTGAATTTTAACAGTACTCATTATCTTACACCAATTACAGTAAAATGAAAATCTTTTCTGTAAGTCTGTTTCCAGCAGCTTCCCAATACTGAGGTTTTGGGATGCAGACCTTAGATGATGTTGAAAACAACATCCTGTCTCAGTGACTGCTGCCAACTCTCTGAGAGCTGAGATTCATCATGCTGCAGCATCATGGGAGCCCATGATGGGTGCTGTTACAAGGTGGCAGCATGCATCATTATAGTCTGGTAGAGATACGGTTCCTTACTCCTATTCTGCCAGTACAAAATGTAGTAGTTTGTATCTAAAATGCAGGAGAATTAGATAAGAAGTGTTAAGATTTCTATTACTTTTAGTCGGTATCAATGGATCCCTAGGCAAGGTTTGGCCTGATATTGACTAGTTGAGTATGTTTGAAAACTGTAGCTTTGCAACTTTTGCTTGTACGTCTTTCTGCTTCAGAAAAAGACGATCTACTAAGATATAAGAAAAAAAATATCTCTTAACAGCCATTTTTTTCCTTTCGTAGCACTGAAAATCATAGTAGCGCACAATTTGTTGTTTCATAAAAGGAAAATATGTGTGATGTTTCAGTAATAGCAAAGAATGAAAGTATATGGAAGTGTCCAAGGGGAATGAATTAAACTGAATTCAGTAATTACAAGAGAATGATCATGCTATGCTGAAACTTTCTTTTCTGTATTGTGTCCTAGAGCAAAAGTTTATAGCCAAAATATGATTCCTGATACTTTCCTGTACTTTAATTCTGAATGTATCCAGTGTTGTTTCAGACAATGCTAAGAGAAGTTTCTTGTGTTATAACTTTGACCTTCTTCAGTATTTGTTACATTAGTTTTTGTCCATCTTTCCAACCAGCACAGCAGACATATGGTCTATTTTGTCTTGTGTCTCATGTATCCCTGTGAAGGCTGTACCTGCTTGTTCTATCCCAGTTAGACTCTTATTTCCTCCATACTTGGTATGCATTAGCTTGTGGCCTTTTATATGAAATGGTACAGCATTTTAAACACTGTAAGTCCTATATAAATATTATTCTATTGAATTATTTTGGTGCTAGAGATTTCTTATTATTATAAAATCAGAACAGGCTATTGATACAGGAAAGGTATTTCTGTAATTAATAAAGTTGGGTGTGCTACAGTGGAAACACAACTTAAGTGACTAAAGTTATACATTTGCATTTAACTGTATTTTCTCATTACAAGAATTCTTGCTGACTGAAGTCTCCCCTTTTTTTTTCACTCTGCTTCTGTGAATTGTGTACATGACAGTGTGATATCAGAAATTTTCCAAAGATTTCCTAAAATGTCTCTGAGTAGCACTAAGGTACTGAAATAAATTCAATAGTTTAGTTAAATGAAAAATAAGGGGGGAAAATGCACCAGCAAACAAAAGCCCCACAACCCCAAGGCAACCAAAGAAAACATTTTTCTGTAATGGTGTATTAAGATGGGACCTCAATAAATCAGGAGAAAATAATTTTTGGTCCTATCCAGTACTATTTAGGTCAATGGAATGAGTCAGTAGGTCTGCTCTTAAATGGTCTGGGAGAAATGTTTCTGTAACTAGACTATTCTCACCTAGATCATAAGGAGAGTTTAAAAAAAAAGGTCAAAAAGCACTAAAAATCTAATTTTTCAGAAGCCACAGAATGTTTCAGGACAGTTACTGGCTGACAGAAATACTCCATTTCAGTTTATTTTCACAGGTGATTCGGAAGGTCTATGGCTCGTATTAAACTATATCCTTCCGTTATGCATTTATTACAGCCAATAAGTTAGGTGTGTTTATAACCTGATAGACACCTGTGAAAAACAGAAATTAGTTTCTGTTGGTTTAGCTGTAATTTTTATTAGATGTCAAATTGTATTTGGAAAGTATCAGCTGAATCAATCCCTGATGGTGGTAATTTCAGGAGCAGATTATTCCTTGCCTGTTTGATCTTTGACATGCATTAGTTTGTGTTTAATTTTCTAATTTAAGGGAAGACTGTAATCTGCCCTTTACCATACTCGTGGAATTAGGTTTCTTAAGGCATCTCTTTTTGCCTTATTGAAGTGTTTCTACCTCATCAAACTCTGGGAGAAAAAAAAATGGTGTGCCACTACTATTAGCTGGGAGTAACAGGTAAGGAATGGGAAAAATTTTGGCAACACCTCATGCAGGCTAGAAAAAGAGACATGAAAGTGCTACAGATACAAGCCAACATACATTTGCTTTTGTCAGAAAATGTCAGTTCAGTAAAATTGAAACTTTCTGTGGAAGTATATGTATTTGTAAAAAAATATTTTGCACCTTATGTTCAGTGTATACTGTGTAAGTTTCTGTCTATGACTTCAGCTTTGACTTCTGCTCTGCTTTTTTAATGAAAAACTTTGAGATGGAAATTGTGGAGGCTTCAGAATTTCATGAAAAGGAATTCACTTTGTGGCAGGAAGCCATGCATAGCCCATCTGGGCATGCTGAGTACAGGTGAGCTGTGGTGGCCCAATCCTGAAGTCCTTACATTAATCAGTTCTTACCTAAAAAGATGGCCAGATTCAGAAAAAATATCGTTTATGTTTTCTTTATTTTTTTCAAAATATGAGCACAAGGAATAATGATGCAATTAAAGGAAATTGGAGAACCAACTAAAATTAAGAAAAATAGGTAAAAATGTATATATTTATTTTAAGATTTAAGATGTGCTTACCATATGAATAGTGAACACATCGGTCCTAGTCAGGTTGCAAGGGATCAAAAACTTACCATTCGTGAGGCTTTTGCCAAAAGTCCTCAAAAAGATGAGTGTAATTAGAGATGATTATGATGATGTTAAAGGCTGTGTCTGACAGCTCTCAGTGATGCAGATGATTTAAATGCGGTTCCTAGAAACAGGCCACATTGTCTGATAGCCTACTGGCTTGCAGGAACTGAATTTTTCTTACTGTTACAAAGGTCCAAAAAGTTATTCTAAATCAAATGGGAAATGAATTAATCACCAATTTGCATAAAGAACACTATTTTGGTTTCCAAAAGAAAGTTCTGGTGCCATTCTTGATAGCTGATGCTTTTGTCATTCAGAAGTGCATTGTTCACCTGCCATAAACACTCAGCTCAAGCATTTCCTGCTGAGAGAAGGAGAACAAATAATAATTACTAGGGACACAGAAATACTTTAATGCAGACAGTGCCTTTCTAGGTCCAGATAAGATATATATACAATATAGACCAAAAAAATCAAACGTGATTCCAAGAAACAGAGATCTCACTGCTTCAATCCAGCCCATCTGCCAAAATGGTGTTAGATTTTCTGACTAACCTTCACGATGAAAGTCTTGTCATCATCTCAGTTGCCAGGGCATAGAGAAGAGCAAGCTAACAATGCTACCACTAAGCAGAAATACTAGAAATAGCTACAAAACGTTTTTCAGGTTTCAGTACCTGCATGAGGGAAGAAAAGTGTTATTTTTGTATATATGTAAAGCATTTAACTCTTTGGGTTTCTTGATTAGCCTTTTTTTGTTTGTTTTGTCGTTTTGTTTTGTTTGTTGGTTGGTTTCTTTTTGTTTGTGTCAAGTAAAAAGAATAACAAAAGAGAGAGAATGTGAAGTGTTCATAATAGAGTATGCTGGTTCTATTTTGCTCTGCATAGGCTGCACTTGAACACAGTTTAATCAGAAAAAAACAGTAGAATGAGGCTTGGAGTTCCTTCCTTGGCACTTAGGGCCTCAGTGATGATTAGGAGTGCTGACTTCACACCTTAGTAGCCCCAGGATGAGCCTCCTATATTTAAATCAAAGTACTCCTTGGCACTTTTAGGCATCAGAGTCTATCCAGAAGTTCCTTGACATAGTGAGTTAAGTATTACAGGCTTACTCTCTTTCAAATGAACTGTGGAATAGAGAGGGGCTCAAAAACTGTGTAAATAATTTAAGTGAAATGTCTAGCACCACCCAGTAGCTCTGAACTCAATATGCAGCACAGCAGCCATGATCTTGTTCATTCAGAAAGCAGCTGCTCCGTAATAATTGGCTTATACTGGTGATTTGCATTTGATGGACAACAGTCTGGCCAAGAAAACCTTACTTTCCCCTGTTGAAACTGGGTCACTGGTGAGGCCATGAATGAAAAATCTATGGGACAAGAACATAAACAGGAACTTCACTTTTTCATTCTAATAATTAAGTCCTTAAGTTTGAATATTAGCTTCTTGTCCTTGCACCAAAGACTCTTCTTGCAATACAGAGACAGCTGTGAAATGTTTACTTCAGCAGCAGAGGGCTGCAGAAGCCCTAAAACTGAAAATCTGACTTGAAGAGTTTTATTTAGGCCACTTGTGTCTATTATATCTCTGCACATTTCAATACATTCTGCATCCTGCAAAACAATCTAAACAACTCATTTCCCAGATAAAGTTAGTCAGAAAGAAAGGATATTACATTAGTGTGAAATAAGTTACAGATACTGCTCTGCTCTCTGTCAAAAAACAAACAAACAAACCAACCAAAACAAACCCAAACAAAGTTTTCATCTGAACATGGTACATGCAAGACTCTGGAGTTTTTCTCATGGCTTGTATTCTTTGAGAATCTCTGTGAATTAGCTATGGCAAAGACAACAGAAAGTTTGAAAGATATTTACTTGTTAAAACCAAAAAGGTATGCTGCCGGCTATATTTTGATCTATTTAAAGAGGAAGATGAAAACCTACACTTGGCTATATTTTAATTTATTTCATAACTGGCGTGCTGACTTATTACTTTCTGAGGTATTTTTCCCTGCAATTTGCTAGTGTGTATATGTCAAACTGCTGAAAAATACTGAAATCGTACAGCAATTTTTCTCCTGGAGTTTGTTTAAAATGCTTAGCTTGATGTATGACTGTGAAACAGTGACTTTTTCCATGCTCTGCTATTTGTAATCCTGCAATTAAGACAACCAGTTGATGTAGGATTTCTCTCATTTTTGGTGGACAAACTGATTGAAACTTTCCCTCTATGTGGTCATCTTTTCCAACAGGGCTTAACTGGACCTTTGGAAAAAAAAATTGCATCCACTTAGTGAAGGTGTTAACTGAAATATAAAATACCAATTTCATTCATACCTTATCTCCTGGTTGAGGTGTAAAACAATGGAAAATGACAACAGCCTTCCTTCAAGATAAATTATTATAAACACATTACTTAAGTCTGTGTGTTTATTATATAAATATGCCTAAACTGGAGTATCCATTAAAACTAGGCTTTCACCTCCAATTCCTACAATCCAGATTTATCAGAAATTCACCCCCTGTGAAACTCTTTTGTGATCCCAACAGGCCTGATTCCTCTCGCTTGTTTTATTTCTAAACTATAAATATTGTTTTTTCACTGCTCAGTGTGGAAATTTGGCTACATCCATTTTACATGCTTACTGGAGTAGAAAACTGCCTAATCGGATAGGAAAACAGTTGGTGGTGTATAAATCAGGGTTTGCCAGGGATTTCAAAGTGTGAAACTGGCAGATGAGGACATATCCTAGGAGTTCTGCCTTTCCCCAGCTTCCCTGTAGAGATTTCATATGGCAAACCCGATCACCAGGGCCATCTGTATAAATACATGGGTGTGCTGTCCTGAATTAACACAGCAGCTCTACTGGGGAATATAATTAAGGTCTTATTTTTTGATTTCCCCAGCATACTGTCTGAAATATAGATTTGTATACCAGAAATAAAAATCTTAGCTTGATTTTGATGAGGAAATCAATAGTGCAATGTGGTTTACTACCAACAGGTCTTAACAGAATCCTGAAATTAAATTCAGAGTGTTCGTTAGTGATGCTCCAGGGATGAATTTACCCTCTCCTGTCCTGCAGGATAATATATTGATATTGAAAGTAATGCTGTGCTGCAAACAGCTTTTCTTAGAGAAAAAAAATCCCAAAACAAACCAACAAAAAAAAAAAAAACCCAAAACCCAACAACCCAGAGATTTTACATACAAATGGTTTTACTGTAACATTGCCTGCTCTATTCAATCGACATTCCTTCCAAACATTCATGTTGAAACAGAGTTAAGTAAAGATTCATGTTGTAGTGGTGACAGGAGGAGTTGTTACACAAGATGTAAAGTTTCCCTTGGATTTCATGTCACGATTTTTTCTCATTATTTAAACAAGAACTGCATTGAAGTGGTGCAGGTACCAGGCAATAAAGATTTCCCTTGGTGCTGACAAACTCTGAGACCGCGAACAGAGGTGCTTACATGCCACAAGAGATATTGCATAATGTTCTTTTCCTTTAGGCTAGGGATTGCTGTCACAAAGGAAACATCTTTATAGAAGAACTACTATTACACACAAAAAACCCATTTAGTTCTCCTTGTATATGAAGATTTTACTTCCAACATGGTTTATTCAGTAATGCATGGAAAGCATTTCTAAGCATGCAGCTGTTAGCCTGCCTGATCTTGGAATTGCTTAAATTACTGCCAGTAGTTCTGCTTTATTATTTAGCAATATTCAAGTACAATGAAGGGAATATGTTTTTTGTGGGTTTTATTTGGTTTTGTTTGTTTGTTTTTTAATTTAAGTGTTTTAAATGTTTTGTGGAGAGATCTGACAAAGCTTTTGTAAGTGGTACGCATCAGATACCTGTCTGATTGGTAGGTAGTTTATCAAATACATTTGTAAACATTTTGGCAGGTGAAAAATTATTTTTGTGGATATGAGATGTTAAAAAAAAAGCAAACAGGAAAAGAATTTTGCTGGAATGCTGCAGTTCATCTGTGGGTCACTGGCATGGGAGCTGAGACCCATGTGATGTGTTAAGTGAGAGAGGAACAACTGGATGTAGGAATTGATTTAGAACAGTAGGTGTCTATATCAGGGAATCAAACCCAAGCTTAAACTCTTGGTCAACATACAGATAAAATCATTGCTGGACAACAATTGAGTATTTAACCGTTTAGGGGATTGGTAGGTATTTTTCTGCATTCCTAAAATCACCGCACGATGCTGATATAAAATCAAGAATATTTTATATTCACAAGCAGAATCTTTTGCCTTCCAATAGTATGAAATAAGGTTTCAGGTACAGTCAATGAGAATATTGAATAATGATATTTCCACAGTTTTTTTATTTTATTTTAAAATTGTTTTCCCATAAAAAGGTCTGAAAAAAAATTCTCTACTGCATACAAAAATCATAGTAGCAGATTTTTCTTTTATTTTATATGGAAATCCTTATAGAAGCCACAGAACCTGAGCTGTTCTCCACATTTATTTTGTTAATTTTAAAAGCTGTTATTTTTTTTCCTGAAATATGAACATTGTGAAAGATTTTATTCTAAAAGAAAAAAAACATTTTGAATCCAAAGCTGTTATAAGATGGAAATGTTTTGCTGCCTTGAATGACAGAGATCTAGTGGCATATATGTTTTGGTGTCTCGTTGGATCTGGAACATAAGCCTGAATACTACTACCATGAGCACTTTACAAGGTCCTTTCCAATTGCCATTCTCCAAGGAAAATGTCTAGACACAATGAAAGCACAGAATCAAAGGCAGACTGACAGCTGAAAGGTAGATGAGTAGGTGGGGTTCTGTAGCTGCTTTTCTCCCCTCTATTGCACGTTAAAGTCTTTCGAATTTGGGATGTTGTTACACCACATTCAGTTTGTTATGAGTCAATTCCTACAAAATGACAATCAAAATCTTGCCTGGTAAAAATCATCTTGCTGGTTTAGCTTTGACAATTTACTTTGGTGAAAGAGCTTGTAGGAGATTTGTGCTTGGTAAGATGGCAGAATATAGACAAATATTCAACAAAATTCAACAAAATAATTATGTTCTTTACCATGTAATGCTGCAGGAGCCTTCAAAATTCCACCTTCAAGAGGTGGTGTATTTCTGTTTGTTGGAGTGATATATGGATATAAAGTATAAATTTATTTATAAATTTTTGACATCAAATGTTTTCCACTGACGTTTTTTTTTTCTGTTTTAGAAATGTGCTGAATATGTAGAAATAAACTTACTGATAGCAAAGGAAGTGTCTAGAAATAATACTTTGTACCATATAAAATATCTGATGAAAAAGTATTTTTAATGTGTTTCAGCCAAAGCGTTGATTTATGGATTGCTAATTTCAGCATGCTGAGTTTTCACTTGGTGAGGCACAGAGTTCTGTATCACCTCTGAGCTTAAAAGTCATAGGGTTATAATTGTTATCTCAGATGATATTTCCATCTGCTTGTGGCTAGTGTGTCTTTGCAGTGGAGGTAACCTTGGCTGAATAATGAATTGAAGTCGTCTCAGGCATCAATCACTAATGATGTTGTAGAGAAGATGTTTCAGTAGGTTTGTAAATGTCATCACCCATGGAAAGACTGTTTTAGAGGGTGGGAGAGGTTTCATTTTCCAAAGAAAATACTTTCTTTAAGATTAGTCTAAGTATTTATTTAAAACTTTGCTTAAGTTCCTGGGGTCCTTAGGGAGCTCCAGGACACAAAGTTCTATTTTAGCATACTGATGCGTTATATGGACTTTTAAAAGGATGAATTTCATTTTAAAATATTTTGGGAACATTTTATTATGATCCACCTGTAAGCTAAACCTGAAGACTGCTGTTCCATAGTGATTCCCTTCTCTTCCAGCACAGATTTGGTTTATTAAAAAAAAAAAAAAAAGTTAAAATATTGTGAAATTTTGAGCTAAAAATATATTCAATCAAATTGAGTCATTTAGGTGTGGTCTAATAGATAAATCACTGCTCTCTCAGGTACTGTGCTGCAGTTCAGTCCAAGATGTTTAGATTAAATTAATTTAGATTAAATTAATTTAGTGTGCACATCTCACAGTTTAAAACAGTGAGATTTTCTGCTTGAGAAAGGCAGGAAATGGAGCTAGAGTGAATGATGAATTGTTTCTCACCTTTAGGTGGTCTTTTCAAGCTTGAACTTACTTTGAGGGAGAACTGAGAAGTACAAATGGTCTTATTTATGTTGTCCTTGGCTTCCAAGTTAAACAAAACAAAACAAAACAAACTTGTCCCAGTATTCTGTTTTTCAAGTCAAGCGTGCACAGAATTCCAAGACATGCTTGAAATGTTACAGTCCTCTCTATCTGAAGAATCTGATCATTTCTATACTCCTTTAATTACAAAAATGTTCTATTTAACCTATTTAATATAATTTAATAGAAGTTCTCTTAGCTGTTATTAAAGGCAAAAAAAGAACAACATATAATTATTAATTTTATTGTCATAATTTTCTGATTCGTAAACATGTAAATACATCTGAAGAATGTCCTGTGTCTGCTTCTGAGTCTAGATGTGTTTTCACTTGCATGAGTGTAAATTAAATAGAAATGGAACTGGCATATTTTAGGATGCTGTTCCATCAACCTTGAATGAATAAAAATCCCTGTCTGTCTAGTTATCTAGATGAATAGGCTTGCTCTCATGAGTGATGACTGTCTACCTCCCTGCTTAATGTATTGTCTGCCAATATTATTTCTGCTACATTACAAATCACCCATTTCTGCAATATAAGTACCAAATTTACTAATTAAATTCTGTAAAAGACAAAGTAACAGGTTATGGGTTTTGTTTCTTAAGGTCCTGGAGTTTTTCTTAGCATTGTATCTATAGCTGCTCTTTTTAATTGCAAGACATTATGGTCATAACCAGAAATGGTGAATAGATACCATTTTAGGATGCATTTTAGGTTATATTTTGAACAGAAATCCTTTTTTTATCATTCAGTGATTGCATCTGTTTGTGACTGATGGTAGTATGTTTGGGATTAAGCAATGGTTGCTGTGTTTGGGTATCCACATACTTCTGACCTAAGCCAAAGCACAAAACGTGAATTTAATGCTGTGTTTCCTCTGTCTCTGTAATACAGGAAAGTACCTGATTTAGCATAAACCCTGCCCATACAAACTTAATTCCTCAGCATTTTCTGACAAGTCTTGACTCAATTTATGGCAGTCAACACTTTCTGTCACTTTTGGTCTGGTACTAAAATGATCCAGACTAGGTTTTCTGTGCTGTTGAACCATTGCCTTAGATTGCAGCTCTGGTATGAATTTTTTGCTGGTCTACTTTCTTCTCACGCCTCTTACCCACATTGGGAATTTGTGACTGTATGTTGGATCAGATCCAGGAACTTATCCACTTAAACTGATTTAGAAAAACAAAACAAAATTAGTTTTAACTTGCATCAGTTCTCTAATCAAGTTTGATGTGTTATTCCATTTGTGCCAGGCTAAAAGAAAGGTTCTAACAGAAGGAACAAGTAGTCAAAGATACTAAAGGACGAAGGAGGTTTCTGGGTCTGTCCCAGCCATTTGCTGATGTCAAATGTTCACATAAGGATGTTAAGAGTTATGTGGAATGCCAAGCAGTGCCAATGGATATAGGTACAATATGTGAATAAAATGATTTATGTAATCATGAGCTGATAATAAGAAAAAAATGTGCTAATGCATTAGAGACATCTAATTTTTAAATTGCATTTTAATAAATTTTACTTTTTCCACTGAAATTCTTGTAACGGTAATATGATGAAATGGTTCAGGTTTAAAAAAAAAAAAGAGGCATTCTTGACTTTTCATGCAATTCTGCTTAAGATAAATATCCTTTTAATGCCTATTGTTGCACTCCTTTTTCTTGATTTTATACAGGATTTTCAAATTCATTGAAACATTACTTTTTAAAGGTTATCACCAACCTTGGGCCTCTGGAGTGGATTCTTAATACTCCCAGTCATCACAGAGTTCATCATGGTAAAGTGAAAGTGTAACCTCATGTTCCTCAGTGTATTTTTTTTTTTCCTCGTGGCTGCTATTTGTATAGTAATAACAGCAAAGTACTAAAATTCTACTGTAAAAATAGTTTTACAGAAAATTTAAAACAAAAATTCTTGTTCAGTTAGAAATTTTACAGTATTATATAAAAAACCTTTTCAATAACAAATTTAATTCTTTAACATTTGCATTTAAGGTTGATAACTGAGCAGAAATTAAGTCTGAATAACGTGAGATAATTTCAATACCTTGGGCAAAACTATTCTGTATTTAAGAGTAGGAAGAGTGATAGACAAATCTCATCCTTCCTTGACCATTAAAACATCATCAACTTGTCAATCACTAGCAGATGCTTTTGCACTCAAATTCAAGCACTGAATATGTGAAAATGCATGGTTAGCTTTTAGAAGAACTGATTAATTTTGTAGTGGAATTTGGTTTCAGCTGTCTGGATTATTGAAAAGTCTCTCTTCACACAAGTGCACAGTAATTGACTCTTCATCAATAGTCAGATGCATTCAGGACCGTATGACATATGTAAACTGGATTAATAACTCCACTGCATTCTAAAAAATGTCAGGAACATATCTGTGGACTAGAAGTTGATTTCTTAGACACCCTTGGCTCATTAAATGTGCAGAGATAACTAAAAAGATAATAGAGGAAAGGAAGAACAAAAGTTTAAAAAGACACCAATGCCCTGTCTACAGAGGATGTTATTAGTATTTATCCATATGTAAAGCGTTTATGGCACTGTGTAGACTTTTTTAAATGGCTGTGGTGCTGTAAGTGTCTAACCCTTAAAATTTGCACAAGTACTGATAATCCTGGTGGGAGATACTCTTGCTCTTATTTGTTCTGCTGTAAATCTAAACTAATCCTCTGATCCCAACTGGAGTTAAGTAGAATCACTCCAGAGCTGATCGAGTATTGTAGACTTGCTCCAATCTCCACAAACACGGGGATATGTAAGCAATGTTTCTTTGCTCATACTTTTGAGTTTATATACAAATAGCCCTAGAAAACAGTTGAAGGATCAGTTTTTTCACATCAGAGTTAATACAGCATGGAAAATAGAGACACCTAAAAGCTATTAATGAGAAGCTGGGGAGGGGACTTTTTAGGATATCAGGTAGTGACAGGACTAGGGGGAATTGAATAATGCTGTAAGTGGGGAGATTCAGACTGGACATGAGGAAGTTCTTCACCATGAGAGTGGTGAGACCCTGGAATGGGTTGTTCAGGGAGGTGGTTGGGGCCCCATCCCTGGAGGTGTTTAAGGCCAGGCTGGATGAGGCTCTGGCCAGCCTGATCTAGTGTGAGGTGTCCCTGCCCATGGCAAGGGGGTTGGAATTAGATGATCCTTGTGGTCCCTTCCAACCCTAACTGATTCTGTGATTGCACATGAATGTTTTTAACATGTATTTTCTCATATATAAACTGGTGAAATGTTTTTTGTGTTTGCTTTTTAACTTGTCTTTATAAATATATTTTAAACTGCGTTTATTCACCAGATGAATCTTGCTTCGCAGAAATTCTGTCTATGACACAATTTTTGTTTTATTTGTATGAGTAAAAAGAGAGCAATAAGCCTAGTAAGTAAAAAGAAATTTTATAGACATATAAGCAGTAGTAGATTAGCTACCTTTAAAAATTGTTATTGGATTATAAATTGATGCTACTGATTGCCATTCACGGTTCAGTGCAGTTATAAATGCAATTACTGAGCTCATAAATTATTTTTATTATAGGTAGAAATCCTTACTGTATTGACAAAAATTTTGGTGGCACACTAATCATCTGGGACAGGATATTTGGTAAGTAAAAAGAAAAGTTGCTCCATCTCATATTTAGTATGATAAAAATATGTATACATTTGAATTTGATGCTTGTTCTTTTTTTTTTTTTTTTGTCTTCTTTCATCAGGAACATTTGAGGCAGAAGATGCAAAAGTTGTGTATGGCTTAACACATCCAGTAAATTCATTTGATCCCATCATGCTCCAGGTGCTATTGTTTGTATCACCAACTCTGGTAGTCACCAGGCACTCACGTTCAAAAGAAACTCTTCTCTTAGTCACAGTTGAGGCCATCCTTGCATTTCTGCACAGTCAGTTATAATGGCTACATTTTCTTCAGTATTTCATTACAAAACAGTTATTTCTGCTCACTGAGCATATGCAGAACTTGTAGTCATCATAAAAATACAGTACAGTAAAATTAACAACTAATTACAATGGAGAGATAAGAAGACCTTGAACTGAATTGTCCATTTCGACATATGCAAAGCAATGTGCTGCAAAACAGAGACTGTATATATATATAATCTGCTGTTTGTCTTCTCTAAATATTGCTATTTCAAAATCTCATGATGTAACTAATATCTTTATGATTTTTATCTCTTCTGTGTATTTGCTATTCAGAGTACTCCAGAATGATTTGTTTTGGCAGCATTATATAGCAGCCATCAACAAACCCACCAGAACAGGCTGAATATAGATTTATATACTTTTTAGTAAAAAAAAACCCAAACCAACAAAACAAACAAAAACACCCAACAAACAAACAACTGACAGGAAAATAAAATAGAAGGCAAGGCACTTATGTGGTGTTTCTAGGATTTATTGCTCCAGGTTTCACTGAAGCTGGATAACAATTCTCTGTGAAAACCTCAGGGACTGAGGAGTATTGAAGTCCCCATTTGCTTTTCCTGAGTGCTCATCCAAGAAGGCATCTCAAAGCATGAGAAATACTACCTGCAGGGGTGTCTGGGCTGAAAGCTGGAAGGATAGCCACAGCCTGTACAGTTATATCCAGTTCAGTCAGATGCTAAGTGATTTAGTTATTGACTATATGTCATGACAAGATCTCAGTAACAAAATGTAGTTTAAAACTACTATAAATGTAGTGGTACAATATACCATTAAATACTGTGGATTGATTACAGGACAGCTAAATGGGCAAAAGTCTTTCTAGTCCTCACTATAAACCAAGGGCTTGATATGGCTCTTGCCTATTTCAGCCAGGTTTTCTCAATTTCTGACTATCTTCAACTATTCCAAATTTATTCTCTTTACAGACTTTGAAAAATCATTGACCTGAGATCTAAAAATGAATAGAATACAATGTTTTATTAAATTTTATTTTGCTAACAATGAAAAATTACCTGCCTTTTTTTTTTTTTTTTTTAAGTTACGTCCCTTGGCTCATATTTGGAACACGTTTTGGGCCACACCTGGATTCTGCAATAAGCTTTCTGTCATATTCAAAGGGCCCGGCTGGGGACCAGGCAAACCTAGACTTGGCCTTCCTGAGGAAATCCCAGAGGTAAATAGAACATGCACAGGCTTTCAGTCTTGTGTAATTTACTTGGACCTCTTAATGATGTTGGATCAATGTTAAAAACTCTACACATGCTATTTTAAATTAGCAAATTATCAGTCATAAAGCATAGGGGAAGATGAAATGGGAACAGAAACTGAAGGAAATGAATGCTTTTGCTGTGCTTTTTTATTATT
This sequence comes from Indicator indicator, assembly GCF_027791375.1. Lineage (NCBI taxonomy): Eukaryota > Metazoa > Chordata > Aves > Piciformes > Indicatoridae > Indicator > Indicator indicator. The sequence goes on along the minus strand of NC_072020.1, from coordinate 22,872,288 downwards.
ATTTGAAGGAAAAAAAGTTTTTTATTTATCTTTTCATTATTAATTTCCTAAAGAGATTTCCAAAATTGTTCTATGGAGTACGAGAGTTTCTCTTTTTCTGTTAGCTGTGAACATACATAGAGAGAGAGAGAGTGAGTTAAACTCTATCTTATTCTAGGTAGTGCATAAGCTTGATAGTGGATTATCTTTGTGGATTTCTAAATGGCCCCTAATCATTTTTTCTGTTTGTAAGTTTAAGGAATACTAAGGAACAACAGGCTGAAGCAGGTCACTGTTTAAGACTATTATCTGTTTTCCTTCATAAAGGTCACTGGAAAAGAAGTCCTCTTCAATCCAACTGTACCAGGTTATCTTAATTGCTATGCAGTTGTACATTTTGCTGTAATATTGGATTTATATACTGAACTTCTTGGTGCAGTGAGTGTAAGTAATTCCTGTTTTTATGAATTAACATCTTATGCTAGCATTAATATGACATACAACATGCTTAAATAATAAAGCATTGAGTCAGCTCTACAGCCTGACTCATATTTTATTTAAACGCTTATAAGTAGAATCTGTAAAAATAATTAGCATAAATGGCTAAATATATATTGATTATATCATGGGTTATATTGATTATTAAACAGTTTTAATAACCATAGTAATCACATATGAATATGCTTAAGCTAAGCAATTAAAGAATAATGAATGTTCCATAGAAGACCTATGAGTCTGCTTCAGTTTTTAGGATCTCAGGAAAAACATATCTTAGACTTGAAACTATGAAGGTTTTAAGATGTCAAGGTTGGTCATATTGTTAGCTACTAATAATGGACAAGCTTTAGAAGGAATATTGCAAAGGTCTCGCAGCACTTGCAGATGGAAAGCTTGGCATCAGCATGAGTTGGGCTGGGTGAAAACAGAGCCAAGTCAAATCTTCTTCCAGTCTCAAACATACAACAGCATTGATACAAATACTGCTAGGAGAGATATGTATTGACCACCTCGTGTTTGGGGTCCCTGATAGCACAATGTGGTTCCTACATGGATAGCTAGAGGTCTATGAGGGTAAAGTAGGAGGCCATCTCTGTCTACAAGAAGCAAGATAGTAATTGCTTCCATGGCTTCACATCCTTCCTGCCTTCTTTTCATTTTTTTTCCTTGAAAAAAATCTTTCTATTTTACTAAAGCTAAAATAGTCTAGTTATGAAGCACCATTTTAATACACATAATATTCACATAAATCACTGTGCCCTGATGCTTTTGCTCATGACAACATATCTGAATCCATCCAAGAGGCAGATTTCTAGAAATTACTCTTTTGCATATCTGACCATGACCATCCATGAAGGAGTCCAGAGGATTGCAAAGGCACTTCAAAGCTCTCAGAAATCTTATCCACATGTTGACATTTTGGTCTTCTGACTCAGACTTTCCTTTTGTGTCCCAGGGCAAGAAGGGCAGGAAAAGGGACTGTACCTGAAATAATTTCTTAGGATACAAAGCAGCAGACTTACAGCAACTCTGTCAGCTCTGCATATACTAGCTGTTACAACCCTTTTTTTCCCTCCCCATTTTTTGCTAGATGTATTGAGTAGCACATCAGACCAGTAGAATGATGCAATTTTTGAGAGAACTTTAGAGTATTTTATGTAGCATTCCTGAATTATAAAAGCTACCTCAAGCATACTCTTCTGGTTAATATTAAGTTATCCTGCACATTGTGTTCACCTCTATAAAGGGTCACTCTACAATTGCAGGGAATTTGAAGATTACTAAGCTATCTGAGGCTAAGTAATTTCTGAGGACAGGAAATTGAGCAAAGGTAAGGAGAAATACCTACAGTGTATGCAAGATATGCATGATAGCAAATGTTCTTATATTGAGAAAAGCCTCTGCAAGATTTTTTTAATTTTAATTTATTCAGGTAGGGATCAAACACTGGAGGTTTTGTTTGGTTGGGGTTTCTTTTTGTTTTTTTTTACTTTGCTGCTGTTGCTTTTAACAGCTAGAAGTCTGTTGATTATTTTTTTTCCTGTTTTATTCATTCTCTTTTTGCCTTTTTCTGGTTATGGAAGGAAAAATGGGTCCAAATTATTTTCTCTGCTGATAACTGCAGCTGCTTAAGAATAAGGGAAGTTGAAAAATGCATCCAAACCCCAAATGATCATTAAATTCTTGCAGTTATGAAGGAAACATCCCAAAGATCCACCACTTACGAACTTATTGTTGATAAACAACTAGAAAATTCTCTGCACTAAACCGCAGGGTAATAAGATGGTAAGGATAAAAAGGGAAGCACAGGGGACTAGAAGCACCTCATCTCAGGACATAAACCTGCAGCGTGGGTGTAGAAAGTGCTGGTCCCAAGGCAAAGTTCCAACATTGCTCCGCAGTACGGTGGAGAAGCTGTCATGAGAAGGAAGTTTGCATATGAATAACTTTCCTTGGCAAAATTCTTTCTTCAATATCAGTTTTCCACTACACTGAGTTATGAAATGTCTATGGATACAACTGGAACTTTCTGTCTGGCTATGAATTATATCATAACTGTGGCATAGCTCCATAAATGGAGAAAGCTAACTGTTTTCCTCATTTTTAGGTATAAGTTCCATTTCATAATAGCCATAAGACAGAGCACACAGCTATTTCATTTCTCAAGTGATTACAGTTGCTCAGTGTTTGGTCTCATGCCCTGTAGAAGTGTTAAATTTCTCTATCCATAAAGAGCAACCATATACCTTCAGTCTGAATGACCTACATTTAACTTAGAAAAAGAGCAAAACAAGAAAGAACAAATACATATTTTCCACAGGAGAAACCATGAGGTGTTTATTTTCTATGCAGTGATCTGCACTATATCCAGAGAATAAAAATTGCTTCTGAGCTCTGCACATCTAGATCTGATACAAAGCTCATTGAAGAAATGGGATTTGGATCTGTCCCAGAGAGAGTGCTAGGAGTGTAAAACTGCAATGCATTCAAAGCAAAAGTCTCATAGCTCCAAAACAAGCATATACCACATAAATCAAAGTGAAGTGTACCTTAAGCACGTTTTGCAGTGTCTTTTTTCGTTGTTGTTGATAGATGCTCTAACATTTACTGTGCTTATAATGCTGTGAATATGCGAGGAGTTTCAATTAAAAACTAGTAAGGGATAAATACATCTCTTGAAAGCTGAGAACACAATTAATATAACCATTCAGTAGAATATCATCAAGTACTGTGTATGGAATATTGCCCAGAATTTTTTTTTTTTTTTTCAATTCTAAGTCAAAATAAATTTATACCGATAAGGACACCTAACAATACCACTTTCAAGGTGTTGTATTAGCATTCTTCGTGATAATGTCAAAAGTGTCTAGTATATGACTTATGAAACATGTTGAAATCATTCCTAGCAGTTCTTTTGAAATGCTGAAAACATCAGGATGAGAAAATGCATCCAAATTGTTCTTCACAAGCGGCATAACAATCTGAGTTCTTTGAAATACAAAGTCAGTTTAGAATATTTTAGTGTTCATCATTTGGAATAATGTATTTTCTTCATTTAAATGAATGTGATTTTGATTTTTTTCTTTTCATTACTAAAAATATCATCATAATTCTGGAGCATTCTATTGATTGCAAAGCCGTGTAAACGTCTTCTGAAATTCTATACCACTCTTCTCTTTTTTTTTTCTTTTTTGGTTGTTGTTGGTTTTGTTTTGTGGTTTTTTTTTTTTTTTTGAGGCTCCAAGGTATTTTTAAAACTTCCAATGAAATAAAAATCCAACAGAATTTTTTTCTTTTTCTGTTTGATTGCAGCCAATAATGACATTGCAGAGTTGTGGCCAAATTGCAATTGGGCAGCCTGCTGCGGTCCCACAGGCTTCTCTGTTTGTACAAATACTCCAGTATAGAAATACTTATTTATTTTATGTATGCATCCATGCATATTATGTTTAAGTGGAATGAGGATGCTAGCGCTAACAAAGGTGTAAAAGGCACGTTCTTTTCGCAATATAACTTGCATTGGGTAGGTTTGATATGTTTAGTGATATAATTCACTGACTATATTGTTAATTTTGGTAGAGTAATGCCTGGAAAATGAATGCCTTAGTTGCCAGCATTCACTTCATAGATTAATACATGTTTGAAAGTAAATGAAAGAATCAAGGCAGCGTGTAACTATGGCACAGGAGCTGTGAAGAGAAAGAAGCAAACTAATAATGCTAAAACGTATATTACATGGCTGGTTTTCTAAAATCTATTATTTCTAAATGTCATCATGGTGTATTTCACCACAAATTTCTTGGTAGCCCTTGATTAGGAGCCCAAATGAGAAAGTATATTTTTTCCCTGTATGTGAATGTGGTGGTTGTATCTACAGTGAAGGGTACCTTGCACCTTCTGCCTTCAAGGTTCCCAGTTAGACTTTATGCCTCACCCTTCACCACTCCAGAAAGCTGAAGACTTGGAAGTGGAAGGCTGCAACACTTCACAAGGGTATTGTAGTATTTCGTGAATCTAATGATAGTGCCACTTTGCAATTAATTGTGATCTGCAGGTTGCAATTCAGAGTTCTCCAGTCCTTCACATTCTGGGCCGCAGACGACATTGCACCATAAGAAGTTTTACAAACAACATGTTGAAAATAGTAGAATATGTGAAGAGAAATAGAAATTGGCGTGAAAAACAGATTCCATAAAATATGATCATACCTGGCTCAGACAGTAGTTATGCCAAAGAAGGTCATATAGCATTTTAATAATTTAAAGAGAAAGGCTTGTTTATATTTGAGTTTGGTTTTCCTAAATTATAGGGTTGTTTCAGTTCAGATTTGCTAATATACATTAAAATGCTATTCCAATTTTTTTCCCTGAAAAAAAATTTGTTTATCACCAAACTACCATTTAGTAATTTCCTTTCAAATTGTAATCTATGTTTTTTTCCTTATATGGTTAGAAAATAAGTGGAGAGTCAAATGATAACCCCAGGCTTCAGTTTTGCACATTCTAGAAAAGATGTTTAAGAGCAGTGTTCAGGGTCACTTCTAAATTCTTGTATCCAGTCTTTTCTATTGCAGAGAGAAATGTGCAGTCTGAATTACAGTATTATAGTATCTCTAATATCAAGCTTGTAATGATTTCAAGGGCATCAATACCACTATAATAGAACAGCAATTACTGTTTCCTGAAAATATGAAATTTTAATTTTTTTCCTACTCCTCTAGAAACTGTTTTCTAAAAACTGTTATTCTGGCAATGCTAAGCAAAGGAAAAAAATGGTAGAAGTTATGAGAAAAAACACCACTAAAATGGGACCCTGAAGTGTCTGCTTTGGAGAAGCGTTTCCACCATCCACACAAATCCAACTGTTGGTGCAGGGACCAAATTTAGCCTCTAGACTTGCAGTCTAGTTAGTGGCAAGAAAGAGAGTCATTCAGAAGGTGCTTTGTCTCCACTGATGACAGAAAAAACTTAGGTGAATAACAGGTTTTCAGGCACTTCAGTAAAGGTAGTTAAAAGGAGGTAGAATGAATCAGCACCTCAATTTTCAGAAGCTGGAGTCACAGAGAAACCCAGGTGCCTAAGACTTAGTGACTGGTTGTCTAATGCTAGCCAGCTCACAAACACTGAGAGCTGAAAGGTGTGAAATCATGCAGCTCTTAAAGTGGAAATTGGAGACACCCTTATTCCTTCATGACAGGTACTGATAAAATTTGTTGTCTTAAACCCATTGCAGGTTAAATTGTGTTCAATTAAGTATTTTAGCCATGTATTGTAATATAGTGGTTACCTAACTTGCTTGAAGGTTGGATGTGATATTCAGTTGTTTTTCCTGCCTAAGTGGGACACAAAACCTTATCTTCATTTTCTCAGAATAGTGCCCTGCCACTGTGGGAATATTTTTAAGGTGCATTCTGTTGGAAACAATGTAAAATCAGACCCATGTAGCCAGAAGGACAAAGTTAAAAAAAAAAAAAAGTTTTAATTCTCTAATTTAGAAGTGAGGACAATCTCTAAGGAGGAAAGTCTTGAATTTCAGTCCTAATTCCCTGACACATACCTTTATTTGGCAAGAAAAAAATAATTGATAAACATATCAAAGCATTTCTGAGAAATTCATGGGTTAGTTTCCTTACAGGTGTGCCAGATCACGTTCTTTGCTCATTTATTGATTTTTTATTTTTTTTTTGTATGACCTAGTTTCTACAGGAAGTTGAAGTGGCAGTTACTGTGGCTAGATGATTACCTTAAGAATAGCTTACTTCTTTTATTAAAATTAGATAGAGTCTGTGCCTGATTTTCTATTAAAAACGTCGCTTCAAACTGCTTCATGTTAACAATGGAAAATCCTAAATTAGGATAACTGTGATTTTCAGATTCTAGAAACTGGAATTTTCAAAACGACCACCCTCAGTTTAATCTCTTACTGGCAAATTTTAAAACCTGGATCTGGAATTTACAAATGTATTCCACCTGATAAAAGCTTTGATGAAGGTTTATAAACCAGATAGAGCATTTTTTGCCTTTTTAACTTAATTGAGAGTCTCAGTACAGAACTGCTATACTGAGTCATTCAAGGGTTTAATACATACCTCAATATCCTGTCTCTTGTGATGCCTGATAGCAGATGCCCACTGTAGGAATATAAGAAAAGTGTAAAGAGTATGATTTCCCAAGGTCTGCTTGTAAGTAAGTAACGGTGGTAATCACCAGCCTGAGGTTTTGTGTTTGTCATAAGGAGGCATGGAACAGATTGGAATATATAATAATGCAGTAATGAGTTTGATCTCTGGTAGAAATGTGTGCAACAGAGTAGCTTGACAGGTGTCGTTTGTGAGAAGTGTGTTCTGGCTTGTAAACCGGTGAGGCTGCTGTTCAGCTTGCTTATTGCTGGAACTGTGTTTTCTTTGTTCAGTAACTGTTAAAGATACCCAAGTAGATGCTTGTGAGTCTACAATAAAAGAAGACAAACTTACCCAGCCTGAGTGTGTGGTTTGATGTGTTTTGCAAACATGGGCACTGTAAGTTCACACAGCTGTAAAACCTGAAAATATCCTCCTGTTGCCTCCCACGCTCACAGATACTTATCTTAGATCTCTTTGAGGGGTATGGGCCACCACCAGAGGAAGGCAGGCATGTCACTGAGTGGGATTTATTGAAATCAGGGTAGATATTAATGGATTTTTATTTTTCCAGTCCTGGCAAACTTGAAGTGCAAGATGCTGTTCATAAACCTTACTGCAATTAAAGCCAGAATGGTTTCCTATAACTCAGCCAGATCCACTACTTTTATTTGGGGCTTTTTGTTGTTTGAGATTTGTATTGTTTTGTATTTTAAATAAAAAAGGCTTTTCAAAACTAATATTTGAAAGGGTGTCAGTGAGGGAACAAGAAAATTGATTAAATGTTTGATTTTTTTTTTTGTAGAATACAAAAAAAAATTAATTAAAATAAAAAAATTGCAGCCTTCATGATTAAAATAATGCCTGTTTTCCTGAATTTTCTGTATATCATTTCAAGGTAAATTTTAAGGACATAAATCCTTATGCTGTTAGTCACCCAAGGACTAGCACACATGTTAATATTTAAAACATTTTAAAGTCTAATTAAAATTCATGGGATGAATTGAATAGTTTTTTTAATTGGGAATGAATTGTTGAGTTGTCATGAAGAAACAAATATCAGTTTTGTTTCTTCTTAAATATGGTCATGCTGCCATATCATCTGTTTTCTTATCCTCACTAATGTATTGGGTTTGATATCCATTAGGATTCATAGGTGACCACTGTAAAGACCTTGTAATGTGAAAGAAAGGGCAGGGCTGCAGGTATTGTTATCTAGAACTAACTTTGTCCCTCTTGGATAAAGGCATAAGGGAAATCAACCTTGAGAAAACAGGTAGTGTAGGAGAGAGTATATTAAATATTATTTTGGCAATACAGCCTTGAGAAAATGGCTATAAGGGTGATTACTCCAGGTAAATGTGCTAACCAAAGGACATGTTTTTGTTGTTTGAAGTAACAAATTACTTTAAAAGCAGACATTAACATCACTCAGTGAGGATGCTTAAGCTACTCTTTTATTAAAACTCAATTTCTCTTCAGAAAACTACTCTGAATTAGTTATTTGTCTGCTTTTTAACAGATGTTATCACAGGAAACTATTCTCCTGAGAATTGCCTTTATCATTCTCTCCCTGACCTCTTTTGGACTGCTTATGGAGAACAAGTAAGATACAAAACATACTGCCTTTTTATGTTTGTTGTTTTTGGGGGTTTTTGTCTCTCATTATGCATTATGTGGAAGTTTTAGGTGTGCCAGAAATTATGAGGGATATAGATGCACTCAGACACATGTATGGCTATCTACTGACTAGAAAATAGCACATAACAAGCCAGCCCCTAACTCCAATAGTGTTCCTGTAGCAATTACTGGCTATATTGTCCCTTGCAGAAAAGTTACAGGATGGGCCAAGTCACCCTCTGTGCTTGTTCAGTCCACATTTCTGAGTATGGGACACTGTCATCCCAGTGAGACCTGCAGGCTGTCCCAAGATGGTTCAAGCTCCAATTGCAACCATATTGTGTCAGTCCTGTGTACCATGCCAGAGGTGTCAGACACAGTTGTGGTATATGAAAAGTGCATAACTGATCCAGAATCATGTGAATGATGGTGTAGACTTAAGATTAAATGTATACAGTACGGTTTCAAATCAGATTGGATCTTGAATGATCCAATGCATGAGATACATACTGGAGACGTAGTTCTTACAGGTACCTTTAACCTACAGACAATTGAATGGCAGCTGCAGTTTCTTACAAAGAAACCATTTCTCCTGCCACAGCAGAAATGTGGAGTAGAAGCATCCTTTGAGATTAAGGTTCCAGTTCCACTTTACACCTGCTGTTCATTATGTTTTCAGAAAGGAGTATCTTTCATGTGTATGGACTGAACAGTTTGTTTTAAGATAGGTAAACATTTGTCAATATGCCAGAGATGTGTATTGTTTAGGGAGTTAATAATGTCCATTTCTGAAAATTTACAGGAAAGAGACTCAAAAAGATTCTGAACTACTTACGCAGCAGTTTTCAGAATTTTATTCTTGTCATTTCTGAGATCAAACCCCGTTTTGTAAGTTCAGATGTAGTTAGTGTGCATATTCTCACCCCCAGCAAATTCCACATTAGAAGCCTGTGTGTGTTCTATAAAAACTAGAAGTTTAAAAACAAGGACCTGGTGTAAGTGCAGGACGTCACAGATTTTCTGCATTCTCTTTCTCACTAAAGTTAACTAAGAAGAAAGGACTGGATATTAATCTGAACTACCTCCCATTTTTAGGCCCAAAGCAAGAATTTTGGAGATCATCCGTTCCTTAGTCTTTGTAGCTGTGTACAAACTTGGCTACGTAAGGAGTCAGTTTTCTTCCTTGGGCTATGCATATGAGGTAAGACTTTGGGTTTTGAGATGTCTGTGCTGATAACTCTAGATTTTTCATCTTTTCAGAAAAAACAAACAATAAGCACATATTTTGCTTCCTTGTTTTTATTATACTATTTGAATAGAATATAGATATTTCTTCCTATCTTGTCATTCATATTTTTATCTCGTTCATTACCTTGTATGTGTAACTTGTAAGAAAATTATTGGGTTTTACTATAGAGATGCCAATTTCCATTTCTTCCAAAATAATGTGTTACTGGCTGTATGCTTTGAAGCATATAACAGAATTGTGTAGCTGAATTTGAATTGATTAACTCATCTTTCATTGGGACAAATCTGAAAATGCTTGGAGGCTGGAAAAATCTTAAGTATCAAGTATTTTGTCTGTACTTATACTGTACCTCAGAAACAGACTTTTAGCCACTGACAAAGATAGGGTACTGGACTAAACAGACCTTTGATCTGATTAAAAATGGTTGATTTTTATGTTCTTAGAGCTTACTTTTATCCTGTTTGTGACTTGCTTTTTAAATCTACCTTGGTTCTTCAGGGCAGCTGGTATTTCATAATAACTCTTACCTTAACTAATGCTGAATCATGAATATGATTCTGATCTGAATAACGTTCCTAAGGTAGCTATTACTAGTTACCAGTAAGGAGAGTTCTCAACAAGATTAAGAGCAGGTTACTAAGACTAAAAGAACCTTTGGGCTTAAAACTAGAGAAAATGAAATAAACCTGTAAGGATAAAGACCAAAACAGAGATCAAAATGGTTCCTTTGACTTTGAAACATCTGCAAAATTTATAGCAGCTTCCCTAATTGGAGGTTTCTGGCAGTGATGCTGATCCTTCTGCCTTTCTAAGAGATCTGGCAATAGGAGAATGAAAAACATCTTATGCTTCTGTGGGTTTTTTTGTCTTTTTACCTGGGATAGGAAACAATCACTACTGCACAATAGTTAAAGCTAGATAAATGCCAATAATCAAGAACTAGTTTGATTTTTTTTTTTCTTCATATTGTTACATTGTCAAAGCTTTGGTGTGTAAATCTTGAAATCTTTTGCTAAGTCTTCCAGAACTCAGCAGTTGTATTGTTTACTGAGTAGATAGGATTGAAGCTAAGACTTCTAAAATTTGTCAATTAATTCTATAGCTCTTAAGATTTCTCAGATTTGAATCGTTTGGGTGTTCTAACTGTATTTGAGGAGAATTGTTTGTCAAAATATGCACTAAAAGAAAAAAATATATCAGATTTTTATTTCTATTGTTTGTAGGGAACCATACATCTATTCTTTTATGAAAAAGAAAATAAAATGAAAGAGTTCTGAATCTGTTCTTTACATATATCTTTCACTGAAATTTTTACTTCACTGCCAGCTTGAGTTCCCCCCTACTGTACTTTCCTATCCATTCTTCTGTCTAATGTTTTTCATTTTATCCTTTACATTATACTTCTCTGTTACTCTTATTTTAGTCAGTTGTTTGGCATTGTCTAGGTAGTCCATTTTTAAAAAGAAACAGGAGTACCTTGCTCATTATTTTCTTTGGAAATAACAAAAGCTGTCTTCCAAGTTGTTTCCTCTCAGTGAGACCAGAATATATAATGCTTTTGAGTAATGCCAATATGTCAAGACTAGAGACTTATATTTTATCATAAATCAACAGGTTTGTGATCTTAATAGCTCTTATTATCATAGAATAATAAAACAGTTTGGGTTGGGTGGGAATTTTAAAGGTCATCAAGTCCAACCGCCCTGCAGTGAACAGGAATAACTTCAAAGTAGATCAGATTGATCAGCGTCTCGTCCATCCTGGCCTTGAATGGTTCCAGGAATGAGGCACCTACCACCACTCTGGGCAACTTGGGCCAGTGTTTAACCACCTCCATTGTAAAATATTTCTTCCTTGTCTCTAGTCTGAATGTTTGTGAATAACTTCAAAGGGTCCCTCATTTTGATAGAAATGCTCCACTTTTGCTCTCAGTGCATTATACAGTTTCTGGGTTCATGGCAGGATTGTTCCTGTGGGTGGTAATAGTTGTAGGGGGATTTATTATAAAATTCTGAACAAAGGGAAACTGCCAGAGATTTGTCAATTCATGTGGAAAAGTCTTCAAATTTTCATGTTTTAGCTCAATATTAACCTGATTATTTTGAACCAGCAATACTAGAAAGCATAATAAATAAATAAGAAAAAGTTTTATCAAAAATTAGGTCTAAAATTTGTCCCAAAAAATGTTTCTTTTTGAAATTCAAGCATTCAATATCCTTCATATTCTAGATAACTTTAATCTCAAGATGTTCAAGGTGAGGCTCGACAGGGGTCTGGGTATACACTGAGATGGCTCAGAGTTTATCACATTTGCCAGTACCAGGACTTCTTTTTGATTTGAATAGCCAACCTAATGAAGTATATGGATGTCCAGAGGAAGGCCGTAAAAATGATCAGAGTGTTGGAGCACCTCTGCTACAAAGACAGGCTGAGGGAGCTGGGGGTGTTCAACCTGGAAAAAAGGGGAGACCTAACAGCAACCTTCCAGTAGCTGAAGGGAGCCTACAAGAAGGATGCAGAGAGACTGCTTAGAAAGGCCTGCAGTGATAAGACTATTCTATGATTCTATGATCTCACAAGCAAGTCTTTTTTAAATTTCTGCCACATGTGTCCTAGTAATTTTTATCTGCTTGCTTCTTAACTTCCTTTGCTCCGTTTGACTTTCAAATCCACTTACAGTTTTTGAGAGGTGTAAATTAAGACATTTATTTAATCTTTTGGTTTGCCTCATGTAAATATTCCATCTTTAACATACATCTAGATTTAAGTGACTTTGGGTTTTTCAGTGGTTTATTTCCAGTACTCATAATCTGTAATATACTGAAAGAATGTCCTCCTTACATCATCATCTTTATATGTTATCAAATAATGAATTCTTTAGTAATCCAATATTCTTGACTAATAGGAATTCATGCACAACATGACACAAGAATTTCTGTTGACTTGGAGTTTTTATGTCTATAAATTACACCTTCAGGGAACTTAGGGGTGAAGGAAAATGAAATTCAAGAGGCATGATGGCACTACTCAGTGTTTCTAGAATTTAACAACTAATTCTGTCCCAGCATTCCTAAGTTAAAGGTGCACACTGTAGCAGGCAAGTGCAAGACTGATTTTGCCAACAGCATGTTGAATTGTCAGTGAAAAAGTATGTGACTCCTGTCTATGCATGTTGGGTTTTTATGTGATTGTTTCGTATGTTCATATTTCTCACTATAGAACCAGTAGATAAGAGTTCAGAAGTAAATACCTTGCAGTACTATTTGTAGGGTACTCTATCTAGCAAAAAATAGGTAAATTTAAATGCACATTCCTGCGTTTGGCTGACAAGAAGGTATGACAATTATCAGAAACTACCGCATGGGAGAAAGGCCTTCTGGGTGAAAATGAGAAGGAAAATACAGAAGACATGAGAAAAAAACTGAGGAGCAGTGAGAGAGAAGAGGAAATAAGAGCAAGCCTCTCCCATTTTGCCATTATTGCAGGTGGATGTGATAAAAGCAGCTAAGGACTGCAATTCCAGCAGGAAGGTAATCCTGCCCTCTGGGTCCAGCATCTTACCCTTGCTGTTCGGGTAACTAGGTTAGCCAGCTGGTTAGCAGCCAGAGATTTTTCTTCACATAAGTGATGCAACTAGCTCTGGAGCTAGAAAGATTCCTAATACTGAGTGTCAGTGAAGGTGAAAGTAAAATGAAGTTAGAGATGTGTAAGAAAGGACTTCTGATTTTCCTGAAGCTGCAATCTTAATATGGCTGTTAACTGTGTCAACAGTCTGTTAAGTACAGCAGTGGATCTATTGACACTTTGATGTTGTGTTACCATCTTTGATTCTGTATGAAAATTATGATATTCTCTGATCATTTAAGATATTTAAAGTTCTCCCTGCTGTATTTGAAATTCTTCCATAATATACTCCTGAGTGGTATCTCCTGGTGTCCTTTCCTTTTCCAAACAAGTCAATAATTTAAAGTTATCAGAATTAGAAAAGTGACTTTTTTTTTTCTTGTAGAAAGTGCATGTTTCTCATTTCCTGTTCATTGTGTATGTATTTCATATGGATGGTTAGTTGAAAGAAGCAGGATGGGGTTGTGGGGTTTTTTAAGAAAAACAGAGGTGATGTTTGAGGAAATTTTTAGATCCTAAGAAAATGGTTTCTTTGATTGAGGTCACTGAAAACCTTGTGTTAGGGGTAGAGATATATTTTGACTGGTTATAGACAGTAAACTGGGGATCTAAAGTGTTTTTGATTGAGGATCTCTGCTCCCACAACCTATACTAGTTAGTTTTCTTTAGGCTGATTACTTCATGCCTGTGAAATGCGATAATCACATGTATTACTAAAGCCAAATCTGTCACACCGGGCCTGGAGCCTCCTAACCACCTGCAGGTAGCAGAAAACATTGCTTGAACATTCAGTTATGTGACAGTTTAGCAGGCACGATATGTAAAAATAAATCTGTGATGATGGTGCACCTCTTCAAAGTGTTTCCATCCAACGGCTCTGGTTTGGCATGGAGCAGCATATTCCATGAGCTGATTTTGGTCAAGCATTGGCTGTTATTTGAAAGCAGCACTAATGAGGAGCAAGTAGAAATGAAAGTCGGTGACATGTTATTGGAACTCTTGTCTTAAATAATTTCACCAACTCTCATCACAGCTGCAACTCATACTGAGAAAGATTCTTAAACTAAAGGAACTAGGAGTGAGTAACCTGGAGGAGGAAATTACAGATGTCTATCTTGATATGCTTCTTTACCTTTTACCTTTGTTTCAGCTAAAGCATTGTCTATGGGAATAAATCTGTTCACTTAGGCTCCTCCTGCCCTGCAGTTTCCTGGGTTGCCTGGCTGTGAAAGCATTGGCAGGCATGTATTCGTTTACGCATGGGAAGGCCAAAATCTAGGATGACTTTCATTGAGGAAAAGAAAGAAAAAGAGATATTGTATACGTGTGATACTTTGTGTGACTAGCTTGTTTTCTATGTGGGCATATGGTGCCTTAGAAACATGACCAACTTTGAAAGTCAAATAAGCTCTTGTGTTGTAGGATATAATTCAGCCCTTAAGTAATGAAGGCAAAATTAACCTTCATTATGGTCAAATTGTTTATTTACTCCTCCAAAGTATGTAAACCTGGTAGATGAAGCTGTTCCAGACGTTTTTGGAAAGTGTTCTGTACCAAATAAACTGCTTCTCTGATCTTTGGTGCACTTCAGGTATTTCGTACAAGTATGCCAGCTAATTTGTCTGCATAAAATGTATAATATCTCTTTATTAAAGAACTGATTTGCACTGCATTCTGTATTCCACAGCAGTCCCTCTTAATGTGATATATTACCACACTACTTATTTCTCCTTTCATCATACAAAGACCTCGTTTCTTACTGTAATTTACCAGCATTGGAGTACTGACCTATAAGTACTAAGATAAAACAAACATTTACTCATAAGAACTTATTTCCACATCAATGATAGTTTTCTGCTCTGGAGCATTTTTTCTTGGGCCCTTGTTACGATCATCCATGCTACATTTCAAAGAGGAGCATATCCCCTATTTGGTTTTCATTAAGGTGAAAGTTCCATGTCCTGTGCTGTGATTTACAGCATCAGCATTTATGCAGTCTCTGTGCTCTAGCTAGATTGGCTGGGCATTCAAAATGTATTTTAGAAATGGAGCTGGGGATGGAAGGAAACTCTGCTGCCTTATGATAAAAAGCCTTGTCAACACACATGGAATTAAACAAACACAAGTTGTAATCTGTATTTTCTGTGTTACCTTCATTGAGAAAAGTCCACTATACCACGTGCTGTATCTTGGGGACTGGACTTTTAATATTCTTGATGACTGCCCTAAGGGGAGTAATGTCCCTTAGAAAAAGTCACAGTAAAATCTGGCAGTAGATTAAGTTAGTTTCCACCTCAGTGTGACAGCAGAGTCATTACTGATTTTAGACTTAGCCAGTTTGAGAGTCGGCTTCACCACCATCAACTAAAGACTATGATGTATGGTTCCAGATGCTCTGGCCAATTGACCGTAAAATTGCTCTGCATTTCTGGCAGAGCAGCCAACTGGAGCTTTTAAAATCTCCCCTCACTGAGCTCAACACCCTCCCCCCTCTGCTTAAAAGCTGCTCGTTATTCTTCCTCTGCCTGCTGATCTTAGCAAAAGAAAAACCTCTGGAATCAATTAGAAGTGTCTGCACTTGATGAGATTTGCACGTGAGTTTGGAATTGCTAGGCTTTGATAGTGTCAGCCAACAGCTGCAGTTTCAGGTGGTAAAATGGGGGAAAGAATTTTCCAAGTTTTATTTACAATCATAAAATTAAACAAAAAAATCAAGACCATCTAATGTGTTATTAAAATGAAGCCTGAACTGGGTTATATATATTTGTCTAAAAGAAAAGAAAAAAAAAGCCAACAAAAAAAACCCTAGTGTTTTATTATCAGGATCTTATCAATTACCTTGCAATTATTAGGCTGTGTAGAGTGGCTGTAATAAAATGCAAGCTATGGTCTGTTTGCTGTAGTTTTAACTATGAAAGAGGCATCTGCTATTACTTTTGTCACTTTAATTGCTTGACAAGACAAGGAGGTAGTCATACTTAATAGAAATCAGAAGCGTGCAGTCAGAGATGAAGCAAAGATGATTCCCTGAAGGTAGAAAATACATACTCACATACACTGTCTGAAATTTGTGTTGTTCTGTCAACATTCATATTGACAGTTGTACAGTTTCTTTTCTAACTCTGCACAGCCTAAAGCAGTCAGAGATTGGCTTGTACCTTTATGCCTTTTTAAAGATAACAGCCATGCCAAGTGAAATTATTAATGTTTAGTTACACATCTGAGAGGGTCTTTGCAAAAATGAAACTACCATTTCACACACGTTGGTACCTATTTCCATTGCAGACCAGTTTGTTTCATAAGTCAAAGCACAATTTTTCTCAAATCCAGTAATGCTACGAACACCACGAAACTGCATTCTTTTCTACACCATAATAACACATGGGTAATAGACATCTCCATACCAATGAATTACTGCACTGGTATTAATCTCTGGTGACAACTGAGATACTCCACATGGGTAGATGTTTCTGTCTGTGTAATTGCAGTTCCAGTACCAGTGTATGAACTAACAACTTTTTTTTGGTCAATTCTCAAATGCATGGATTTGTTTCATACCTAGATGTCTTCTGCAGAAGTAGTACTGTTAGGAAACCAGCAAAGTAATTTTTAATTTAATTTTTTTCTCGCTTTAAAGAGCTTCAAAAGGTACATTCAGTGAAGGAGTGCTCAGTACTGCCTTGTTTGCAGTATTAGTCATCTGTGTAAGCACAGAGGCTCCTCTGCATCGCAGCCCCGGCGTACACTGGAGTGGGAGGTAGGCGTGCAGACAGGCCCGTGCCGCTTGGATTCTCTTGGAGAGGTGCAAAGGCAGTTGGAGCAGACTTCTGTTTCCTATGCGTGACAGAGCCAGCGCTAGCCGATCAGTTTACACTCATAAATTTTATGTTCAAAGTTGATTTAAAGGTATAGTATAAAGCACATTGCTAAGAGTCAAAGGCAAGGGTAAGATGAGTGATTACTGCATCCTGAATGAAAGACACTGGCTTACTTGCTGAGATTTCCCATCTCTACACACATGGTGTGGGGTGAAGCAGAAGATACTTTCTGCATCCCTCAGACTGTGTCCCCCAGCCGTGCTGAGCACTCCAGAGCAGGAAGCCTTCCAGCCCCTCTGTGGCCTGGCTGTCTATAGCCTGTCAAGCTCACCTGTATATATGTGTTTGTTAGGGCAACCTGGAATGCAACATCAGTAGACTTCTTTTCAAAATCAGACAGACAACCACCAAAACTATTGCAACTGGCAGGTGGGAATTGTCCTAATCTTAAAGAGAGGAGAGGTGTAGCTGCGTTCCCAAGGCTGTGAAGGCAGATGGCTTAATTTGAATTTTAGCCTCCATATGACAGGCAGAGGGATTGAATTAGCTTTTAGGAGATGACAGCTTTAATTAAGCTAGCTATTTGTGATGTGGAATAAATCTGAGTTTGGCAAATACAAGGTGACCACAAAGAACCAGCCAAGTATTTAAAGTATTTTGGTTATTTTTGTCTTGCAAGATATAAAAAAAAAATATGCTCCAATTGTAAAAAAGGCATGCAGGCATGGGTTACCCAGTTTATACACCTTGCAAGGGAAATGGAAGTTAAAAAAGTGTTCTTTCCAGAAATGCCCCTTCTTGCTACTGCAACATAGCAACTTTGAAAACTCAGCTTTTCTGGAACAGAAAGTCTGTGTGGGACCCACGGAATCCAGCTTTAACAAAGGTCATTGGAAGGGCAAGTCAACACCTGTATTTAGGAAAGCAGAAATTAACTCAGAATATTCTACAGTTTATTTTATTAGAATTTATGATTGAAAATAACAAATTTAAATTTTTGGAAGCTTCTTATGAGCAACAAAGAAAGAAGAGTATGGTAAAAGTCGAGCCTCTGTGCTTCTACTAGCAGCACCTGAAATAGCCACAGAGACTGAAACTAGTTCATGACATCTGGGCAATTGCATGCTAAATTCTAACCAGCCAGTGTCTCTTGTCTAAAGTGGGCAATAGATCAGTATGATAACGGCTTGATTTTATCTGTGCTGTGATTTATTTTATTACTGCCTCGTTAAATCATTCCTTTGCACAAGTTCTGTTTCCTATGATATTTAGAGTCAGAGAATATAGAGAAGGCAACAATGCTGCATTTATTTTTATATTTGGGTATTACGTAAGGCAAAGAGAATGTTTCAAAATTTCCTTCTCCTGCCAATGCCAAATAAAAATTGCCTGATGAAAGAAGATTAGCAAATGCTGTGCTTGACAACTGATTCCCAAATGCAGAACACACAAAATGCTTTGTATATTTGAAAGTTGGAAATAGGTGTTGTGGGAAAAAAAGTCCATGTAAATCTCTAGTTATCACTTGAAACTAAAGCAAAATAATGCAGCAACCCCCTATGGAGTCTGGGAGTGATCACATCTGTCCTGACAGAATTTGTTTGGTTTATCTTCATATGGAGCCTATGAAATTTTTGGAATAGGATGTTTATTTTGCTGATTGGAAGCTAATATACAGTTGAAAAGGTCTGGTTATATTTTGAAAATTTAAGATTTTATGGAGAAAAGGATGCTGTATTTTGTCCTTAGCTATTACCTATTGGCTGTTACCTCTATTATGCACATCTGCATATGACTATAAATCTCTAGATTTATTTTTCATCCTGTTTGCTTATGTAAATTGGCTACAAAGAATGATCAATTATTAGGAAACAGTTAAAAGTGGTGTTTAAGCAGAACTTTCATCTGGCCATTAACTGCATTGTTTTATATCTATATGTCTCCATATATATTTCCACTTTCTTTTGTCTGCAAATGCTCTAGTTCAGTGTGATATCTTATGGCAGATACTGCCTTTCGTGCATGCATAAAAGGGTCTGCCTCACCTCTGTGCACTGTATAAACAGTGCCATCATCCTAGTTAAATTCCTGGTCACTTCATTCCTGACTTTCAACTGAAGCCTGTCAAGCAGTTGCCTGGTTTAGAAAACTTGGGGGATTTATGCATTCACGTTTTTTGAAGTGGTCTGTTGTCTTCAGCTGAGTACCTTTTTGTTTCACTTTATGGTTGGTTTTTTTCCCCTCCCCACTATTATAAGAACTGTCAAATGCCTTAAAAACAAATATCTAATTCAAACTTCTCCTCTTAAAAGCAGAAGTCTTCTTGCTGTAAGTTCATTAACCTTGAAATGACACAATTTAAGGAATAAATTGATAAAATTGTCCCATCTCTGTTTCCAAGAGCAGAGAGACATTAGTGGATTTCTCAAGAGTGGCTGCTGCTGGAAGTAAGCAGCTTTCCATTAGCAGTGGGAAACTGAATATTTAAAATAAGCAACCTATCAAGTCTTAACACTGTCCTTGGTATCTGAAGAATATTAGCCCCTGAAATTCAGATCAGCTGTTTCACACTGCTTTTTTTTCTGTCATTATATATTACTCAAGGGTGGCTCACTTGAAACAGATAGATTATTCCAGAGTAAAAAAATTCTCAGTTAGAGGATCCATGAAGATCATAGGAAATCCTTTCATAGTTTGAAGGATACCTGGGTTCATCTATGTGAGGAAAAAATAAATATGCTTGTTTTAGATGTGTATGTAGTTCATAGCTATCAATAAATTATATCAAGGAACAAGAAACAAATGTAACTAATAGCATGGCATATTCATATGTAATTCTATAGTGTTACTCTCATTAAAAAAAATATTTAATAAGTATAATTTCATAGCTTTTATTGTTTTAATACATTGATAATACCTTAACTTGATGGTTTTGAGTATCTTGTTGGACTGTTTATCACCTTCTAAGTACTTAGTAAGTTATGACAAGTTCTTAGAAAAGTCTCAATTGATTAGATGAGTCAAATCTAATCCTTGTAACAATGTAAAACTGACAAGTTCTGCTCCTGGCTAGTGGAGAGTTAAGAAAGAGGAAAACAGGATCTTTAGTGGATCCAGGTTATTTTTTTGGCTGTGTAAACTCTGTGGCTTTCAAAACTTGTTAGCATCAAATAAAATCAAAAGCATCAGATTGCAAAACTAACAAAAATAAGACCAGTGAAAGCAGCATGCAAGTAAAACTGGTCCATTTTTCTTGGACAATCCATATAAAATCTGCCCAACCAACTACTTTATTTCCTCTACTGTTTTATTTTGATCTTTGTGGAGGTCAAATTACATGGTCTTCATGATTTTGTTTTGCCTTGTAACGTGCAGTAATCCTTACTATTAAACTCTACCAAAAAAAGCACATTGCAGCTGTAAAATCTGTGTTGTTAAACTGTACATATTTGGGCATAGAGGCCAGTAATTTCAAAGAACCCATAATACATTTAGCACTAGATATTCTTATATTTGGAATTGTTTGTGTGTGGAAAAATGTTTGCCTCTTGGCTTAGTTTGACTTTAGAATGTAAATTTTCTAAGGAAAATTGTGGTTGAAAGTTGTGTTGTTAGTTTAATTTCAAAGAATTGGAAGCTGTTCTTGATACCTTTCAAAACAAATAAAGGTAGATCTGCTCAATACCTGTTTGAAGAAAATTCAGCTGTGTCACACTTCTGCCTTCAGTGCACTTCTCTTTGGTGGAAGGGCTTGGAAATTAGTGACTGTCTACTGTATTGTCAAAGGCAATATTATTCTTAGCCACATTAAAAGCAGAGTGAAATGAAATGGTTGGGGAGGGGAAGGCGGACATGACACTCTCCAGTCCATACAGGGAACAGCTAGTCCAAAGGGTACCTGTAACTGTCTGAGAGAAAGTTAGGGTAAGGATGGAAAGCAGGTAAGATCTGTACATTCTCCCAAACTCTAATTATTACTTTCTTTATAAATTAACTGAATGATAAGCAGTTCTGTGAACCCACCCCTGCAATACTCTAAAATTCAAACTTTGAGTGGGAAATTAGAGAAGAGCTTTGGGTTTATTCAGCATTATCTGCATAGCTTATATTGTATCCTTCCATCCCAGCTGTCCTGATTTTTAAAGTATTCAGTCATGTCCTTGCAGACAGTTTATCTCTTTGTAGTTTGGGGACAAACTTTGAGGTACTGTGGTTGCATATACTACAGGCATATGCCAGTTTTAGTTGCCTGGTGCTCATGAGTTCCCGAATCAGTAATTTAACCTAAAATGGATTCCTGTGTTGTTGTTTTGTCCCAAAGGGCAGAGGAGACATTGCTATTATTCATTAGCAGAGGTTTTGTCCCTTAAGATTGGTATGAAGTCATCAAAACTACAGATTCAGCTCATGTTGTACTAATGCCAGGCAAGCATGCTGTATGACTTTTCCCCACCATCGTTTCCCTATTATGGTTAATGCAGTCCATCTTACTGAAACCAAAAAGCTCTTGCCAGTACACCTCTTAAATTATTCTCAAGCTGCCAGCTGTGCCATTTGACTTTGATCCTTTCTTTCATGGTAATTGTCATGCTGAAATGTAAAACTAAAATATATTCTGCACCAAGTGCCACCTTTTCATACTTGGGGAGGATATTAATCTTCATGAGATTTCTGCAGATTTTACATGCTATTAATAGCCTTCTCTATGTACTATTGCTGCCATCAAGTGTAATTATATAATTATGCATGTGCAACTATTCATGTACAGTAATTTTTAAGGAATGCCAGCTCTCTGGAGCTCATTCTCATCTAGCATTTTCATACTGCTCAGCTTAAAAATAGCACTTAGCATTACATGAAAAGCATGAAACACCTCATTGTTTTATTTTAATGGGAGCTAAAAAATTTGAAAAACTCTGTTTGAAGTACATTGCTGAACAGAAGAACAGGTTGCCTTCTTATTAGGTGAAATTTGGTAGCTTACTGACTTGCTTCCCTGTTTATTTTGCCCTTGCTGTTAAAATAATTAAGTAAAAACAGTCCAGTCACTAATGTAAGTAAATCTCTCCATTAGCGCAAACAATTATTGACACCTTACGGGTGTTGCTACATGCTAAGAAAAACAGCTTTAACATTTTCTTCTGGCTGATTTGGTTAAAAAAAAAAAAAAAGCTTTTCAAATATGAACATTTGTGTTATTTCTGTTTCAAAACATTTTCATCTGTTTGTTTAGTGCTTTAGGAACCTCACTGTTAACATTTGAGTGGTTTTGAACTTCGTTGTAGTAAGGAGGTTCTGATGCACCTTGCTGTCCATTCACTGTACAGTAGCAAATCAGTATTTTAATGCATTAATGAGAGGCTGGACTGCAAGTAGCAAAATATTTAGTCACTACAATCACTGTTTAAGACATGCTGCTTGCTGCTTAAGAGTAAATATTTCTTTTATTAGCTCTGAAGTCAGGTTAGTTGGTATCCAGGCATTCTAACAGTTCAAGGTACTGTCAAGTCCCAGGACAAAAATCATAGTCCTGCTTCCAGGCACACACAGTGTAAACAAGAGATTAAAGGCAGTAGATGAATGTGGACAGGTATTAAGACTACTGAAGGAAACTCACAAAATATTTCTATGAAAATTGAGTATATCGATAATAGAAATTAACAGAATTAGCTCAGGTAAGAGAGATATGCCCAAGGGGTCCTTAAAACATTGAAAATGAGCTTACTTTTTAGAAGGGAGCCAAAGGAAATGTACATAGAGGGGAATGACATAGCCAAAGAGACAGCTATTAGTTCAGTAGCGTTTTAGGTGGAAATCAGTGAAGTTTTGGAAGAGAGATTTGCTATATCGAAGACATGAGAAGGCAGGGGCCTGGATAAGAATCCTAGGTGCTTGAAGAATTAAGACTCAGATGTGTCTAGGAAAGAATCTGCACATGTGGATGTGGGGAATCTTGGGAGAGATGAGAATTGAAGATGATTCATAAACTGTGATAGTGATATCTAGAATCATAGGGAAAGAAAGAGGCAAAATCAGTTGGAAATGGAGATAAATAATTTAATAATTAAAAAATAAATAAACTATATTTAACCTAAGTGGACAGTAAGATGCACAGTAATATTGGGAAGGGTGCAATTTAGTTGGTGGATGCAAGGGACAACACTTGGAGGAGGAATTGGGATCTGCAGAGAGCTGACAGAAATATTGTGGGGGGTAACAGTATCTAGAGGAATGTAAAAGCAAAACAAGGACTTGTATCTGAGCTCCATATGATGGCATAAAATCCTAGTGTATCTACTGCACTCTGTATAATGATATAAAATGAACTTCATTTATATGAGATCTGCACAATAGAGCTTTTGAGTAAAGAAAAAAATATTTTATTTAAAGAAAAATATCCAAATATACAACAGATGAATAGATTGATCCTTGCTGAGTTCATGTAATGAGACTTTTTTTGTTATTGTTAATGAGCACATGAAAATGTATTTTTCTGGCAACTGGGACCAAATGTGATCCCTCATCATGCAGTAGTAGAGTGCTCTGGTAGTATAGACTTTAGCAGTATTGGAGAGAACTGACTGAGGATTCTTCTGTGATGTTAACAATTGTTCAGCCACCAATGTGTTCTGCAAAAACAGGAGTAAATTGAACTAGTACTGAAAGTTCAGCAAACAATGCTAATAACAAATAATAATAATAAGAATTAGAGATCAAGGTGCTAAAAAGGAGTTAAATCTTTGCCATTTCCTGTCCTGGCTGGTGCATACAAGAACATAGTCTTTAGTCTGGGCACAACATCGTTATTAGCTCTCTTCATATGGAAAAAGAACCTCATATATACTAAGGTTTATTTTAAAACATTTCAGAAAAGAAGAACAAACCCTACAGTAAATCTGAAATAATATATGAGTAACAACGAAGAAAAGTTTCAGTAAAGAGCTTCAAATAACTGAAGTGCTAGTGAGACATAAGGGACACCGGAAGACTTTATGTCAGGAAGAGGTGAGAAAAAGTAAAGTGATGATGTTGTGAGAAGGGATGTAACAGAAGGAAAAGAAGGAGATATGAAAGCAGCCCGATTTGTAAAGTATGGGGGAAGATGTTATGGAAAAAAAAACATTTCTAAAGGGTGTTGCTATCATGTTTTGAGAAAACAAACATTAATAGCTATTCACTGGGTTGTTCTCATGTAGTTCTAATAGATGAAGTTAAAATTAAAACTACACAACTGCTTGAAAAGTTTCAGTGCAGCAAATTTGGCACAATTTTGATTAAGTAAATAGCATTCTGAAGTGAGAATATGTAATTCTCTAAGCAAGAATATGTATAGGCAAACATCGATGGTGAAAGTGGTCCACATGCGCCTTCTGAACTGTTTTTATTCTTCTAATGACTATAATCCAGTGCATGATTTGGGACTGGCCTGGAGGATCTACCCTGTCTGAAGGTAGCTCTAAGGTTTAACTATGATGAATACTACTGTTAATTTTTTTAATATTACTATTAATTTAACTATGAATAGATACTACTATTTTCTGCATTAATTTAGTATATCCATACCTTTTCAGAAGGCATTATACATTGACTTCCATTTAAACAGATTATATAACCCAGCTGAAATTATTATCTTGAAAAGCAATGGAGCAGAAAAAGGCCTAGATGTGAAGTTTTGCATGTGATACTACTGTTTTAAATTGCCATAGTACATACTTCATGTGTTAGTGAAAAACATAACTTGGGAGTGTTTGCATCTGACAGTGATCTATTTTAAGTAAAAGAAGAATATTGTTTAGGTGCTAGTGAGAAGTGTGAATATTGTGATTGGCTACTGCACAGAAACTTGCAGACAGGTAATGTGTGGAGAGCAAATGAATTGCTACTGTGTAAGCTTAAAACTGTAGATGCAAAAGCTAAAATAATATTTACCTATACATGGTATAATGAATCTTTATTGGCAACTGGTATTCATGGGCTATTTGAAAGGTGGTATTGGCCAGACACAAGTTCCTTGGCAAGAGATCTTGCCTTAGTGTATATTTGCAGAGCCTGTCTGCATAAGGATGCTGGCAGGTTTACCCTGATTTCTATTCCAGGTGACAAAGTTCTATCCAAGCGTATGAGTGATCAAATATTTTCCACTGGAATCTGGGCACTGTAAAATTTCTGAAGCTGAGTAGAAAAATTGCAGGATTTGCTTAAACTATAATAGCATCTGCATACCAGTCTGGCAGCAAAATATTTCCACATAGAAACATAAGGGCAAACTGCACTGAATTGAACTAAGCATTTTTCTGGAAGACTGATGGGATTTTATTGCCACTTGTCATTGGCATCTTCTCTTAACCCATAAGCTGTAATCACCAGAGTCTTCAGTTAATTTCTGTGTGAAAATGAAGCAAACGTGCCCTAACTTTATCTACCAAAGCAAAGAACTCAGTCCAAACCAGATGAAAGCTATACCATAACCACGTTAGCTTATTTTTTTCCGATGCAAAGCCAATTAAGAAACAGAACAGTTTCCATTAGTTTATTTGTCTTTCCTGGAGCAATTACAATTGCTAAACTTTCCTAAACTATACGAATGTGGAGTCTCTCCTTGTGACAGGTTGTTTAAATTTATAACTGAAGCTAGCATTTTCATCTCCAATAAAAGCCAAACAGACATTTAATTATGGTGCGTGACATTTCTGACTAAAATAGAGCCAACAGAGCCTGTCAGACAGCCCTCATTGTTCATGAATTTTGAACGAATTGGGGATCTGTGAATTTATAGCCAGGTTTTTCTCTACTATTGTTTAAAATAGCACACATGGAAAACACGCCATGGGTGTGTTGTAATTCAGCTTTAATGATGTAACACTTGGTTTCAGTCAATTGTTGGAGGATTGCAGTAACACTGGTTTAGTGCTTCAGACATTGCATGTTCCTTAGCAATTATAGTCCAGCTTTCAATAATGGCTGTTGGCGGGTTATCCACAAGTGAAGTCATAGCAATTTTGAAAAAGAGCTAATAAAAATACACCTGCCTTGTAGTGGAAAACGAGCCTTTAATATCTTTGCTTTGAAGTTGAGTGAAGCCCACAGCATTAACTAGCAGATACCAGCATTATGATGCAGTAATCCACTCCCCCAGGGGAACTCAGGGGATTGAAGTATGAAAGGCTACTATTTTCTAGTCACGTATTTTTCAGTCACTATAACATGATGAAGGAAGAACAGGAATAACGAGGTGATAATAAAAACTGGAAGGGGTGTTAGCTATAAAGTTAAGAATATCCAAAGCCATCACCAAACTGTAGTTCAATGATGCTTCAACTTAAGTGATGTATAATGAATCAGTTGTTAGTTTTACTGCAATTACTTATTTAAATACACCCATTCCACTTTTTGTTAGGACAATATAGGGACTACTAAAACAGCATTTAAGATTCTTTTTTCCTTTTTTTTTTTTTTTTTAACACAACTTCTCAGCTTTCTATTCTATTTCTATTCTGGATCAGTTTAGCTTTTGACAGCATTTTTCACAGCTACTGAATATATGCACCCATTAGTAATGCTTAATTGATTTTCTTCAGCAAAAGATCTAGGGTGGATTCCTTTTGTCCTTTTGTTAAATTTTCTTTTATATTCTCTCCTGATATACATCATATGTGTTGAATTCTTTTTTTATTTTATGAAGCATGTGTGGTTACATCCTGGTGGCATGTACAGTCAAGTTATATCTTTCTAGAGCAGTTATAAGCACCTATTTGGAAGAAGTGCAAGAAAATATATTTTCAGTAAAAATGGTGGGAAAATCTAACCTCTTAACTTCTAAAATGAGAATAGGAACTTGGAAGGTCTATGTCTGTCTGTTGCTAAATTAGTGACTGCTTAGGCAGATGACAGAATCTTTCTTTCTGTTAGTTTAACTAAGTGTAAGATGCATCCAAGAATGCCCACATTATAATGCCATTATTTGGTATGATTACTGTGTTTGTAAAGAGCATCTAGAATTACACTATAAAAGACCTTAAGCAACTGGAAGTGAAACTGTTGAAGGAAACACAGTACCCTGTGTTCTTGTGTCCATTCTACACAAAACTTTATTGTGCAATTCTATCATGGAGACAGCTGTCCCAGTCTTACTGTAGAGAGCATGCCTGAAGAAATATTAAGCTAGGCTTGCAATTTGTCAATATGACATATTATGGAACTGTTTTGCAGTCACTGCTGGTGCAATTAAGGTCCAAACTGAAAAAAAAAAAATTTTTTTTTGTATGGGTATATACACAAACAGGCTTCTTATTGTAGTGGGAAGGTAATGCAAAATAAAATGATTTGTACATTTTTAGCACAAATAGATGAGTCTGGAAATTGGCACAGCTACTTCCATATTAATCACTAGATATAATTTATGGAAGGGTAATAATACGTGGATAAGGAATTTGTCTGCAGCCCATAGCACCTCAGGAACCCACAGATTACAAATCCTACAATTAAACATTCAGTTTCAGCTCTAGTAGAGGCTCCTTTTTAAAGTAAACAGAATTTGAACTGTATACCTTCAGGGCTGGATGGTGCTTCTCTCATTCTTATCCTCACCCCCACCAACATTGTAGGATCCTCTAAGTGGAGAGGTGAAAGATAAAGGGCATTTAACCCCATGCTGGCCTGATCAAACACCGGTCCCTGCTAACACAGGAAGAAACATTCATCAAAGGGATATCACTTGAGTATGATCCTGCAAAGACATGCACATATGCTTAACTTCACGTTAATGGGACTATTTAGGTGCATGAAGTTATGCATGTGGTTTAAATCTTTGCTGGATTGTAGTCTGTTTTCCTTTCCACTAACCTGAGCTGTTAGGCACGTAAGTTACCTTACTGGTCTGAAATGCTGAAAATTCTGTCTATGGAGAAGACTTTATATGTCTGCATTCACTTTATTGATCTTCCCTTGTTGCCATGGGACTTTAATTTTATTATGTCTGTGTTTTCTATTTTTGTTTAGGGTTAGTAGCACAGTTTTACAATTTTCAACTCCTTTTTTTTTTTTGTGAGCAAATATTTATACAATTCCTCTTCAAATAGAAGTCTGAGTAACTCTTATATTAAAAAAAAAATCTAGTAATGGTGACAAAGACTTCTAACATTTGTGCTAGATTTTATTCTTAAATAAATCTTTAACTTTCTCTCAATGTTACTATAACTAAGGTCATTACCTATTTTACTGCTTTCTGCTCTATTGTTTTGTGAGTGAACTTGTATTGTGGTTGGAAGGTTTCCCATCCAGCATTCAATTTAGTAAAAAGAATGTAGAGAAAGGCTGAATCAATGCAAAATGGAAATAGGAAGAAGCATAGTGAATTTTTAAGCTATTGCACTGTTCAGTCCTACAGCTACATTTAAGTGTACTCTACATTGTGGGCTAGTAACAAAGATTTTTTGTGGCTCTGAGTAAACCAGATATATCAGGAAGCTAATCCGTCACACTTCGTACAAACTTCATAGTACTGTCACTACATATTTTACTGCTGCTCTTTTCTTTGTAGAATTCAAGTGTGTAATTTGCATCATTACTCTCAAAGTAAATTGCTATTGAGTCTTGACACCTGCCAGCACTGGTATTCATTTCAAGCTATAAAGGAATACTTTGAAATAAATATTGTGAAACTCATTAAATGTTGTCAGCTGTATCATCCACGTTGGCAGAAAATAATATAGCTAAATATTTCTGAATTCTGTGTTCTACTAAAAAAAAAAAAAAAAAAGAGCAAAACTCTTTGTGAACACTTTATGTGCTTTAAAAGAATTTTCTAAAGCCGAGTCCAATGTTTTTTATTAGTTTTATACACATGTTGTTTTTCCCGTATATTCTTGTATGAGAAGCATATACAATTTCTGATTTTATACTTAGAAAGTTCAACATCCACTTAAAGGATTAAGTGGGCTAAGTCTGACAAAAACTCTGAGAGTGAAACTCTCCTTACCTTTGTTATTTCCAAATTTAAATATAAACTAAATTTAACCAAATTCAGAAACTCCATAGTACTTAAAGTCAATGGAACCTGGGTTCTGGTCCTGGATAACTCCCAGTCATTTCAGAGGAGGGTAAATATCTGAGGAAATATTTTTGAGAGTTGCATTAATAGTTGTATTAATTTCTGCTTTAGTTGAACAGGATCTTCTTCTGCCTTGTGAAAGGTGTTTATTTGTTTCCTCTTTAGGCAGACTGTGTCTAATGGGTTGTAGTGAATCTGGACTGCGTAGTGTCATCATGAAAATTACCCCCACAAATGTGGTATGTTAAAACAAGGGTGGTTGCAATCACGCATACTCAGCAGATTATTTTAGCTGGAAAGCATATATAAATTAGTATTCATTTTTTGCGATGTTCATAGAATATTTATAGTTGGCTTGAGAGAGAATGTGAGATGAAGAAGAAGCACTCTTACCATTAGCTTAATGTGCCCATTGTACTTGTGGAACTACAACCAGACTTGTCAGTATAGATAAAACTAAATCTTAATGTGATTCCCCCCACCTCCCCCACCCACAAAGGGAACAGACTGCCAGATAACTTCTGATCATCCTACTATTTTCTTGTGCTTCCACCACCTTCATTCCTAATGAGTTCAAACTTAGTCTCTTCATCTTAAGGACTTCCTTCAGATTCTTATTCCATGCTCCTGGCTTCATGGCATTAAGTCTCCCATTTCATCAGGGATGTTGATCTTGAGCCTGTGCTTGATGCTTTAAAGTGGTTATTCTATCTGGTTACTCCTTTTCATTGAGCTGATTTCTTAAGTTACTGTTTACTACTGTCTCCCTGAAATCCTTTCTCAGGATCTGCTTCTCTCAAGACTTCTGAAAGATGAGAACCAGTGTTAGAGGGCTAGCCAAAAAGAAATACCTAGACGTCTACTGGCCTAAGGCATACGCCACAAGCATACCTCATGATTGTCTCTCGTATCTGTTAGCTCTTGTTTGTTGTTGCAGGCTATAAACTCATGAAACAAAAAGACAGCTTAAGACTTATTTGTAATCCTTCACTTGTTGGAACCTGGGTCTTTATTTCATCTGCAGAAGCTGACTGTGGTAAAATAGTAAAGCGACACAGCTACACAAAATGATATATTAAGAATGTACACAGAGGGATCTGTGACCTCTGTAAGGGCTCTGTCCTGGGCGGTGCAGCAGATGCTTTGCTGTAGCTGAGAGGGAAAAGCCCTGAAAGCCAGATACACAGTATGCTTTGTCCTGGAACTCACTGGAGGATCATTCAAATAATGTTAGAGAGTGTTGTTGTAATGAAACCCTCAAATCTCTGTATGACACTAGAAACAGAAACTAGGAGAGGAGCATATGGCTGAATTTATGTTGGGAAGACAGAAAAGAGTCAGAGATAACAGCCCAGAGGCACAGACCTTTCATACTGAGAATTGTGGCCTCAAGAAGAGTTAAATCAGCATTCACAGTCTGAAACATTTCACATCACCATTGAGACAAATTCAAACTTCCTGCCCTAAGGAAGCCACCTGATGGAAGTTTTGAGCAGGGAGTTAGTCTATCATGATATATATTAGACTAGATTTTGCGAAGATGAAATAATGCAGCTAGATACATTTACTGAGTCGTTGAAGCAAAATGTTGCAGTGAGGTATATGGACACTTTGCAAGTTCCTTTGAGGTATAATTTTATGTAGCTACTGGACATATTAAGAAAGGGAAATCATATCTTTAAAGAATTCTGGTAGTCAATAGCTAATGACTAAGCATAATCAGATAGCCAAAAGTGATTTTTTATATATTGATAACTAACTGTGCTTGCAATTTTACATGTACAGCTGACTTCAAGCACAAAATGACAGCCACTGAGCTTGAGCCTCTTAAAGCACTGCATTTACTTGAACCTGCCTTATAAAGCCCCTGCCATTGATGTGTCCAAATCAGTTTAATGGAGGCATAAATACATGGAAAAAAACCCCACTTGATAGTGTTGCCTTTTCAATCATACATCAGATCGGTTTTTAATGTTTTCTGCTTTAACATTTTACGTATAGAATGATTCAAATCTCAATATTGTAGCTTTTTTTGGTGTATATTTTGTAGATTACACCTGGCTGCCTGACAGAAAGCTCTCAAAATAAATGACCAGAATTAATTACCATGGAGCAGAGTAAAAATTAAATAGGGATGCAGAACTCACAGGAGCTCCACTGAGCAGTGCACTCCTATTCAGTTTTCTGTGTTATGGTTCATTAGATGTATAAATAAATCTTTTGAACGCACTTTGGCAGTATGAAAGTAAATTGTCATTTTAAATTAAAATCTCATTAGTGAGCTAGTATACACCTCAATATCTGAAATAAACTTATTTTTGTATTGATGCTATGTTACTGGCTTAACTGTCAGTGTTGTCTAGTCACTGGAACTGGGTAGTAATACAAAAACATGTGAAACAATTCGATTTGAACTTTCTTATACCTCTTCCTAGTGATGCATACCCAAGGGAAAAGAATTCCTTTATTAAGTTTGGAGCCTAAAATTCCACTGCCTCAGATCTTATGAGGATTTTAGAAAACGAAGAACCCCGCCTACAAGAGAGGCTGAAGAAGGGAAAAATAGCCAGTTTACAGGCCTTGGGGGATTAATAAGTCTTCCCATATTCCTTGGAATCCCATTGAACTAAAGTTACAGCAAGGCCATGGAGACAAAGGTCTTATGCTTTTAGCTTTCCTGATAAAAACGGAAAATACCATTTGCTCTCAAAAAAAAAAAATATTTTTCCCCACTTATCTCTAAGTCTCTGTGCCACTGTTGGTTTTGCAGAGTGGAAATTCAGAGCTTCAGGCTAGCAGATTAATCTACCAAACAAAAACTGTATGATAATGGTTTTCCCACTGTAATGGTTAGGACATCTTACATACTGAAAGTATGAATTTCTGTGTCAATGTGGGAAAATTCAGAAATATTTCTGTAATCTAAAAATACCCTGTTTATGTCTGTGCTGGAAAGACTGAAACAATGTTAAACTGAAGAGGTGGAATGGAATAATTAAAGAATTTGCGTCCACTGAGACTACTCATATGAGAACGGACATGAAAATGCTGCCACAATGTAATTATTTAAAAAGAAATTATTAACAAATGCAATGGAAGGGTTGGCTGAACGTTAGTAAACCTAGATGTGAAGATCAGTGGGGAGTGGATATTCAAGGGAGAAAAAATACACTTCTGTATAAATGGAGCCACTTCAAAATGATTTTCAGGCTGGCCACAATTAGGAGGAAATATGAAAGGGTGAGGAGCTGTAGAACAGGCCAGCAAAGGAAACAAGAATAAAAAAAATATTTTTTTAAAATGGAAAAAATTCCAAGAGAAAGACAGTGTTTATAGTCCAACAGCAAATGAACAATAAAATCACAGTGGTTGTGAGATGAGTTGAAAGGAGAAAGTGTAGAGCACAGATGAGCAAGCTAGGATAGTGCCTTCGCTTTTCACTGGCAGAAGAATGCAAAGGATGATCAAGGAACATTCCACAATGTGAAAGGCTAGAGGGCAAAACTGTGATATGTATAGTTGTGTGCCCATCTTACCTTAGCAATATAGCAGTAAAAATGGGTAAGTCTGGATATTTTATCTGTGGAAATGGGGCCTTCTTTGAAAGTGCTCAAGTCTGTATTAGAATAGGTTAAATGGTGCATTTGGACTGAGTTACAGATTTGTAATGGGTCCTGGGTACTGAGAACAGAATGCAAATATGAAAGAGCATCATAGGTGCTAGTTACATCTGATGATACCTGATGGCCTCTTTTTGTGAACTGTGGGTAGCCATTGTGTCAGTGTTGTGGTTTGGGAACTTTCCTATCTGTTTGACTTGCACAGATAGAACTAAGTGAACAAGTTAAAAAGAGAGCAGAACACACCTGTGAAAGACTTTTTTTGTTGTTCATAACAGCATGAAATTCAACAGAGAATTTAACACTTCTTATACAGGAAAGTAATATGGGTAACTTTTTACTTGTGTCTGACTGTTCTAGCAGGCCTTTTTGTGTACTTTGCATACTAGTGCTGGCTTGACAGTACTTTAAGGATCAATCATTTTATCTAGCTCATGTTGTTTTGTTGGGTTTTTTTTCCTTGAAATTCCTGAGTTTCCTTATAGAAAGATGAGAAATTTCAAATGTACTGATGCTACAAGACGTAACAGCAGATGTGGGTTTAGGTCAAAGAAGAAGAAAATTGCATAGACATATCTGTGAGGGGTCATTGAATACATTTCGGTGTAGTGGCATCTAAGTCAGTGAAGACTTTTATTGGAACTGGCCCCACATAACTTATGTAAGTCTAACTGTTGTCTCCCATTAACATGTTCTGGTTGCCGAAGGATGTGAGAACCAACAGCAGATTGAAAAGTAAGTGAAACTTACGTCTAACATAACGAAAATTCCTCCAATTATCAGAAGTTACTTCCACAGCAAATAAAATCCTCTCTTTCCCACTCCCAAAATGCATGTCTTGCAGCCATTCGTTTATGTCGCTATTATAAGCTTGATTATTTTTTGTTTCGCACATACAACAGTCAGTAAGTTTTCGTGTTGTTGACACTGTGAAGTAATTTGAGTCTCACAATATAATGTGACCTCTCAACGTTCTCACAAAATCTTGTATCCAAGATTAAAAGTAAGTTCCGATAAAATTAAGGAGCAAAATCTTTTCAGATTTGCTTCACTACAAACTTTTTTTAGGGAAAATGTTAGGAGTCTTTTCATGAAATATTATCCTAGATGTTTCAAACAGCAAAATTTTACAGTGTTCCTAGCAGTATTTCCTATCAATTCAATTGTGCAGATTCCATGGAATTATAAAACAAATCATGAGAATACATGGTGCTAAAAGTCTTCTTTCTACTCCTAGTTATAGTAAAAAGCATCCATCAAGTCACTGACGTCTTCTTCCCCTTCAGATGAAGTGTGGTGAACCATTTGTTAAAGTGCCAGGAAACGTTTTCAAAATCAAAGGTAAAGACAAGAAGGTCATTCATGGCTATTTACTCCCTACTGAAATGAATACCAAAGAATGTTATCTGTCATAAAATTCCACTTTTTTTAGAGACAAATGGTGAAAGTAGAACACAGACATAAACTTAGAAATGGAATGAATATCTATGTGTTCCCATACAAATAAAAATAAAATACCCCTATATTTCTTGCATGTAGTGTATTACCACACATGCACAAACATGCTGTGTATCAAAGCATGTAGTGTACAATATGTATTGTAAGAAAAGACATTAAAACCTGAATTAGTATTTGTCTTTATAACGATAAGACAGATCATCACTCATCTTTTTCCTTGCCTCTGAACTGTCTTCCAAAGTCTTTTTGAGTTTGATTTTTGCTTATTGAAAACACAGAAATAGCAATGGGGTAACAAACTGCTAGCACTTACAGGTGCAATGATGTTTCTTGATACAGTTTGGCACTATAGGTTTATTTTCCTAATGTTATGATTGGAAAACAAAATCCATCAAAAATATTCATTAACATTTAAATATTTTTTCAGGGTCTTGCAAAAGAAAAATTTTGACTCTTTTTGTTAAAATAAATGCAACAATTTTTATTTTTTATTGGTTGAAGTGAATCTAAAATCAACAACTGTTCTATCCTAAAATACTGGGATTTTTTTAATTGCCGAATGAGCTAAAAATATATGTACTAATTTGCCTCTGTTATTTTCTCTCATGGTTTTTCTTATCAATCCTCCTTATCTAATCCTTAATCTGCTAGACATCACTTTTCAGTGTGCTGGCTCATCCATCCAACAGCATTATTTTTATTTTTATCGGTATATTAATCTTGTCTTGTGATGTTTAAGAGGAAATATTCTCAGTATTGCATTCTTGATTGGGCTTTTTGATTCATACTTCTGTATTTTTTTAAAGGTTTGCCCTATACGAGTGTCATTTCTTTGTTTTAAAAAAATAAGCAATTAATTTAAAAATAGATTTCCCTGTTTGCCCTGCACAGCTATCCTGTCCTATGTGCTATAGCTATCAGCCACAGCACGCTCAACAAGGACTGAATAGTTACTATATTTGGAAAGTTCAGCCTTTATCTTATCAGTTAGGTTGCTTCTTATCTGTCAGGTTTGGTTCGTAGAAACACCCTAATGAACAGAATATTGAAACACTGAGACCCTCTGAATCCACTCGTAATCAGCTTCAACCACTCTGCTGACAGGTGCATAGATGTACAGATGTACCTGTGTTTGAGCCTAGAGATGGGACATAAAAACTATAAGAAATTAGAACGAATTGTCCCAAGATGGTGACATACAGCATATTTGTGTACCAGGAGATGTTCTCTAGTCTTCCAGATGCAAAATTTGTGTGTTTATTATTGTGAATTAGAAAAGAAATAGCCCTGGAGTAATATTGGGTTCATTGAAATTGGAAGCATTTTAAAAATCCTTGATTTTGTTTTAATTTTTTTCCCATCAAAACCTTCAGCTTGCAAAGTTGCTTTGCAAATCTCTCAAATTATAGCAAATCCACAGCTGAGGAACATGTGTCAGCTCATGTGGCCATGAAAAGTATCTGGTTATGCTGTTTATACATCTCTGCATTCCCAGGCTCCCCAGTAGACCTCTGCTTCATTGATGCAGGGTGTAATGCACTGGTTGCACTGGGAAGACAAATGAAAAAGTGTAGACTGCTTAGCATTAGTTGAAGCTAATATATCATGTGGTGACTGCAAGACGAAAAAAGAGGGAGAGAAAAAAAAAGGCAAAAGGATGTGGTTGATGACAAAACATGACTTTTGGCCTTGGAACTTCTTACAAGGTTTTGTGAAAACAAAAATTTCACAGTTTTAAGTAGAGACTAGGAAGAGTTTATCAGGAGAAAAAAAAAAATCATAGAAGGTATATGCAGAAACCATGGCTGGTGCAAGGATTCTTTGAGGAAGAAGGATGTGACAGTTTAGGATGTGTAATATTAAATCTTGTACAAATTATTGTGCATAATGTCTGATTTTTTTTTTTTTTTTTACCAATGCATGATGGTGCTAGTATGGATTTAGAAGACTGCATGCTTCTTTTTATTTGAAGTCTAGCTAACAACTGCCTACAAAACTTTGCTAGTTTGATTTTATTTGTTTGCAGTAAAGAATGTTTTAGTTAATTCCTAGTAGACCTCTCCTGGCAATACAGTAACACCAGCCATCAGTGACTGCACTTAATTAAAAAAAATAAAATAAAAAAAAAAGAAAGAAGCAAAAGAAGCTGCAAGTTTCTGCCAGATTAATTTTAAAAAGACACTGATTCTTTAGGAAATGGATTTGACTAATTTGCACAGTAACACGGCACAACTGGCAAATATGAACAGATGTAGCTATGTGACAGTGGTACGAAATGCATCACTATTTTGGATAAGGATTGTATACAATCGTACCCCAAAATTTTTTCAAAGCGCACAAGAATAGTGAGAAAAAGTAAAATATTTGAAGAAAACCGTGAAAACTCACTACTATTTCTGCCATTTGCATCTAAAGAGCCTACTTTTCAGACAGAATTAACTACTAGAATACTAGAAAAGCTTATGGCAGGTACACAAGTGAATATAGATATTTTAAGTACTTCATATTTCAGGTGTGTATGTTGCCTGTAAGAAGCTTTCATATGGAGTTAGAAGCTGTAACATTGTTACTTGAAGGGTCTTCAGATTATTATATCATGAAAGTCTTTTCCTAAAGTCAACAATGACAACCGTCTAAAAGAAACTTTTATGGGTTTGCACATACTTAACTCGAGTTATAGGTACTGTAGGAGTGTTGTCAAGCTGCAAGTGGTTTAGGAAATGATGACAGTAGTGATTCTGTGACTGTCTTCCAAAATCTTTTTGTGGCTGATTGTCTTGAGACACTTTATATGTCGCTCAGAGTAAGGAAAGACAAGGCAAGATGAAAAATTCTGCCAGCTTCCAGGACCCTGCTGCTTCAGGGCTAGACAGAATTTAGGCTGTTTAGTAGCTTTAATCACAGGGGGACTTGGCAATTTCAGCCTTGGCTGTCTTCCTTGGCTAAAATGCATTAAGGCCACCACTGTGCACAGCAGATGAAAGGTAGGATCAGGGATACTCAAAGAACTTTTGGATTGCCCTCTAGCTTCACACTGGTTTCTGCATTAGTCAAGAAAAGAGTTGCTGTTTTAGCAAACTGCACTCCTAGGAATTCTAGGACACCTAAAACACATTGCAAATAGCGAACAAAGTAAGAATCATTACAAAAATCATTGAGATTTTTTGGCCCTTCATTACTTACTTTTTACTGAATGTTCCTACAGACCAAGAATCTTCAGCTAAATATTGCAGCTGTTCGAAATTGTTTGCCAATCACCCAATTATTTTTTTTTCCTGAAAAGAATTAAAAACTAAGCAAAACTTCAGGTATATGAAGAAGAAAAATGCAAGAGTTGCTGTCTTGCTGGAATGTCATGCTAGCATGGTATGGTCAGTGCTGTACTGCTTTGGTGCCTAAGCTAATACATTTGAGTTTCCTCAGGCAGCACATGGTCCTTGTGGGCAATCTTTTTACTCATTGTTGCCTTCTTACAATGCAAACAAGCATTTCCTTCAGGGAGGCAATAATTTAAAAACCCCTCACGTACTCCATAGCATATGACATAGTTCTTCTAGCAGAAATGCAACTTTTGTTAAAACCTTTGATGGGATATTTAAAAAGGAAAGTCCTGTTTGCAAAACATCATGCACTACCCTTCCATGACCACTACACCAATGAATGCATTTCACAAGTATTTTGGTCCTCATTACCCTTATATGCACTCAACACAAGCTCAACTCCTTCCTTTTTTCCCTCCCACTTGCATGTCCCTCCAGCTCCTACATGCAGTATAACCACATCCTTTTCATCTCCCAAGTCCAGTTCTTTGTCTCACATAGATACCAAAAGGAATATCAGATGCTGAGGAGGTGGACCAGATCCACCCTTAATGTATTACTGAGGATAATATAGTGAAGAGCTGCAGGTTCATAGAAACAGGATGAGTGAGATGATGAGTTGGGCTACGAAGGGCACAGAAGGCCATGCAAAACTGACAATTAATAGAAATCAACACTGAACAGTAGGATTATGAGAATCACAGAAGAATCTTCCAATCCTTCTGCTTTGTCCAGGGTGGGGTCTATAACATTTCCTAACAAACACTCTCCGAAAGATGTTTCTAACCTATTGCAAAGACTTTTTGGGTTGGTTTTCTCCCAGGCAATGTATTTCAGTATTTAATTGTTCTTGCAGTTAAAATAATTGCTAAGCTTGAATCATCTACTTGCTATCTCTTGGGGGTCCAATGTGGGTATAGTTTTATGTAGTTTATATTCCACACAACTGTTAGTAGTTATGCTTTACATATGTGTTTGTGATGATTATATTTATATATATATATGTTTATAAATAGTTTTATTTGCCCTTTTGTTACAGTATGTTTCAAATATTTCCTGTGCTTTCCATCTTGTGTTGGGAATCAGGAAAAGTTCATGACTTAGAGCAGCTTATATCATAATTTTCTTTCTTCAGAATGAGGAGTTTTTTGTTTTGCTCTGTTGGTGCACTGGTGTTTTTTAACATTTAATTCCTTGATATTTTTAAGGTATTACAAACTCTCCATAGCTTCTTTTCTTCTCAGAGAAAGTTTCTTTTAAAATTACAGCCAATTCTATAAGCTTTTTGAAAGCTTGATTGCTGAAGTGAAGTTTATTGGTTTTAGTTCCTTCATAGTTCTCCTTCTATCCCCGTCATCATGAGGTAGTATTCCATGGTCACTGTGACCCCAGCTGTCAAATGATGTTTTGATATTCTCATTGTGTCATCCCCAAGAGAAACAAATACAGAGAGTCATTCCTTCTTATTGTTCTTACACTTCTGTGTTAAGAAATCATACAGTAGTAAAAAGCTCAAAGGACAAACTAGGTACTGCTTGTAATTTTTTTTTCCCAAAAATTGTCAGGGTAGTTACAATTTTACATTAATATCAAGACTCATATTATGGATTTTGCCAGTTGCTCACAGAAAAGCTCATACTCAATAAATTATTAAGCAGCCAAGATGCTGGATATGATTTTCAATAACATCAACTTGGTCTTGTCAAGGTTTATGAGTAAAACTGACTCAAAGTGGAAATGCAGACTTTCATGAATATTTGGTATCACATTGAATATTTTCCTGGTCTCCTTGAGCAAAG
This sequence comes from Indicator indicator, assembly GCF_027791375.1. Taxonomy (NCBI): domain Eukaryota; kingdom Metazoa; phylum Chordata; class Aves; order Piciformes; family Indicatoridae; genus Indicator; species Indicator indicator. The sequence continues at coordinate 22,833,136 of NC_072020.1, read as the reverse complement.
ACAGCAGATTTCAGTGTGTTCCAAACCTTTGCAGGTATTTTTTTTTCCACTTTATCTGTAAGTTCAATATGTAGAATAAATTAAATAAAATATTATTTAGACCAGCTGTATTACCATCTGATGTGGAACTTAATTTTGAATGACATGCTATAAGCAGTAAGAACTAAATCACATGAGGAGCAATTAATTGGCATTATCAAGAAGTCTGTAAAAATAATTACTAAAGCAGAAGTCTTTAAGATTCTGAAGCATTGCACTACCTGGAACACAAGCAGCAGGCAGTAGAAATTCTATAAACCAGGAATTTTGCCAAACCTTCTCAGGCTGACAGCCAAATGATTTTTTTTTTTTTTTTTTTAAACCCAGCCAGATTTTCCATACTGAACCTAGGAAATTGCAGGCCAGCAGAGTCCTAGGAGCCCTTGCACACACTTCATTGCAAACGAACGGCTGCCTTTCTTTTTGCTTGTGGTGGTGTCTGTATTAGATACCAACAAAGATGAGTGATAGCAGGCTGACAGAAAATAAGATGTGAAAATACTGGAAATGGTGCTTGTATAACACAGTTTACAATGTGATGGGTGTAATGCACAAGCTGGGTTTTTGGTGCTGCAGAGGTTTACATGCATTATGAACATGAGTACTTCCTGAAGGATCGTATCCTACAAGCCTCACTCAAGTTGCTATTATTTGAACATGTTTATGACTGCAAGTTACAGCTTCCTTATCAGAAGGAATGAAAACACAATAACTTCCAAAGGTCTATAACATAAACTTTGCTGTTTGTTTATTATAATGGTTGTGTAAGCATTTGTTTTCATAATGCCATAGAACAGTTTCCTTGATTTGACAGTTTCATCTCAGCACACTTACCCATTTGAATCCATGATTTAGACATAGCTGGCACTGGTATCCTTTCTCCATAATCCTGAAATTCCCAAATAGTCACTCAATGAAAATTTCATCAGTCTGTGTTAGCAGACCTACAATTGTCTCATAAAGTCATCAAAATATGTTAAGTGATTACAGTAAGCTGGGTGAGAAAATGGAAGCCATGGAGGAGCAGATAAGAAAAAAGAAAAAGACAAATCTATATGCAGTAGGACCGTAGCAAGAAGTACATCACGATGGCTGAAATGAAGTCCTGTAGTGATAAATGGGCAGAGATGGACTTGTTCTGCCATGACTGGCGATGTAACCACCACTCACACGGTAATGACTGGAACAGTGCTATCCATTTATGGTGCAGGGAGTGGGGAAAAGAAAGAAAATCATTGCTAATGTGTTTGTAACCATCCTGTAAAAAAAGAGCCTAAATAACCACAGCTTTGATCACTTATTGCAACTGAATATTTCTGAAAGCTTTTAATATTTATTTAGATAAAATTATGGAGTAAATGAAAACCAAATCTGATCCACCAAAAAATGAGCCAAGTTGTTCGGCTACGTAGATGCTCTTTGCTGCAGATGCTTGTTAAATAATTACCCAGAGAGAGAACAGAGATAGATTTTACTGTAGTGTGTAACTGGTGAGTGATGACTTATTTCAGAGCAAGAGATGATTTGCAGTTTTGACTATAAAAACGGTACATGTGGCCATGTATACTGGCAGCATTCACATGCCCAAGATATGCAAGTGTTCGGTGTAACTACACCTATAAACATGATTTAAATGAAAATTTTCTTACCCATGAAGAAGGGAAGGGCCCCTTGAGCCTGTATGTGTGTGCTTCTAAAAGACAGCTGTAGGGAATGATGAATAGCACAAAAATGTTTTTGTCAGAATAGAGTAATTTTTCTGCATGTTCATAGTACAAAGTTGATTTCAAATACCTGAGTTATGGAGATGACTTACTTAGAACTACATCCCAACAGGTAAAATGATTTATTTGCTATTCTTTCAAGTGAGGGCAGGAAAGCAGCTATACAACATGGCAGAGTGTAAAGGAGCAAGTCTGTGAGATTCCTATTGAGGATGCTTGTGATGTGAGGAAGTCCTTCAGAAGGTGTAAGAAGTCCTTCACAAGCTGATTCATGTGTCTCCCTGTTATAGCTACTGAAACAAAATGCTGGGAAAACTTTTAAAGCAACCGTCTTTAAAGATGGGGAGTATTGTTCTCTAATAATGTCTGTCAGATTGCAAACATACACCTAGTAGTTCTGGGGGGGTTTGATGCAGATGTGCATGACCAGTCAGGTTCCAGTGGTAGCTCTGCATATTAAATTCAGGCTTTTCTGCATGAAGAAGTTGCAGTAGCTGAAATAAGCTTGGTTCCAACTGAGGCAGTGATTTCCATATAGTTTGAAATAAGTATCTTTTAAACATCATATGAAGGCATTTTTTCCAAATATAGGTTATCTTTGGATGGGACAGCAGTCGTCTCCTCTCTCTGGCTTAGTGTCTTTTTTGAATTGCAAGAGTGTGGGGGTTTTTGTGTGTTATTGTTTTCCTTTTTTAAAAATTATGTTGAATTCTTGTGACTAGTTAAGGAAAAAAATTCATTCTTCAACTTGCAAAAGTTCGGAGTACTCAGTCACAGGTGCTCCTTCAGTAGCTATAGAAATAATTGCTTAAAAAGTTACACATATCTGAAATTTATGTCCAAAAAAGGCATTTTGTCCATTTTCTCTTTCCTTGGGACCTCTTTTGGTGAGCCTTTTTGAGTTGCTGGAGGGCTGGGAGCATTGCCCAACAGCAACACAGGCTGTACTCTTCCCTTACACAAGCTGTGACAGGTTCTTTGACTTGCCAGCAGCCCTGCAGGGTCTAGTTCATGGTGAAATCTATTACTTTGTGGGATTGTCTTCCTAGCTCCATTCCTTGTTAATACTTACAAATTAATACAGGACATTGGGCAATAAAGTCTTACGATCAAAGTGTCATCAAACCTAGATAGAAAAGTACCACCCCTAGGGCTTAGAACAACTCCACATATTGGTGGGACTGGGGCCCAGCAGTGTCTATGTCTGTGAAGAGCAGCAAGGATCAGATGTTCTGTGACTGATCTCCCCACCCTCAGTTCTGCAGTGTCTCAGTGGCGGGCTGCAGAAAACCTGTGCATATGCAATCTCACAGCATGCAAATTCTGGTGAGGCTCAAGTCCATCCTAGCAAACCCTTTGTCCATGTGATAGGTAAGTCCATCCTGTGTGAAGAGCAACTTTAGGGGCACTCTTGGTTGTTGGTGTGAAAACTCCCAGGGACTGCATCTGTGGTGTCAGTGTGCAGCTGTGAGGCTCCTTTGTTTTGGGCAGCTGGCAGTGAACCTTTTGAGACTTGTAAGTACAGAAAGCAAGCCCTATGGACTGGTGTATGCAGCACTAGCAGTTCATGCTCAGAGCAGGGCAGTTGCAGCTACTGAAATAACAGTTCTATTAACCTATTAATTTTTACTGAATGCAGATGATTTGTAGTATTTTGACTATTTAGGGATTTATTGGGTAAAAATCATCACTTCTAGCAATAGGCATTGTGTGTAATCATCTTTCAGATAAATGTTCTCCTTTGGTTTGTGAACTGGAAATCACTGGAGGCTGGGAGGGTGTTCTGGAAAGATAACACTGCATGCTTGCCCTATGCTAATGTTCTTCCCTAGGCATTAGCTTTTGGCCACTGTTGTAATTCAGATAGTGCACAAACCAGATTTTATTATTATTATTATTTTACTGAATTCTTTTTCTTAATAATCTTAGTCTGCAGTCTTCCTGCCCTTGTCACCAGTCCAGTGGAGCTGGGGCTGCGGGGTAGAAGCATTCCCATGGTTGGCTGTAACACCCTAGGAACTTTTGTAATTTGGGCTGTTGACCTATTGTTTCTTAGGGAGACAGCTCCCATCCCAATTTGTGCCTATGCCAGCAAACCTGTCTCCTCTCTAAACACTGATGTTGGTGAATCATGATCTAAAAGTAAGAAGCTGTTCTCTGTAGGAAGCTTGTGAAACAAAATATTTTTCTGTTTGGCTCAGGACAGACCAGGTTTTATCTGGACTGACCTAGCATGAGCTTGTCTCTACCTTCTGCTCCTCTGCACTTTTCTAATCTAGAGGGTATCTCAGATACCCAACATTATCATATGTACCGGAGAGGTAACAATACTTGTCTGTTAGTGTTCAGGTAGATGACTGGAGTGCTTTCTCAGAGCCATGAAGAATGTTTATTGTAAGGGACCTAACTAAGGAGAGAGAGGTATTAGTACATAATCCAATGAGAAGACATGTTTAGGCATATTATTCAAAGTCACTCATAGTATAGAATGGAAGCTTTAATAATCATTGTCCTAGGGAACTTTTAAAAATAGCATCATCATTGCAAAATGGAATAGAGGCTTTTCTAGGTGAGGATTAGAAAAGAGACCATAGAGACACTGAGACTGTTGATCTACAGTTCTTTTTTTCTTAAATACAGGAGATGTGTGTGCTCCAGACTTCAAATAAAGCCCATAACATGAAAGAGTTTTCCCCTACATTTCAACAGAAGAAGGTTTTTTGTCATGGATGCTTTCCTGATATTTTGATATGATAGGGAATTTCATTGGTTGCTGTGTGATTTCAGTGCATGTGCCATTTCCTCAAGCCTAATGGCTTTCTTTAATGGCATACATAATTCCATCAGTTGTTCGCAAGGCTCCTCATATTAAGAGGACGTTTTCAGTTTAGCCTGTTTAAAGAAACTGTCATAGTGGAGCACAAACTGAACTGATGCCTAATGCTTTCTGTGAGCTTTTAAAGAGAGTTTGGCCTATAAAATTTCCAGGGTTTAGATGTTTTTCAAACGCCACTTACTACTGTTCGTAATACTGATTACAATAGAAACTTTTTCAGTTTAAACAATTCTGAATGAAAATCACACCCTCTTCAGATCCCAAACAGTATGGGACAGCTTTTATCTACTTTTGCTTGGACATACAGAGTAAAAATACTATTAATGGGCTTAATAGTGGCCTGTTTCCCATAATGTTCTGTCGATAAATAAGCCTTGAAAGTGATAGATACACTTTGTTTAAATGTTGCACAGTAATGTCAGACACCCAGCGATTTCGATTGACTTATTTATGTTTGCATTAACTAATAAATGATCCATCACCATATAAGCAGTTTCCCCAAAAAACAATTCTAAGGGAAATAAGCCTGATAGTTATCATTCTGACTTATAATATAATGGAAGCTTCACTTTATTCTAATAACATAATACTGTCATGTGCAAACCTCCATATATAGCTTGTATAATAAAATAGCTGTCGCTTCCTTGTGTGTAGAATTTGGTATGTGGTGATTATACAAAAATGAACATTCTTCTGATTCTAAATGTGAAAATCTGATCTTTTAAAAACACTTTAACAACTTTTAGTGTTATCATAAATCTTACCAATTCTTTTAATGTTGCAGCATTTTGGTTGCATATATTACACTAGTTCTTCTATGAGTCAACTTTTGTTATAGGGAAATTTGGGCCTGGGGCCAGGTAGAGCTTTGGAGGGCTTTTAAGTTTGAGAGCCTGTTTCACAGCTGGAAAGCTCCCCAAAGTGAAATGATCCCAGAAGAGTATGTTTCCCATTACTCAAATCTCTACCAAATCATGCCTTGTAGCTCTAAAATAATTAAGACTTTGGAAGCCCCAAGAGGTCTTTTTTGATCCATGAATGAAGTTACCCCACGTTCAAATAACTAAAACCTGACTCTCTCTTAACCAATGAAACACAAAACCCTTCCATTTGTCAAGGTAACATAAAGAGAATGCTCCAAAATATCTGAGCCTTTACAGTTTAATGGATTCAACCTCAGGACATGTCAAGAGTTTTGACTGCAATTGTTAGAGATCAGGCTGAGGTGTCTGTGCAAGACCCCAGGGCAGAAGAGTTAATGTTCTATAAAATATGATGTAAAAAACCCCACCTTGCATTATTTTGAAGTTTGAATGATGAGGAAATTGGTAAAACCAGTAGAAACCCTTCAAGTTCCTTATGTTCCTAATAGTAATGCATTCTTTTGCAGAATAAGAACACTGGGATTCATTTTAAGAGTTTGGCCATTGCTTCTGCTGTAAGAGTGAGGTAGGAAATAGACACTTGTTGGGAAAAGTAGCATACCAGTGTGTTATGAAGCCTTTTCTTTATTTAATATTCAATAAAAGAGTACAATGGCTATGGAAGATACCTTACTGAGTGAACACATAGAGCTATCAAGCAGTATTACTAAGAAACATTTCAAGACTAACCAGAGAAAGATATCCACTCACAAAATGTTGCTGGAAAAGTAACAGAATAGGGTTAATATGAGTAGCCAGACTTTGTTGATATTCAAAAAGAGAAAAAGATGATGTTCACAAACTCTGATTCCTGCAAGCTGAAACTCACAGGGAACATCATAGCAACATAACTTTATTTGCATTTTTTCAGTATTTATTAGAAAAGTTCAACACTTTAAAAAGTTTATTAGAACCTGCTGTTGAATAATGCAGTATCAATGTGGTTTCTACTCTACTTCTAAAGTCTGTGACTTCAAAAAGGGGAAAATTTTGTGGGATGCTAACTTCTGAAAAATTATCCCAGAGTTCTTCTGCTTGTTTAGTGATTTGTGGATAGCTGAAAAAGTGGGATAAATATAGTGAGAGATCAACTATCAGCACTTTTGCATCTGAGAATTTAAATGTGCTCATAAATCGGCCATCCATATACATTTAATAATGTTCATTTGTAGTTGCTGATAAAATTTTAGTACCTTGATTATTGACACCTGCAAGATTTGCACCTTTTTTCCTGAAACTAATCTACTGACTAAAATTTCTGATGTGTAACAGCTGATATTAACTTATTATAGTTCTGTACCTCAATACAACATAAACACCACAGTAGTTAAAGTATTCATTCAAACAACAAGGCTGTTTCATCAAATACAAGAGGTGTTTTCACACCTTTAGCATGTGCATGTTTATGGTTGTACTACCTACTGGATAATGATACTGAAATAAATGTGGCTTAAACAACATTGTTAAGTTTGCCAGTGTGCCTTATTTCTAGCCAGATGAAAGCATTCTTTTGGACTAAGTAGAAAACTGAAGTAATCTTCCTAAACAATTTATCTTGTGATTTCATAATAGATTAATTTTTTAGAGAGTGGCATTATAAAAGCTTAGTACTGTCATCTCCACCTGCTCCTCTGAATGAAGTGCATATTCTCTAGGAAAAAAAAATACTGCTCTGTGCTTCCTGGTTGCAGTTCCCTTTTTGGTGTCCTAACTCTCTCGATCTGCCTTTTTAATATCTTTATTTTCCCTGTAGATGTCTTAAGTATCTATGCAGAGTGAGTGGCATCTGGATTACTATTTCTTGTCAGATGCCTGAAGTTCAGTTATTGCACTGTTGCATTTGAACCTTTGACCCAGGGACATAAAGTTCTAGATTTTTGGGTTTTGAGGTTTTTTTCTGGGTTTTGAGTCATCCAGCTCCACCAAACATGTTCTTACTGTTGCTAAAATGTATTGCGTATTGACTGCTGACAGGCTAGGCTCTTTTTGTCAAATTGCTTCTCATATTACCAAAATTTGTTAGTCACGCCTGGCAGTGTTTTTCTATTGTGCTTGATGCTAGTCCTGTGCTTTGTATTTTAGGATTAAAGTGTTCCAGGAAAAAAAAAATAGCTGCAATATAATGAGATTTATTGTTGCATTCTTCACTTTTTCTATTTGTCACTTCTAATACTGGAGACCAAATTTTCAGCTGAGGTGAATTCCTTGAACAAATTCCTTTCCTTTCAGAATTACCTTAATAAATTATTCTTGAACGTGGAAAGAAGTGCATTGATTTGTGTTTTGAGATTGCATGGATTAAATATGACTTCAGTCTTTCATCTGTTGTATTAATCACATTTAACAAAAGACCTACACAGCCAATATGTCTGTAAGGACTGGATAGTAAGCATGCTGTCTACTGTAGATAGCTGTAGATAGCAGACATTGTCAGTAAGCAGCCAACTGTATTTTATTTTACTTTTATCTAACCACGTGGAAAGGCTGACAATTAAAATCTCTCATGACCTCATTTTTCAGGAACAGTGTGTTTTATTTATACTAATGTTAGAAATATTTATGTATCCAGCTATTGGCAAATAAGAGTCCTTGCTTTTTCTAAGGAAATAGATGAGTGAAATGGGTGATTTCTGGATGAGAATGATTAATCATGCTATCCATGTGCTGAGTTAGAAGTACTTAATTTATAATCTGCAGAGTTACATAAATAATACAGAATGCTGATTACTAACATTCCCAAATAGAGTTGGATCAACATTTTGGTACAATATTTGGGTTATTTATTGCTTTAAACTCTGTAATTAGCAGTTCTAGTATGTTTTTAAGAGCAGTATTTGTCTGAAGGGTACAAAGAAATGGCATATTCTTTCATTTGTTTCTAGAATAGAAGTGGCTTAGTTACAAGTATGTTTAATTTTCTTCTGTCTCTTCCTCCTCTGTTTAGCCTTTCATACCTACCTGAACAAACATACTTTCACTACCACCATCAATATTTCATTCTCCTGACATTCAGCATCATTCATATTCCTTGCATTCCTTTTTAGCAATGCACACTTGCTCGCTCATAACAAAAAACACGCATTGTGGTTAAGCGGCAGAGGTCAGCCCTAGTCTTACGTCACAGGTCAAACAAGATCACTTACATTCTTTATCAGGGTCATTTCTTCTCCCTGGGTGGGATATGAACTTTTCTTTTTCTTAGAGAGGAAACAGAACAGATGTTCACCACTCCTTGTTCAGAATTTCTTCTGCATGGTACACCATCATCTTTCATGTAAACTTCCAAAACAAGAAGGCATGAATCACCCGTAACTTATCCTACCGGCTATGTTCAGTATTCCAACAGCAAAGGAACTGCACAGGGTATTTCAATACACTTGAGATGTATATAAAAACTTAATTCCATATTTTTTGTTACATTTTGATGGGTTTCCAGTATTCTTAACAAATATGAAATGTTCCAAGCATTTATTTCTGGATCGTCACAGAGACATATATTTTTTTCTGTTATGTGTCGTTTCATACTTCCTAATATAACTTAATATTATCAATATTTTTTTGGCTCATTTTCTGCTAAATTTGTGCAAAGCAATATCTGGATGGAATCAAGGAGGTTTAAAATGTTTGCATCTTTTGTGATAATTTTTGTCTCTAGCTAAAAGAGAAAAAGACAGCTTAAAAATAACCTCTTTTGCCAGTTGTTTTTTTTTCAGCTGCAGAAAGACAATGTTAATAGTGTTTCATATTATTCTTGTACTTTTATTGATTCTAGAGGAAATAAGGTATTAATTATACTTTCACCACCAAGTATTCCTCTTTCTTGGGCAAATGAGGTAACATGCAACAAGTTCTGTTACCAATCTTCCCATTCATGACTAAATTTTTGCCGGTATGTGTCAGCAACATCCCATCTAGGAAGTTTTATGTCACAAACATTTCCTAGAAGATAGGTCATTCTCTATTCAGATTACTCCATGCTTACCCTTTTTGTTCCCACAAGGTGGAATACGAAAGTAGCAGTATGGAAAAACTGCTACAACAAATATGTACTGAGAAGTTTCAACATGTTAGATGCTTTCTTCCACTTCATAAAAAATTTCTAGTTTTGTTGGTTTTCCTGCAAAACCAGGCATTCCTCACTGTTGTGTTTACTTGATTCAGAAAGCAACGTTTTCTCTTTGTTTTGAGGCATCAGTACAGCTAATGAGCCCTTTGGGTTCTCTCTTGAGCACCTGCATGATACAACTCTGTCTGCTCTAGTAAATGCTCTAGCAGAACAGGAACTCATCTCTACAGCAAACTGGTTGGCACTGGGGATCTTAGTCTGCACTATATATTTTGGTTTGTCTCCAGGTTAGTTTGTCTCTTTGTGCAATCCAGGGGCTGAGGAGCTCAGTTTCTTATGCTTATTTTATGTGCCTTATCAAACAAATTGAGAGTTTTGGTTTAGATTTTGAATGACTTGGAATTTCATTGCTTAACTGGATATTTACAGTGAAAACAAGAGGGAAAGAAGAAAAAACAAGGATCACAGGAGGTTGACATTAATTCTGGGAAACCATACCCAGTACAGCTGAGGCCAGATATGAAAATTCCCTGAATAAACAGGTAAAGTCAGTACACTGAGTTAACAGCATCATCCCATGTTATGGTTGTTTGTCTTATGATAAAACCTAGGGGCCTGTTAAGGCAGAAGAGTCCATTTTCCTCAGTCCAGGGACAGGATAGAACTTAGTGAGAAGAAAGAGAGAGGAAAAATGATCAGCCAAGAAAAGATCCTAATTCGTTTTGCAAAAGATGCAGTAGTTCTAACATAACTCATTGTCAAGGTGTTGGAATAGGTTAGTGTTCAGTAGTTGTTGATATAAATAGTGCCAGGCAAAGAGAATTTTGCAGTATTTGCATGAACACATTCTTAAAATTGCTCTCTTGCTTCAAACCACCCAATAAAGTAGAGTATGTGTATTATATGTTGGGAAATATGTGTAAATATTTTCATATATGGGTGGTGTGTGTATGTAGGGATCTTTCCATAGTGGAACTTCTGTCTTGATGAAGATGTCTCACGATTATTTGATATTAGACTGGACATTAGGAAAAGTTTTTTCACAGAAGGAGTGGTCAGGCATTGGATTGGGCTGTCCAGGGAGGTGATGGAGTCACCAACCCTGGGAGTGTTTAAGGGTTGTTTGGATGTGGTGCTTGGGGATGTGGTTTAGGTGTGAACCTTGTAGAATAGGGTTATCGGTTAGACTTGCTGATCCTGAGGGGTCTTTTCCAACCTGAATGTTTCTGTGATTCTGTGATTTTCTGTGATATTATTAAGATGAGTATTATGTTTTCTTGTAAAACCTTCTGTCATTGTACAAGTGTAAATGCACCCTGTATGAATGGACTACATAGTTCATGTCGCCAAAGTATGGCACACTCACTTCATATGTATGCTTCTTGACAAAATGCCTATCTATGACTTCCTTTATTTCTTAGAATTTCCATAATTTGACCCAGAAAGTTGCAATGTAGAAAAACTTGCCCAGCAATGCTGTTTTCTTTCAGCCTGGTATTGCACCCTAAAGCCACATGTAAACATCTACTTTCTATTTCTACTCCAAATATTCTAAGGTGACTTTTTTTTTAATCCACAAGATTTCAGGGTGCATACACTTATTATTTGTCTCTAGTTTTGAAGAGATAATGCTTCATAACCCATCCTTCCTAATATCTTTAATACAGATGTTTTAGAAACCAGAATTATCTATGCAAATTTGTAAAATGATAATTAATACTGGAGTAGATTTGCAAATTGTTTCATTGAGTGATAATCTAGATGCAAGAATTTGTTGATTTCTGTAAATAGAACAACTATGTGCAACTTCTGAGCACAGGAAAAAAATTGAATACAGATATCTAGAGGAACAGCAGGCTTGTCATCACTCTGCCTAACACTTGCATCACGTTATAATCCTGAAAAAGCTTGCAGCCCTATTTCCATTAATTTTGGTGACTTATTTTGGCTGTTGCATAGTCCAAATCTTGCAGAGTCTCAGTGCTTAATTTAAAAATTTATGTGCTTTGAAAAATTCTATAAGGCAAGAAATATTCTTTCACTTTTAGCTCAGATTTACACTTTTAGAGCTTCCATCGGCTTTGGCAAAATGGAGATTAGTTTGATCCAACTTCTGAAGCTGGGAGTTAGGCCAAAGCTTCGGTAGTCAAAGATCTGCGAAAGCGTGTTGCTGTTCTATTACCTGACACTTTTGGCCCTATTCTCAAAAATTTTTTTTACACTCTCTTTATTTTGGTGTGTGTATAGGGCTCCTATTTTCTTTTTCTCTGAGGCTGGAATCTGATACAATTTTCACTTACCATCTTTTGCACATCACTAAATACATTATGAAGCAGTTCCCCAAGCCCAACTCTGCTACTCTGGGAGTATGCCAACAAACAAGTGGTTGAGCTGTCTTAACAGTGGACATTCCCATCTCTTGTGAGTTTTTCATCTTAATTAATAAACCAAGCCTGAACTTTTTCAAAATGCTAATGCTTAACGGCAGTGTCCTTTGTTTCACCCCATCACTTTTCTCAGCACCTAAACATTGATTCTGAATGGAAAAACGTTTCCTGTAATATGCAGATGTACACTTGAGCATGAAAGAGCCAGCTATAATCAGTCAGAGTAGGAATGGCTCATTTATTCCACAAATTTGAATTTGTTGAATCAGTAGCTGTGGATTAAGTTTGCAACAATGTAACTAGCTCTGCTGAAACTATTAAGATTCTTTAAAATAGGTGAAGGGGAGTCACTTATCTGCCTGTTTCTATACTTCCTTTGCAAACAATATTTGAATTAATTTATCAGAATATTACATGCTTCTAAAATAAACTTTGCAGACCTGAATTCCTTTTAGATAATTTTTTGTTTATTTCTTAATGTTATATATGAAGAATCATTTCAGAAATGTCTTTGATGGACATAGAAAAGCAGTATGTTCATACAGCAAGCTTAACAGAAGAAGCTGTGTAATTTTTTTCATGTAGAGCTATGATAATGAGGAGGTGAAGGTTCTTTTTTTACTCTTTCAGCCATGTGTTTTTCTTTTCAATTAAGGGCAACAAAAATTGTCAGGTAGTCAAATCGCATCTGCAAGATAAGATGCAACATTTGTAAGCTGAAGGTTATTAGAGATTCCTTTTCCCACACGGCGAAAAAACAAAGGGGGGAAAGAAAATGGAAAAGTTGATAATTGGTCTTTGAACACTTGTGGTAATCAGAAAAATAACAAGAAAACTGAAAGGTTTGTTGTAAAACAATGATTCTTTTTTCCCCCAAATTATGCTACCCTAATTCTCCTAAATGAAATGGGGGGGGGAAGCAGTGTTGCTAATTATAAAGTTCATTCAGTCAACACTGTGAAAGAATTAATGGAAAATTAGGATGCTATTGCTTTGCTTTCTGATCTAAGTTAATTTAATGTCTGATATTTACCAGTATCTACCAATACAGAGTTTTGAAAATGTAGTGTTTTTGAGATTTAGCGTTCTATAAAAGAGTATGTTTTTTTTAAAATGATGGAGTTTGGATTTTTTTTTTCCTTCCCTATTTGGAATTATTAACATAGTCTGTTTTGAGATTTTTTTCTTAGTATCTAGATACACTTTTCTACCTTTAACACTCACTCCTCAACATCCCCCAGTTTGTTCCTCTTCTCTCACACCCCTGTCAATGATCGTTTTCAGGGAAAGAGAAAGGAAATTAGAGGTACAGGGTGTAGGGAACTCTTGACTTCCTTGGCAACACAACAAGAAATAAATTGAACTCAAATGACTTTGTCAATTTGTTGCAAATGTTTTCAGCTAATTCTCCGAGGCTTTTCCCTTGACATCAGGAAAACTTCTCCCCTTTTTTAGGTTCACCTTTTTACAAATGTCTTACATCACATGTGTGTGCTTCAGCTTGACAGGTCACAGAGAGTATAGACTAGCCTTTCACCCCCAGCTGCCCCTTCACTAGACTTCCTCTAAGCAATATTGGCTTCTGCAGCTAAAAACTGCTTTTCACATATAATGAAATTCACAAGTGCATTGGAGGAAATGTGATTTTTATTTTTTTTTCAACCCCCATTTCAATAGCAGTTTATTCCTTTAAAAGGCAAATTGCAGAAAGGAATAACTTTGAAAGCAAACTGGAAATATAAGGACAGGAAATGAGTCTGTGACTGTATAACTGAGTTCATAAATGGGTCCTTCTTTGGTATGAAACTGGGCTTTTAAAGTAGAAAAATCACCTACTTAACAAAACCATTCTCTGTTTTAGCACTGCAGGAGCATGAAATAAATCCATGTTTCTTTCTAATATATCATTCAGTCTATCAAACTATTTCCAAATGACCAGAGTTCTAGCAGTGCAGGAGAAGGTTCCATATCTCTGCCGGGCCGGTGAATTTCTTAATATAATCCTTTGAATTTCCTTTTTCATTCAGGTTTACAAAAATGCCTATAAATCCTCCCTTAATCTCAAGGTGAGGCAAGCGTATTCTTTCTCAAATTACGAGCTAGAGACACACTAACTTCCCTCAGAAACCCTGTTCAGTTCTTCTGTAGCAAGGATTTCTGCATTTGAGTGCATTCAGACATAGTCTCCTGTGCATGTCTCAGGATGTCTGTACACACTCATTCCACATCAACAGTTGTTCAGAATCACCAGGATTGCCCCTAGTCAGTTACAGTGCTATCATGTCAAAAGGCATTCATGGAACACTTAACTGACTTTATTAGCATGGCATGAAAAAAACTTTGCATGCACTGATTAGGGCAATATGCAACTATCGTAAATTGCCACAATTACTCTCTAGCTTGACTCCGTCTCCCAGGTGAAAAATGGAAGTAATCAGTTGCTTTGTTGCACCTCCTCTACCCAAATCAGTAAGAAAAAACATGCACACAAGGCATGCCCACAGATTTACTGACAAGAACAGTTTCTTCAAGATATCCTATTTTTTTCTGCTTTTTCAGAAGTATTCTTGTTTTCTTTTTCTGACCTTTATGATGAATGACTCCCAAGTCTACTCCTCTATCAGTTTCTTACTGCTGTATAGAAACAACTTTTCTTCCAATTCAGAGGTTTGAGGAGAAATACTGCAGTGTTAAAAACTCTCAGGGGCTTTTGCAGATTTGGGTTACCTCGAATTGTATTGTGTGTCATAAGGTGAAAGGGCTGCATAGCAACTGTATCTTGCAAGCAAATGGAGAATAAAGGCCAAAATCCTTCTGGATACCAGATTAGAGATGATTTGTGGATAACCAGTGTCTTTAAAAAAGAGCTGGTGGTAAATGAGCTGGAGATCATGCTGATGTCCTACTTAGTCCATGTGACTAAGGCCAGCAGTAATAATGAGTGACTCAGATCTCTGGTTTTAGTAGAACTTCAGAACATTTCCTCCTTCAAAAGCAACCTTGTGCTCTAAAGTGTACTTTGTTGCTGTAGCTTAACGGTATTGTGGTATTACTTTAAGGTACATGAAGTGTAGGGACGAAACATAAGATGAAAGATTGACTAGTTAGAAGCACATCCTGTATCTTATCTAGGCTTTAACTGGTTTTGTGGGGGCTTGTTTGGGTTTTTGTTTGTTTGCTTGCTTGTTTGTTTGTTTTGTTGTTTTGGGTTTGGTTTGGTTCGTTGTTGTTTGGGTTTTGTGGGTTTGTGTATGTGTCTTGTTTGTTTTTAATCATGCAAGAAGATATGAAAAGGGAATGACAATTAGATTTTTCACTCTAGGCACAGTAACCAAATACACGGCGAGTCATGGTTACCTACTAAGAAAGAAGATACAGAATAAATACTGTGTGGAAAGAGAGTGGAGGAGGGTGATAATAACAGGTTTGCTTTGTAATTTTTAAAATAGTAAAAGTGGCACTCTGCTGAGTCATTGTACTGTGGGTCTGAAAATGGGAGATCAAAAAAGCATGATTTCTATTTAATTTGGCATTTAATTATGGGCAGCAAAACCTGTGAAGCTATCATATTGCTTCCTCCTTTCAGTTTTATATTTAAAGGTGATTTTGCTTGTCTATCATGTTAGAATGTGGATTTATTTTCTTTTCTGTCTTTTGATAGGTTATGTAGGAATGGTGTTTTCATTATTCCTATGGATAGGAACTTTGAGTAACATTATAATTGTCTTCATTTGACAGATGGATTATATTTCTTAAAAGGAAAAAAATGGACTGGATATCATCTTTAAGTTATTTAAATATAATTCTATTTTGTGCTGGTTTAGAGAAAAAAATGTCTTCTTGAGTAAAATAGAATAGACTGAAAACATCTTAAACTTATTTTAAAATTATATTCTTTACTATGTTTTATAGAAGGAATTTCTTTTATAAATTCTGTTCCAAATTCCACCATGTTAGAGTAATAACTTAAGTTTATATTCTTGTTAATATTAGTGTATTGAATATAAAATATAGCCTTCTCCAATAGATTTTGCATTCAAAATTAAGATACACTGCCTACATCATAATTACCCCAGGGCTACAGAAATTGGTACCGTTTAAAATTATATAACCACTCTTTATCCAGTTTTAGACTTTTAAAAACATACAACTTTTGAGTGATTTGCAAAGAAATGAGTTTAGCTACTTCTTTATTGACTTCTGCATCATTGGTTTAACCCATGAAACAAAACAGAGTAGTAGTAATGTCCTTTTTAAATCTGCCTAGGACTTGAAAGTAAGATTCAAGGTCACTATGCTTTCCTACTGTCTGGTTTTGCCCATGCTTTTAAAATTAAGACCCCCACCTGTCAGTAGGGAGGCAGAGTTTGGTTGCAACTAATCTCTTTGGGTTGAAGTTCTTCAGTTTTGTTTCAAAGTCTTCAATATTCTGTGAAGAAATTGAACCCAAGGTCTGAGGGCTAAACAGAGTGATAGAACAACTAAGCTGTGCTCTTTGTCTCTCTGGTTCAGTGGGCATACAGAGCATACAGAAGGTACAAGAACATCCTCCAATTTTTACTTTAAAAATGAATAACGTTTTTAGGCACTCAGATCCAAAGGTGATTAGGGTTCAGAGTTCGGGGTAGGGAAGGATCTCCTTTGCTCCTACATCTTTGAGAGGCAGGTCTCTTGAGCAGCTTGACTGAATCACTCAACTGTTTGCCTGTATTTACTAACTAGATTTTGATACTTTTAAAACTCTGTGTTTGTTGTGGGATCCAGACGCTTTAGGCAGAGTATCTAAAGGTGTATTTCCCTTCAGGTATTCAGCTTCTAGTGTCACTGATTATCTGTGAAGCTTAGACCTCTCTACTACCTAAAAACTAAAAATAATCTTTACAAGATTTGTTTGTTTATGCTCAGACCTTGCAGTTTTAAAGTTCTCTGAGACACCAAAGGCATTTTTACTCCCATAGCTGTATGCACTGAAGCATCATTTCTGCCAGGAATATGCTGCTAACTTCTAACTTGATTAACAAAACTCCCGAAGCTGCCTGAGTTCAAACGTGGATCCCTCACATAAGCCTTTTTCAGGAATACTTTCCACACCTATTTGCCAGTTATTTCCTTCTGACCTTCCTGTTGCTGAAGCCTTTATCCACCCTCAAGAAAGCTTGCAGTTCATTTTACACATCTCCCTGGACATGCATTATCTCCTACGCTCCAAGCTTTGTTCCTTCCCATAACCACCCTGCTCTCTCCACCCAGCAGTGTTATGAACTCCTGGGCTTCAAGACACATTCTCTTTCCATGTGTCATTTACTTGGATGCTAGGTAGGTAGTTTATCATTGCTAATCAATGTGATAATATTTTTTATTTTGTTTTCCTTGAAGAAATGTATTCTGGGGTTTGGTCACAATATTGTGTTGAATGATTTCAGGAAGAAAATGTCATTGTAGAGAGACAAAGGGAAGATGGGGAAACCAAAGATCCTTTTCTATACTTAGGCTTTCATGATGGATTTCAATAGAACAGGTTAGTTAACTCTAGCCTGATTTTTCAGGGGACCTTCAAAACTTGTGCTTCACCAACCCAGACAAAACATGGGTGAAAAACATTTTCTTGGATCATAGAATAATATTAAATGACTGGGTACTATCTTTAAAGCCTCCAGATTGTTAATGGAGGTATGGTGACCATAAAGAGAATAAGGCTAGCAAGTCTTGAACTTTAGTGCTTTTTAACTGCTTGCACATATAACTTTGAGAGCAGTTTATAGGATAATGAAGTTGGACAATTCATGCATTACTTTTCAGGCCTGAGTGGGAAGTTCAAAGCTTAAGAGTGAGTTATAGTTATTTCTGAAACAAGTGTGGAGAGTAGCAATATTCAGCCTAATAACTTTGTTTGAGAAAAGAAGAATCTCCCTAAATAGCTCTTTGCCCTCAAAAGTAAAATAAGAAAAAAAAAAAACCAAACACCAAAAAACCTGTTCTTGTGAAGAATAAAACTTCCTCAAGAAATAGAAATGAGGGAATATATCCTGATAATCAGTTAAGGCAGGAATTTAATGTTTCAGATTGGGTAACTTTTCCTGCAGAGGACACTTGCACCAGAGTGTCTGTTAAGCTGATGGAGAGAAGTTGCTGAAACTCATTTTTCTAGAAGAATTGTTTTACGTTTCTCCACTCTAACTTGTTACCTCAGTGCACAATAACAACAAATTGAGAAGAGTGTTTTGAAGTTGCAGCTCTTGGTCCCCTGTTATCTCTTGGTCCCATGTTACTCCTTTGAGCTGTCATGATGACATGAGTCAGTTCAGGGTTTTGCCAGGTGGAACATGCTGATTTTCACAAGAAAGAAAGGGAATTTTCCTTAGTTTGCTGATCCTTCTGGTTCACTCAGTCTGTCATCTGCTTACAGTTGTCCTTGTGCTTATGTGCTTATAAGCTGAATCTTAAAGAACTGCAGATGCATATGTATTTCTGTGAAAGGCATGCCTAGCATTCCTCTTTGAGTTAAATGGTCTTTCAGTCCTTCAAATGCATAATTTTCTTCATGGAAAGAAGAACTCATTCTGCTGCATAAGAATATTTCTTCATTCAATTTAATTCATGATTGAAGCACTGACAATACTTACTTAAATAGTCTTAGAAACTGTAGCTAAGTTCTGTGTACATGGTATCTTGGATACCCCCTTGTGTGGAAAAGAAAATGTCTTTCTTTAATGTGAATTCATTTACCTGAGTGCATTCTCTCATGGTCTATACACAGTTCTATTGGCTTGACTTTCCAGTTTTAAGCATTATTAGAAAGGTTCATAATTATGATTTCATTGTTGCATGTTGATTTTTTCCCAAGAGTCTGTGATGGCTGATTCCTAACAATAAGATCAGAAAGATGCAAAGGGGGAGATGAAATGAAACCAAAGAATGAAACAGTCTTGAGAAATGAAAGCTAAAACCCAAGTGTATCATCTGCTTAGAACTAATCACATTTTAATATGTTATAAAGACTTCTGTGAAATTTGATGATGGCATTGTTTTCATATTTAGAGCTGAATGCAGTCCCTGATGCCTTTATACTCTTAGCTTTGGAGGCAAAAATGCCAATACTAATCTTTACAATCTCTGAATTCAGACATCATCTAAATTTTACATTAGTGATATTTTACTCAGAATCTTAAAGTGAGATAAAATGAGGCTCACCGTAAAGCTTTTCAGTCAGTGCAGCATGTGTGAAGGAAACTGAGACTTTGGTAACAAATATATTGTGGTTTAGTGTAAGCATCTCTGGCTTTCCGGAGGTAGTTGGCATTTTGCCTATACTGTGTTTGTCCATGCAGGAATGAGCATGTGTGCCTTGCCCAGGGATAGCCTCATGTGCTTTGGAAGCCTACCAGTTTGGTACTTCCACTGCTGATGGTATGATCACTCTTCATTCTAATTCCACCACTTGCATTCCCCAGCTAATGTGTTCAGGAGTTTACTCACGTTTAATGCCCAAAAGGATACATTCACTGAGGAGAATTCCCCTGTGTTCCCTGGGTGTAGATAATACATATTTCAATATTATGTCAATATTAGAATTTGATAGTGAACACTCAAATTAAGCTTTGTAATAATTTTTGTAGTTCTTTTTTACTGTATTGCATTTTATTAAAATGAGAAGTGCATCCAAAATAACTAAAGATTAACATCACTTATAGGAGAATATTAAGCAAATGACCTTTGAGAGAAAATGTGGAATATCTTTCTGCAGAACTGAAAGGTAAAGGACTGCCATGAATTCTGCTACTTACAGCAGAAAATTCTCCTGTACTTAACTAAATTCTGAAGTACATACCCTTTGAGTCAATATCTTTTGATCTCAGTCAGTTGAGTTGCTGAATATAAGCTGTTGAATTTGAGTTTCTTTGTTTGCCAACAAGTCAACAGAACATTAAGTTGACAGGAAAATCATGAGTCAATGAGATAAAAATGACCTAAGTAAATTACTAGTATAAGCAACAACTTTCTAACAAACCTTGGGTCTGTTCTTTCATGTAGTTGTTTTTTTTTCAATCACTCCAGAACATCTCATGGTGTCAAATGGCAGGTTTTATAGCACGACTGATCACAATTTGAGCTGCTCAGCAATTTCTAAGTGTCAGTAAAACAAAAGCACCAGCAGATCTTTGCACAAAAGTGTTACCAGACTTTCTGAAACAAAGGCAGCCCTTGATTTTTCTTTCAGGAAGTCCTCATAACACACTGGGTGAGAATGTGTGCTGCATATCCTTCTAGCACATGACAGAGCTGGCAGCTGGGAATAGGGCAGCTGTAAGTCTTTCTTAGCACCGACTCTGCTTAACTCTGCTCTGCTCCGGGACCATCACCACCAGCCCTGGCATGATTTAGAAAGTCTTGAAAGGTTGGGGTTACAGAGGCCTGTCTCTAGTTACATCCACTCTGACTATATAGTACTCAGTCCCTGTTTCCTTGTGGGCAGGATCATGACCCAGCATGTCTGTGGTGCTAGCAGATTGTCCTGATATATATATGTCAGTGGCCCAATACTATCCTGAGGTAGCTGTGTTAATTCCTGAGAGCCACCTTAGGAGTGTGTTTATATGCATTTGCCCCTGGGAGGGTGTTGCTGGTTGGTACTTTATGTTATTTTATGCCTGGGATGGAGAGTGGAGGAGAGTCTGATCCTTTTTAGTATTTTAAGTTTTATGTTAGTGCAAAGGCAAAAAATATGTGTGTGCCAAAGAAAAAAGGGGAATCACTCTGACAGGTTCTTAATCTTCTGTTGAGCATAGTTACATTATTTTTACTTACCTGAAATAATGTTGAATGTTAATTGATGCTAGAGATTTGTTGGCAAGTCACTCTCTAGTTATTTAACAATAGTCCACTAATTAAATTCTCTGTCTAATCCACTTTCTGTGTCTCACTAAAATTGTGAGGGGGAAAAAACAGCATTTTGAAAACTGAGTAGAGCAAAAATGCCACACCTTGGTTGTTGTTGATTTTTGTAACTAATACTAATGGGCTGGTGTATCACACCAAAGTAAATCACTTTGCATTTAAACCATTTTATAAAAGATGATTTAAAGACATTTGCATAAAGCCACTGATTGGAGTGGGCAGCCATCCAACCAACCATGCCAATCACAGAATGGCAGGCTTTGGAAGGGATCTGTGGAGATCATCTAGTCCAACTACCCTGCTAGAGCAGGTTGCACAGGATTGCATCCAGGTGGGTTTTCAATCTCTCTGGTGCAGACTCCACATCTCTGAGCAGCCTGTCCCATCACCCTCAAGATAAAGAAGTTCAGATGGAACTTCCTGTGTTCCAGTTTGTGCCTGTTGTCCCTTGTCTGTTGCAGGGCACCACTGAAAAGAGTTTGGCCCCATCTTC
Source organism: Indicator indicator (assembly GCF_027791375.1). Lineage (NCBI taxonomy): Eukaryota > Metazoa > Chordata > Aves > Piciformes > Indicatoridae > Indicator > Indicator indicator. The sequence continues at coordinate 22,811,773 of NC_072020.1, read as the reverse complement.
TTGATACCCTCCCTTTAGATATTTATAAGCATTGATTAAACGCTGCATAAATTCTGACATTGTCAGTCATTCATGTTCAAAAGTATGACCACAAAACCTGAAGTAACTGATATCAGAAAAGGCCTTAATTCACAGACACAGATAATTAAATATTCTACTGAAATAATATTTGGGGGACCTAATGTGTAGATCTGGAGAAGCAAGTGGCTGGTATTTGCTGGTATTTGTTCTTAGCAGGGCTTCTAGCAGCTAGCCTGTATCAGTCACTGCATGAGCTCCTGGGCAGACTGTCCATTTCCTCTTCATTCCATTCTTTATTTGTTTTTAAACGCAAAATAATTTTCTTACAGGAGATCCTAATCTCTTATCAATCAAAGAAATAATTGGTTTTGATTTCAGCTTCCAGAAATAAGTACTGTTATGATTTTCCTGTCAGCAAACACATTTTTAAAGGGGGAAATACTCCAAAATTAGGCAAGAGAAGATGAAATCAAGCGGAAATGCATTCTTCACAGGAGATAGGCTACTTTTCCTTTTTTTTTTTTTTTTTTTTTTTCCTAAGCAGTCATTAAAATCTGTTTCTGAAATCTTAACTTTATCAACTGCAGATAAGAGGGTGGAAATATGTGTGGAGAAATTATTTTTTGAATTAGTTCCATTTTCCCATAACTCCAGTTGTGATGCATGATAAAATTATCAATGAAACATCCTAATTTGATCCTTAACCAAAGGGATGTTGTCTTATGAATCATCTGTGTTTGTGGGAGGCAACACTGCAGCTAACAGAGCAGGAATGGGACCCAGATGTTTTCTGGGAAGCTGGTTGCACTGTAGGCTGTGTGTATTACCTAATGTAGGCGACCATATGGAAGAAAAGGTTGGAAACATCCCATTACAAGTCATATATCACTGAGCTGACAGCAAGGATTTCAGCTTGTTTTTATTTAAATCATGAAAGCAGCTGCTCAGCTGTCCAGCTGTATTAAATTTAACCCTTTTTCTGGCAAATGAATTTTGCTTTGTGAAATGGCAGCCAAACAGTGTGGTACACTCGCGGTAAAACCCAGGTTAGAGGGTCCTGCAACAGGCCTTGTCCCATCCAGCAGGACAGCACTAAGGATGGCTGTCTGCCACTGGGTGACAGTGTAGCCACCCGATACACCTGCACTTCATGAAACACCAGCAAGGCATACACACTGTATGGGGAGAATATTTGTAGATTTATTCTTTCCTTTTAATCTACTTATTCTTCCATTGTTGCACGCATTTGCAATGAGTCTTTTATTTTTTTATTCCTTATGCCCTTCTGTTTTTCTTTTCCACTGTTATTGATTCTTTCCTTAGTTTTCCTTCCTCTTCACTTTCTGTATATTTTTTATGTTGTTCATCTCACTCCATCTCCTGTAGCCTCTCTTTTCAACTGTTATCTCTACTTCTTCTGGCTCCATCCCTTTTGTTTTCTGCTCTCCCCACTATTGTTTTCTCTCTGTTGCTAATGTATGATCTTGTCTCAGGAATCATCCCCTTCCTGTTTCTTTGTTCTCTGCTATACACTGTTTACCCTTTATTGTGTCATTTAAAGAATTTCCTCCTTCTATAGGTTTGTTATTTATATTAAAAAAACACTTGGTTTGCAGAAAGGTTGTTCCCATCAGTAGGAAACAGTCTTTGGCCTCCACATCAATCCTTCACCACATGTGTCCCAAGCAGCTTATTGATTTGTTATTTTTTTAGCACTCTTTTGCTAAAGAAAGAGACTTTAACTGAAGCCTAACAGTTACAGTTAAGTAAACTGTACAGTAAGTACAGACTTTAATTTCCTGTGTAGAAATCTGTAGAAGAAATACAAGGAGTATCCAGCATAATACTAAAACTGATTAGTAGTTTTGGCATGTTAAAACATGCTAAAGTTTGTCTCTTACTGTTTTGGAGGCTCTTTATGCTGTGCTATGCCTACCTTGCTTATGTCAATGTCAGCATCCTCCATGTTTTTGTCAGAGCATGGAGGTTTCCCTATCTTATAACCTTCATGTGTTGTGGTCACAGTCCTTTAAGACTACAGAATCTTTTAGAATTTTTACATCCATCAATATGAGGCTTTGGCATAACAAAGCATATGCTTACATTAGTGTTTGTATCTGATGCAAATATTTACATGCAGATTAGTGTCTCCCTTAAACACAATGGAAACACAAGGAGCTCAGCAGCAATCACTTCCAACCAGTGCTTTCTCTCACTGGCTGCAAGAGAACTCCTGGTGTAGACACAGTTTGTAAACCTTCAGCCCAGGCACTAAGACGTAGCTGCAGTCGCAGTAGCAGACCCTAGTTAGTGTAGGGAAAGAGATAGCATCAAGAACTGAGATCTTCCATGCCAGTTAAGAGTAACAGGTGTCTTTACAGGGCCTTGCACCTGGCTGCAAGAGTGCTTTTCATGCCCAGTTACTGCACGAGGCAGCCAAAACTCTGCCCTCTTGCAGGAGAAGTATCTGTTGTAGTAATGCTGTCAGTAATTCCACATCCCTGGAGATTCAGCTTTCTTGTTATTAAAATAACTTCAGTGGGTTTTTTTCTCTCTTTTCCCATTTCCCCTTCTCATAGGCTACTCTTTTGTAATATCCAACTGTGCCCTGGCCATTATTTTTATGCCTGTAACAGGTAGGCTGTTTGCTGCTAAACCCTACTGTTCTCACTTGCCAAGATTTTCCTCATTGTTTTATCTAGTTCACACTTACCCACTGTGAATAACATAAGGTTTAACTCTCTCTATTCCATAAGACTAGGTTTTCCCTTCCAGCCTATAAGTCAGACATCTAATGTCACATTAATCCTCTGCACCTGTGTCCAACTTATGGTATTCAAAGTAATAATTCAGTCACTAGTTGTCATTATGCCCTGGACAATCCTGATGGAGGATTTGTCACATATTGATCCCCCTCCTGCTAAAGCAGCCTTTCTTCCCTGGTGCAGCAGTGTTTGTTTGGTAGCATCTGCTTGCTTCACAGTACACCATAACTGGGTTGGGGTGCGGGGGACTGTGATCTGCAGTGATTAGCACGTATCAGCTTGACCAGCTAGACTTGCAACCAAATATTCCTGGAGTATTAGGCTTCTCAGGGGACATATGCAAAAGCTTCCAGGTTTTTCTAAAAGCTTCTACATCTTCCAAATAAGATGGTTGTAGTGAAAATAGTTAAGTTTGTTTCTTGTTATCACATGTTATTCTCTAGCTTTCTATAGAGTAATTGTGTCTGCATTATATTAAAAGCACTTTATGAAGGACTTGCCTTTATAATCATTCAAACTAGCATCATCTTATTTTCCTTCCCAAATCTGATGCCTTATGGGCATGTTCTGCAGGTTGGTATTTTCCTGAAGCTTCATTTTTCCTAGGAATTCTTCAAATCTCTGTTGTTCAACCTGATAGCATGCTCTTCCTCACTTGTTTCTCAATTTTAATGTTAATACTAAGGCCTCAGACTAAGCAATAGTTTCAAAAAGCTACCATTTTTCGTTATTTAATCAGTGATATTTTTGTCTTGTTTAAAAGAATTAAGTTCTTGACTGCATTCTTTGAAGTTATTTTCCACAATATTAGGTAGTCCAGCTAGAATGAAGAACTTCTCCATTTTTTCATTTATCAGGTTTTGAGGAGGTGTGTTCCCTTTTTTTCATGTGATAGCTGTCATCTAGAGTCAGACCTTTTATGATTAAGATGACTAATATAGTTATTAGTATGTATGCTAATGTGACAATTAGTAATCCAGCAAAAACATTCAAAAAGTCAGTGTGGAGGGGAGGGGAAGCAATAAAGCTGTATTTCCTATCTACTTGGATTACATACGTGGTTAGGTAGCTTGACCTCTTGCAGGCTATCTCTAGACTTCTCAGGGCTTCCTCTTGCAGGGGGCAGTGGGAAGCCGCAGTGGATCTCTTCCTGCAGCATAAGAGGCTCCTTTAGCTCGTGGAGCTGTAACACTGAATCTCACCCGAGGAGTTCAACCTGATTTTGCTATGAGGTCCTCCAGGTGGCAATGCAGACAAACTAACAGGTCAGAGTGCCAGTTTAAATATACTGAAATGAAAACATAGTCCACTCTGCTTTATTAAGGAGAGCAACCTTCTTAATGAGAATTATATCTCAGATGCACCTATTTGAAGCTGCCTGTAAACCTTTTTCAGGAAAGAAAGTATTTTGGAGTTTCCTAAAATGATAGCTGATTTCTTAAAGTTGGTTTGATTGTTTGTTTGTTTGTTTTAGCCTGATCCACCATCTATTTGAGTGACAATTCTAGTTTCTAGCTTGCAAGAGACAAATATCTCACTGGCCACTCAGATGTCTAATATCATTAAATTCCCACACAACGTTTCCAATTTAGAGACTTGGATTTTTTTTTCCCTGATAAAATACAGGTTTAGGATTTATAGATTTCCTTGAAATGTGATACCTGTTTATGTCAATTTATTTGGTTTGATTTCACTTTTACTTGTAGTTACATGCCACACTGCTACTCTACCTGGATTTACATGTTTTGTTTTCTGCATTTTGGTTTTTTTTCCCTGCATTCATTGCTATGATATCGACTGCTGCTTTAGCTAAGCATTCTGCAAATCAATGTGCACAAAAAATCTTTTGTGATGGGTTACAAGGCCATTCCATTACTTACAGAAATCACACAAATGCTCCAAGGAGCAGTTAATTAACTTAGGTGAATTAATAAACATAAAAATTATTTGGATTACTATATTGCTATGTGATTTAGAATGTGTTCCTCCTAGAAGATTCCAAAGCATTCGCTAAGCTACTTTACTTACTTCAGGTACTATGGTGTGGAAAATAGATTTCTATTTTTTGGTATGATATTACATTTTAGCTAGAGCATAAAGAGAAAAGGTGGCTTATGCAGCCAGCAATTTGGGGATCTGTAATCCTATGCTGTGTGTGTGATTTAGAATGCCACTATGTCTTTCTCTGCTCTTTTGTTGCAGATAGCACTTGTAGATTTTGTGATTTTATTAAGGACTAAAGTTTAGCAAAGCATTTGGGAAAATATTTTTAGCTTGTGTAATGTAGTTTTTTTCTGGACAAAATATTTGTTTGCGTGGTTTCTTATCACTGTGGGAACTGAACTTGATTCAGAAAGTTCTTCCAGTCATATGTTTCTAATACCCAGATCCCATGCAATGTCTCTACAGTTGTGTTTCATATTGCTTCATATTGCAGAATTGGTATATGTATTGATTTCTGGGGTGTGTATATATACACTTGTTTACAATGTTCTCATCTCCTACAATACCTGAGCAGTGATAACAATCCAAATTCCAAATTTATCTGTCATGTCCAGTTTGCACAGAAATTATTTAAAATACACCCATATTTGTCCTTCAGTACCCTAAGTTGGGAGAATTACTTGTCAGCTCCTCTTTTGTACTTCTGTCTCTATCTTTATCTTTCAGAAAGCTTGGCCCAGAAACAGCACCTTCCTTCTTCACTCTTTCAAAGAGAACATATCTCTTAGGAGGCTGTTTAATATGAGTATATAAATCCTTAATTCTGTTTCCATTAGCTACATTCTTTCTGACCTTTTTGCTCCATAATTTAGTCTGATGTTACCACCATCCGCATATTCATGGATGAGGTCCAAAGTGAGCTGTTCAGGATGGGAACTGTGTATGTGAGGAATGAGGGGTTGGTACAAGATAAAAACATGTGTGTAGTTCCTACAACAGGTGGGAAGCCGGGCCAGACATGAGTACCAGCAGAGGTTGATAGAGACTGCTCTAGTTAAAGGGCAGAGTGACAGGGTAAAGGGATTGAAGAGACAAGAGCTAAAAAACAGAGGTTTATTGTTTGGTTGGTTTTTATTGCTGTTAGTGGTGAGATTCAGGATGATGAGTGGAACAGTGAAAAGAAAGAAGAGGGGGGAGCGGGAAAGAGAGTCAGAATTATGAAGTGAATTTAACTATCAGTGTGTGAGGAGAGTTTTCCTCAGGAGAGCAGCAAAAACAAAGTTATAAGAGTTCTACTGCTGTTCTGTGGAAGAGGCAAATTTTCATTGTGCTTTATACATTTGTGATGTGTCCCCAGAGCCTTTTTATCTTTTTAAGTTCTGTAAGCTTAACAAGGGATATATACCAACATGCAGATGCTGCTGACCTCCTGCTTTTTTGTTCTCTCTTTAGCATTGAGAAGATAGTAGTCACTAAATGAGTAAATATGTCTCCTTGTGCCTTCTTTCTGAATGGTGCTTCTTCCACCTTGTTTGACCTGATGATGGCAGGTTGCAAGTCTTTTCTGTGTAAGGCTTTAGGAAACCCACTACTGCATGAACCAGGAGCCAAATTTGAGTGAGCACAGCTAGAATAGTTTGCCTGTTTACTATGACTTGAGAAATAGGAATTCAAGAATTCCAGTCTCGCTCTATCATTTAGATTGGAAAAGACCCTTAAGATCCAACTGTTAACCCAACATAGCCAGGTCTACCAAGAAACCATGTCCCTAAATGCCATAGCTACACCTCTTTTAAATACCTCTAGAGGTGATGACTCCACTGCTTTCCTGGACAGGCTATACTAATGCTTTACAATCCTTTCAGTGAAGAATTTTTTCCTAATGTCTCATCTAAAACCCTCCTGAGTCAGCTTGAGGCCATTTCCTCTTGTCTTAATGCTTGTTACTTACAAGCATTGTAAGTAACAATCTGACACCCATCTCATTCTACCCTCCTTTCAGGTCATAGAGAGTGATATGGTCTCCCCTCAGCCTCCTCTTCTTTAGTATAAACAACTCCATTCCTTCAGGTGCTCCTCATAATATCTGTTCTCCAAACCTCTCATAAAATTTGTTGCCCTTCTTTGGACTCACTTCAGCACCTCAATGTCTTTCTTGTAGTGAAGGCCCCTAAACTGAATACAGTACTCAAGGTGTGACCTCACCAGTGCCGACTACAGGGAGACAACCATTTTGCTGGTCCTGCTGGCCACACTGTTTCTGATATGCTGTTGGCTGCCCTGGCTGAGCACGCTGCTGGCTCATGTACAGACGGCTACCGACCAACACCCCCAGGCTGTTTTCTGCCAGGCAGCTTTCCAGCCACTCTGCCCCTGTTGCGTGGGGTGTCGTGATCCAAGTGCAGGACCTGGCATTTGCCCTTGTTGAACCTCATACAGCTGGGCTTGGCCCATTGATCCAGTCTGTCCAGGCCCCTCTGTAGAGCATTCCCACCCTCCAGCAGATTGACACTCCTGCCCAGCTTGGAGTAATCTTCAGATTTACTGAGGGTGCACTCTATCCTCTCATTGAGATCCTTGACAAAGTTATTAAGCAGAACTGGTCTCAGTACTGTACCGAGCCCTGTGGAACACCATTTGTGACCAGCTGCCAATTGGATTTAACTCCATTCACCACAACTCTTTGGACTCAGCCATCCAGACTTTATTTTTTTTTTCCCCCCAGGAAAAAGTATGCCTGTCCAAGCCACGAGTAGCCAGTTTCTCCAAGATAATTCAATATTTATGCCAAAGATTGTTCCCAATCAACAAAGTTATAAATTTCTATTTGATTGTTTCAGCTGGAGAATCAGGGTTGTTGGATACTGTTAAACCTGTGCATGCTTTTGCCTAGTTACCAGTAGCTATAAAAACTCTTGTGTTAGACTTGATGCACCAGATAGACTCAACTGGACTCAAGAGATCAGAGGCAGTTCTTGGAGGCTTCTCAGGGACTGCCTTTCCAAAAGCTGTCAAGCAGCTTATAAGTTTGTACAGGGCAGATGTCTGGAATACGATAGGATGTCTTCATACAAGGTCAGACATATGTTTAGCATTGATAGAATAGAAAAAAATGAGTTAATAATATGATGCAGACACATCAAGCATTTGTAATCAGTCATGATCTCTAGGAAAATCAGAATCTGTAAGGAAATAGCCAAATAATTTTGATTAATAAATCTATTGTGAGTCATTCTGTTTCCATAAAATTTGTGTATAACAGAAGGGTTGAAATGTGTTGAATAAATTATTCTTTTAAGAGTACATTGAAACATACCTTGCGGAGGCCTAGGAAACCTTTTTGTGGAGATAACTGATTTTCAACTGCATTTTTCTAGTGCTAAAACCAAGAAATAAAACTTAAATCCAATTTGCAGTATCACAGTATCACACAGTCTCACAGTATATCAGAGGTTGGAAAGGACCTCAAGAGATCATCAGGTCCAACCCCCCTTCCAGAGCAGGATCACTTAGGACAGTCTGCACAGGAACACATGCAGGTGGGTTTTGAAAGTCTCCAGAGAAGGAGACTCCACAACCCCCCTGGGGAGCCTGTTCCAGTGCTCTGTCACCCTCACTGCACAGAAGTTTCTCCTCATGTTGAGGTGAAATCTTCTATGTTCTAGTTTGAACCCATTGTTCCTTGTCTTATCACTGTGAACCACCGAAAAGAGCCTGGCCCCCTCCACTTGACACCCACCCCTCAGATATTTATAGACATTGATCAGATCCCCTCTCAGTCTTCTCAAGACTAAACAGACCCAAGGATCTCAGTCTCTCTTCATAGGGGAGATGCTCAAGTCCCCTAATTATCCTTGTGGCTCTCTGTTGGATTCTCTCCAGCAGGTCTCTAGAGGTCTCTCTCAGTTACAACTTTTGAGTTGAGAAGTTCTTCCTCCCCACTCATCTTTGTGATATGGTCCGGTCATATCAATCCCATGCAAAAACTTCAGTATGTTTTGACAGAATAATGATGATTGTATGTGTGTTTACCCTTATTTTCTACTTCCAGCTATGCACGTCACACAACTCATTTTATTTCATTTTTAATCAACCACACCCTCTGGACAACTTACGGTAGGATTTTACACCATCAAAATAGAATTCCCATTTTATTTGTTTTTAAATGGATATGTCCCAGTACAGTGCTTCATAAAGAGAACATTAAAATAATTAATATTGATCTGATTAGTTGTGCTTTTAAAATTTTTTTCTCTAAAATTGGTTAGCTATATTAAAGATATATAAATAAATGTTACACCTTTCTCTTTCACATTTTCTAGACAATTGTCTTTTCATACTGAATATAAAATTACATAGGAATCAATAGACTTTGACTTCATAAGACTGGCAAACCACTGGAAAAAATCATAAAAACATGAAAATTTTTTCATTTTACAGTTATTACTTGTTCTGAATGTGTGTGGGAGAAGAACTTTACAATAAGCCCATTCAAGGCCTGTTTTGAAAACTGTCCACAAGGACACTGTTGCAAAATGGCCTTAACCGTTGCTCCGTAGCATCCTGTGGAAGCTGCCAGGTCCAGCTTGCCCATAGTGGATGCAGAGATCCTCTGGGAGCCACCACCCATGCTACAGTTCCCCATTATTTTAGCATGGCTGACAGCTTGGTGAGCACAGCATGTTGATCCAATGCTTTTTCTGTGGATCACAATCAGCCCTGTAATAAGGTCCTTTAGAAAGCTACTAGTTACAGCCAGGAGAAACCAGTGCATTTAAATCGTTGTGTGAGTTTAGTTAAGGAAGACCTAATGTTCAAATATACACCATACTGTGTTGAGACTTGTTTGGGTCTTCATTTTTATCCTTGTTCCTGAAAGCATTTGCATAATACTGTACACTGTGATATGCTTTATTTCAGTCTGTGGATAGCTCGTTAATTTCTTTGTCTCTATTTAGTGGCAGCTGGAGGTGCTTTTAAGTCACTTTTTAAAGCACTTGGCTTTTCCTTTCTCCTAAAAACTGGTTCTCTCTGATGGTGCTGTTATGATATCAGTAGCAAATCCCTTTAGACAGAGACTAATCTTCCTGCAGTATCTAGCAATAATTTCTTTAACAATCCTGAAGAGACTCAATGCCATCCTCCAAACCGTCTGTAACAGCCTCTCCTTAGATTCTATTATGTCATCACTATAGATGTGCCTATAAGTCTCCTATAACTTTATCTTGTTGCTAAGTTATTTTACTCATCTGGACATCGTTTGTTTTATGATGCAATATTTATTCTCATAGCTGAAAAAAATAAGTGGATTTCTTTCAGCCTTTCAGGGTTAGTCCTGCAATTTTTATGTGCCTCCACATACAGACTTTAGTAAGATCATTTTTGTAAGGGTTGCAAGATTAGGTCTTATATCATATACATATATATATTAGTCAGAAGTGTGTCTACGCTTCTTTAACCCTGTCCTCTTTCACTCTCCTGTTCTAATGATTTTTATGATAACACTTATTTTCATATTTTCTGTATGATTCAGTATTGAAGTATGCAGGCTTTCAACAAAAAAGAAAAATAATGTTGTGTTTTTATAGTACTGATGAAAGTATGATTTGACTGATGTATATGCAAAAAGCTATTCTGAGAGTGCTTGGAGGACGTATAAATAGGAGATTCATTTAATAAAGACAAAATAATTCCTTACAAGTCACTTGAAGGGTGGAAGAATAATTAAGAGCTAGCACAGCAAAATATTTAAAACAACTAAACAAACTAGAGATAAACATGCACTATTCCCTATACCATTAGCCATCAGCAAAATATCTTTTATCCTTAATGAACAATTAAAAATTATTACATTCTTATTTAAAAGGTAATGGGGGATTTCTTATTGTCAGAAAGGGACACTTTATCTTAGTAGCCATCTGATATTTTAAAAGACCTCTGACTTATTTTGGAGAAAAAATGAAGGATTGCTCAGATTTTAGCTACTAGAAGAGTGGATTCTGTTATAAATATTAGGACAAGAAAGCAGAAAAGGTCAGGCACTGGTTCTTTTGGAAGTGAAATGAATGAGTTGCAAAGAAGAAACAGGGCAGAATCAAGCTCTGGTGTACAATACAGACAGCAAAATTCCCATAAGTCTTTCCCCTGTTTGAACAGTTTTAGGCAAGGTGTGGCTTAAATATAGTAGTTCTTTTTCCAAATTTGCAGCTTCCTTACCAGCTCAGACTTGCTGACTTCTCATGGTTTGGTCAAGCAAAACCACTTTCTTCCTCTTGTTCCATTCCTTAAAGGACTCTTACATGATCCATCTTGCTGGTGGTTTCTGCCTCTAAGAGGGGAGCAGTAGCTGGCATGGCTGAGCTATGAGATCACTTCTCAGAGTGGATCTAGCTTTTCTGGTCTGAAGGAGCACTCTGGCACTCAATAACAGAATACCTTTGTGGAAGCTGTCAAGCCAAAGCTGTTGCTGTGTCTGGGGAATGTACCAGCTAGGAGAGCAGCTTAGCTCTTAGTGGAATTAACACTGGTACCGTAGTTTGATTGAGCTGAAGTAGAAATTGGTGTCTAGGCAATAATCCAGACAAAACCCAACTAAATTTTGCAACTGAATGTAAATGAAGTCTTGATCAATGGGGCAGAGAAGGGAGCCCTGAGGAAGACTCGTCAGTAGCTGTTCAAGCAGCCTGCTAAAAGTCTTTAAGCAAACATCATTCAGATGGTTTGTGGGAGAATACCTTTTGGACTGTTTATTGGGGAGAATTACCACCTCTGTGGAGCTGCTCTTTCCCAAAGCTTTTTGCAGACAACGTTGATCATCTGCTTACTTGCTATATCTATAGCCAGATGTTTCTTCATTTCAAAGGAAGAGAGGCTGTGACAGAAGGGGCAGGCACTGACTGAGCACTGCAGGTAGCAAACAGGTGTGGCTGTAAGCAATACTGACGGAGACGTCCTTAAAATAAGCAAATGAACTAGTGAACTGTAAATTTAACTGATAATGCTTCTGTTGATTCACTGAATAAAGAATAGCTGTTAAATCCAAGGTTTTTACAGTCTTGTGTATATGCTGTTTACTTACCAGCTATATTTACTGTTCTGTTTTTACTTGCATTACTTAATTGTGCTTCGGTTGGACTGATTAAGTCCATTTAAGAAATACTTGTAGAACTAGAGGAAAATGTTCAGTAGTGTCAATATAAGGGCTTCAGTTCAGCTGTGTAACCTGTTCAGAACAGAAGCATAGACTTTTGAGCAAGAATATCTGAAAACTTCATTGGACATCAATATGTATAGACAAAAAGCAGCACATATGAATAATTCCTAAACAGTATCATGAGGTGCATCCTAATGTGATTTTGAGGAAATATATGAGGTGACTGATGTTATATACAATTCTGGGTCAGATCAACATATAGTACAGCTTTGCATGTGTATTTTCTTTGACTTCAGAGAGTTACACTAGGGATAAATGTGGCCCCATAATTCAAAATGAAATCCATATTATGACATTCAGTCTACAGTCTGAAGGAAGAAACAAATCTTTCTAGAAAATGCATAGAATATACATATTTTGATATTTGCACTTGAATTTCTGTGTAGTAATGTGTATACAGATACACACACTTCTATGAGTGATCTCTTTTCAATAGTATGCAGTTACACTTTCCCCCCTGAAACGGTCCTCCCTGTTTTCGTGACAAAGGTCTTTATCCTGATCATTAAATTTCTGCTCAAGATGGGGAGCATTAGTGCATGCTCTCACCTTTTTTTATAGTTTGAAATCCAGAAAAAATTCCATTCTGAACATTTTTAGTGTTCACGCCATCAGTACCTGTGCTGCCAAGGCTTATTGAAAGCAGCTGGATGCGTGCCTCTGTCCTCCCCCTTTCTCTGAACTGCTGCCAGAACAGGTAGTCAGAAACGGAAAGTAGAGAAATATTCGAACATGTGTGCTCGATCTCTCTCTCTCAGGAAAACAGCTGTGGCTTCCATAGGAAGCGCTCATTTTTTCCCGTCAGCCAAGACTTTGGATACCCTTGGGTCCAGTTTTGGCACAGCAAGCTGAGTAGGATACAGTTTATGGCATAAAACTTATGAGAGAAACCATTTGGGCAATCCCATCCCTGGCAGAACACTGAAATTCCCCGTGCTGCAAGCCACATGTGAGCTTCTGACCTTTTATTAGCACACCATGGGAGAGGTTAACAATTGTTGAGACTTCAGTCTTCCCTTTGACATACAAATACAACAATACCAAGTAGCTTTTCCAAGACAAGCATGTTTAGGGCACAACATCCTTTTTAATCCATTTTTCAGAATAAGGGAACACCCCTCACCCAAAAAAAAAACAAAACACCACCCCTCTCCCAAAACCTCACAAAAACAACAACCAAAAAAAAAAAAAAAAAAACAAAAAAAAACAACCCACCCCAAAATCTTAAAATAAGAAAAGTATATATTTCTGGAAAACTAAAGACTGTATTGGTGTTATTTTCCAAAAATCTGAAATTGTTAATAGTAAGTAATTTGTGAGTTATTTTTAAACCAATATAATAATGAGATGGAAACAAATTTTCACAACAGTTTTACCTCTTCATGTGGCTAGTGCCATGAGTTATGGAACTAAGATTGTCCCATAGCTGGAGCAGTATGAAAAAAGCATGGAATTATATGATTTTTTAGAATGTCTGTTGTATTTATCTAAGTACACGTTTGTTGAAATGTAATAGAAGGGGGAAAAAAATGAAAAAAAAAAAAGGAAGTATGAGTTTAGAATTATTGATATGAGGCTTTTCAGAGGAAAGGATCAGAGGGGGTCAAATCTATGTCCTTTTGACACATCTTTGTGTCCTCAACATTACTGCAGTGAATGAAACTATCTTACGTTTTAGTAAAATAGGGGTTGCAAAATAACTCCTTTTTGAGGAAACAGAATCATTGTTTTGTAGCTAAGAAACTGTGAAAACTAAGTGTCTTGTTACATACTGCCTAGTCTGTGGCAAAGAATGAAGATTCAATACCCTAGTGTCTCAGCCTTTTACCATAACTTCTTGATTATTCTTTCAGTCTCAAAGGCAAATGATTTTGAATAAGCAGTCCCATGGTTTTAGTGTAGAGAGTGTGCTGAATGGAAAATAGGAGTGAACTGGCTCATGCTTAGGTTGTCAGTCTTTACAGCTCTTGTGTGAAAAGCCAGCGAAAGCTGATCTAGAAATATAACGATCCCTACTTACTACTCTGACAGGAGGCAAGTTCAACCATGTTCAATGCCAGAAACTGGGAGGAAAAAAATCAAAGCAGCAGCAGATCCTGCTTCTCATCCCTTTAGTAAGGTGACAACTACATTTGAGAATGAAATAGGTGAAATCGTGCATAATGCTGGTTATTACAAAAGAAGTTACTAACATTAGTTAGTGCTAGGTAGACTCATCTTTATTAACCACTGTTGGCAAAGCAGATCTTAGCAAGTGTTAGTTAGAGGTGAAGAGTCCTTTTGTATTCCTTGTGAATAAACAGAAATGCCAGGCTACACCATAGATACATCCTGGTACAGCTACACCACAGATACATGCTGGCATCCTGACCTGTATCAGGAATAGTGTGATCAGCAGGACCAGGGAAGTGATTGTCCCCCTGTACTCAGCACTAATGAGGCCACCCTGTGAGTAGTGTGATTACTTTTGGGGCTCTCAGTACAAGAAAGATATCAAGGTGCTGGAGTGGGTCCAGAGAAGAGCAGCAAAGTTTATGAAGGGTCTGGAGCACAGGTCTTCTGAAGAGTGACTGAAGGAACTGGGGTTGTTTAGTCTGGAGAAAAAAGGAGGCTGAGGGATGACCTTATTGCTCTCTGAAAGGAGGTTGTAGCGAGGCTGATGTTGGTCTCTTCTACCTGGTGACAAGTGATAGGAGATGGGAAATGGCCTCAAGTTGCACCAGGGAGGTTTAGATTGAATAGTAGAGGAAACTTCTTCACTGAAGGGATCCTCAAACACTGGAATAGGCACCCCATGGAGGTAGTTGAATCACCATCCCTGGAGGTGTGTAAAGACCCATCCATAGATGTAATGCTAAGGGACGTGGTTTAGCACCAGACTTGGCAGAAGTAGATAATGGTTGGACTCAATGATTTTAAAAACGGCTCTATGCTTATATAATATTTTCACACAGATCAGCTTTTCCTCAACCTTTTCTCATTCTTCTTGTCTGCTTCACAACTATATCCAGCTTATCTGTGTTTTTCTTAAAGGCTTCATCACCTCTCAGTAAACTGGCTCAATACCTATGGACTAAATGAAATACTTCTGTTAATATCTTCCACACTGATATTGGAATCTTTTTGTATCAGCACTGTGTGCTTGAGACACATTTTTTTCTGATGTACTCCTAACTAATTAATCACTGCATGTTTATATATTTGGTTTTTCTTAAGCCTAGTATCTTTCATTTCTATTAAATTACACATTTTCTTCACTGTCTCCATGTATATATATTTTTTTAAAATATTATGAAATCTCCTGTTTTCCAGGAAATGAAAGATGTTTCATAGTCCTTTTTTTTTATTTTAGAAATCTTATGATATACATGCCTGCTTTTTCACCTAAATCTGGATTTCCCTCTCATTTTGTGATATAATAATTGATTCTTTCTTCTTTCTTTTTCCACTCTCTTCCACACTCTGTGCAGAAGTTTCAATTAGATCATGTTCTCCAAGTTTTCCTAGTAGAGAGTCACATGGATCACTTCCATTAATTTATTTCTTTTTCCATAAGCTAATTAAATAATACAACTATATTGGCTTGACATAATGAATATCAGTGATTTATCCCATTTGAATATATCTGTGGTTAATGATGATAACAACAACTTTTATATAATGAAAAGATGAGTTTTGGGAATGGGAGTTTCCCTGGATAAGAATAGAAGCAACAAGCCAGAGCACAGGAAGAGTGTCTTCAGAGCAGGCAAGAAAGAGAGACACCAGTAGCCAGAAGGAGATCTACTTTTCCATGTAAAGGGATGGACAGAGGGCTGGACTGACATCAGCACATTTTTCTTCTCCTTGGAACTTAAAAACAGTCACAGTTTACTGCTTTTGGCGTCCAAAGAGGATTGGCAACAGGATGGGTGTGTTCTGTCTATCTTTAACTTGGGCATTTATCTTCTATGGCTAGATTTGTCCTTTACAATATCAATTGATATTAACCCAGTTCCTTTGTTCAGAAGTTGGGAGAGATTGTTTGTTTGGGGTTTTTGAGGGTGATCAGTTTAATTTTGTTTGGTTTTATCTTTTGGTTTTATTTTTCAGTGCAAGGATTCATTTAACAACATGTTGGCTTTAAAAGCAATCTTGGTCTCAAATGGCGTTTAGCCTTGATCTTCTTCTGTCTTTCCTGAATACTTTTCTGGTGTTTGCCTGCTGTGCTGGAAATCCCTTCTGCTTGTCACTCAATTCTTTTGTCCCTCTCTGCACATTCTTACTCCTTTCACATTTGCCATTAGTCACAGTAGCCAGCTTTTTCCCATCACTTCTTTTCAACATCTGCAGCAAAGTTTTTCCTGTCAGTGATCTAATGTCTGTGGGTTATAGTTAAAGGCTGGGGTTTTTTTTTTTTGGTTTGGTTTTGTTTTTTCATTTTTTTTCCCCACACAATGGAAAAATTCCCATTTTGGAGCTCATAGCTACTCAACTTTCTCTCTAGAGGATACTGGTATACCAGCGAGCAGAGATCTTCCACCTTTGTCAGAGCTCTCCACGCTGACAGAGCACTCTTGGTTCTGTTGACCACCCTGCCAGGGTGCTTACACACAATAGCCACACTGAAATGAAACCATCTGTGTAGAAATGTACAATATTTCATGTCTGCTAATGATGGAGAGATTAGACACTGACTTACCTAATGTTTTCCCTGCAATGTCAGTATAGTATTATATTAAACTGACATAAAAATTAAGTTTGGAGGCTGAATTGTCTCTATAGATGCTTGTTTGGTGAAGGCTACACAGCTATGTAATTCTGAAATGTTATGTTTAACTTTTTCCCCCCACACACATGCAAACTACAGTAATTTTTTTTCCTGTAGCTGTCATTTTCCTGTATTTTCAAACAAGGATACAGGTATAAAGCAGAGATCCCTCCTGCATGGGCTCCTTTAAATGATTTTGCCCCAACTTTTAAGTAAAAAACTTACATCAACACAAGATGAAGCAGCATACTACCTAATTTTTTTTCTACACATATGACTGTTTAGAAAGAATCCCCTTTCTTATCCCACAAATATTCAAGTCCAGCCTTTCTCTCATAGAGAATTGCGTTTAAAAACATGGAATTCTTTAAGCCTAAATTTGATTAAATTTAAGATCTTTGCAGTAAACTGTTGATTAAAGTAAAATGAGCTTCATATTTCTTGCATAAGGAAGATTTAACTGCTCTTTCCATATTATTTAGATAGTATGCTATGAAGTGAAATAGTTCTTTGCAGATGTCTGGTTTACCTTACAGCTTGTGTTTGAGCTGTAAGTGATGCAGTGGGGTATATGTAATTATGCTACAGCTGCTGACAGGCATAAAAGTAAATGAAATGTTTCATCTCACTGGGTACGTTTCCTGTTTAAATATTTAAGAAAATAAACTCAACAGCTTTAGCCAAACTGAGACAGCACTATCTCAAATATTTCATTTCTGCAACAAACAGCTATTAATAACTCTCTCAATCTTGTTTGGCCTGTTAGCCTGCAACAGATTGAACTGGTATGTTTGGAGGTTAAGGTTTTTTTTTTAATCTTAACTTTTGTGAAAGCTTTATTTTTAATTGTTCATCTAAAATACAATAAATGGCAACATTTCCATGCCTCGTATTTCTCAAATCTGAGGAAAAATGGATGTTGAAAAGTTTAAGACTGTTTAAAATTTTAAATGTGACATTCAGAATTAAGGCCTTCTAAAAGTGGTGATCCTAAAACTTGTTTTTCAGAACTCTGTTTTCAAAAAATGAAACTCAAGCAGCTGAAAGAATGATAAACAGCAAATCTATGATATGACCATACTCTATAGTGTGTAACAAAGTATATATTTTGTTTGCAGGTTTTATGACATTTTTAAGCTTACCTGATGAATGACAATTTGTAATTATTAATTTATTTTTTTTCCCCTGCATTTGCAAAACAATGAAATGGACTTGGTCTAGAAGTTACTTTTAAATGTTCATTGAACAGCAAAGAATATTTTTTTTTTGTTTGTTTAACAGCATTTTACTTTGGGGACAATTTGAGATGTCTAAACATTTTAGAATCATCTAGGAATTTATAAATGGAGCTAGGTAACAATTTCCTATTGAAGCTATGCCATATGTTAATTAGTATAATGTTGATACCATCTTCTGCTTGCATTAGCTCATCACAAGGAGAAGATTTTATAATTATTAACATGCTTTGGAGTTCCTATTCACATGACTGACAGCAAAACTTCCCAATTTATTGTGGGTTTTTTTGTCTTTTGGGGAATGAGGTAAAACCTTCCTAATCCTAGTGCTTAGGTTGTGGATTATTCTGTGACCCAAGAGAGAAGGAATTTCATAGGTAACAGTTCAATAGGATGCATATATCTACACTAGTGATTTGAGAAGCAGTGGTCTGGTTTCTCTTGAGTGGAGATGCAAGATACTGCACTGGATGCACGTAAGCCATTTTCAGTCTAAATATAACTGCAGTAACGCTGCCTATGTAAAAATCCCCATGTATGTAGCTAAGGGAGGTGAATTTCTAGCTTGTGTGCTAAGCCAGGAAAGACTGAGTCAACCTGGTGCTGTGCTGAGAGAGATTTAGCAGCTTATGTCCTTACTAGCTCAGGCATCTCTGCAGTGCACTTGATTTCATAGTGGGGATGTGCCCAGCTGTGAAAGCACTGAGGAATAGATACCCTTTCTCCAGATCTTTCTTTGTCTTTCCTGGATAGGTAACATAAGCCTTTTAAGATACTGGGGCTTTTTCAGCCTCTGTTTTCATGAACTTTTCTAGATTTAGAGACTTGAACTGTATTTTAATAGAAGGAATGTTTAAAGCATTGAATGAAATAGATAGGTAATGTATATTCTACTTTGCTATTATTTTCTCATTATCTGTTAATAATGAAGTATAAAACTAATGAGGTATATCCTATTAGCAAGAAACCAGCCTATGAGTTTACTATCAATATGTGTTGTGGGGGTTGAAAAAACTTAGCTTAATTACATGTGGGCCGACAGACTCTTAAAACAGACCTTGTCAGGGATGTCCTAAACTTGCTTGATGTGCTACACCAATAGTCTGAATGTGTGTCACAAACCTTTATGGAGAATTTCCAGACATTTTGCTACTTTTACAGAAGTCTTGGACAAATGATGTGAAGCCACTACTGTTGTAGTTGTCCCTGTTCCTTGCTATCCATAGCTCTTTCATCTAACAACAACAAAAAAATAAGCTTGTCATTTCCTTCTCCTTCTTCTTCTAAGTGTATGGAAGGCATCACAAGGAGAAAGAGCCTTCTTGTTTCCTGGTTTCCCTTTCCAAGAATTGTTATAGCAACTGTTTTTGCTAGTGCAATCTTTTTGATCTCTGCACCATACAAGATCAGTGGTTTCTGGATCTGCAGTTAATGCCATGGCATTTCTCTACCAGCTTCAGACTGCATTGTCAGCACCTGAAGCTCCCCTGTCTAGAGAAGTGGGAAAGCAGCAATAATATTGATGATAACTACACCATTTAGGCACTAGAGTTTATTCAACCATTTTGTTATTTATGTTACTATTTTTAAGTTAACTGTCGCATCAGTTAATGGTCTCCATCTTTACTAGGAAAGGACGATGATGTTACCTTCTGAGAGCCTAAAAACTACTCTCTCACTAATACAGATAGTATGAAATTAGTTCTGATGCCTTTGAAGAAGCTATGTCCAGATTTGTAGATAAAGAATATAAAAAGCACCTTAACTATGTTTAATTTGCATTATGAATTTAACAATTGAGAGGGGTCAGTAATGAGGGCATACATTGAGAGGGGTCAGGGTTTATCACATTTGCCAGTACCAAGACTGCAAGCTAATGAAATATGTGGATGTGCTGATCTTCCTGAACCCTCTACAGAGCTAGGAATACACTACCCAGCACAGAGCTGTTCAGAGAACTGAGTATCAAAAACATAACCCATTCATGTAAGCATGGTACTGCAGATATAGCAAATTTTCTGCACAACTGGAGACTGTCTCTGCAGCAAAGTTTGGAGTTAACATGTGTGGGCAGAAGACATTTTTGTCTTCTCCGATAAACAGCAGAGAATCATTGAATGATTTAGATTGGAAATTATCTGAGGTGGTGTGGTCTGAGCCTCTTCTCCCTCCTTAAAGCAAGGCTAACGTTGAGCATTTGTCTACATTTCTAGATCAGTATGCAAAGCGTTCTAATTCTATCCAGGTGAAATCTGCAAGGGGAAAGACACCATGTCTAGGCTACTCAGATATACAAAGCTGTTACAAAACCCAAAATATCAGAAAATAACATTAGTGATCAGCAAGAAAGCTAATCAAGCAGAAGTGGGTGCCTGAATGTAGCTAATGATTTTAAAGTACTTCACAGCCTGATAAACTTTGATCACTCCAGTGGGGATTTCCCATGAAGAACAGACTTAGTACTGCAGTGAATCCATTATTTAAGCTACCTTTGTTCCTGTGAATAGTGTTATTTACATTTCTGTAGGCTTATTCAGAGAGGGAGTGTGGGATGTATGGAAATAGACTGTGTAGAAGGTGGCAATGTAAATATTTGGAAAAGCACAATCATTTTCCAGCAGTCTCAAGAATAGCCTATAATTAATTTATAGTTATATAATTAATTTATAGTTACTTGAACAGGTAAATGTAGCAAGTGTTTATATTAAGGTGGCAAAAGTTTGCATTTTACTTTGTTGAATATATGGTTTTGAGAAATTCTGCTTTTAGGCCTGGCTATTCTGTATATGTCCACCGTCTAAGTTACTTTTTGATTTCAATACAGAAATTAAACTCTTTTCTTATTTGTGGAGGAACTTTTCTTCATATGAAAAAATAGAAAAAAGTATACTATTTAATTCTATCTTGAATTAGGAAACTGATATGCATTCTGTGATATGTGAATATTTTTATCAAAGGACAAATATTACTTGGTTTGGACAATACAATAATGAGAATTTCTGTGACAATAACGTGGAAACTGCAAAGGAAGAAAAAAAAAACAACCAACCAAAAAACCCCAAGAAGGCTCCAAACCAACCTGTTACAGTTTGAGAAAATTGAACAGAAAATGCAAAATATCTGCACATAAAATTTAGAAAATATGTTTTCTCAAGGGCATTAGAAAATACTGGTCAACTATAGTTCAGGCTGCCTGGTGGAAAACTCTTCTGCTGCTTCCTGCTGCCCACACTACTGTCTGCTCAAAATTCTGGCACATATTCTCTCAGCTTTCCATTGCTGACATCACCTGATTGCACCATTCTTTCAAGAGGGTCAAGCCTTGTAACTCCAGAATATGTAGCAGCAATCAAAAGAAACTGAACTCCAACCTACACAGCAAGTTTCTGCTTGGTAGCCACATACAGCTGGCTCTGTTCAGGGTAGGTCAGCATTATAGCAGTAGACCCAGCCAGAATCACTCTCATGCAAGGGAGGATGTGGCCTCTTAATTCTTTTCCCTTATGTTTGATTTTTTTCTCAAATCCTGTCCCCCACAACCTTGCAGCATTATTGTTTTATGAATACGTTATTTCCATCGAGTACTGGCAGTCCTGATGTTGATAGGCAGTGAATCAATACCTTTATAGAATCATGAAGCCAAACTAGTTCTGCAGATCCACAATGTGCAGTATGTGGTTTTTCATTCTGGATGTAATAACTGCAATTTGAAATACACCCCCACAAGCAGTGATTGCCTGCTTTAAGAAATTCACAATAAGGAATTTAATTAAGAAAGACAAAATTGCATCACTCCATTTTAAAAAGAAAAATTCACCTGAGATGTTTTTTTCATTTTCAGGCTATAATAGCAATAACCATCTTTAGCTGAGGACATTTCCTGGGGCTTAATGGCCCATGGTTCTGCTTCTTCAGGTGATATCTCCCAGCAGTCATTAATCCCCTACAAATGCCCTGCACCTCAGTCATTAAATGTGCTTAAACGTGCTTCTTCTGAAAATGAAATACTTCTATATTTAATGCATCTTCCAGGAATAGGAGTGATCTTTCTG
Organism: Indicator indicator; assembly: GCF_027791375.1. NCBI lineage: Eukaryota > Metazoa > Chordata > Aves > Piciformes > Indicatoridae > Indicator > Indicator indicator. The sequence goes on along the minus strand of NC_072020.1, from coordinate 22,789,793 downwards.
AGGTGAGGAATGAAAGGAGTTTAGCAACGTGTCAGAGAAGCACTAATTATGACAAGTGGATAAGTTCTGTTTCTGGAGATAGCACGACAAAGAATGATTCACGCTCATCCCAATTATATAACAGCTAAATCAGAAATACAGATAGTTATTTGTAGTTAATTTTCTCCTACGAGGCATCTCAGCATAGAAATAAAGCATCCCTCAAAACACAGAGAGTATGTGCCTGCAGCACTGCTTCAAAAGTCTTTCCATTCTATAGCTGTAAAAGAGAGTTATGCAGTTTTACAAGGTGTTTGTGATAATACAAGAAGAAGAAGAAAAAAAAATTGTAAAATCTTTCATACCTAAAGGTCTGAAACTCTTACAAGTCTTTTGGTGAGAATTTTATGAGTCTTTAGTAGAAATGGCACCACAAATACAGGACCACAGTGTCATCAGGTGTTGTAAACACAGTAGATAGCCTACCCTTGCTGAAGTAGAATTTAAGCTTTCACAGAAAACAACTGAAGGGAATTTGTCTTGATGGAGGCTGAATGGGGACTGGATTTTTTTTTTATTATTTTAATTGGAATTCTATTTACTGATACATTTTGTTATTGTCATCTTGTGCTACTAAAATGCGTAGATAACGTAAAGCCTGCACCTGTCTCAAACAGGTTGTGAGAAGGATCAGACTTGATTTCATCACCTTTCCTTCAATGAGTACAAAATTTTAGGTGTTATGGTCATTTATTATTTATATTGGACATTCAAGTCTTACGTACTTTGATGAGTGACTGTGGAGATGAGGACAGAAGTAGATTCCTGTGTCATGCATTGTTAAATGTTGAATGTTAAATTATGTCGATATTAGAATTGGAGCTCCCCTATTGAGCACCTTTTGATTGCAAATTAACCCAAAAAAATAATGATCCTGATATGACCCCAAAATTCCCTTCCTTTTCAGTTTTCTCTGTCCCATCAGACAAAATAAAAAAAATCACCTGAACAAAATATATTTCAGAACAAATGTAATGTTTTAACTAACAGTAAAAAATTTCACTTGCTTCAGTAACCCATAACAAGTGCCAAAATTTTGAAATGTTATGGATTAGAGAAACTTAAAGGGCAATCATGCCCACACTTTTTATCCTGCTCTTGTTTTTTAAACAAAGCTATTACCTGAATTAGACTGTACTCTCAAAGTATTCCTGCTTACGCCAACCCAGTCTTCAGCAAATAAACTAATGGGAAAAAAAAAATTAGATCTGGCATTAAAATCCACCAACGAAAAACCCCAGATGAACATAGCCAGGTATAGTTTATATCTCATTTTAAAATGCAGGTTGGGGAATAAGTACTGATCTGTTGTACTGCAGCTAGAACATATCTTTTGCCATAGATTCAAGTCTGCTTTGGGTATTCCTATCCTACCATGCAACTTGCAATGTCAGCATTCTTCAGATCATTTGCTAAAAAAAAAAAAAAAAAAGTTAACATTTTTACACCTGCCTTCTGTCACAGCTGGTGTTGCTATTGCCCTGTCTTGTTATATATGACTTTGAGTACTCCAAATCCAAACTAAATTACAAAGTAGGGAAGGTCATGCAGACTTTGCCATTTATCTTGTTTTGGTATCGAGGAAGAACAAATTCAAAGAGGAATGTGCACAACGAAGAGTAATAGAAAAAGAAAGCATACATTTGTAAGGAGAATTTATCAATATGAAAAGAATTTTTGTATAATTTTTCTGTTCAAGAGCTCTCTTTTCACTCATTCATTATGTTTACAGACAAGTATAATTAAAAAAATAATTATATACTGTTTCTAATTTTAAATTCTGTGTTTTAGGTGTTGTTTTCCCTCTGTGCTGTGTTTTGGGGAATCCAAATTATGAAGCAGAATCCTTCATCCAAAGAAAAACTTCACTGAAAGAGCAGATCTAACACAACTTTAATTGCAGAAACAGCACTTTGGAATAATCTTCCTAAGTTCTTTGGAATTAATCAGTCATGAATCCTACTGAATTGCAACCATTTCACGTATGATACGAGAATTTCATGATTTCATATGAAGGTTTGAAAGATTCATTAGGTTGTGTATTAATTTTTATTTGCTTTTTTAGAATAATATCTAATTTCCCCCCCATTTAAATAAAATGTTTATTCACATTTTACATGGAAGAGATTACAAAGTCTTGGGAACCATCTATAATCACATTTTGCATTGATTTCATTAGAAATCTTATGTGAAAAGTATTTTTCACAAGAGGAATAATTAAAATCATACTTGTAACCTGGTGTAAAGTGACTGTCTTCCTGTTAAGGCTAAATGTAAACATATGTGAATGTCAGTTTTTCCATAGTGATTGAATTACACCAGAATCTCAACGTCATGCCCAATTCAGTGTTCATAACATACAGCTACATGAGGATGAGTAGTGGAGGCAAGAAAATGATTAAAACCAGCATGATAAAATAACTCAAACTAGTATGAGTTGAAACATCTTCAGTAACATTGGCTGATGTACGTGTTGTGTAATGCAGGCTTGCAGTTTAGCCTGAACTCTTTGAGGAGTAACACTTGCAGCTGCCAGCTTTAGACACTGAGGAAGCCATACATGGGTATCCCATTGGCTCATGTGACAAAATATTTGCATGGCTGCACCCTTAATTTCTGGTAATTTCCTGCTGGGGTGATCTCCAGGGAGATGCACATCTTGTCTTTCAGGAGCTGTTGGAAAGATGGTTTGTACTAAGATAGGAAAATTAAATACAAATGGTAAAGGGAGTCTCCGAACAGCAGGACTGGCAAAAATATTGGAATTCGGTTGTTTTTCTTTCCTCGCACTCTTCCAATTTTTTATTTGGCTCCAAGGCTTTTAGAAGTGCTTAAAGTCAAGTAGCTAAAAAATGTAGGCTGTCTTGCATGCTAGGTAATAATACCTAGATTTAAAAATGGGCTTGTTTGGGTTGGGTTTTTTTCCCATTCCTTTTTCCTCTAAGATGTGAATGACATGTTAACGGACTCTCGGATTTAGACAGGTAACTTTCAATTAACCCATATTTTCAGTCTCTAGCTGTCTGCATAATTGGATGTTTCCAATAAATTGTCATAAACACAAGAATATTATGTAAAGAGAATCGATACAATGTCTGCTGATGGTATCAGCTTATCTTGTAATACTTTTTTACTTTAAAACTCAAGTTTTAAGTTACTTCCTTTGTGTATCATATGCCTTGTGTCTATCACTTTAGGTTATGCTCAAAGACCTTGAAATATTTGACTGAGAAAGCAGGTGTTAGTTTGATTAGAGGTAGTAAAACTTGGGATGCAAATTAAAGATAATACCTTCCTACACTGAAGTTGTGTTTAAGTAGAGGATTTAGTTGTGCATCTTCTTCACTTAATGACATGATGAAAAAAAATGCTCCATTAAAAAAAATTAAATTAAAAAATAAATCAGGTTTAAAATATTTAAGAAGTCTAATTCAAACTTTTATTCATAACAAGGTAGACTTCAAAGTCTTTATAAGGAATTGATAAACACAATTATATAATTCTGAATTCAAGAGTGGAAATACAATCTTGTCACTAACACTCTGGTGCCACAGCCAGGAGCTTTCTCTAGTACCGCCACTTCTGACCAAAACTTAGCATCTTTTTGCCTGAATGTTCCCATCTGTGGAATGGCAGTGATGACAGTGCTGATGGTATCACTCACTGTAATCAAAGTATTGCTTTGGAGTGTTTTCCTAACAAAGCTTTTATAAGATATTTAGGAAATGATAGAATCTGATTCAGGACAACGATGCAATCTACTAGCTTTTTATGTGACCCACAAGCTAGTGTACCTGCCTCTTCAAACTTTGAAACAGAGACAGCAAATTCAAAGGAATATTTTGAGGTCAGTTTAATATAATGCCTAAGTAACATAATGAAAAGTCATATTGAAAGTAATTTTCCTTATCAAAATAAATTAAATCATAGAATCAACAAGGTTGGAAAAGACCTCAGAGATCATCAAGTCCAACTTATCACCCAGCACCTCATGACTAAACAATGGCTTCCAATCCTTTTTTGAACACCTCCAGGGACGGTGACTCCACCGCCTCCCTGGGCAGCACATTCCAATGGCAGATCACTCTTTCTGTGAAGAACTTTCTCCTCACCTCGAGCCTAAACTTCCCCTGGCCCAGCTTGAGACTGTGTCCTCTTGTTCAAAGAGAGAACAGCAGGATAAAGATTTAAGATTTTCTACATTTAAAAACCTTTCTTTCAAGGACACTGATGGAGCTTTGAATTATATTAATTTTAAAGCTATCCTAATGGACATCATTTATTTACCTGGAGTAATGAAAAGAATGTGATTTCAACGGTAAATTCAGATTAAGATGTAAATACATGTTCTGTGTAAATCACCATTTTCTCCTAGTCACTAATATTTGCCTACAAATATATTTAAAAATGCAGATAAACTAGTGAAAAATATAAATGGCAAAGCAGTTTAACTAAGATCTCGTCTGAAAGAAAACAGCCAAACTTATACGAGGTGAATTCTAATAAATAAAATATACAAAACCCAGGCACAAAGTATAGTCCAAATATACCCCTGCTCCAGGCTACTCACAGATCCTGAGCTCCACAGAAACCTTACTTTCCTACCTGAAAAGTATCTCATTTCTCAGTTTGATGGGAATCTGGAAATGAAACATTCCTCAGTTTCAATTTGGCAGCCCCAGTTTGGCCAAATGAGGGGAGACTCTACCACAGGGAGCAGCTAACATGTCTAACAGAACTGCATCTCTTGTAAAAAGCAGCTGATGAAGACAACCTAGTCATTAAAGCAGAGGCCAAATAAATTTCCTCTTTTCCAAGGCTTTTCAAAACCCAGTTTCCTACTTTCAAGGCCTTGCCATGGTGTATAGATTATTTGAAACAAGGTGCAGAAGAGCAACGTTCTTTCCATGGCATACTGAACAACACAGTCTGACAACGACTCCTGTGGCTGAAGGCTTGAACATACTCATCATGAATGTCCTAGACTCTTGTTCTTTACAATAACCTCGACTGGATATGTATAAGCAATCTTTTGGATATAGACTGGAAGCTAGGATTTGTTCTTCCCAGAGAAGGGCTTCAAGGACAAGCCCATAGAAACACCCTGGTCTACATCATTCTCCCACTATGTTGTAGGTAGCTATAGCTGTCAACTTGCTTGTCATTATGTTTTAAAATACAAACTATCTCAATACTTCAAGCACCTAACAGCAGTACTGGATCTAGTTCAGAATATGTTTATAGCTATTGCATAGAGTGAAGCAGTTGACCTAAAGATCTCTGGGTTTGAGTGATGAGAACACTAGTGACTAGACAGCCAATGAATTGAACTATGTTCAGTTAGTATATTGTATTAACTTTGTATTGTTAAGTTAAATGCTAAATGAAAACATTGCTTATTGCTAGGATATGTTAATAAAATGATGTTTTGGTAAGCCACCCTACTCTCCTCAACTTTTTAATGTCCCATTGCTTATTTCTTTAGAGCTTGACTATGTTGTGTGGTTGGAACGATTGTATTGGATTAAGTGAAATCAGGTGAGTTATGTGAGGAAATTAGTGAACAAAATATTGATACGGAACTAATAGATTTTGTGTAAGTTAACTATTTTTTCTTCTAGAGAGCCACTGTTTCGTGTCTCTGGAAACAAAACTATCCTGCAGGCTAAAACCCTAGCTTCAGACATCTGAGTGAAAAACTTCAGAAATAACATTACTAATATTTGCAGTATTGCTTAAGATTTTGTTTTGGGTTTGTTTGCCATTAAACTCACAAATGGCACACCTTAGGGGGAAAAAATGTAGATAAGCAGAATGTTTTTTCAGCAAGAGTGCTAAAATAGTGTATTTCCCTGCTCTTTCCAGCTGTTGTCACGCCCCTGCATGTGGCCTTTCCTGGACTATGTACACAGTATCAAGTTACTGAAAACCCAGAAGTGAGCAGCTGAGTTCTGCGTTCACTTAAGACCTGACCCTGCACCATTTAAGGCACCAAAAAAGTTGCTCTTGAGCTCAGGATCAGGGCAAGGCATTCCCTGTGTGGACACAAGAGTGATGCGTTAATTAAAAGTAACACAGTTGCACAATTACTGGTTCCCCTAAGTGTACTAACGAGGTGTTCTTTGTGTTATATTAAAATCAGAGTCCTTTGATGGATAAATGCTGTCAGTGAAAGCCGTAAGCTTTGTGTACCAGATACAAAGGACTCAGGGCCCTTTCTCTTGTTTTTCTTGTCTCCAGTTTTCTCTCAAATCTGTGGGCTGAGGGATTTCATTACCTAAACCATTATCTAAAAGGAGATACTGAGCTTTTTATAGCTTCCTTTTCACAGACAAATTTCTATGAGCTTTCTGGATTTTATATCGTTCAGTGTGACACTCCTAGGCTGAATCACACCGAAGGTAAGAGTGCTTCAGACTTCTTTGCTCTTTAATAAAAAGAGGCACGGCTCAGCAATGGAGTTCATCAAGAAAAGCAGTAACTCTCATAAAATGCTCAAGGCATTGCCACATCTTGCAATATCATGCAAACTATGTTGTCCATTGCTTCTGGAATCTTGTAGAAGGTTCAAAATCCAAGAGGCAAACAATTAGACTTTAGTAGGTTATATTTTAAAATATTTTCCCTTTTAAGCCACCCTAGTGATTGCATGAGACTTGACTCATGATTTTTAAACTCTTGGGACAGCTAATGCTGAGTGGGAAAAAAACCCTATTTTTGGTCTGTCCTTTTTCCATAAAACCTCTGGTTCCAGCTTAGGCATATACAATGGCCATGTGGGGAGTTTTGCTGTGTTTCCTGCTTCCCTGCTGATGTTTTACCTGTTTAGTTTGGAATTAAAACAAAGTGGGCCATATGCTTGCTTCTCTCAGTAGCTCTCAGCACATGCAGACCGCAGCCGCAGTACGTCATGTTACCTATCACTGCCAGCAGTTCTGGTCAAAGCAAACAAAAGATGTACTGTGGACTTTGGGATTTTCTCTTTTTACAGAGGAAACAAGTTTTAAAATACTGAGTTTGAAACACAGATACAAACCACAAGGTAAAGCAAAAAGAAGATAACTCACACACTGGAGAAGCACTTCCATATTAATATCAGGGCCAATGGAAAACTTGGCTCGGTCCTTTGTCATTTTTGCCCCACCTATGGAAAACAGCAGAAAAATGTGGAAAGATTGAGTAAGAACAAACTGCTGAGTGTCCTTGTGTTTATGGTTTGGCAAAGAAAAGTGATACAAAGTAAATCCTCTCCCCACTGCCCCTTGCTATATTTTTGCTTCCTCTGTTATTCTTTCTTCCCATTTTTCTGTCTGTTTTTCTCTCATGGTTATTTATCTTTTTAAAAAGATCTCTGCTGTCTTGCTTTAGGTTTGTTATATGTGGAGGTACATAATGGCATATTTTATATCCACAAATATTTTCATAGACAACAGCCAAACATACTTACCTAAAGGTGACTACTTTCTTCAGTGTTTTTTTCAGTCACAGTATCTCCTAGTATTCAAAAGACAATATGCTGTTCATACATTGTTGATGTTAGCTTTATTTTGTATGCATCTGCCCAATATCCATAATGATTCATTTTCTATTTCCATTCCAGTAAAATAGCATTGTCTTTTTCTCAATTTCTAGTTCCTCTCCCGTTCCTTTGCTATTTCCATCTGGTGACTTGTCCCCTCAGCATTGTGCTTCAGCTGTCACTGGCTGTCTCTCTGCCTCAGTGCATACTATTAGCTTTTCCACACTATTCTCTGATCTGCTGATTTCAGTGTGGCAGAGGCAGGCAGCCCAGTAGTAGTAAGGTTTGATTAAAAAAAAGGAGATTAAATTAATAAAGTAAGCCATGGAACATTTAAAACACTTTGGAATTTGTGGTGTTTGTGCTTACATTTTTCCACAAAACTTGAATGCCAGTGTTTATCAGCACGTAAATTACGATTATAAAAACCTTTGCCAGGAAAGAAAAATGCTGTAAGAGAATTGAACTACAATTTTTAGATCAAAGAATAGACTATTATCTTACTGAGTGTGATCATGTCTTTTTCTGGTGTCTGTGCATTGAGGTCATAAGCCTGTTATTTGAAGATAATGGCATTGCTCCTTTGCTATGAGTAGCAGGATTTGTGATTTCAGTTCTAACAGCCTTTTACCTTCTCTCCTCTCATGACTCATGGCTGACTCATTACCTTTAATCATTCTGAAAGCACAGATTTTATTTTTGCTCTTCTTTTAATCACAGAGGAAGAAAAATATGCTTCTGAGTGAAGGTAAGGTGCTCTACGTTGCAGCAGTGTAGGTATGCATCAACATGATTATTTTTCAAAAACCTGAAGTACTCCCAGTTTCCTACCCATCCCCACAAACTAGATTTCACAGTGATGTCTAACAGATGAAAGCCCGATGATCAGGGATTGATGGTAGAAGTGAAAGGGATGTTTCTGTGATTCTGACAGCAAGATTTACCATTGAAGGTCAAATCACCTTTCATTTTATTTTATATATGACTTATGTTTCATGAAATATAGAGAAGAATAATATATTGATACTTCTGTGGCCTATAATAAGATGCATACTTGTTGGGTTTTTTTTTTCCTTTGCCAGCAATATTCCTTATTAGTCATGGGAAAGTCTAGATGTTCCTTATGCCTATGGCTAATTGTGCCTGATAATTGGACTATAGTATATGTGTATATGGCCTTATTAATGAAAAACACTGACCAATAGTTTGTACTACAGAAGCAGAAGTATTGCTTAGTACTTTTCCCCCCAGGATTTCTCCTTGCAAGAAAGCTTCATAGCAGCACTGGAATTTACTTAGCATAGTCCTGGGTGTTATAAGACTGTGGAAACTTGCTTTACACTACTAATGGCTTCCTCTTTGCACCTCTTTATGGAAGCTTGCAATATTTTCCCTAAGGAATCAACTACCTCTTTAAGATGTTACATGAAAAATATCTCTGAGTGTGGCTGAGACACCTGAGCATTGGTGGAGATGGATATTGTACCATATCAAGCATCCTAAGCAAGGTGAGATGATCAGTCTCCCTTCCCTAGCATTTCCAGGTGCAGAAGCAAAGACAGACTTGGGCAGAAAAAGTTGCAGAGTGAGAGAGGTACAGCAGAACCTGTTGGGACAGTAGAGACACCTGTTGGGTGTACTCTAGCAGAAGGATGCAGCAAGTGGTTGACAATTAAAAAAGCCTATCAGGTACAGGAGTGAATAACAGAGTCTTTCCCATTCAAAACAGGAAGTTAATGGGGACACATATGACAGAGAAAATGGTCCACAAACAGTCCCTGTGGCTCATCTCTGAGTGGTGGTTCTTGTAATTGTTATGCTTTCTTTGGGTTTCTTCTCTTCAGGAAGTTCTCCATCACACTGTGCCTTGAGTGAGTGCAAAGTGCATGGATACTCTAATACACAGCAGGGAATTGTCTCACCAATACTTTAATCAAGAAAATGGAGCGGTATGCTGGTGACTTTGAGCATTTGACCTGTATTCATAATGCACATATTTATGGTCCTGTCAGATTCTATTGCATCTATATGGAAGATAATGAGAACAGGCAGGATGTAGCACTGACTATTGAAGCTGATACAAGTACATTCACCAAAGTGCACCATTTAGTACATAGAGAGTGTATACACAGCATACAATGCTTCTGAACCACTTACTGGATGCAGAGGTCCACTATTTGTTAAAATAAATTTCTTTTGAATTGTCAAGATAAACAAAGGTTCATACATTTTCTCCAGGCAGTATTTCACAAGCAATATAGTTGCAGCCAATGTAACAAAGAGTACTAGCTATGAAGTCAGTTTTTATCAGTATGTTGAAGAATTTATCAGATGTCTTGTGGGGAGATTTTAGTGGGAAACAGCAGTAATGACCAATATTATTATTATTATTATTATTAATAAGAGTTAGTAAATATTGGTCACTGTAATACTAGTAAAAATAACTCAGCATTTCAAGTTCAGTTGCACAGTCTGAGCTCAGTCAAATTTGCCAAAAATGTGCACTGGGATGTTTTTGTTTTTTCTGGAAGATTTTCTGGAATTTATGGAAAATGTAGTTATGTAGTCTAAATATATTCTGTGGAAAATGCTCAACTGTAAGGCCCACTTTCCCGTTAAGGAGATCTCAGAGTAAGGGAATTAATAGTGCCTGAGTCCTTGAGTTTGTCTGGTTAGAAGATATGCATTTGGTTTCTAAAATATGGAAATTTATGTCTGAATCCTCACAGAATAGGGTATGTAGATCTATTTTTTTTTTTTTTTTCATTTTCTGGAAGGCACAGGCATATTTCTCAACCACTCTCTAGTATTTCTGGATAACTGCAGTTATAACCCCTATGCTTTTCCTGACTGCATATGCAGCAGATACTAAGGTTAAAAAGGTGCAAAATAATACTACATGGTTTAGTTCTTATGTTTCACTCCTTTGGGGAACAGCTTCTGATTAAGGAGAACTAGAATTATGTAGAAATACATTTTTCCTTAATGATTTCTACATCTTATTTTCCCATTAATGATTTTGCTATGCTATAGCAGTTACTATTGGAGGCCACTACTTTTGACTTTCTCTCACTGCATTCTTTGAAAGGTTTCGGTGCCTTTCTTATATCATTTGCACAGAAATTACAAAAAATGGGGAAGAACAGCTGGGCTGAGGACTCCCTGCAAGATTTTTTTGAGTCAAGAAAAGTGATGCTGTACAGTTTCAGTCTGCTTTTGGCTGCGCATTTTACAAAATCTCTGGAGATGATCATCCAAGTGAACTACAGAGATACCACGTATGAGGACCTGAGGTCTACTTGTCTCTTAGAAGCTGATTCCAAGATGAAGAGTCTTGCAGATAAGATTCCTGCTGTCAGTAGCACCTCAGCAAAGATTAGTGAGAAGTGAAAGAGTAACCTGTCCTCTGATATGAAACAGCAGGTAAAAAGCAAATTAAAAAGCCCCTTGCTGTGTTCCCTAAGAGCTAACTCTAGATTATATGTGCTGCAATTTGTATTGGGAAGAAATCCTGGGGCTTGTAGTGTATGTTCATACTTAGTGGTCTCGAATAACACATACTGGTGCTTATACCTTTTGGAGATTCATATGATGCCAAAGCAAAGCTGGTTTTGGAAGAAAAAAAAAATTAAACAACAACCCCCCACACACATACACAAGAATAAAAACAAAACTAGGTGAATCATAGAATCATAGCATGGTTTGGGTTGGAAGGCATCATCTAGTTCAAATCCCCTGCCATGTGTAGGAACCACCTCCTACTAGACCCAGGTTGCTTAAGGCCCCATCCAACCTGGCTTTGAACACTTTCAGAGGTGAAGCCTTCACAAATTCTCTGGGCAACCTGTTCCAGTTTCTCACTAGCCTTGTGATGAAGAATTTCAAATGAGACAGAAGCAGCAACTTGGTCCTATTCCTATAGGGTTTTACTAAGAAGAGCCTGATCCTTGGCTAGCATAAATTGGATAGCTGTGCTGATCCTCGTGTTTGGTTGTTGCTTCTTTTCTGGCTCATTGAATTCCCTCACATCCTAAGCTCACGAAACTGTAGCTCAGCCAAATTCCCTGTAAGAAATGCTTTAAAAAGTAAGTGCAGTATCATATAGTAAGTTCTGTACCTTAGGGCAGAAGATTTTAGAAAGATACTCGCATTATAATACAAAGGTTCTCTAGACTGGCAGCCACAGAACTGTCCAAGAGTCTGTGTCTTTGAATTAATGCACAGGTCCTGCATTCTAGACTTCTAGTGAGAAGACTTCCTACATGAGCAACAGGGCTCTAGGCTGGACAGGTCATTAGCAACAAACTATTCAAATACTATTGTCTCTTTGATCCTGCAGCTAGTTGCTTGTAAAAAGACTAGCAATCTTTTGGACATATTTGTTACTCAGAATAACCCCAAACTCAAACAAGGTTCAGGAGCAGTTGAAAGGGAGCCAAGAATTTGGGAACTGTTTGCATTGGACACTGACATCTTGTGGTGCAGTTTAGTTTGGGGATGGATCCTGATGGAGATTTTGCGAAACTTGCAGCTGTGAAAATGCTCTACTGGATCAAAATGATACTCAACATGAGGGCTTGCAGAGATTTATATACAAATTCACTAGGTTTTCTGAAGGTAGAAGGTCTCCCATTCCCAGGTGTGTTCCCAAGAATTAGGGGTCATAAACTGTTGGTCTTTTTAAAAATAGCTTGTTTTCCAAGGCAGTAGAGCTAGCAGAGTCACCTCAACATCACGTAGTACAGCTGACACAGTAGCTATATAGGGTTTTTCTACTCTATTCCAAGCAGTATAAAAAAGATAGTCACAGCAATGAAATATTCCAATACTCACAAAGAAATATGGCTTTTTCCAGAGGTTTAGAGGTTAGAGAAAAAGAGCAAAGTATCCTCGTGGTCAGTACAAAAGCTGAAAGATTTCTGCTTTATGGGCAAATATCTCTGAAATTGTTTTACTCATAAGCTTTGCTTATCCATTTCAAGCAGCACTGTGGTGTTTTGACAGGTCATTCCAAAGCAGTAGTAAAGCTTCATAGCAGACTTACTCCTGATGCAATCCAAAAGAAGAAGAAAAGGAGCACTTGTAAAACACTGTGCAGTAATGTGCAAAATGGGGTAGAGAAAAGACAAGTTGTTTTTTGTAGTTGAATAAGGATAGCAAAAAGCTAACAGGAAAGTGCTTATTATCCCAGACGCTCAGTAGGTTCAGGCTTACTTTCATATTCAGTGAAACTCTTATTACTTTTTTTTTTTTTTGTCTAATAGTAAGGGCCTAAAGAAAGAAAAGACATGCACTGTTTGGCTGGCAGCTGCTCACCTCAATGTCTGGCTTAATGAATTGTGCTGTCATGCTGGGACTCGAAGCAGTCCAGTGAGTAAGGCTTCCCTGCTGCTTTTCTCTTTGACTGCATTACACAACCAGCTCTCTTTTATATTTTGATAGTGACATCTATTGGAGCTTTGAAGAATAATCTGTTAGGGGAAAAAATTATCAAAATGTATATTAGTAAAAGAATTTTCACTTAAAATAAAAGCAAATATATACCTCTCATCAAAATATATAGAGGAAGGAAAACACTGGTGTGAAACAGAAAAATGTGCAGGTGTTCAAATCAGGTTCAAGGAAAAAAAAATGCATATCTCCCTTTTGATAATGGGTGAGCTTTGAATCTTTCTCAGATGTCTGAAATTTGTTTAGAAGAAACTCAACAGCCAAAGCTGCAACCTCAAAGTGAAACAAATACAGGACTTGACTGAACCCTTTATAGCTATATACCAGACTTTGCAAAGTATTGACAAGAACAAATCCAAAAAAGTGAGCACAGTAGCAGTTAGCCAGTCAGAAAAGGCTTGGCAAGCCAAAATCCCTTCATGCATACTAGAGAAATGTGTCTTACTTTCCCTAACCCATGTCTCTCATAACATCTGGCGCATGATAAATATCCTCATATGAAAGTTTCCTGTTTATTTGATAGAGATTGTTGTTTCAGGGCTTTTTATCTCCTATACAGATATGCTAATGTATTTCCCAATATGTCAGATGATGAAAGAAGCAACGGATTTCTTTGTTGCCTCAGTTTATAGATTTTGGTAGGGTTTTATTTGGTAGGGTTTTGTTTGTTTGTTTGTTTTTTGCATATGATTTGATTTCAGTTAATTATTACTTCTAAAGGAAACTTACATCCTCAAACAACCAGAGGCTTTTAGTTACATCTTACTTCTTGATACTGTTTCACTTATGTTAAGATCTGGTTTCTCTTTTGTTTATTCTTACGTATTTTCACCAGTAGCAACGTGGCTTATATCGACTCCAATATGATAATAAAAACACAACTCACTCAGGGAGCTAGTCAGAGATCTTACTAGGAAATGAAGAGGTGAAGTATGATCTTAGAATAGCAAACTTAATTGACTCAAACAATCTGAGTGCCAATGTACTTGATAAAGTCTTCACTGTTTCCTGAACTGCATATTTTGCAAATCTCTGTGCATGAAGCCCTCCATGTAATGTGTAAGACAATTGGTAATGTCTGCAGTTATTTTTCTCCTATAAATATACCCATTTCTCCCACTGCTGAGTGAGAAATGTTCGATTTTTACAGCCACCATTATGTTCTCCAATCTTATTCAGTGTTTACAGAGCCTGAGGGAGAAATAAAATGTTAATGATGTTGTAAAGACACTTTTTATAATGAAAATATATCCAAATTAATCTCACCTGTAATTTATTTAATAGGAAATCTGGTGTATTATTTGGTGCTTTAAAAGTGTGTGTAAAAGGATTAAAATAGGAAATAATCAAGTAGTTTAATCTGTGTTTTGTGTCTTTCCTGCACAAATATTTCTACACAAGAATAATCCTGGGTTGGTTCTGTATCCATGTGTCTTGTGTGAGCAGTTTCAGTGACATCAGTTCAAGTGAGCAAGTGCTGCAGAGTCACTTTTCTCCATCTGTCTGTACTTTCAAGATCATTGATTGCTCAAACGAATACGAGAATACTAAAAGCAACAAATGAAAGCTTCTTTCTCTAGGCTTCAAGAGATACTAGGGAGAGATTTATTTAACTGAAATAAACAAATATCACAAAAATCTGTGCTGGCTGCTTAGAAAATAAGATCAGAAGAAACAAAAGGTAGGAGTCTGTAAAGGTCTTTTATACAGGTACCTGGTCCTAGTACAGCCAAGAACTTCTAATATACCTGACCATCCTCCAGCAGGCTCTGGAAAGGTTGATAGCCCTCTCTGTACTTCTATCATACAGTTGGGTACATTAAACTCAGAAGGCTCCAGCCTGTATTTGCACGATGCTGTGCTAATAAGCTGCTTGGAACATTGTGTCCTGAAAGCACAGGACAGAGACATCCTGCCCCAGTCTGTCATGTCTCATTAAAATCCACCTTCGTTTCATCTGTGACAAACCACAACTCTGTGCAAAGCCACCTGGATGTTTGCTACATCACTTTGCCCAGTGTTCTTGCTGGGGAGATAGCGTGTTGGTTGGGCACATCACCAGAGCAAGGCAGTAGAAAGGCACTGCATTGAAGTAATGATCTCTCCCAATGACACCTAAACAGGTTGTACGACCAGAACTACAAAAATGAAAGAATTATTTTTAGACTGCAGAAGGAACATAAACACTTAGGAAAAGTTCTAAGCCTAATTACATGAATAGTAATGTTAAAAATAGACTAGGAGTAAATCTAAAAGGAATGGAAAGAAGAATCAATCTGCAAAGAAAACTTTAGGAAGTCAGGCAGTATTAAGGATCAACTGAGAACAAAATACTGAGGTCAGAATTGTAAAAGGAATGCAAAAATTTTAGATTTTAAGATTTTAAAAGTATGTTTAGAAATCCAAATGAGTGCCTGGTTTCAGTTTTAAATGAAGAGGAAGATATAGTACATGAAGCACTATGAGGGTGGTTGATGAGTTTGAATGTATTAAAAATTATATTGGAAACAAAACTAAGTAAGCTCAGTGAGGTCAGCTTTGGGCACCCATTATGCACTGATCCAAAATAATGAAGGAATAAGCATTCCTTCATCATCATCCTAAGCATCAGTGGAGAACAACAGAAACTACACTTCTATTAGATAAAAAGAGAAAATTATCAAAGTAATTCAATGCTTATTAGTCTGACCTCAACAGAATTCAAAAGTGTTGAAAAAGAAAAAGGAAAGGAAAATTTAAAATGTGCAGGTAAATGGGAAACAGAATAAAATGCATCATGGGTTAGCCAAAGCAAG
The DNA here is from genome assembly GCF_027791375.1 of Indicator indicator. NCBI lineage: Eukaryota > Metazoa > Chordata > Aves > Piciformes > Indicatoridae > Indicator > Indicator indicator. The sequence continues at coordinate 22,773,989 of NC_072020.1, read as the reverse complement.
ATCTTGCCAGACTAAATTTCTCCATTTCTACATGTGACAACTGCTTTTTAAAGACAAGAATGGCATTTTGTATCATAACAAATAGTTATATATGAAGATGCATAGGAAATTATTAGCAGAGCTGGGAGAGATTATGATAAATGATAGATTTTAAGGCATGTAAAACAGATAAAATGGATTACTAAATACACTAGGTCTTTTCAACCTCAAGGAAAGCCTGCTGAAAGGCAATAAAATCCCAAGTAGAAAGGGAATCAGTAGGGGATGCTTATTAATTTCCTTTAATACTGGAAAATCTAGGGAGCATTAAATGACATTATAGGCTGTTAGGTTCAAAAGAACCACATCATTAAGTTATGAAGTGTATAGCTATAGAATGTTATAAAAAATGGTCAAATACATTTAGGTGGATTTACAGAATAAAACAATCTACTATGGGCTATTCAACACCGAAACTGTGTACTGTCCCTAAGCATCAAGGTAGAAGGGACATTTTGGTCTCACACAGTTCACCTGTTCTAGTTTTCTTAGAAGAAGTCTTGGTGGTATCATTATTATTTAGCTTTTCTCCAATTACTTTGGCACAGAATATTTGATAGCAGAAATTAATACTTAGGTGGTAAAGCTGGAAGACATCACGACAGACAGATGTGGATAAAGTAAAATCATAAGGAATAAAATAACAGAAATTTAATGAGCTTTAGTAATACGAACAGCAATGCCATTTGCTGAAGGGCTAATGACAAAAACCTGCTGCTAACTCAAAACACGAGTGACCAAGAGTAATGGAGAAGGAAGAGCTGGGTTTGCTAGTTAGTTATAACGGTCTCTAAGGAGCTGTGGTTGAGAAAGGAGGAGGTGTTCAGTGAGAAACTTTGTGTAAATATGAAAAAATAATAATACTATTTTTACAAGGTGCTGATGAGATCCTGCCCATAATATTTGGTATAGTTCCAGTCACCTATGCACAGAAGACAGCAACAAGGCTATTTGGAGACTGCAAAGGGACTCAACTTCTGAACAAAAATTCAAAAGCTGAGACAGTATGACTGCTTTCACAGACTGGAGTTTGCATGGTAGCTAGAATTAACAGCTTGTTCAGATTGAGGACACAACAAATGCTGCTTTCAGACCGACGTAACCTGTTGTCTGTTCCATAAGGGTGGAAGAAGATTGGAAAGCCTTGCCATGTGCTAGCAGGTAATCAGAACACAGCTGGGATGCACACCAGATGCTGAGAGAATAAAAGGGCAGTTTGCATGCTACCTTTGAGTCCTTAGGGAATAAATGTCAAAAGAGAGGAGCTGATAAGATAATTGGCAAAGAAGGTTAATATGTGATGTACTCATAATAAATTTAGAATGAGAGTTTGAAAGTTGATGTTTTGGAATGGCTTGCTAATATGGCTAGTTACCTGTAGTATCAGAGTTCTTTGCCTTTCCTATCCCACACCAAATAATATGTGTTTTTACAATGCAAAGTTAGAGAAAGAAGTTAAATAGCTCCTACCATCCCCTTCAAACAGAAAAGCAGAGTTATTGAGCTGTCTGAAAACCCACTTGGATTTGGTGTCATGAAGTGCAGACATTTTGAAGGACTTATTCCATATTGGAAGCAAACCAAGTTGAGACACAACAGAACTTTTAGTTCAGTTGTGTGGGAGGCTGGCTGGGAGGAAGCTCTAGTAGAGACACTAAAGATAAAAGTATTGGGAAATTAAGATTTCACATTTTGGGTCTCTTCCAGCTTCTATAGTAGTTGACTATTAAGAAGTACCCATTTCTATATATATTTCCATATCACATCTGAAGCATTGCAAAGATTTACATGGGAAATAGTATTGCTAAATTAGCCTATTGTTGCCTGTAGACAAACCTTGCTATTTGACAGCATATGCGATCAAGGTGAATTCTTTTGCAGATGTAATTTGGTGCTTTCAGCAAGGAGATAACTACTGAAGGATAATACACTCATATTTATTTACTGAATGCAAGTGATTCTGTCATCCTGACACCTGTCATACTCTTTATTCACAACGCATTTATTCTCTGTTAAGTTTATGTTTAAATGAGGCTGTATCTCAACTATTAAAAATTTGTGATTTTGTAACAAATTCTATTCAACTTGCATCACCAACTGTGATCTTCATATGTGTGGTGTAATCATGCCAGGTATGGTATACTTTATGCAAACCCTCAGACTTCACTTATAATGATACATTTACAGTAATGCATTCTTTTCACAAACATATCAAACTGTATTTTCCAAACTAAAATCAGAGGGCTTGCTTTCCAGTATGAGTCACTGTTTTGAATCTCTTTTTCTGCAGTGAAGGCTAGAGAAACTATCTCATTTTCAGGGAATCTTAGATAGTACTTCATTATATATCCTGCAATTTCGTCTACATTTTGCTTGAATATTTTAGGATAATATTCTTTTGCTTTGGCATGGGGTTGGACTCAGTGATCTCTAGAGGTGCCTTCCAACCCGTATCATTCTGTGATTTTAGAATCATAGAATCAGTCAGGGTTGGAAGGGACCACAAGGATCATCTAGTTCCAACCCCCCTGCCATGGGCAGGGCCACCCCACACTAGATGAGGCTGGCAGAGCCTCATCCAGCCTGGCCTTAAACACCTCCAGGGATGGGGCCTCAACCAACCTCCCTGCACAACCCATTCCAGGCTCTCACCACTCTGATGGTGAAGAACTTCTTCCTCACTTCCAGCCTGAATCTCCCCACTTCCAGCTTCATTCCATTCCCCCTAGTCCTATCACTACCTGATATCCTAAAAAGTCATGTAATTTGTTCAGGAAAGACAGCACCAAAATGTTCCCTTAAAGAAGGAAGAGAATTTCAATTCTTATTAACTGAGGCAAAGCTTTGCTAGCATACATTTCCCCTCCTTCCTGTTTGTATTGCTTTAAGGTGTGTAGGTTCATACTGTTAAGAAATAGAACACCCTATTCTCATTCTTGTCCCTGCATTTCATTTTATTTACTACTTTGTTCTCCTTCAAGATGTTGCTTGATGCTGTGCTAATCCATTGGCTTATTGCTATTACAGTATTTCACAGCTCTCCTTTGTTGCTAAGCTCCTAGATAAATGAATCATATGACCTTGGCAGTTTCTCTCCGTTAACACTGCTGTTGTTTTCCCTTGAAATTTTGTTCTTCAAATTGCAACAATTGTCTAACTAAGGCTCCACAGCTGGATACTTGCAGTTAATTGGGGCTGTTAATTGACTGGGTGGAGACATTTGGATAAACCGAGAACACCCTGCTCAAGGGTAAATGGTGAAGGATGTTTTTTCCAGTATTCCTCAGAGGTTTCACCAGTATGATGAAAAGAGGTGTCCCATTCTGGAGGTAGGTATTATGACATGCTATTACTGTAGTATTAACTGAGAATAACTTAACCTTTTACAGTTGTTTTGCTATATAAGCAAAATTATTTTGGTGTCTTTAATAGTAATTTGTTGGGTTGACTTTTTGCTGTTGTTGTTTGGTTTGGTGTGTTTGGTTTTTTTTGTGAACTTTGCCTTTAGCTTGCTTGCAGGTTTGGTTTGTTTCATTCTTGATTTTCTTGTGGTTTCATTTTTTTACTCTTTCCTCAGTCACTCTCCTTGCTTTATTCTCAGGCCTTTTTTTCCCCTATGAAACCTTGAGAGAGGGTTTGAAGCCTGCTTTTAGAGGTTGGGTTTGTTTGTTGCTTGTTTCCTGGGAGGATTTTTTTTTGCCTCCTCTTAGAAATGGGTATTTAATTTTGTGGTGTATTATTCAGATAATCGGTCATGCTTTTTTCATACCTGAGGACTTCTGCTCTCAAAAATTATCTGTGTAGCTTTGAAGTAGCCTCTAATCAGGCATATGTTTTTAGAGAACAGGAGAAAGTCAGCGTTGGTGGTGATGATGATGGCCATAGTCCTTCTTCTGAGTCTTGTTAAGGACTGACTGGGCCAGAGGGCTGTAGGCCTCCTCTCTGGAGTGTCTGGCAGACACTTTCTCTGGCTGTGTTAAGTGGCAGTGTGTTATTTTGTCCATGCTAATCTGTTCTCTCTTTAGGCCAGGGGCCACATCTTATTGTTGTTTAAAGCTGTGAGTGTGAATGGCAATGCAAGTGTAACTTTTAACTTTTTCTCTTTTTGCCTATCAATTAACTTAGTATAATTTAAGTTGTAAGTCTCTTGGTATGTGTCCTGGGTATTATTTTTACTGAAGTGTGTCACTTTTCCTTATATTAAATGAATACTCATTTAATTTCCTATCTCACCTCTGAGCCCATTTTGTTAATGTCAGGATTATTCTTACATTCCTCTGAGTCTTAAATACTACCCTTATTTTAGTATCATTTGCAAATTTAATGATCTGGCTTATTACAGCTTTATCTAGACCATTGAATAAAATATGAAAATCTGCTGGTGTTAATCTACAGCCCCATGAGACTTCACTTCTCAGCAGGTGGCTTTCCATTTTGCCTCCAATTACCTTATTTTTCTGAGTACTGACTGGTACCTTGGTACTGCTGATCACTAAAAGCAGGCAACTGCCATTACTTCTGGAGTCAACTGAATTTTTTTACAGGAAAAGCAGGTGCCCCATGAACCCCAGAATAAAGATCATGGACGGGAAAGAGTTAGACTTAAGCATACACAGGGAACATCAGAATGTGGCTGGCCTATTTCTTCTTTGCAGGAGGGGGAGAATCAAAAATCCAGAAAAATCAACCAGTAGGTATTAAATTATCAGAGCCAGGTTCAAAACAAACCAAAGGAGATGTTCTTCATATACATAGTTGAACTGTAGAACCTCTTGTAAAAGAATAAATTATGTGATTAAAAACTCTCATTAGTCACTAACAATATAAATCACCATGAGCTTCTTAGTGACTAAAATAAAGGAACCAAGTGCAGTTCAGGAGGGGCTTAAAATGAAGCACTGAAGGTTTTGGAGGCTGATAGAAAGCTATGAAGTGAACTGTTCTTATATTTCATCCTTTGGCACTGGCTTTTTTCCCCTCAGCCATAGTAGCTGGTTTTGTGTTGTTGGGCTGTAAAAAAAAAAAAACACAGAATATCTGTTTTCTGGGCTGTGGGAGAAGAGAGATCTGGTGAGTTTATACTTTGATTCCTTCCTCTTTCTTCTCTGACATGATCTTCAATAGGTGCTATTATGACCCTGGAGCTGTAAGTTTATAGTGACAGTGATGAAAATTGCCAATATTAAATGATTTTTACTGGCTGCAGAGTCTTCCAAATTCCATTGTAGTGAAGTTGATAAGTAGAAACCTTTTAAAGGGAGAAGGAACTGAGGCTGTGTGTATCTAAAATGGTTGCAGCTGCTGCCCTTGTCTTCTCTGTGGGCCTTTCACAAACGCAGCTTGATGGAGTAGACATACTGTGCACCGTGCAGAGGAAATGCAAGTCATGTTGAGGCTGGTGTTAACAGTGGGACCCAGGTGTTTCCCAGCCTTGTTAGGGAGTCAGTAGCTGCAGGTTATTTGTTTCTTGCAGGTGACTATGGAAATACCCACATGGTACCCACACACTCCTTCTGTTATATTCTCCATCTTGCAGGATGATGGCAGTGGGGAAAGTGAGCATTTAATTTCTGGGTTTATATCTTTCACCTTGCAGCTTGGGAACTTGCAGTTCTGTCTGTATTTATACCTGTCTGTGGGTGAACTGTAAGGAGAAGGTGAGAGAGAGAGCAATTTTAGAAGGCTGGAAAACTAATGTTCAATAGCCTTCAGTCATCTGCAGGACCTTTTGCCAGCTGATATACCTTATTAACAGCACAGGCTAGGCATTTAGAGAGCTACTGCATCCAGAGTCTCTTTCATAGACAAGCTGTTCATACTCTGCAGGACCACAGCACTTGGTGAAGGAGGCTGAGCAGTCTTTATTGAGGCAGCAGTGTGACTTCATGCCCTGCTGCTAACAGAGGCATAACAGCAATGGAAGATTAATTTTCTATTTCTTTCCCCAGATTGTGAAAGTGTATCACTTTTAGGTGCAGCCTCAAATCAAAGAATGAGATGGAAAAAATCAGTTTTGCTTTCACTGCTCCCCATTTATTAGGTTGAAAAAGAAGTCTTTTATTCAGATGATGCACAGTTAACATTCAATTTTATATTTTTATCAAGTTACCAAGACTTTTAAATCACAATGGGGAAAACAAAGTATGGGAATTGTAAGAAGAGAAGAAACATAAGTTCTGAGGTTCCATTTCTTTATATGCTCACATTTGGTATTAATACTTCCTGGTTAGAAAATGCAATGTAATTCCATCTTCTAGTCTTTGGATAGAGCATCAAGATAAAAACCATGGGATATGGACAAAAGGACTGTATAGTACATTTCTTGCACTTAATTTAACCTAAACTAAATTGATAAGATGGTAGAATAGTTGTAGCTAATGAAAACAGCAAGAACACAATAATACGTCAGAACGTGGTGGTTTAAAAACACATTGGCACAATTCGAGAGTGCCGAGTTCATAATACTGGAAATTAGGGTCTGATCTTTGAGAATTATATCAGTGACATGCATCAATGAGCCATTTGCTGTAGTGCTCTAAGATCAGTCTGTATTTGATGCTGCAGAAACTGATTCCTTAAATTTCTAATTTCAGAAACAATAACGCAATACCTCCTAGTTTGACTAATTTAATTCATGTCAATGAATGTGCACCTGGGTTTGTGCTGAAAGAAAAACAGGTAGAAGTACAGAAATTTCTAGACAGAGCTCTTCAATGAGGGGGAAAACAACCTGGAAAGACAATACTCCTTACTCCTCACAGAAGAGGTCCACAGATCCCTTACATTGTAGATCTTTGAGGCACCAAGCTCGTTAGCCACAGCACTGTAGGAGTGGCCATGCTCCTAACCTTCAGCCACTCATGACAGTTCCAGTACATGCTGGGGGACATTTCCAAACCTCTCTGAGCAAGAAATAAAGAGAATGCTCAGTCAGAAAACATATTAATCAGGGATTTCTGGTCAACTTAGCCTTGGGAACTCTGAGGCACAAATTGATTGTAATTCTCTGCTACCAAAATTCAAATTCAGTATTTTTGTTGAAAGAAGAGACAGTTTTCCTGATTTGATTCATTCCTTATCAACTTGGTTCAGACTTGCAAAATGAACAACCATTACATTATGAAGCACCTTGCTTTTCTCTTCAGATGTTAGCTGAGGGGATGGATGGAACTGAATGACATTCTTGAAGACTGGCATTAAAAACATTTTTCACCATCAAAGAATATTTCTGCAGTTCTATTTCTGCAGTTCCTTTTCTGCTTTCTCTGGCAAAATTGCAAAACAATCAGTTTGCTTACTTTTGTCAAGAATTTCATGCAGTCTTTGTGGGTTTAATTATCATTGCCATTATATTATTTCTTTACTTTTTAAAAACTTTTTTTAAGAAAAAGCCTTTCAAGTACTTTCAAAAAGTGAAAGTTTGTATTTCTCTGTATGCAGCAGCTGAAGGCGGTAGCCATCCTGGGCTCCCTGTTTTCTGTATGCCACTCACAATCAGAGGTTTGCCATGGAAATATATTCCGATATGAACTAGTTTCGAAGTAGTTACTGTAGCTGTAATGTGTGGTCATTATGGAGCTACCTTTAATTCTCATTCCTTGCTTCCTGCTTGAGCCAGCACATTTCCAAAGACTTTCTTGTCTGACGTTATTGCATGTCTCTCTTGAGACCCTGGTGACAGAAGGTAAATTCCAGCACTGTAAAAATTTCCAAATGAGAGAATTGAATTTAGTTCAGCTAGGGGATTTGTTTTTAAGAGTGCTAGTTTGTGCAGACATTGGATTTATGCAACCCATATTTCCACTGTACATGCTGCAGATGATGCTATTGTTGTACTACCTTTTGATCTGTTTGCCTTTTCCTGTGTAGTTGTCTTAACTAAAGAAAATAAGATGCATTTAAAAAAAAATCTCAAGTAGTTACAAGAAGTCAAAAAAGGGTAGACTAAAACACTGTAGTTTGAGAGTTGACCTAAAATAATGGTTTAGAGTGAAACTGATAAGAGGCTGGATAATAAGCCAGCAAGCAGGATGTCTGTAGTCCATCAAGGACTAAATGAGATCTATATAAAGCACCAATGTAATTGTAAAATCAAGAGACATAGACTGGAAAAGATCCAAAGATAACATTTGAAGATATGTCATAAACTGACCATGTGGTTCTGCTAAAAGACTAGAATGACACTGTCTACTTAGAATAAAGGTAAAGCAGATAAACCATTCCAAAAGTCTTAATAGTTGCCTGAATATATCCAGTAAAAAACATCAGTCAGCTTCTAAGGAACTGATTCCCTGACTATGAAATGGAGCTATGGCTTTGATACCATATATTCAAGCTGCAGCAGAGGCAGATCCTTTTAGTGTTTGGATCTAGTGCATGGGGCTATGCTTATTGCTTGGCATGTTTTCTGAAGAAGCAGCCTACCTCATAATAGCCAAACCTTAAGGATAGCTGAATGAATATTGTCTCTGGTTGGTGCAGAAAGAGTTTCTCCTCTAACTAAATCACTGGAGTGGCTCGATAGGGGTTGGATTGTTGACATGTTGGCTGCAGATATTGAAAGAGGCAGACCCAAGCAGCAGAAGTAATCAAAACACCATTATATTCCAGGGCACTGGCTTCATCAACAGCTTTGACAGATTTGTTACTACATAACTTAGATACCAAAAACTGCCATAGAAAGGATTCAGAAGCCACCAGAGAAATGTGCCATACTCTCTTGGAATTAACACCTTTTGGGGCTCTGGTGTCTTGGGACTGCATAATTGTGTTTCTCTATGGTGTGAATTATGTCTCCAGACACAATGGTTCTGCAGCAGATAGGTGTCTTCTAATGCTTCTGTCACCTCAGTCTTACCAAAGTGCAACTAGAAGGCAACGATATGTTAGAATTTGAGAAAGTGTGAGTTTAAAATAAAAACAAAAATATCACAAAACCAAACAAACAAAATGAAAAAAACCCCAAGCAAACAAAACCACAAACCCCCAGACCTAACAAATCAAAACCCATTCATACCAACGTCAAAAGCATGGAATTGTCCAGGATGCTTTATAGACAGTCAGAAAAGAAGTCCTAACAATGTCTTGCAACATGTGGTCGTCTGCTTTTGACAATACAAAAGGTGTCAACTTCTCAGATAAATTATGGCTGTCTAATCATCTCAGCTCCTGTCTGAAGATGCAGAGAGAGGAGTAGATTCTGTATTGTACAAAGATCACATATAGAGACAATAGGATAGATTTGAGTATTGTCTGTTCCTCTAAGATTTTGAAATGAAGAATGAGCCTGTCCTTTTAGTTAACAGTAGTCAGTACTGTTCTGAACGATTTGTTCTTAAATAAATAAAAAAAAAATTAGCAAATGATATATGGAAGTTAGAATTTCAAATGTTTTCTGCAACATGTAGGGACCACACTTTAACTCCAAGCAAGTGCTTCATTAACGAAGTGGTCCATGCCTTATGATAAGCATTCAGACTTGGACTATAATAAAAGAGGTAAGATGTTTTGAGGGGAGGAAGAAGTTAATTCAAGCCTCAGTTCAGACTTCAAAGCATGAAAAATAGCTGTATCCAATTTGTTAGGTAGAGAAAATAATTACAGGATTATCATTCTATCCAGGTATAAGCTTTCTTAGGGTAGCTTTGCTTCTCATCTTCACTCCAAAGAGAGGAGAGTCCTCTTGCATGCTAACTGCCTTGAGAAGGAATCAAAAAGAGATTAAAATTCAGAAGTATCCTTTGAATTACTATTTTTAGGTTGTGTAATCTGTATTGTAACTGCTCTAGCAAAGAGAATTTCAGAAGGTCAAGATGAATTCAGGAAGCATCAGAGCTACAATTCTCATGGGACAAAACATAGCAGTTCTTCCAAAAATAAACCTAGTTAGAAGATATCACTTTTTTATTTAGGGCTTTTAGAAGTGCAGCTATTAAATAAAAATCTGGCATGTTCTTTAGCTTTCGAAAGCTTTAAAAATTGTCATGGAATGTATATTCTCTCTAGCTGGTTATTTAAGTTCCTTTGGTTTTGTGAGATCTGTGAAGTACAACGATTTCCCACTGTGGAAAAGCCAAGTATTGTGTGAACCAGTGTCCAAAATCCCACTTAGGAACTAGAAGAATTGCAAATGTAAATCCCAGGCAGATAGTTAATCCTTCATATATGAAATTGGTAGGCACTAGTTGGTATGCAATTCCCCAGCTATGCAAATTTAGTTGTTGTTGGGTTTGTGGGGGGTTTTAATGCTTGTTTAGGGAAACAGACTTGTACAGCCTGTTCTGATCCAAATTTAGGCAGATAGATATAGTTCAAATCTTTAAATTTCTTGGAAGACAGACTTTTTTAGCACTTCAGTCAATCATTAGGAAGAAGGTCACCATCACCTGCTGGTCTAATTCCTTTTATTCTGATGGGATCACAAAGAGGCCAGTGTTGGAAGTTGGAAACACTTGTTTTCTCTCTAGCTAGGATGTTGCTGCTTTTGGGGGAAGCCTGAGGGAGTGGTGCATTGCATTCAAAGTGAGCTGTACAGATGAGAAGCAAGCTGCCTGGAGAGGAGGAATTCCATGCCCATCTAGAGAAAAAATTTCATCATATAGGACCTTCTTCAACGGTCTTCAAATTCATTTAAGTCCCTCACTGACTGCATACAAAACATTAGGCATACAAAAGGCCTGCTTGTTTGATCCTAGAAGAAATTTGTGTACCTTTTCTCCCTGAAATATTCTATTTCCGGGATTGCTGAGTATTGTGAAAGTGTCACCCATTTGCTTTTGATAACATAGCAAATGTGGAATTTTTTTTTTTTTTTTGGTATAATAAAAGTTAAAAAGTCCATGGGGAGGTGTTGATGCGTTTGTGGCAAAAGCTGCTTCATAGATCAGGGAGCACTATGCAATTAAGATCCTTATATATTAGTCTCTAGAATACATAAAAACTATTATTATTTAAATTTAACTGATAGCATGTCAAGTGTTTTTAATAATAAAGTAGTCTGTGTTGCTAAACTGAATTTTATTGGCTCAAGATAAGGCAAAGAATACAAAAAAAAACAAAACAAAAACCAAAACCCAAACCACCAACAACAAAAAAAAGACACAAAAATGAGTTGAATCAAACATGCTGGAAGGAAAAAAATATTTCGGATCTTTTTTTAAAACATTGGCAGTCAGTATGCACTTGATGCAGGAGGTTGTTAATAGCTGCACACATGGAATAGTTCTGAGTATTTTTTTTTAATTGCTTGAACCTAGAATTCTGTGGAAAAAATTACAGTAGAATAATCCATAGAAAGCAAATATTCTCCTCAGTAGTTCACGGATGGATAATTTGTCAACTAGTTCTCAAAATAACGAGATATTTTCTTTCTTTTAATTTTATTGTATCTTTCACAGTAGCTTCTATTTAGAACCAGTTTATGATTGATTCTGTGGTTTTGTGACTAGAAAAGGTGCAAGAACAAAAGTTCCTTTCTTCTGCCTTTTCCCCCTTGTAATCATAGTGAAAATATTTTCTGGAGGAGCTTCTAGAAACTATTCTAAGATAAGCAATTGCCACAAGAATGTTAAATATCTGGAGGAGTTTTAAAAAGAGGGGTGGGTGAAAACTCAAAGCTTTACTTTGGGGACAAATCTGAGTGTATCAGAGTCTCTTTATGTAACTTAGCAGCATGAGCTTGTCATATAAAGTAACTACTCATCAGTCACAAAAAAGGAATGGAGGGTAGGGACTAGTGTTTTAGAAATCTCTGCTGTGTTAGCTGCTTTTCATCTAATGCTTTTCCAGGCAAAGCAGTTGTAGTGGAGATCCCTATGTGGTGATTTAAAGCAGAAACATTTCGTAATCCTAGTGGGTCTTAGTGTTGAGATGTTAATGTCTTCTTCCATTTCACCTTCTCTTCTGTCATGGTGTTTTTTGAATTGTATGATATATTTGACACAAAAGACTTTCACACTTAGGAAAAGCAAAGGATCCAGTAAAACACCTGGCTAAACATAGACAACGTGAGTTTATTTTCTGTGGTTCACTCCCACTCGTGTGAGTTCATCTGTATGTTATCTTAGCTGATCTATTCTCATTCAACTCCTGACACAGCCATGTACTGACAACCAAACTTGTAGTCAAACACAAGCATTGAGCTGACTTTATAACCCTACCAAAAGTACAATAGCCTATGTCAAACAAGACAGTGATGGAGTCTTGTAACGACTCATGCACAAAACCAGTTAGGCCAGGTGAGAAAGTGTCCAATTTGTTCCCTAGATTTTGAGGAGGAAGAGGGAGGGAGAGAAGAGCAGAGCCATGTGAAACTGGCTCAGCTGCCAGGGCCTGCAGCTGTATCAACACCACATTGTAACTATGTGACTGCAGAGAGCAGCTCTTATTCCATCTGGGAATAAGGAGCTATTTTTCACAAAACATTGCTTTGCTTTTAATAGATGAGATATGCTAGGATCTGTTTTAATGGTCTAATGGACTTAAAATTGCTCTTTGCAGCCCGATTATGATCCTGATTTGAAGTCTGCTGGGGCCAACACAGATACATTGCACATGTAAATGAAATGACACTTTGGAGCAATGAAGCATCTGGAGAAGTCACCACTGTCACTGCACTCACACAAGATTCGATTTGTCTTATCTTTTCCTTGTGTTTCATGCCTTCTCCACGTATCTCATGGGTATGAGATAGTTAACTAAAGTTAAATAACATGCAGCAAAGGAACTTCTATAAACTTTTTACCAGATCACTGTCTGACAAAATTAATCATAGAATCGTAGAACAGCCCAGATTGGAAAGGACCTTGAAAGATCATCTGGTCCAGCGTTTCATAGGAAATGAGATTATTTAGTACCCTGTCCAACTGCATCTTGAAAACCTCCAGTGACAGAGACTCTACCATGCCCCTGAGGAGCTTGTTCTAGTGATTGATTGATCTCACTGTAACAAAATTTCTGTTACATTGAGATAAATTAGGTCGACTTTTTCAGCCAAACTGTAACAGATGAATTGGAAAGGAATTGGTCTAAATGACCTAAAGAATGACCTAATAACCTACATTTCTACTCCTATAACTTCCAATACTGCCATGTATAGCAACAGTTGTCAGACATTTAGGGATAGCAGGTGGTGAGTGAATTCAGGCATAACTTCACATGAGCCTTTCTTGCAAACCCTTAGTTACTGTATCAGAGATATCAAAAATTTTCCTGTCAGAAAGAGCCCAGTATCATTTATATCTTTCTTGAGCTGTCAGTGATCCTTGTGCTTGAGAGTTTCTGCCTTCCCTGAGTAAAAGATCAGTTTATTCTGTTGTTGATCAACTGCCTTCAGATAACTGCAAATAGAAAACTTCAGGTCCTGGTAATTTTTTCTTAATAGAAGAAAACCTGCTGTTCCTAATAGCTTATTGCTTGGTAGTTATCTTTAATGATAGCAGAACATGTGATGCAGTGTTGCATTCAAATTTCTATGAATTGATAACTTTTCTGACCTCAGATCTAAAATAACAGAAGTAAACAAAACTGCTATTTATGGTGAAGGTAGTGAGAGTTGTGTAACTTGATGTTGTGGGAGATCTGTAACATAGTCTACATTTCTGCACAGGTTTCTGCGGCATTTTATGGACTCAGTGTAGCCTTACTCATTTTTCAGATTAAATTTGTGCACATTTTTGTGTGTTCCAAGAAAAATTAACAGACAACATTTAAAATAACTTTTGTTTGCTTTAGTGAGTACCAAGTCTGGTTTGTGGTTTGGTTTTGTTGTCAGTTTCTTGAAGAAAGATGTTTGTGCCATTGAGCAGTGGGATCAGTACAAGCAATTTCTATCTTTTCATTTACGATATCCATGCAAGGAAGGAGGCACACTCCAGCCTGATGTCCTTTTTTAAATTTGGATGGAGTATAAACTCTTTGCTAGAAAAGGAGAAAAAAGAGTCCACTTCTTGTCTCCCTCCTTTTGAAAAGAAGATGGTAGCCCAAATAGTGCCACTTTGATACGGTGTTCCTACCACTACTGATGTTCAGTATTGGAGAATCTCACTGTAGACCATATTTCTGGGCTTTTTAGTGAGCTGTTCAGGCAGCAATAAAATTAATTGCCTGACAAGCTGCATGTGGAGCCCTGGACCTCAAAGTAAGAGGTGGGAGTTTGAGCATTGATTTGTACTGGAACGTCAGCTTGCTTCTGAGTGCCTCAGAAGTCACCTAGTTCAAAGAACTACACTTAGAGAATCACTCATGTAGGCCATGGAACTGGTTGTTCATCTTTCTGTGGAACTGATTGTTCATCTTTCTATGTAAAAACTTTTAAAATGGTATTTTTTTAAAAAGAACTGCCTTGAAGAGTATTTTTTTCTTTCTTAATGGGCATTTGATATCAGTTTAGAACAGACAGAGTATCTAGATAGAACAGATATTTAAAATTTGATTAAAACTTGTTCTGTACATTGAAAGGGAATGATTTTGAAGGAATACTAAAAATGGTTCCATCCTGAAGACCGAAATAGAAATAATTTTTTTGAAGTGATACATTTTTCGAGAACAGAAAAGCTAGATGAATTCAACTAAAGTTCAGATTTTTGTCTTTAAAAATAACCTCTCCAAAAATCCCCAACCAACCTATCTTTCCTAAGTGTTTTGTTGCCAGTACACAAATATTGATACTGAAATTAAAAAAAAAAAAAAAGGAAAGGTGGGAGGGGGGGAAAGGCATATAGTTTCCTTTCAAAATAATTACTTTCTTTAATTTAGATAGCATGCAACTATATTGCCTCTAAATACCTAACCGGCTTTGAACAGTAAGAGCTTCAGAGCTTCGAAAAACCCACTTAGAATAAATGTTATTGATTTAGTCTTTAATGTGCAATATTCTGAAATCAGTTTATAGTAATACATTACTAAGTATCTAAAACAGGAAGCCAGAAATGTGGCTGTAACAGTGGACTGAATCTCCTCTGTTACTTTCAGGAAACAACTGGTGATGAAGCACAGAATGTTTCACAAATGCATGCATACTTCATAGGATTTTGTGTCAGTGCATGTGGAAGAGATAAAAGCATTTTGGAAGAAGTTCAAAGGAAATATCCTGATAACTAAGGAGAGAAAAACCCTTCTGCCCTGTGTTGAGGAGAAAAAAGAATAAGTTAGACTAAGTTAGACTAAATTAACATTTTCCTTTTAGTGCCAGTTTGGCTGAGACAAATTTGTCCTCCAGAGCTGATGAGGCTTTGAAAGAGATAATTATGAGAGATCTCCATAAAGTTCCAAATGTTTTTCTTGTGACCTGGGGGCAGACTTGAAACGAGCACCTTACAGCATCATTCACTCACATGTGATTGAAATCAAGCTCCACTTCAGAAAAGCTCTTCCCTGTGTTTGGCTGAAGTTCCAGTTTTTGTGCCAAGTATGAGAATTGGCCATTTCAATTTCAGTATGGCTCAGATGTTGGACTTTCAAATGATAAATAAGTAAACTTCATAATTTCAGTAATTGCAGAAAATTCAACTTTGAGTCAACAAATGAGAAACATGAGCTTCTGCATTCCGGTCCTTACGTAAAACTTCAGATAACATTCTATTAAACTTCACCTAATCAGAGTTACATAAAGATGACAATATAAGAAAATGTTGCAAAAGGACTGGAGTCTTACAGGGTGAAATTTGTAGATGAATTGTGGTCAATCTAATGTTCTTCAACCATTTCACCACTGTAATAGGGATGGGCAGCAAAAGCATAGGTCTGAAAGTTATGTAGTACAGCTTCCTGTGTCGCATGCTACTCTGAAACTTTTTTTTTTTTTGTACTTTTATCTCATTTTTCTCCTTGAAGTTCATCACTATACTTTCATTTATTTTTCTTTTAGTCTGAAAAAATGAGGGGGCAGGGGGCAAAAAAACCCAAAAAAACAAGCACTAATCCACCTTGGTCTGAGCTACATCAGAGTTTGGCAACTGGGAAATATCATACAAACAACTGCTGGTTTGAGCTGAAAACAGCTCTGGAGTGAGGAGCCTCACTGCCCCCAAGAGTAGCTGGCACACTAGGCCCAGCTGTGCAGCAGGAGAATCGCCATCAAAGCCACTCTCCCTCGCAACCCCAAGAGAGAGCAGCCGCACACGCCTGGAGCAGAGGGGAGCGAGAAAGAGACAGAGCAGCTATGAGGCCTGCAGGTGTAGGGATTGCAGGATTATGGGATGGAATAACAATTTACTATCTCCTGTCTCCCTGGGAAAAGTCTGTCCTCTGGGATTGACTTTTCAGCCCCTCGGACTCTCTAGCTTCTGGAGGACTTTTATCTCTGTGATAGGAGAGCGCCATATCCTGGGAAAATGTAGGCATATTTTAAAATTTTGTGGTTAATTCTCTGAAGAGAATTCTTGCGCTAAACCTGTTCTGTATGGCTGTTGTCATTTCCTGACATTCTCATTTGCCCATTTGTTTTCCCCTTCCACTTAGCCTCTCATTACTTTGTGTCTCATTAGGCTATCAACACCTCCATGTCCCCGGAGGTGTTTAAGAAAAGCCTGGATGAGGCACTTTGTGCCATGGCATAGTTGATTAGTTGGGGTTGGGTGATTGGTTGGACTTGATGAACTTGGAGGTCTCTTCCGACCTGGTTGATTCTGTGATTCTATATTCCATATTATAAGGTGGAATGTAAATGACCTCAGGCACTGAGTAGTACTTCTGCTCTCTGTTAATAGTGTTGTGTACAAAAAGTACACTGGACTTACTGTGAATTGGAAGCTACTTCTGCAGACTCATCTATAGTGTATTTTAAAATTATAACAACTGTTGTTCAAGGATTTTATTCGAATTTTTGAGCATTTTCTTCCCATGCTAATGAGCCATCAAGTGTTACAAATTAAGTTTTCTACAAGTAAAATTTTACATGCAACCTTGTGAATATTATTGTTTATAATTATTCTTCCGTGTAATTTCCTAATTTTAAGAGGTGAGCTTCTTAAATCAATAATTTAATTTTTAATTGGCAAAAGAGCCCCTCAAAGTTAAGGGTATTCTTTGAATATATAACAGGATCATAATACTTCTTGTGAGGATCTAAATGCAAATGGACTGAGGAGGATGACAAAGAGTTTTGATACTGCTACTATTCTTACAGAGAACCCACAGGGTGTCCATAGTGTGCCATGAACCTCTACTTTATTTTGAGTAATCTCAACTATCCAACAGCAGTACACTGGGGCAGGCAGCAACACTGCAACATCAAAACAGGATAAAAATAATCTGTTCTTTCTCCAGAGTTATTTCTTGTCCTTTACTTCAGCTGGCTACTTCTATTTTCACTTTTAACCTTCAGCATCAGCTGTGTTATTTCTATGTGAAGAAATAGCCATGGAAAAGTAGACTTGATCTTTCTACTTTTAAAAAGAGGTCTAATAGTGTTAATTTATTATTTCTTTTAAGTTATATTCTAAGCCACAGCACATAAATTGTATTATACAACCTGGTGACCTAGTTGTAAGTTGGAGCACTTCTGTGCACTGTGTTTTCTTGCTAGTAATAATAATGCTATTCTGGAATCTATTATGATAATACTCGGGTGATAAAGCAGGATGTGATTCCACCCCTTTCAGTATAACATTATGAAACAGTCTTAGGGATTCTCAGCTTTGCCAACTAGTTATATGCACTATGCTGTTCCAAATTAAACTTATTTTTATATCCCACTGATGGGAATTTAAACATATGTTGTAAGATGTCATGATAATGAAGAAATTATATCAAATTGCTTCTTCCTTAACCCCGCTTTTTGCCTAAATATTTTCCAAGTAAGTTAGGGAAACGTGCTGTAAGGTGATGGAGAGCTAGTGGGTAATTTTGCCCAGATAGTTGGACTCAATGGCGAGCTGTCCCACTAGAAGGATGTGTTCACTGAAGGTTTTCATTGATGATCTCTAATTCTGCTGAACTGTCCAGCAGTTGCAAATGACAAATAGCTGAAACTCTTCTGGAAGTTGGAGTTGTAATTCGAAGTGTCTTGGTAAACTCAAGAAATAATTATGATTATTATTATTTAAATTTCTTTTTGTGTATGTGTTTGGGGTTTTTTGGGGGGGGGGTAAGGAGGGAAAGCTAGATAAGCTCACAGACTGCCTTTCATCCTTGTTTTTTTTTTTGGATGTTTCTTCTATTCCATTACACATTCATGTGACTCTTCAGCATTATTTCTAAAGTTACTGAGATAATCTTGGTCAAAAGACAGTAAAAGGTGAAGTTAGGAGAGGGTACCTTTCTCTCCTTTTTAAACAGGAAATACAGTTTGAGGAAAACCTGTTTAATCAAATGATAATTAGCAAAATTGATATAATTAAGAAGGTTTAGTTCCACAAAAGAAAGAAAATATATTTGCAAATGTTGTAGTGCAGATAGCATGTGTTTGCACCGTGTGAAAAGGCTAATTGTAATTTTTGCCTTTGGCAAAGGCACCAAGTGATGTCTTTGCAGTTTGATATTTCTAATCACAGTATAATTGCAACTAAATCCAACATATTGTATCGCCACCTGCCAAAGTCTCACGTTTGCTGTAACACATTTTATAGCCATTATGTTCCAGTCTATTTCAGATCAAATATGTAACCCTTAAAGTAATTGGAATATATGGTAGATATACAAGAAATAAAACTTCAGATTTTAAGAAATGGAGTAAAATGAGATGGGTTCTCTAGAAAAATTTAAGGAATGGAGAATTTACAGTAGTGACATAAAAATCCAGTACAGAATAGCTGTTGCATATTGGATATAGGATACCTTTCCTCACTTTTAAAACACATTGGGTGCTTGGGTACCATTGTATGAAATAGGTAATAATGTAAGGCTGGGTCTAATTCACATTACTGAACAATCCTTTAAGGATAAAGATAAGAAAAAAATGCTTAAAATTGGGAACTTACTAGCAGAAGGGAGATGAACATAGAAATACATCAAACATGTCAGTGAAAAACTGCAGAAATTTGGTGAAAAGATTTATGCTGAAATGTCTGTCCAAAAAATCTATGATGTTAAGGCACTGAAAAATCCAGCCTGTGAGTGCAACCAGAAGCAAAATCTGTTCTCAAATGTATGGCATGCTCTATGTTGCCATATTTCATTCTTCTGGTGATACATTGTGTGTCATTGAGCTAACGATGTTTTATTAGAAAGAGGGAGAAAGTTTCCTCTTAGTGAAATTCATGAATGAAAAAATTACTTGAAAAAAATATACTGACCTGAAAATTATTGCAAAATCATATAAAGGTTGTGAAGAAATTCTCTTCAGTTATTCTTCTGCCTGCACTTGAAAATATTTGCAAAAATGTGAGCAGTTATCATATGAAGCCTAAGAGGAAGTAGGCAAGCCTGCCTGTGTGCACACAGGCAGAATCCTTCCATGTAAAGCCCCTGGCTGAGGTGTGTGACTCCTCAGGAGGAAACCGTGTATCCCTTCAGCGATGCTTGGAGTGAGGAAAAAAAGAAAACCAGACTAGCTTTAAACTAATTTGTCAAGTGATTCTTTGGTTTCTCTGGGAAGCTAAAGAAAGAGAGAGCCTTTTTCAGTTAACTGGCAGTAGAACTCCCGAGTTCCTTTCCACCAACACATTCCCATTTGCTCCTTCTACAACAGTTTCACACAAGTGTCTACTTTCCATGGTGTCTTTGGAAACGAGAAGAAGGGAAATTTAATTGAGGAATAGCAGGCTGATGACCAATTTTGTTTCTAAATAGGGTCTTGCTGAGCTGGAGGTTTTTATGCCATTCCCATTTCTTTACTATAGGAATAGATAAAATCACCTCACACAGCCTTATTGATTCTTAACTAAATAAAAAATAGAAGTCTTAGGGTGAAATATTATTGAAATCTCTAAGGCTAACCATGCACAGAAATGTGTTAACTTTGTGATAACTCTCTGAGGGGCACAAAGATTTTTTCAGAGAGCATATTGATGGTAGTTGTACTCTTAATCATGAATGATCTGCGTTTTTAATTGAATGAAAAATGGTGCTATGAAGTATTAGTTTCAAATTTAGGACTGCTGAATGTTGTCAGGCAAAATTTAAAGAAAATCTTTTTTTCTTCTTTGATATTTCCTGCTTTCATTTTTCAACTAACTGAAAGCCACCAAATTAAACGCTGCAGTTGTGATATTATGTGTAAATATGATTAAGATGGTTCAAAGGAAATGCTGTGATTATTCAGCAGCTAATAAAAGTATAATAGAGATAAAAATAAGAAATCCTTATACTTAAATAGTTTCCTTAAGTGGTGGTCACTAATGTGTAAGAATAACATCTTGCAGCCCAGAAAGCTAACTGTATCCTGGGTTGCATCAAGAGAAGTGTGGCCAGCAGGTTGAGGTTATTCTCTCCCTCTAAACTGCTCTGGTGAGACCCCACCTGGAGTACTGTGTCCAGTTCTGGTGCCCCGACTACAAGAAGGATATGGACATGCTGGAACATGTCCAGAGAAGGGCCCTGAGGTCAATCAGAGGGCTGCAGCTCCTCTCCTAGGAGGACAGGCTGAGAGAGTTGGGGTTGTTCAGTTTGGAGAAGGAAATGCTCTGATGAGACCTTTTTGTGTCTTTCCAGTATCTGAAGGGGGCCTACAAGAAAGCTGGTGAGGACTTTTTAGGGTGTCAGGTAGTGATAGGACTAGGGGGAATGGAACAAAAATAGAAATGGGTAGATTTAGATTAGGGGTTAGGAAGAAGTTTTTCACCATAAGGGTGGTGAGACACTGGAAAAGATTGTCCAAAGAAGTGGTGGAAGCCCCATCCCTGGAATTTTTTAAGGCCAGGGTGGATGTGGCTCTGGGCAACCTGATCTAGTGGAAAGTGTCCCTGCCCATGGCAGGGAGGTTGGAACTAGATGATCCTTGAGGTCCTTTCCAACCCTGACAATTCTGTGATTCTGTAATGAGGAGTAAAATTGTGTGATAATGAATGAATTGTGTGAGGATGAATGAAATTGTGGCATTGGCATAGTAGTAGTGGAATTTCTTCCTGTTTAATAAATATGTACTGTAGGATCAAAACAGCTACTGTTTTTCACTGATAAACACAAGGCTGGACTATAAATCATTAGGAGTGACAGATAACCTCAGTATTTATTGAAGAAATGTTTCAAGAAATACAGCTAAAGATACATGAGGATCACTGGGATGCACAGTTAAGTCAGTAAAATATTCCAGTATTAAAATAAAGTTTTTTTAATTTCCGAAACAGTTTGATGTTTCAAATGATGTAATTGATAAATCATTATAAAGAGTTGGGACTTTTGAGAAAATAGAGAAACTAGTGATGTGAATTGAGTTTCCATTGTAACAGAGATCTGCACCTATACTTGCAGAGTAACTATCTATTTTACCAGCAGGGCGAGCAATTTAACTATTTCAAGCCCTACATGCTCTAGAAATACAAATAGATGGAGACCCTATTCCATTTAAAGGCATGCAAGAACCATGAAGCTCTAAAGTACTATGCAATAATTAGTATTTAAATAGCAATCCAAAGACCAACTTTATCCATATTTTGAAATTAAATGGAACAAATTTCATGTTCCTTGAAAGTAAAACACTGAAACCCCTAAGGATGCTTTCTGGTTCCTTTCTTTAACAGCAAAAAACATCTGGACTTTACTTGTCTGGAATATTGGAAGAAAAAATGCTGGATGAAAGAGAAAATCAGAGACCAGAAGTTCCAGGCGTGTAGCCAATTTTGTATAATACTGAATGATTGTGTAGCTGATTCAAAGATTTGTGTGCCTCTAGGATATTTTTCCAAACAGAGACACAGGGGAAATTAGGATGAATTAGCTGAAGGTGTGAAGTTAGATTGCATTGTATTGCATCTGCATCGACATTCTCTTTCAGAAGAGGGGCCTTGAGTTACTTCTGTTACCTTTGTGTATGAAATAAACAGCAGCACAAGAGTTGGATGATGCAGTTCAGCACACACCTTCACCTAATTCATTTTAACTTTTCTAAATGTCCTTTTGCAGATAGATCCAAATTCTTGGTCAGTGATGTCATAACATCATGCAGGATAGCAAAGAAGGAAAGGCAACAAATCCAGCTGAGGTATTCAAGGTTTAGTAGGGAATAAGCTGAATTTTCTCTGAAGGTGCTAAAGATCTGACAGTATAAATGGGTTTCCCCACTTTATGCTTTGTAAGGAAACAAAATAATAATTAAAAAAAAAACCAGATCACATGTAATTACTAAGTGTGTAAGAATTTACTGCCTTTCAGGGCTTTAGTGTACTTTACTGGAGAAACTAAAATATAGTGTTGCAAAACACATCCCAAGCCATGAACTGAGGTGTGGTGTAGCTTTATTGTTTCTTCTCCTGCAATGCTGGACTCACATCCTCACATGTGTCTTAACAAGCACTCCCATTTCATGTATTTGCAAGTGTCAGATTATCTCATCTATAGCTGTCAGTTCACAGAGCCTGGTTAATTTCACTGCAAAGTGACTGCAATCACTCTTCCAATGAGCATTAAAAAGGCTACCTTTTTGGTTCAACAAAATACATGTGCTCTCTAGTGCCTAATCTCCAGCTCTTTTCCAAGTCAACACCAAATTGTTAGGGTTTTTTATACTTCCTATGAAGCCAGATATTTTAAACTATCATTTTTAACCAGAAAAGAGAAACTGTTTGCAACAGTGGACTTATTAACAGTTTGAGGTTTGCCTCTTGAAGATAATAATAACCATCTTGATGAAGCTATGAGCCAATCAGGCAATATCCATGCTTTCTTAATTTGATTTCCATTGATTTGCTAAGCTGTTAACTGACCTTAAGAAATGGGTTAAGATCAGTTTAAACATCCAGGATTTATAACGATTTCACCTGTTAAAAGTAGGAACAGAATGCAAGGATACTGTCAGATAGATGTATGAGAAAAGTCTTTTAAATGAGAATACATGAGATTAAAGTAGCTATATGGATTTTTTTTTTTCTGTAACCCTTTTTCATGGGAGTTTAATGCTGCTAAACAAAGCTTTTACTCTGAAAATTAGTACAATTAGAAAACAAATGCTGGGGATGGTCTTGTTTCTCAAACATCTGACCACTGTGTTCTTATGGACTCTGGGTGATACAGTGGTCAGTAGCCCAAATTTGGACACCTGATTAACCACGTGTCTCTTCATGCGGGAGACTAAAAGGATATTTGCAAGTCCTGCCCCAGGAAATACTGTGCTTTAGTTTCTTTTATGGGAGATGGCTTGTTCATTTTCAGATTTCCTGCTTCATGTACAGAAGAGATCCCTAATCTTTCTTGGCTGATTCAGCAGCAGTAGTCAGAGGAGAGCTGTTGGTGTTTCCTTTCCTCCTACTCCAAAAGTGGATGTTTGAGGAAGAACTGGGTGCAGCTATGGCCTCGTCATCCTGCCCTGGTATTGCTTGGCAGAGCTACAACAGCAGTACCTGTAGGTTAGTATAGGTTTGTGGACCAGGAAGGAGAGCTGAGAGGGACAGCCATGGCCTTCTATCTGCTTCCTGAAGTACAGCTTCCTGTTAGGGGCAAGAATAGCAGTAAGGAGGCCACAATAGCAGTGAGAATAGCAGTAAGGAGCCTGCAGAGACTAGGAACTGAACTTAAGTCTTTACTGTGGATCTGTTTTGTTATTCCACCTCTCTTTTCCTTTCTTTTTTTAGCCTTTTCTTCAGGAGCTTAGGATCACGTCATTTACATATTAATGCACTTTCATTACTCTAAATTTCATCCTCATGTGTTTTCTCCTGGAATTGGTGAACCACTCATTTTGTTTAGTGAGTCACTTGTTATACAGGTAATTAATAATTCATGGGATGAATTCAACATTGAAAAAGCAAACAAACTTAAAAATGCTTAAATAGACAGTAATTTTCTGACCTACAATACAATCTGTGCCATCATCACTATGGGAAACTTACTGTTTGGGTCTCTTAGAAACAGACATTTAAAACTGCTATCCTGAAATCCCTTCCTTTCTTTCCTCTATATTCCAGCTTTTGCCTTTCAAAGTTTCCTTTAAGGTATGGATAAATTCAAGCTTTTATGAAGTTGCATATGGAGGTATGAAAGTTACTTTTGAATTTTCATCATCAAATGTCAGAGCACTCTTGGTTCTTACTAACCATACTTCTAGAAATTCTACATATCACTCTTTTTAATTCTTCCTTTGCATCTGAAAGGCATTGTGCCTTTCACAATACAAAATCAACTTCCTGCACTTTTTAAGCATAAGGAGAAAAATAATGAGATTGAGAAGGATGAATACAACAAAGTGAGCACTTGCTCTTTGTCTTCACTTGTGCTGCAATAAACTATTCAGAAAAACTTTCAGATATTTTTCTTAACAGGTGGACAACTCCTTGTTTGGTGTATGGCCATATCCCACCAGTCACTAGCCTCCTATTTCACTGTAGTATATACAGTGGGTGCAGCATCATTCCACTTCCATAGAAGGAGAACAGTCCCTAGAGAAACTGAAAGGAAGAGTCATGCAAATAGGAGATGTTTGGATTCAGTGGCTGAGCCAGAAACATTGCAAGATGAAGGAAAATACTGCAGTTATATTTGAGGTTCTTTTTCAGCATGAGTGGGAACATTTGCTTTTATTTGGGGAGTGTTCTCACATTCTAATACTTCAGAAGTTAAGAGCAGTTTAGAAACAAAAAATGCACTTAAGCTGAAATATTTCCCTTTGAAAATGTCAAAGGAATAGATTTCATTAGTCTGAATGCTCACTTATCTTTTTTCCCCCCACTTATTTATTTATTTATTTATTATTGTAGCTATAAATTTGCGGACACTATGCCCAAATTCAATATTTTCTTAACGTTGCACTTCTTGGAAACTTTTTTTTATTCCAACTGTCTTTTCTCAGGTCTGCCTAAAATTGCTTCTACCATTAGAAGTCAGTTGGATGAGTCATCCACAGACTAAAGATCAGAGTGACTGCATTTCCCTCATCATTACGCTGTCAAAGACATTATAGCTGAGTTCAGTGACATAGTCCATAATGTTGCATATTACTGAAATGGGTGTAAAGAGAGATATTCCTAAATATTTCTGACATTATCCCATTTTGCAACATGTACTTTTTCCCCTGCGTTTGCACTAAGATTCTCTGTAGTCAAGAACAATAAGTCAGTCTCTTTTCTCCAAGTTCCCACTGTGTTTTTTATCATCTGCTGTCTCTTACAGCTATGAAATGCCTATGAGTAAGTGCTAAATGTTCAATATTTGAGAAGGAAAATATTTTCATTGAAGCAGATGCTTCTCAGATCCTTCAGGAGCCTAAAACTTTGCCTGAAAGCGTTGCTAGTCCCTACAGAGTAAATAAATGCTTTACAAACCAACAATTTTTTTAAATCAATGTGACCACTGGTAGTGTTTTCTGTGTAAACTATGGAAACAAAGTTACCTTTTATATGAGTTCAGAGGATTTATTCCTTCAAATCAAATGTTCTGCTGCAATCATGATAATGATTCTATTGTTTATTATCTTATTCCAGTGCCTGAGTAATTGCTTCCATCACACCAACATTTGTATTATGGCTTTGATATCGTTTCAATGAGCTTGGGAAGTACTAGAATGAGGCCATATCAGTAATATTTAGAAAATTTCAATGAAATGAATGCTATGAACTAATCATTCATTGCAATGGCATTAATTATACGTCACATTCTTGTGACATATAACTGTGATTCATCTCTGCTATGAGTCCTAGCTGCATTCTGAGTTGTGATCCATTAAAACAGCCTGTCTCTCTCACAACGATATGTTTAATTAACTGAAAAATGAGTCTGCTTATTTTTTTTCAGCATTAAGTATATGATGCAAAACATAAATAAAATTTAAGAATTAAATGGAAGCTCAAATTATGGAGCTGAGGGCCAAAACACGTTCTTAGAAAAGAAAAACAGAAAGGCTCAGAATATGAAGGCAGTAAGGAAGTAGTATAGTAAGTTTCCTCACTGATTACTTCGGTGATTCTGTTGCAGTTGTTCCCTGTAATGTAAGCTAATGATTCTCTGTCAGACACACAGTTACCTTTTTCAGCCCCTGAAAAAATACTTGTAGTAAACACTGAAACATCTTTCATAAACTGAAATGTTTACTCCCGTGTCATCATTGGAATTCGTTGGTTTTATTCAGGTTCCTCCTTTCCGTGCTGGCACCTTAGTTTAAACGAGAAAGTTTACAGACCTTTAAATGCAAGTCTTGAACTGTGAAGGCAAACGACGCTGAATTGCTCAATGTTATATTACATTTCAGCAAATAACGGCTTATAAAGCATTTCAGCAAATAACAGCATATAAAGAGGCTTTTTTTTTTTATAAACATCAGTTTTGCACTAGAAAATTCCACATCTCTCTCTTTCTTTTTCCTTTCTTTTTTTTTTTTAATTTTAATTAGAATTTTTTGAAGTTACCAATAAAAGATACTAAACCCTATTCTAAAAGTAAAGGAGGAATTTCCTGCCTGGAGTGTTCTAGGGTCAGTGTAGATGCACATTAATTGTAAATTAACAATCCTAGTTCTTGGCCATCTGGGGCCTGATCCAAAGCTCAGTGACGTCAATGGGAACCTTTCCACTGCCTCCATTTTGGCCCCAGTCCTAAATTTTTGTGGCAAAATATAATGCTGTAAACTAAGCTGTCACAAAAGAGGGTACTTTGACTCTTCAAATCTCAAAATAGCAGAGTCTGTAGAGAATTCACAGTAAGACTTGTATTGCTCTTGTTCTGAGATGCTCAGACAGAAAGAATGCTCTTACTTTTACCTCCAGTTTGGTGGGTTTCCTCTGTAGAATAAACTAACATGTTCTGTATAGGGAGACAAAATTCGCTTTAAAACTGTGCCATGATTCTGCTTCCTAAGCAATACTAATGAGATTAAGTACATTAAAAGGGTGGTGGAATAACTCTTGTACTTCTTAATGGTAAATTTAGTAGTAGAATTAAAGCCAAATGCTTCTGTTCAGTTGCCATAGAGTCATTTCACAAAAGTAAAACCATTTTTTTCCCTTTCTGAGTGAAATGATTCTGTACTACTTCTCTGTGTCTGTGTTCAAAGTAACAAGGCTCAGTGCATTAGCTTGATACATGCAATCTAACATGTCTTTGCTGTTGCATAAGCAAGCATTAATTAATGGAAATTGTTCTGTGTTAAAAGGTAGAACAAGAATGCACTGAAAGGGTCATCAAAGGTAATTACACCTTAGATAATATATATATATATAATGATAACTTGCTAGTGTTTTAACACGAAGCTTACAAAAAATGTAACCTTCTCAGCTGACTCTAGGCCTACACTTGTACATATCTGGCCTTCAGGAAAGATAGAACATATACTAAAACTTGGAAACTAAGCATTGTGGGATGAGAAAGTTTTAGGTGAGACATTCTTGTCTGACATGATGGTAGTTTTGACAGATCAGTGCTAGAATTGGATTTGCCAGTGAGCATGGGTTTTGTCACGTTTCTTTCCACTTCAGAATTGCTGCCTTTTGCAGGCAGTGAGTAATTAAAATGTGATGCATACCAAAGTTCAGAAAGTTATCCTCTGGAGTGGTAAGGAAGCATTTCAGGAACTCCAAGCATTGTTTTTTTCCCACAGGAAAATATTATTCCATATATATTATTAATATTCCACAGGAATACCATTAAATATAATTGGAGAGAGTAGTGCTGAAAATGGGTAATGTTACACAATGGATTTGGGGAAAGGAAAGGTTGGATTTGCTTTAAAAATAATAAATAAATAAATAAATAATTTTAGAAAGCTGGGCTCTGCAAGATTTCTGCATGATTTGGGGAAATCTGATCTGAAGTTCACCTTTTCTACAAAGAGCGTGAAGTGGAGTGCAAGGGCAAAACACTGCACATTATAACCTGACATTTTATACACAGGCTGTGAATCATGGGGTAATACCTGAACCAGTTTTAATTAAAGCTCGTTATTCTCTACTCCCCTACTGTGTAAGAAACCTTATTGTTTCAGAGCATGATTCACTTGCTTTCTACATGAAGATAAAGCCAACATGCAGGGTTCATTAAAAAGATGAATACTAGCAAATAAGGAGGCAAAGTGTCCCTGAGAAAAGAAAAAAAGAAAGCCTCATCTATTTTCTGTGAATATTTCTTTCGTTTTTTTTTTCATGCAGTCTGTTTTAGGGAGTCAGGTTTTTCTGTAAGACTGTTCATTCACAAGCTGTGCAAGCTATATATAGCAGTGCTTATTGCTACAGTAGCACCTCAGCAAGCACTTCTCTCTCTGCACGTGTAAGCCTGTCTAGCCCATTTAGACCAGAAATAGCTCTGCTGCAGCTGTTGAATGTGACCAATTCATCTCCCATGCACTCTGCTCCAAGTGCAGACTCTTCTCTTTCTGGAGGATTTCTGAGATTTGAGGCATTGCTGCGCTTTTAAATAGGGGTACAGTGTCTCAGAGAGGGATGCCATGGATAAAGTGGAAAAGGGATTAAACATATGAAACTATGCTTTAAGGAAATACCACTAAATAGTAACCCATCTATCTAACTCTTAACAGGAACAATGAAGATAGAAGGTTGTGACTTCCAGACAAGATCAAAAAACACTTCAGCAGTTGTGAGTTTTGAGTAGATTTTCAGAATTCTGTTTTCAGAAATATCTTTCAGTTTTCATTCTGTCAGAACTTGTAAGGGTCCAGTGTGTTAACTGCAAAGCACCAAATCACCTGCTGCAGAGCTTCCTTATGTTAGAATGTTGATCCTTTTGTAAAGCAAACAAATGAACCCCACCCCAAACGGTTCAGAGGAGTGATCACAGTTTACAGGTCAGGCATTTGGTTGAGTTGATTTAATCAAGAGACTACATGATTAACCAGTTATTTGTTTTCACTTGTTCTCAATTTATATGAGAAAACTAAGCTCTAAAACTAAGGTTTAAAACTATTTTTTTTCCAAATCAAAATGAAAAATGCTTTTAAGATTATGACTTATTGTTAGTGCAGACTGATAGGCAATAAGGATTCCCTTCTCCTCTGGGATAGGATAAACTCAACCTCATGCTGAGTTCACTCTGTTTCTGACCCCAGTACAAGTGCTTTGATTTCTGTTTGTTTAATCCTGATTTAGGTGGGGTTTTGTGAGATTACAGTTATATCCTTAACAAATAGAACTGCAGGTAAATCTAAGCTTTAATTTTGAAAAGTAAACACTGACAGTTCAAAGCACAAATCCAACAACTATAGGTTTGGAAGATGTGGAGTAATGATCTGTAATTCTATAGAGGATGAAAATCTGACAATCCTCAACTTTTACAGTGAAATATGCTATGTTGAAGATACTGTATATTGATATGCATTCCCAGGGTTCTACAACTCAAACTACAGGAAAATCACAGCTGATTGTTTAAGGGCTTTTTGTTTTTAAGCTAACTGTTAGCATATAAAATCAGCTCTTGATTGCTCGGCTTGATATTCCACTTGTTTTTAATCTTCCAATGAACAGCAGTATACATGCAAATTAATGTGAGGAAAGTACTTCAGTGATTTACTCTGTGTTCTGAAATGTGAGATGAAAAAGAATTACAAAAAATGTTTGCCTATTTTGTGGGAAGACAGAGTGATTTTTTTGAAACCAAAAGTCTTTTGGTGAAGATGACAATGGTGTACATGTCAGTGTTGCTTTTATTCCAGAAGAACTAAAAATAAGAATAGTATTTTCCCTGTAATTAAGAATTTTATTCTTGATAGGAATTCAGTTTATAAGCAGTAATATAACTCTTTGCTGGACATTCTTGATGGGTGACATTGGCAGGAACTTGAACATTTGTTCTGTATGATGTGGGATGAACTGATGCAATAAAACTCAGGTAGATTCATTTTTATAAAGGTAAATTGTTAACTGTGCAGTTTTTTGAAACTGTCTAGTAGTCTGACTGAATACCAGACTCAATGCATTGGAGAAGGGATTTTTGCATTTGCATCCAAAACCAATAGCCCAGATATGATAGTAGTTTTGATATACAACTGGAATGTCTTGATGGCATTTTGAGCATGATACACAAAATTTCTCTCTACACATTTAAATTTATTCCATATGCTTAACTACTTCTTCAAGCCTTGTTTCACAGTTGAGTTACTGGTAAAGGTCTGGAAGAATGGTCTTTTAAGAAACCTTTTTCATGTATTTGAAAACCATTAGGAAAGTTCAGAATGTTGGAAAGCAAAGTAATTCTCATATAGGGAAATTTTTTTTTACTCCCAGTGTGGCTTTTTCTAATAAAATTTAAGCTTCACCAGGGAATGGGAGCTTGAAATGAGCTGAAGATAACTAGATAGATTTTTTTTTTTTTTAAGAACTTTAGGTGTTAGTACAAGAAGGAAAAAGGCAATACAATGGTGAACTATGAGCAGAAGGGAAACCTGAATCAAGTGTAAATATTAAATACTTCTGTGGTGCAAATTAAATTTTTCTCATAGCCTTTTAAACACTAGGAGGTATATCACGACAGAAATTAAAGGCTCAGTATGTCTTTAGTCATTCAGCCTTCTATCAAGAGCTTGGAGTGATGAAATGTGGCAGCATCTGAATCTTGGCAGCTCTGTGTTTCAGAGGCTCGTTTGTTACTGTCCATGGTGCTGCTTGGCAGCTCCTGAAAACAGGAATTCTAGAACAGGTAGCCTGTAGTTGTCTATGTTAAGAGTCACTTTCATTTTCATTAATATATTATGACACCGATCTTCAAATACATAATATATTCTCATCACAATGTCATTCTCTTACACTTCTTTTCATGTCAAACATGCTTCCAGACACAACATCAGTTTCTGTATATACAAAACACTGATTCTTTATGAAAATGTCTAAAACATTATTCAAGGCAACATTTTCAACTCCAGTGTTTTTAAGTGGATCTATTAAAACCAAACGTATGACTCTGAGTAAATGTTCTGAACTTTAGAAAACATGGTATATCACTCCTGAACAAGAATAAGATGCTTTTGAAGGAGAATCAAGTGAGGAGTGAACATGGGTGGTTGGAAGGGAGTTAAAAATAGAAACTTAAAATTAAGAGGGAGATATACACATGAGAAAGCATAAGGAAAAGGGGGAAAGGCACTATAAAAAAAAGTCAAGCTGATGATAGAGTAGTAAAATGCTAATATAATAAAACAAAGGAAACAAGAGAAGCCACTCCTGTGCCTAAAATGTACCAGATTCTCCTAGATCAAATTAATATTTTTTTTTCTGTAGCACCAATCTTATTACCTCTTCACCCATAGCACTTGCCAGCTCATTACCTCTCAGCACCATGTTTAACATGTTACCTCCCTTCTAACTGTCTTCCTAGCCCTATCTATTCTGTCTTCTAGCCCTATCTAGCCCAGCTATTTTCCTCTGACAGGAAAGATCTTCATTAGTACTTCTTGCCATGTGACAAAAGTGGAGAAAAGTATAGTTCTGTAAATGCTGGACTTCAACAGAGTTTGGGCATGTTGGTTACACACACCAGACACCATTCTGCTGTTAATGAAGTAGATAAGAGCATTCAGAGTACCCCAGAGTGAAATAGGTTTTTTGCCTAGGGGGGCTGGTATGTGGTGCTATTGGGAATGCTTTCTTGCTGCCCATCTGTTTTGTTGCCAACATAGCAATTGCAGAAATTTTCTTCTGAACAGAAAGTTTCTTCTGAATACCTGAATCCCTTTAAACATTGTGAGAGACACCAGACCTTACAGCTGAGGGACTTTCTCAATCCCAGGTAATGAGACTTTGGCACTGATTTGTCCAGCCTACAGACAAGTCTGCTTGTGTTTATGACTATTGGAAATGGCACATGTATGCATTTGTCTTTCTAAAATCTATCATTATTTCACTTTAAACTGACTTCTTAAAATGTATTATATTGATTTGATGGCTGGAATTCAATTTTATACCCTTTGTGATCTGCTTTATATCACTGAGGCTATCAGTAACAGTTATTTCTTTTTCACACTAGCTTAATTTTATGGTTTATGCCTTGTGGATGCAAATCTTGCTGGCATTATGTTCTCTCTTAGTTTTTTAGAAGCAAGCAATTCAGAATGTGAAGCATTTAGAGGCTTAAGCTTAGCTGCATGACACATTTGTTAGATCTAGTTTTCCTTTGAAACGGCTCAATTTTTATTAGATTTCATGAAGCACTTGAAGCCATTTGTGCCCTACATAACACAGCTGCATAGTACCTATACAATCAGAAGATAAATGGAACTGATTCTAAACATTGCAAATTACATTCTGATATAAAATCAATCTTCTAAAATTCAATTATTAAAATCTTCTAACCTTTTAAATCTCTATGAGGACATGTAGAACAATAAGCTGTTTGAAAGCATTAAATTGTTTAAAAATATATTTCTAACATTCCTTACTGGAAACTAGAGTTAGTAGTAAATGCAGGGTTCTTTGTAAATACTGCTATACATTACTAGTTTGAACACTTGTAAAAAGCAAGGAACATTGATATTTTGTGTCTTGTGAGAGACAGAATATTTAAGAACTTGTGCACTGCACTGGACTGTGTTACATTGTACACTATGTAGTTGTGACATGAAACCATCAGTGCAGTGTGGCATTAATAAAAACGCGTAACTGTGTTGCCCATTTTGTGTTGCAGTGTTCAGTCTCAGAGGTTCTCATTACTGAAACTGTGCAAAGGCCTTCTTTAGCCTGCCAGTTAGTCTTCCAGATCTTTTCATTTTGCAAAAAGCTGCTAAACAAAAGTGAGAGTCTTTAGGAAAAACGTTGAGGCTAGGTATCCCAGATGGAAAGTTCTGAGTTACAGCAGTCTCCTAAGTATCAAGGTCTAGACTTCAGGTACAAAAACCCCAAACCTGTTTGCTAAGCATTGTGTGAGACATTCAAAAGAAAGACACATCTGACACATTTGGCAGCAGCAGGGCAAATAGCACATGTGATGAAAAAAAGGTCTAAGAAAGCAGAGCCTTCATGTAGTTTTACCTCCATCTCCTCCCAAGAAATTTGTGTGTATTTTGTGTATGAATTTTGTTGAGGAAGTGCTTGATTTTGCATTATCACCTTCTTTTCAGAACAGTTATTTACCTATAGGGGACACAATTTGTTGCAACTCAGCAAAGTGGCAATATTATTCAAGTACAAATTGTGACACCTGGGGTTTTTTTCTTATTATTTGTTGGTTCAGTGGAAATGCTGTGGTTCTTTAAGGCAACTCACATACAGGTTATTTGTAAGTTGTTTCACAACCTTTTGCCAAAGGAGCAGATGAGTGCAGTACTGTGTAGTGATACTCTTTCTGATGGTGAGAAGGATGGGTTAAGAAGTGGCAAGCAAAATGTATAGAACAACAGAAATTGTAAAGATATAAATGCTGTTTGAATTTGGACAAAGCACCCTGCAGTAAGGTAGAAATCGTTGGATTCATAGTTACCTTGCCTGCTGAAGCTGTCCTCAACATGTATAAAAT
Source organism: Indicator indicator (assembly GCF_027791375.1). Lineage (NCBI taxonomy): Eukaryota > Metazoa > Chordata > Aves > Piciformes > Indicatoridae > Indicator > Indicator indicator. The sequence continues at coordinate 22,740,479 of NC_072020.1, read as the reverse complement.
TTCTTGCAGGCTTGCCATGCATTTCAGTGGAGAGGAACAGCACATGAAAAGGGAATTTGACCAGTTCGTATAAGGCTGGGTACCATCACAAAAAGGAAAAAAAAAAAAAAAAACAAGGGAAAATTTGAAAAGAAAAGGGGAAGGCAAACTTGTCAAAAGAAATAATAATAGGGACTAGAAATTGGTCTGGGCTATAATTTATGGCTGTTCCAAAGAGAACATTAGTTTTAAGACTAACTGTCATAAAGCTGTAGTGTACCAATGTAGTTCAAATCCTAAATTACAACTGAAGCTGAAGAACACTGAGTGTGGCTTGAGTATGTGTTCAAGAGCAATGTTTCTTCAGTTATTTTTATAGTTAAGATACTATGTGATTTGCACCAAGTTAGCTCTAGCTCTTCACATGAAATGTATGCACGATTTTTATACTTAACCAACTGACAGCAGTTACGTGAAGCATGCAAAAAGAGGGAAGTACATTCTCAAGTGAAACTCCTTCACACTGAAAGCAGCAGCAGTTTTGCATTCACTTCAATGGGGCCAGTTGTGAATTGATTATTTTTCCTAATTTGTGCAAAGGGAAGAGAAGCAAAATTAGGGTTTTGTGCACAAAAAGAAAACATCACTGGTACCTAGAACTTCACATGAAGAGTTCCAGGTACTTTGTGGTGACTAGGAGATTGAACATCACGGGTCTTTACTGTAAAGATTGATAATGTTATGCGTTATCTCAGAGTGCCCTTGCATGTGAAATGGTGTTTGCTAACCACAAAACCTGTTAGGATTTCACATGATCTTCTCTTTCCAGCATATTTCTTATTTAACATTGTATCCAGAGTGAAGTTGTGCTCTGCAGTGATTTGCCATTTCCTCCTATAACAGCATATGTGCAGATACATAATTTCCCTCAGTCATACCTTTCATTTCAGTCTTAATTTAACATAATTAATGAAGTTCTGCTCTAAATAATAACCAATCCATGCTTACAACTGAAGGATCAGAAAATTTTAATCATTCCTCAAATATCAAATGTTGCAAAAGAATGACATGTTTAATGTTAAAGAACCTTTAATGCAGAATGACTCTTTTTAATAGAAGAATGACCCTTCGTGATTTAATGATTGGTTTCGTGTTGGTTTGAGCATTTCTGGGAAAGATTGAGAATTTCACGTACAGTTTAAGGTCAAAGAGGTATTGTAATATCTGAATTCTAGAGAAAATGTATGATAACCATTTATTTTATTCATCATGTTCATACTACTGGACCACATATTTGTGTTTCACAAGAACAAAATATATTCCTGCTTCACAGTAAACCACAATGTCCTAATTTGGATACTTTGTGGTATATTTCTCAACCTTACAAAACCATTCATATCTTGATATTAAAATAGTATTTTTTTATTTCTTTTTCCCTTGCTAGCAAGCACAGTCCTCAAGCTGAAGATACCTCACTATCAAAATAAAATAGTAGCATAAGCTTTAAACTTATCTCTCTACTGTGAAAGGGCTCAGAAGGTGGCTAATTTCCAAGAGACACTTAAGCAAAATATACTTGAATAAGCAATTGCTGAGCAAGTAACTACTCCTAAACTGTGCTCTTTTGTGTGGCAAGAGTGCCCTTTCTACAGAAAGAGAAAAGGGATGCAGTGCATCATATCCGTAGCATCATATTCATGACAAACTTTACCATGCGTGGGTAAATGATCAGCCTAATTACATTTCTTATATCCATCATAGAAGTCTCATTCCTTCTGTTCACCCATCTGTCTCTGCCCATCTGTTTTCTCTTATGGTTGGCCTGTAAGATCTTTGGGGCAGGGAATGTTTTTTATTTCTGTGTGCATTATCTAATTAAGGGGATCCTGGCTTACAACTGGGAGTTGCAACGAGGAGGATAAACTAAATATTTCATTGTAGAACTTGCATATGTAAGAAACTGAGCTACCAGTGAGTTATAAACACTTAAAGACCTCAAGACTTCATATTTCAAGCAAATTAAGGCATCTGTTTTAGTATATACATAACACCCCCTATGTGTGTTAATACCCTATGCATTTTTTCCTTATGTTGAGAGTGCACAATTCAATGTATGTTTCTATCTGTAGTTTGTCACAAAGCCAAATTGCCACAGAGTTGTATCATTACTGATATCAAAGCATTGTTCCTGATAACATAAAATGCACATGGTCCTTTGAGATCTTTCTATCTAGTCTCCTGGTTTTCTCTGTTTGTAGCATACTGGCTATGATATATTTCCATTCAGTTGCCAATGACTTTCCCCTTTTTCTTGTTTGTTTGTTTATACAGACATCTAGGTTTTACTTTCTGCCTCAGCAGGATGAGATTTTGCCACGAGTCTGGAAAGTTCTGATATACATTTCTAATCTTAAAAATATAAAGTTTTTTCATATAAGAAGCCCAGGGAAAGCTGCTGGACTTGTTGGAGGACATATTGGAGTCCTGATCCTCTGAGACTGAAATGTCTGAGACTGACAGCCTTTATATTTTCTTGTCCATTCCTTCACCTCTCCTAGCTGAGGACAGGCTGAGGGAGCTGGCATGGTTCAGCCTGGAGAATAGAAGACTTCAGGGGACCTAACAGTGGCCTTCCAGTACCTGAAGGGTCCTACAAGAAGGATGGAGAGGGACTGTTTAGAAAGGCCTGCAGCAACAGGACAAGTGGCAACGGTTTTAAGTTAGGGAGGAGTAGATTTAGGTTGGACATTAGGAGGAAGCTCTTTACTTTGAGGGTCATGGAATACTGAAAAAAGTTGCCCAGGGAGGTATCTGAGGCCCCATCCCTGGAGATATTCAAGGCAAAGCTCGACAGGGCTCTGGGCAACCTGATTTAATGGAGGATGTCCCTGCTTACTGCAGGGGGGGTGGACTAGATGACCTTTGGAGGTTCCTTCCAACCCAAACCATTCTATAATGCACCCAGCAGTGGTTCATACAGCTTTTCATCAGTAAGCAGTCAAGAAGAGGTAATGTTTCAGACAGCAGGGTTTCAAACTCATATAGATTTTTTTGGCACTTTGTGTGCGGTGACATGATTGCCTTTCCCACTTCTGCCTTGGAAGCCTTAGGTCACATAAAACTGAACAAGTTTCCTAAACAAAGAAGAATCCTAGCCATCTATTCTTTTAAACAAGGAACATGAAAGTCTTCCAAGCAGTAACAAGAAAAGACAGAGCTAGCTCCTGAAGGAGACTGAATTAAATATTTGGCTATTATTCTTTAAGTTTGGAAGGAAAACTTATTAGAACTTGAATCAAATCACACAATATAATGAGGAAAAATATTGTACTTCATCCAGCAAAAAGAATTATTTTTAGGAAATTTTAATCTGAAGGTATTTTAGGTCATAGAAGAGGATTTTAGCCAGTTCCACTTCGATATTCATGAATAAAGTAAGTGAAAATAAGAATACAGCAAAAGGTCATGTGTGGAAGTGACGGGTTCTTGTATTGAAGATAACATGGTAATAGAAAACAAGCGAAATAAATTCACAATTTATTATATATATATATATATAGTCATTGCTTGCAAAGTCTTACCAGAAAATATATTCATTTTATATTTAAAATAGAAAAGTGACCTAATAACCTGAGCTATTCCTTTTTGTTTTCCCAGATCACATTGTTTCTTGTGGGTATTTATAGTGCATATGGGATTCTATATTCTTTTTTAATCCACATGATTTTACATAAGTATGTAGGAAGTAAATTATGGCTGACAGGTTTTGGAAAAAAAAACCACCAAAACAACTAAACCCACCCCCACAGTAGAGTAACTGATTTAATGTAATCAGAAAAAAACCCAAAAAAACAAACCCTTTATATTCCATGAAAACACAATACATTCCCTGGTGAGCTGTACTTTCCAGAAAGAAAAATACAGCTATCTTTAGGCATCTGTATTTTTTTTATGTAAGTCTTTGTAAAAACAAAGCAAACATAATTTTAATCCTCTTTTAAGAAAGAGAGGAAGGCAAAAAGTACAACTGTAATTGCTTGCAATAGTATTATATTTTTGGCTTATTTCGAGTTAGCAACAGAAAATGGTCCATACTATTCTCATATAGGTGAATTTTAAGTCTATAAATAACATAATGTAAGGAATTAAAAATTATTCTTTTGGCTTCTCACTCTCCAGAACTCAATGATTTGTCTACCAGCGCGTTCTAGTCACGCTAATCATGACAGATGCTATCCAGCATGACTCAGAAGGAATCAAACCTGTAATAATTAATTCAAGATGCTGAAACCATAAACTAACTGTGAATAATTCATTTTACTTCAGCGTAAGATTTGTTGATGAATGATCATGAACTACCTGGATTCATTAGCTTATAAATATTTATGAGCAACTACTTTCTCTGTAGGTTTCATGATTCTTTGTCTGTTTAGACTGAACCAGAAGAAAAAGAAGAAAAAAAAAAAAAAAGGCAGACATGGACATGCAAAGAGGGAAGCTGAAGAAAGGTGGCTTCCAGAATGTTATTACAGAAATGACAGAATGTTAGCAGAGTATCAGTTCATTTCTCTGAGGCGATTAGATGAAAAGAAATATAAATATTAGGCCATAGTATAAGCAAATAACAGCTGTAGAAAAACCTAGCTTAATACTCTGATTGTTAACATACTTGTACCTTTACCAATCCCACCCCCCCAAAAAACCCACAACCATAAAAAAAAAAAAAAAACCAAAATCCAACACCCAAATTAAAATCCACAACAACAAAAAAAGAAAAAAAGTGAAGAAGTGGGTTTAGACTTGCCTCCTCTGTCAGTGTTTATTGGAAAGGACTGGACTCTCAGCCATGATTCTTCTTACTAATTTCTAAATTGACAAAAACTGCAGTTTGATTTTTGGTTCAGCTGGGTTTTTTCTCACTTTAAAACATGGCTATGTAAGAAAAAAATTAGTTTTGACCCATTTACCTGAATCTGATATCAGTTTATAAAGTTCAACAAGACTAAGTGCAAGTTCCTGCGCTTGGGTCACAACAACCCTGTACAACATTAATGGCTTGGGGCAGAGTGGCTAAAGAGCTGCTCTGTAGAGGAAAAACCCATGTGTGTTAGTCAGCAACTAGCTGAATATGAGCCAGTAGTGTGCCTAGGTGGCCAAAAAGGCCAGCAGCACCCTGGCTTGTATCAGAAATAGTGTGGCCACCAGGACTAGGGAAGTGATTTCTCCCCCACCCCCCCGTACTTGGAAGTGGTGAGACCACATTTCTAATATTGTGTTTGGTTTTGGGCCCTTCACTATGAAAGACATTGAGGTACTGGAGTGTGTCCAAAAAAGGGCAACAAAGATGGTGAAGAGTTCTGGGGCCATCCAGTTTGACATGCTAAATATCACTAGGCAACTTTGTCCAACTGAAGTTTAAAAGCCTCTGATCCTGGGCCACAGTTTAAAGGGATAAGGCACTTGAGGCTGCAGTTAGAGGCTTAGCAGCTCTTCAGAATCCTACTAAGCTCTTATTTGTAATTACCTGAAATTTGTAAAAACTCCAGCAGTCAAAATAAACTGCACCAAAATGTTTGCATTGGTTAACCAAGCCCCTTGAGGAAAACCCCTTTGAAGAGAAGGCAAGGCTGCAGTAGGACTAAAAGAAGGTTTAGGAGGAAAGCTTCAAAGGAGTCTTTCTTTTCTTTTCCACTTTAAAGTTACCTCTGAAGTAATTATGTAATGTACAAGCAGAAAAGAAGGCATATACTGTGAAAATTGCTTATTGCCCTGTTTGTACCCACCTTTCTTCTATCTTTGGCACTTCCCTTATACCTTAGTTTTGCTGAATCTCTTGACTTCTCTTATACTGAGGTAACAAAGTCTGTGTCACAGAAACATCTCTTCATAGTTGTACGCTACAATTTTAATATGATTTGAACTATAACTAAGAGTTTGAACTGCAGTTCAAACATATTTTTGAGAAAACCTGTCACCTTGAGGACACAAAGTTGTTTTGTTCTCTTCCTAAAACTCAACTTTCTGGAAAAAATAATTTCAGTGTGTTTGCTTTTGTACAATTTGTGATAGAACTACTTGTGCTTTTTTATTGTTTGTTGTGTTCTAGGAACTGTGACATATATAAATGCTCAGTCATGACTTTCCACTGTTGTTTTTGTCAGGCAAGTACAGGAAGCTGGGACCCAGTGAATATTGGTCCTAGGTGAAACTGGGGTAGTTGAAGCCCTGCTGGTGTGCTTGCAGCTTTGGCAACAGGCGCGAATATATTTGCCGTCATTGCAAATGAAGGAACTCTGAGGTGCTCCAAGTAGACTGCCATGGTCAATTCCCTCACCCTGTGGTTCACAGGCTGTCCTGCTTTGTGCTAGAACAGAGCTAATTCTGTTCATTGATTTTTACTTTTCACCTAAGTCTCTTCTAGCAAATGCACTTTCTGAAGGTATTTTTGCAAACAGTTGTTGTGCTTCTTGAAATGATAATGCTTAATGTTTCTGGTTACTACTAAGGACTGGTATATAGGAAGGCTTTTTGCTTATACTTGCTCCTATGGAGACCAAGATCATTGATAAATCTTGTGTATCGTGTCAGGGTGCCATCAAGTAAAATGTCTCAGCTGCAGGGAGGAGCAGACAGGACAGGTGACCCACAGAGTATTCCATTTGGTATACATAATATTCAGTAGAAATCTGAGGGATCACCAGGATCAAGCTTTCTTCATCAATGGCTTGTGTCCAAGGAGGACTCAATCCATTCTGTCTTCAATCTCAATCTGTTCGTGAAGCAAGTTACTCTCTGCCACTGAATTCAGTCTGGGGTGTTCCCAGGACCTGCTTGACAGCATTAGTAGTGATGGTGGCATGACTGCCATTGAGGACTTGTGTTACAGATTGCTTTTGTATATGTGTGTGTAGATTTAATTTTATTGTTATTATTTTCATTAAAGCTCTTTTAGTTTTCCAGTCCATATCCCTCTCCCTTATCCCCTTTCCTTTTGGGGATGGAGAATATCTGTCATTTGTCTGCTGACCAACCCAGTCCTAACCCTTGACACAGGGCAGTTTCCACAGTTACCAGCTTGACTGGATAAAGTTTGCTTGTTCTCTCTTGTCTGTACTAGAGGCTGGAGCTCATCTATCATTCAAGTGCTTCAAACTCTGTCATAGTGGGGAAAGTCCTGAAGAAAGATCTGGCAAAGACTTTCTTTAAGCTTTGATTATCTCCAGTCCCTCTGGCCTGTTTAGTTTGTCTAACTGTCTCTCTGGGACTATGAAATAAATCACCACCAGGATGACTTCAGGGTTTGGGCATGTGAAAATGCTTGCCTTCATGTCTTCAAGAAGCTGATGTGTACACACAACAAGTAATGTGCTAAATAGAGTCCTTCCTGAGATTTTGTCAGAACAGGATCTTGAAGACACAAGTGCTCTATTATTTCAGCCCAGGAGCCTGGGATCTGTGGATGGCACACAAAGAAAAGCAGGGGTGGAGTGTAGAAACTTCAAGGTAGGGTTTAACAGAAGGCTCTTTAATGAGATAAGCATGCAACATGCAGGAAGATACATATGAGGAGCATATGTGCAGAGTAGTGGAGAATTTTGCTCTTATATATATATATAGCTTTCACGTACAGAATATTAACAAAATTCTGGCAGGGTATTTTGGCAATTTAAACTGTTTAGGACCATGAAGAGGCACCACTCTGTGTCCCTAATGCAAAATAGCACTCTGCTCATTTCATTCTGACTTGACACTACCCTCCACTTCCAAGAATCAATAACACTGCCTAGCAGAGCTGGCTGAGATTCACACTTGTCTTTATCTCCTTTAGATAAAATAATAGCCTGTCTCATATTTCTTTCTGTATCCACAGAATGCAATTGCAACTCAACACAAATTTACTATCCAGGTGCTGTGTGGTTACTGCAGGTTGGTCACACTCAGAGCCTGTTTTTGGAAACGGCCTACAGTGAGGGAAAGGAAGTGAGGAAGACATTGTCTTAATGTTAAGACTTAATCTCTGTCACCCGTCAGCAGCTGAGCTTTTTTGTGAAACAGAGGAGTGTATCCTTCTGTTGGCCTAAACTGGTACATATGTCTGCCTGCTTGTTAAAAGGAATTTCATGCTGAGAGTACAAGATGCAAGTGCTCATAAAATTCACTGGGTAGGGTGAAGATGTAGGTTAAAGTTAACTTGAAATCTTCAGTACTTTGGGAGTCTAAAATCTTAGCAGGGATAGTATAACCTTAAGCATTGTTAAGACAACTAAATGTTTTAGGTTGTCTAGCTTCATTATATATCTGCATAACTTCAACTTAGCAATACTTCTCATGAAAACCATGAATTCACTAGGATGAGATCTACAGAGTGTTTTCAAGCCACCAGTTATCTTCAACATTGTGCACATAACTGTTTAGATAGATATAATGCTGACTGAAAATACTTTTTCTTCACTGTCTTTGAGGAAACGTCTTGCTTTCTAGTGCTTAACAGTCTGTTTTGTGACTATTGGGATGGAAGGTAGGCTTTGACAGAAAACTAATGAACCAAATGTGTCCTGTCAAAGCATATTAAAAGCCAGAAAATCTGTAATCTAACAATTTGAGACAAAGGATCACAATACTCTTAATCATTCTCTACAATTCTAAGTGGGATGGTGTCTATTTGAATTCTATAGAATGGTTAAAAACCAAAGCCTTAAATGCAGAGGTCACAATTTTCTGCAGGGATTTCAAAAAGGACTAAAAAAATCAAGTCCGTTCTACTTGTCACCTGCTGGTAGATACAACTTACTTTGTGAAGCCCTACAGAAATCCTTTATTTTGGCTGTGGTCCTGATTTGTTCTTTGGTTGATTGGAGTTTTGTTTGCTTGTTTTTCCTTTATTGGTAACTCTCTTCCATTTAAATGCCCTGGGAAAATGATTAAAATACAAAAAATGTGACATTGTAGTGAAAAACAAAGAGATGATGAACCACAAGGAAAGCAATGAATATTTTCCAACACTTAGGACTGCAAATGTGAAATAAGCTGCTTTTTTTTCAATGGCATCAAATATATACTTAAGAATCTACTCTAGTAAGGAGGCATGTTATTAATGTGAAAGAAAACCTTCTCTTGCACACTAGATGTAAATAATAAAGAATTGAACAAGAAAAATCATATAAAGGAAGTTTAGTAGGGAGCAGAAAACATTAAGGTAGCATAAAAAATAAAATTTTGCAAAACAGTGACTTTTTTACTGGTTTTGTCACAGAACATTATTAATATCTCAAAAATTCTACATAGTCCACAGTCATATGTATGATCAATCAATATGAAAGATATCAGAGAAGCTTCAGTGCTGCTGTAGAGGGAGTTGCAATTGTTGCACTTGCCCAATCAAAAGAGAATTTTGAGATTTTGTTTGTTTCAGTGAATATTTAGCTAGAGGATGTTTGTTGTTTTTTGGTTTGTTGTTTTGGTTTTGGTTGGGAAGAGTTTTGGGCATTTTTCCATCTAATGTTCTTCTGCCAGAAAATGTGATACCAACACCACCAGAATCAGCACTGAGCTTGACTGGAAAGGAGTATGTGGCAATAATGTCTCAAAAGAAACTGGTAGATTAATTTATTACTGCTTTTAAAATGGGAGTAGCCCCTTGGGAATGAGATATTTACCCTGGGGGATTAGTGTTCAATTATACTACCTGGACCCTATGAAATCTTTCACAGTTAGCTGTTACCCCTGTAAAAAGCTACAAGTGTAATTGGGCTGCCAACAAGAATTTATTTGTGATCCTCTGTGAAACCCCTGTAAGCATACTTTCATACAATGTAATCCTCTATAATCACCCAGGTAAAGCCAAATACTTGTAACAAAGGTTCTAACAAGCAGTTTTTGCACCTCTTCCTGCTCCTTACTAAGACATACTTGTTCCTAAAAGGACTAATTTTGCAAATGTTGTTGTTGCTATTTTCTGATATGGAAAAGTAATGATGTCTTTGCTCTGTGTCTGTGTTTTGAGGTTTAATGTAAAGTCAGATTTTAGTTGAAAAATGATGTCAAACTATTGTCAAAAGCAAATCTGTTTTCTTAATCTTTTGCTGCCAAAATCTTTCTCTAGCAATGTTTCAGTTTGTTTTGTAAAGTTAGAATTGTGCCACCTCCGCAAACTCCTACTCCCTTGCCCTCGCTCCTGGGGTCTAATGCATTCATCACTGTTAAAATGGAAAGTACTGGAAAATATAGCACAATAGCACCAATCTTGATAAGGAAAAATCACACGGTGTGCACAGACGGCGTTTGGCCTGATGGAAAATCACACAATATTTCCTTTGGCCTCTAATTTTCACGTGGCTATTTTGATGTCAGGGTAGTGTCTGCTTTCTGGGCAGTGTAAAGTGGAGGTTTTTCATTAATGTTTGGCTTCCCTGAGGTTTCTATTAGAGGCTATCATTCTGCAGGACGTAAATTGTATGTGTGGCTACAGGCTGATAAAATTACTTTCATTCATTAGATTACAAATGTCTCAGAAGAAATAACTCTGATGTTTTCCAGCAACTGCAATTTAAATAATGCTTAGTTTTTACCGGTCCAATGGTACAGCTTTAGCCTGAGGCTTGATTTCTGCTGGGAGTGGTGCTCTGAGGTGACTGCTGCATAGGTTCTCCTGTTTGAATCGTAGTTTATCCAAGGTTTCATGATCCTACTTGCCTTGTATGTGAAGACAGTACACAAAGGAAACAGCTGAATCGCAAGGGTGTCTGTTGCTTGAGATGTCTTCCCAGTGCTGACACTGCTGGTGCTGAATTTTGGTGGTTTAATTCAGAAATACGCAACTTTAACATCCACAGTAATTTGTTGTGTAAGCTAACCATATGTAGTTGCCATGGAATCCTAAAGAAAAGGAACATTGCTGGAACTCTTGCTCTCCTCACCTGCCTCTTCCTTTGTTTGTTTAGTTCTTTCCATATCCTTAAATGGAGGGGACTAGATGACTACTAAAAACTAATTCTCCTTGTGATGTTATTATCCAGCTTAGTATGCAGCATGATAAAGTTCTGACCTGAATAGAAAGAAGAAAATACAAAGTAAGTAAATTTTTTTTTTTTGACAGTAAGATATGCTAAATAGAAGTCTTCGCTGGCATCATTATGGATAAAAGAAATTAAAATTAACTGGCATCCATTCTTGTGAAGAAAGAATGGCATTTACTGAGAAAAAAATATTAATTTACTAATATATTTCTTCATTTTTGGATTTACTTATAGAGAGTGGAAAATTCTATTTGGGCCCTGTGAGATGCATAATTTGATAAGCAGCTTTCATTGACCATTATAGGAACTCTGCTTTTGACTGCTGTAATAGTATTTGTCTTAGGCAATACTACTTATATGATAGGCAGTACTATTTATATGAAATGTTATATTAGGACACTTTTTTTTTAAGTATAACTTGCAAAGGAAGCATTTATTCATATGCACATATAGATAAATGGGGTTTTAAAAATTCTTTATAACTTCAAAATAATGGAGTCTCAAACACTAAAGCAATAAAGAATAAAATCGCAATGACCTTTTCCTGTGGCATATCTGAGAGGAAGTCTTGGCATCCATAAAAACGAAAGCAAACTCTTAAGATATTCAAGGTGAGGCTAGACGAGGCCTTGGGCAACCTGATCTAGTTGGGGATGTCCCTGCTGAAGGTGGGGAGGTTGGACTGGATGACCTCTGGAGGTCCCTTCCAGCCTGGACCATTCTATGATTTTTATTTCTATTTCTAATTCTTCTTTCTTGGCCTGACAAAGACTTTAAGGCAAATCCTTTCTAAATAAATCTCTGCAATTAAAATGAGATTCTGTCACTTGGCTGGAGATTAATATATTAGCACAAACCGAAGGGCAACCAGATAAATACCTTCTTGCTTTTTATCTTTAATAGTTTTTAAGTCCAACTTGCCATCTTTTAATGTATGAAGTTAAAGTTGCTAGGACAACTGATAAATGTTTCTTTACTCACCAGTAAAAAGACATGGATTATATTTTTAGTCTTTAGTCGTGGAACAATGGAATTTTGTTGGTTTTGCTTGTTTGATTGGCAATAAAGCTCATTTTTCTTTTAAAGTGGTTACAAGACTGCTCTTCCGAAGGCTTTCATCTCTTAATTCAATTTCCAAATTTTCTCAATAGGCTCTAAACCACTAACCAAAGCAAATTGTTCTTGCCTGCTGTAGTCAGTCCACCTTCACTATCATTCAATTATAAATTTTTCAGCAGTATTATTGCCTAAATATTTATCTAATTCTATTCCCTCAAGGAGAGGCTCACTCTAATGATTTTATTTATGCTGCAGGAGATTTCATCCCATGAATTTACCATTTATTGTTCTCTTTAGTGTAAATATGAGGCTCTTTTCAGAGCCAAGAGGACTTTGTCACAAAACCTTAAATCAAATTCAAGGTACTCAGTTTTTCACTTTTAGAAATGAAGAGTAGGAATCCATATACTAAAAATCCTGACACATTTTGATTTTTGTTTAATATTTTTTTCTCAGTTTATCAATACTGTGGTTTATCTGATCACCAATTTAAGTGGATAATGCATTAACATGTAATTAACTGCTTTTTGAAATATTTGTAATTGTTTCTGGCTGTATATTTTCATTGAAATTGTCAGTTTCTGCCTACCTATTTATCAACATGGATGCTGCTCCTGACTAAATAATCTTTCCTTCCCTGTTCCCAGACTAAAGGTTCTGTTTTCCTCTGATTTCTTCATTGATGCTACTCTGTTCAGTTACAGCACAGAAAACTCTTTCCAGTAAAGATCTGAAGAAGCATTCTGTCAAACAGCTTTTTCTTCAGAAATCCACATACACTTAAAATTCAGTGATTTATTTTTTAAAAACCTTTTCAAATGATCATCTTAAAAACAAAACAAAACCAACAACAACCAAAAAGCTGAAATTATGATGGTGGGGTTTTTAATTATTATTAATTTGTTTTTTTTCATTAGGCATTGCACCTCTGTGAGATTCTTCCTCTGGTCAGAAGGTTAGAGAAAGAAACTCCTAATTGCATGTGGTGCCTTCTTTCAGAGATTATAGCCATGTATTTTCTTAGAAATCTATCTCTCTTTTTTTCCCTGAGCAATGGTGACGCTTTAGCTGGAGGATGAGAGGGGACATCTCATCATGTACTAAAAATCTTGCCTTGATGGGATGGCCTCCATTTTCCTTGCCTGAGAAGGGCTTGAATTTGTCTCTCCCTTCCTAACAGAAGTTATAGCCTGACTGAGATCTCCGTTTTCTGTGGGTGGGGTTTCAAGAGAAGAAACCAGCCAATCTCTCTTTCAGAGACCTAGATCCTCCTTTTCAAGAGTATGGAACCTGGAAGACAAGGATATCTTTTTTCACTTGAATATGCACATATGCCCCAAAGAGAATGGAGGTTGTCATGTGCAGTTTTTTTTCTCATTTCTTAATGGCTATCTTTAAACCCCAGTCAGAGATCACATAGTCTAGGTGCCCAGGGTGGAGGATTAGGGTTCCAGCTTAGCAGCCAGTGTATTAAAATATAAGCTCTTAAATGTTGAAATGCTATAACAACATATTCTTAATATATTTATTGCTTCTTATCCAAGTTTGCATGAACGAAGAACCTAATCCTTATCTGTGTTTTGGGTTTTTTTTAGGTTTCCCTTATAGCTCAGGCAATGAGTAACATGCAGACAAACTTTTTAATACAGAATCTGCCATCTACTTACACATTAATATGGGCAGAAACACCAGCATAAAGGGTGTATGGCAAGCCTTTGTCTACCTAGGACTTTAGGAAGGTGATCCAAATGATAACAGGTACAGACTTTTATTCCTGGTATAAACATACACTTCCTTACATTTACCAATTTTAATTGTAATCTTCACTGATCTCTTACACTGGTGTGTCTTTCTGTAGCTCTCATGTATTTAATCTACTGGGACACCTATAAACTGCAGTGCTAGATCCATCTGGAGAAATCAGCACAATGATGTTAATTCTGAAGGCCAGCATCTTCTCAGACTTCCTAAGCTTATTAGATGGTTGAGAAAAGGCATATAGAATTTCCCCTGAAAATACTCAATATTGGGAAAATACTCTGTCAGCTGCATGCTGACTACTTCTTAAAATACATACAAAGAATGTTAATTGAGTCAGGATAAATTTATACTATGTTCTTTCCCATTGAATCTGATTTTTGTATTATTGCTATAATAGTTATTCTTTTTATTCATAGGCATCTAATTGTATTAGAGTACTGTGTGAGGCCATTTTCAGGGAGCTAGCAAAATATAAATACTGTCAATTTTTGTTTGGATCTTTACCCTCTGCATTGCAGTGTTATGGTTTTCTGATTTGGAGCTAATCCTGTACAAAAAAAATATTGCCCTAGATAATAATGTTTTACTGCTTAAATGAAACTTCTTCACGTTTTATTCCATAACCTGCACAGAAATGTTACTTAATTTCAAGCAAAATATTTTTGCCTGGTAGAACCATAATATTCAAGTGTTTTTTTTTTTTTTTTAGTTTTGTTTGTTTGTTTGTTTTGCGTTTTTTGTGGGGGTTTTTTTTGATGGTTTGGGGTTTTTTAGTATTAAATTTAAAGGCCAGAGGACCACATTCTGAGAAATGCTCATTTTGTCTTTTCATTTACTTCAGAGAGAGATCAGTGATGCAGAATGACATGGTGTGGATTAATCTCAGCTTTTTTGAGAACTATGAATATTCAGAGTAAGCCTAATGATAAGGAGAAAATAAAGCACGTGGCTCAGTGCCTCTAATATGTTTTGGCACTGAAGCCTCAAATTAAAATGCATGAAATGAGAGAAAACTATTCTTTGTCAAGTTCTCCAGGTTTTTTGTTACTGCATCTTCAATAATTGTTTTAGCTATTAAAATTTTAGTCTCAGCTGTCTACTGATGCAATTAAGATTACCATATCCTGAGCTGTATCAAAAGAATTGTAATCAGCAGGGTGAAGGAAGGGATTCTCCCCTTCTACCCTGCTCTCATGAGATCCCGCCTAGAGTACTGTGTCCTGTTCTGTTACCCCCAACACAAGAAGGACATCAAACTACTGGAGCAGGTCCAGAGGAGAGCCCTGAAGATGATAATAGGGCTAGAGCACCTTTCTTATGGGGACAGGCTGTGAGAATTTGGGGTGTCCAGCCTGGAGAAAAGAAGGCTCAGGTGAGATCTTATAGCAGCCTTCCAGTACCTGAAGGAGGGTCTGCAGGAAAGCAGGGAGGGACTTTTTCACAAGGGCTTGTAGTGGTAGGATGAGGGGGAATGGCTTTAAGCTTAAGGATGGTAGATTTAGACAGAATGTTAAGAAGAAATTCCTTACAGTGAGGGTGATGAGACAATGGAACAGGTTGCCCAGGGAGATCATGGGTGCCCTCTCCCTGGAGGTGGTCAAGGCCAGGTTGGATAAGGCCTTGAGCAACCTGGTCTAGTGGAAGGTGTCCCTACCCATGGCAGGGGAGTTGGAACTAGATGATCTTTAAAGTCCCTTTCAACTCAAACCATTCTATGGTTCTATGAAGATCATAAAATAGCCATGACTGACACACACTGGTGTTGCAATTTTTAATCAAGGTGAGAAGGATTCGGCTATGGATTATGCATGGCAGGGTTCAGAGTCTGGAACAAAATTCACAGGGCTAGATTTCTTCATGCAAAGTTGCTAGATTAGCATCTCTTCAGAATGTGGAAGAAAGCAAAATATGGAATAACATAGGAATTAAAATATATAAATAAACAATCTGTTCTCATTTGAAATCAAAAATGCCATCACACAACTACATGGATACTAATTGGAGTTAAGAGTAAGAAAATTCATGGAACAAATTTTGAAGGAAAGACAAACTGAACAAATAAATGAAATTGATAGATGCATGTTGCCTTTTGGTCAAACCTAGGTATGCTGACTTCATCTTGAGGATGCCTTGATTTGACCAATCAAAATGTTGCACATTTAACAGCAGTCATTATTTTAGCTAATAAAAGATTAAGCTGCTTGAATTGCCCAGTAGACCATGAATCTGAATTAGGAAAATAGACTCATGGTGAGGTAAGGGAGAGAGGCTTTCAGAAAGCAAAAATAGGTTGGCATCTCTTTCTGTTACTTAAAGCAAACAAACCCAAAACCAATTCTGAAAAATTATTTGGTGTACCCAGAAGAGAAGCAAACTAAAGCCATGCAGTAGGTAACAGGTGTTATAAAGGGGTGCCTCAGCAAGTATCTCTCAGGGCTTCACTTTGCAAGCCACTTTCTTGGTTGGGTCCAAATATGGAGCTATATTCTGATAATATAATAGCAGGAGGAGCAGAAGAGGAAATACTGGATGCCTTTTGTGCAATAACCTTAGCTGTTGATATTCATGAAGCAATGGCTCCTGTTCTAGATGTCCATAACCTCATGGGGCTTGAACCAAGAGATCCTATAGCCCAAGAACTATCTAATCACAAGAGAAATTTATGTAAAGTTGTTCCTTTGCTCATGTTGAAGCGAGGAGACAGTTCAGCAAGGCATACAAATTTATTTGCTTAATGGGAAAGCAAGCAATCTTCTCTCTCATACAGTTCTCCACACTGAATAAACAACTGTTTCAGGCCAGGGCTTCTTTGTGGTATTTGTAAGGGGGTTATTGACTGCTTTTTTCTCCCTCCCCAATCCTGACTTGAGTGCAAAAGCTTTTTAGGCACTGCAGCACAAGTAGAAACCCAAACTGCATTGGAAACAAACTTCCTTGGAGTATTCTTAGAGCACAGAGGCTCAACTTCAGCTGAAGGAAAAAAAAATATTTTTATTCAAGATATTTCTAAGACTAGAAAATGAAGTCTGAGATGTGAGAAATGTTTGATTAAAACCTGCAAGTATATCTCAGAAGTCAAGCCTACTTCTTGTGCAAGTCTTTAACCTCTAGCTTTGCATATGCAAATACCAAGGGATGGAAAAAGGATGTGTGTTGCCCTTATCAAATATTTATCACCAAATGTAGTCTGTGTCTCAGAGGGATGAGTCATATTTGCGTTGTCTGAACGAAAATCTAACAGAATAAGGATGGTTCTTCATTGGCCTTGGCTAGTGGTGATGTACAAGGGAATTCCGTGTCTAAATATCTTCTATGATTTTTCTTGTCCTAATATGACCCTAGAGATACCTTTTTTTGTGACTTGACAGTTAAAGAAATATAGCTTATCAAGTATGAAATTGATGAGAGCTTTTAAATAGGTTTTGATGTTAAACCACCATTCTATTTAGTCTTGCCTTGAGTTAGCATAGAACTACTTCTGTGCAGTGATTTTATTTTTCAGCTCAGTCTCAGTAACTGCACTTTCTGATATCAACAGCAAGTTTTCAGACAGTGTCTGCTGCTAGGCATGGTAATGCTGATGCCTTTAGTTAGTAGCAAGGACTGGTGTGCAAGCCAAGGTCACTGCTAAATCTTGTGTGCTCCATTGGGGGTGCAGAGTAAAAGGCTGCACCTGCACCTGCAGAGAGGAGTGGACAATCCGGGTGACCCTAAACTGACCAGTGAGGTATTCCATATATGTCATATGTGGTATAAAGCTGAGGGATCGTGAGGGTCAGCTTTGTCCTCTTCCTCTTCTCCATGAACAGCATGTGAGCAGGACTCTCTTCATTCTGCCTTTGATCCTGATCCATGAGTTGTGGAATCTTGTTTCTGTCTGCCACAGAGTCCACTCTGGGACTTCTGCCACAGCATCAGTGGTGATGGTGACTTATTGCCATCAGAGGGGTTGCTTTGATTTTAGTTTTGTTTATATTTATGTATATTTCATTTTATTATTTTTATTTTCATTGAAGTAGTCTTAGTTTTCTTTCTCAATTCATAAGTCTCTCTCTATTCTCTTTCTCTTCCCATTTGGGAAAGGAGAGAGGCTTGTAGAGTGACTTCTTGCATTTGTGTTTACTTTGTTCAAGCTGTATGTTAATGATCCTGGGGAATTAGGTTTCACACTTCTTTTCATATTTGCATATTGAATTAATTCCTTAATACAGTACCTACTCCTGTGCATATCAGTTCACTTTCCTTTCTGGAATTAGTCCTTACACTATTCCAGTAGATCGTACTGGTAATCTATTCCTGGGTGCTAGTACATTGATAGAAAGAGTAGGGAGAATGTACATTCATTTACCTTTTGCAAATCAAGGTGCAGGTGGCTATTCTCCCTGTTTGGCAGGCAATGTAAATCATTAAAAGTGATGTGCTTAACTTTCAGAGCTTCAACTTCACCCTTATTTCCTGAAGTAGTAGGCAGTAGCACCTGCAAGGAACCAGTATATATCAAATATTCCTGTCTTATGATGGCAATAATGGTATTTATGCACATCCATTAAGTGGTCTTAATTATCTATATATGCTTTTGAAGAAAAGTAAACGTTGTCTGATTGCTACGATGCGTGGAACACAAACAAACGAACCAACAATAATATCAGTACTAGCAGGAATGGTTTTGTATGGGACTATGTTGCTGAGTATTTTATATAGTAGATGCTCTTACACCTTTTTTTTTTTCAGAGCTACAACACTCAATCATTCAGAAATATTCTAAAAATTAACAAACAAATAAAATAAAACAAACAAAAAACCACCCATCCCACCCCCCAAAAAAAATCCAAATAAACCCACACTTCTTTGTTTAGCTAAGAAGCAGCTCATCACTATCTGGTGGCAGCGATGGTCTGTTTTACTGCTGATGATGACTTATCTTCTCATACAAATAATACTCAGAGACTGCTTGGATAGGTGTCTGCTGTGTTGAATGGTCTGTGAGGTTTAAGATTACAATGGAAAGCAAACACAATTCCCTCTAAAACTTACAGTGTTACCAAAGGATATCACATATCCTTTAATGTATTCATTTTAATAAAATCTGAGTCTAACACAAACTGTTTTCCTTTCTTTTTCATATAGTATTAGCTGTCTATTGAACAGAATAGATCGAGCCTATATAGAAGGTTCCTGTTAGAAATCTTTGAACTCTAGTGGCCAAAGGCATTTAAAAAGGCAATTGAATCAACAGGATCTGTTAGAAGTAATAAGGCTATTCTGTTTTTTAAACTTTAATCAGTATAATTATGTATTTAAAATAATTTTCCAGGGATATAATACTTTTTATTACATAAGCTCTTTAAATCATGATTAAACATGATTATATGGTATTGCAGCTCACAAGTTTTTCTCATAATACCAGGCAGGCTGAAGAAGTTAAATAGTAGAGTCTGTTATATAAATTGTAAAGAAACCCAGAATACAAGTGTCAGAATTTGGCTGGAAAGCAGAGAGATAGGACATTAAAATGCATCCAATATGAAGAGTTCTGAAAAATCAAGCAACCTATTATCCTTGATGAGTATTTAAGATTTTGCATGGCTTTATATCCACATAGGGTTTGTTTCATCTATCTTATGTTCCTGTAACAAATGAGAATGCTGGCACCACATACACTGTTTTCTGTACAGGAATTGCCCTTGATGCAAAGAGGGAGACAAGAGTTAGAGTCTCTAGAGGTACATATAGAAAGTTATATATGGAATTTGAAGAAACTGGAGACCTGTCCTAGGTTGGACATGACATTGATCAGGAAATGCTTTGCTCTTAAAAATAATTTGTTCTCTTGTTTCTGTGATCCTGGTATTTTTGTTTCCCCTATCCATTTATCTTTTTTCTCATAGTTTCTCCTTTAGTTATGTATAATTTATAGCCACTGACCTTTTGTTACTTATTTTTTTCTTCATAGATTTCCTTTATTTTCATAGAAGTTGTATTTTGCAAATTTTAGGTTTTTCTCCTATTCTCTTTCTTCCTTTATAGGGATATCCTTAGAAGGAACACTGGACCACACCCTGCTATAAGCAATTTCTAAAGAATATGCTCAAAATCCCTGACAAGTCCTGTACCTGCTTTTTGTAGTAGCACAGTGCATGATGTTGTGTCCAGTATGCCACAGAGCTTTACCTTTTCCAGGGTCACTTCAGTCTCTCACTGCTCCCTCTGCCTCCAGTCTGGCATGCTTTGTTTTTTAAGTCAGCTGAGTGAGGCAACAGAACTTGTTCTATTTCTTCAAATCCTAGCTGGACATACCAGGTAGAACTATTAACATCTTTAGTATGCTCCTTCTGGAGGAGCAGCGTTACGATTATAGGCATTGATACTGAATAAACTGGGATAAATATAGTTTACAAAGATCAGATATTATAGAGTCTTGTCCATTTTTAGTAAAATAAAAACAATGAAGTCTATATACACATAAAAATTAAAAATTAATCTGAACTTAATGCACCAAGTATTAACCTAACCTTACTAGCCAACTGCATCTCAGTCTACAAACATGACTGTAAATTAATGGTGTATTCAGAGGGTCAACCTCTGCACCCATTGAAAATCTTTGGACCAAAATATACCAACATGAACTTGTGCATTTCTAAAATCTTATTTCAAATGCCAGAAACTTCAAGGATTTGTTTAATAAATTTTTGTATGTATGCATAAGACATATATAATATTATAGGAATTTCTAGTTCCTTTGATATTTTTGCCATTTCTGCCCCCCCTCTTCCACTTCCTTCCTTCTCCTTCATTGCTACAGCATCTTTAACTTTCCCTTTTACTTCCTTCTTCACACTGCCTTTACTTTTTTCCATTACCTGAACCAGCATGAACATACAGGTATTCAGTGTAAGTAACACTAATTACATGTTGCTAGATTCATACTATAGCCACAGACTTTTTAGTATTACAGCACTGCATATAAGTAATTTATATCAGTTACATAATATGCTAAACAGAAATTATCCATGTAAAAATTATGCTCTGAAGAAGCCAGTGCCATATTGTTAAGTCTGAAACTCATATTGGGTTTGTACAGCAATATGTTGAGACATCTGCACAGGCAAATGCTTCATAAACTCCAAAGTACTAAAAAAATATAATACCATGAGTCATACCTAGTCAAATAGATAAGAAAGTAGTCTTGGAAACATGAGGAAAACAAGACACACACAGAAACAGAATTTAAGGGTGAAAGTTGTAGTATGTATTTGAATCTAATGAGATTAAAATTTAATCCATATTCTACTTGGAAGTGGAGCATATTGATATACATGAAGACCAAATCAGCTAAAAAAGACGGTTCTGAAAAAACATCAAACAAAACTAGATGCTGGAGTATTAGGAATTGGCCTAAATGAAACAGCATTGAAATATTTTTCTAGTCCACTTGCAAATTCCTTTTGAAACAACAATTTTAGGAAATTAGAATCTGAACAAACTGTGGTAATTGTATTGAAAGTGTTGAAATGCATTAGACGGAGGCAAAACTTTTTTTTTTCTACCAGTTCAGATATGTTCTTTGACTACTGAAGTTATTTGAAGTATATTGAAATCTTCATATGAAAGCTGTTACAAAAATAGAATGTTTATTAAACAGTGAGGTTTAACTGAATTTCTGAACTTTCCCGAGAGCTTGATTTGGTTTAGATTATAAAGTCAGATCCAACAAGTGTACAAGAAAGAAGAATGTATCTGCAAGAAATGGTATTGTTGAGGCTTTGATGACTAAAGGGAGCACTTTGTTTCTCATTAGTAAAACAAAAAGATTTCATAATTATATTTTCTTTTTAATAGTCTCAAAAGGTCACCTAACACTTTTCTTCTTAAGTTTTCTAAGGTGAAGACAATAATAATTCCGAATTGCAGTTTACAGGCTACTGGTTTCTTTTGCTTAACTCTTCTTTTTATCTTCCTGTTTCTATTCACTGAAGTTCTTGCATTCTGCTTTCTCTTTCTTTTTGCAGGGATTCTTAGTCTGAAATTTGATTTCAAAGGACTGAATAAGAAAGAATAAAGTATTTGCAATGTAAGAGGGGTATCTGTCAGCCTGAGACATGCTACAGTGCCCTTCAGTGTGACAGAAGCGTTTCTCAGTGCTGGGTGACGCAGCAGAGATATATCAATAGGAGTTCTGTTGGCAGCAAAGCGAATTAAGCATGGTTTCATAAAAATCTGCTTTCTGGTTTAATTCCCTCACACAGAATGAAAAGTACCATTAGAGAATGTCTGTCTCTATTCCTCCTCCTGCTCCATAGTTTTAAGTTTTCAAACCCTTTCTGTCTGTTTTCTAATGAGAATTGAGCTCGGTGGGAGGCATTAGAGAGTTTTCCCTCTAACTAATCACATACTTAACCTTTTGAAGAATATAATACTGTTAAGGTTTGTAATTTTTTGAAAAATTGGTGGAAAACAATATATTCAGTTGGCAGTTAAGGAAAAATCCATGTATATTTATGCATTACAGTACAAACCTCGCTTTCTTAGGAAACCAGGGTAACAACGGTTTCTGTTAGCATGATACTGTGCTGCATTAGCAGTACACTGCTAACAGCAAACTGTGAACTGAGCTGTAGGTAAAAAGAATGTAGTGAATAGGGGGAACAGCTTTAAAGATTCTTAGCTACATTCTTCTGCCTGCAGGCAGCTGTAACTACTCTTCCTCTATTGACAAATTGTCTGACAGTTTTAGAATATAAACTGATTCTGCTTTGTGGGTAGTGTCATACTGCTCAGGCCCAGTGCAGGGTCCAGCTGAGGGGTTCTTTCAGTTCTGTAATACCTCTCTCTATTTTATCAGTGCTTTTTTTTTTTTTTTTTTTTTGAATTAACTTTCTGAACACAAAGATATTTCACTGCTATTGACTGCATTGGGGGTGGGGAAGGAAATAAAAGCATTCAGCATGCAAGCGGCATTACACTGGTGGAGCACAAAGGAAGGCTTCAATCCCCTCAGCTTGGTCTCTACAGCCACTTTCCAGCTTTTAACACTTCAAGTAGATTAGCAGTGTGCAGCCTTGCTGAATGTACACATAGAAGCATCTTCTTGACTAAGCTCTTTGGAGGCAGAAAGGTGGCAGGAACTCTGCTCTAATTTCTCTAAGGCTTTGGAATCTGAGTAACCGTAGTTCAGGAATGGCTTCTCATCCTTTTCAAATAAAACAGGAACCATCTTCCACTTCTTACAACCAGAAACAAGTTATTGATGATTTTAGAGAGGAAGCTGAGCAAGTGCGGGTGATGAGGGCTTCAAAACAGTACTCTGCCAGTGCTTCAGGAATGCAGGCAAAGAAACATAGTACATATTTTGGACACGTTTTTAATAGGATGTTGGAGCTGGAGAAATCTAGTTAGTACAGTTAAAGAAGGGCAGAGAGGAAAACAGTCAATGAAAACGAAGTGCATGATAGTGGAGAACCAGGCATGGGAGGAAAAAGCTGACAGAAAACATTTGTGAATTGTGCTGACATTGAGGAAAAGAGGATACGAAGGGAGTGAAAACCAGGCCTGTTCTGTTTCCTGTGTCATTTTAATAAGCTCTCAGATCCTCGAGCTTGTGAATAAAAGGGCTGGAAATGAGGTTTGCTATATCATGTTGGGTTTTTTTTGGTTGGTTGGGTTTTTTTTTAATTGCTATAACTGGCTTGAATAATGCAGTTATCAGTTTTATTATTTGTCTAGATTTACCACATACTTTGCAGTGAAAGCAACAATTACTGCAGTATGACTTTTAATACTGTTGTGCTTCATTTGGTAATGAAAAAGCAAGGTGATCTGATGGTATGGCTTGGTCTGAGGTGTAAGGAGCAAAGGCCTAGTGTTCTATTCTCTGTGGAACTGTGGGTAAGTCATTAACAAGTCCAGAAAGCAACATAGGTGGTTTAAAGCCTACAGGCATAATAACTAATTTGACTCCAAGGGTCTTTAGCTAGACTGAGATCCAGCTGAACTGATTGTTCTAATTGCAATGTAAAACACATATATACACATACACCACAGTAGAAGCAAACAAAAATCTGCAGTTCTTAACAGCTACAGATTTTTGTGTACTCAAAATAGAAACCATTTAGGTTTATATCCTCTGAATTTAAAGCCCAGTAGATAATAGTAGATATTTTTAGGGTATTCATGTTCTCCAAAACATTTTTTTTACCTGTTTGGGTATATATCTAGACCTTCCTATTTCAGTTCTTAGTTGAGAAAAGCTTCAGTATGTTTAGATTTGTATAATCTGTTTCTTGATGTGATTTTTGAGTGATGTAGAAAATGTTCTGACTTAAGTCTTCTGAGATGTTTGATTTCCATTCATCTCCTCTACGTTCCTTCTTTCTACACTTCTAAGAGATGGCTTCTATTGTTAACACAATTATACTGCTTTGAATGTAGTATTTTTTTCAACAGAACATACAGAAGGGATAGTTTTTGAAAAAAATATAGTGTATATTTTTGCAGAGTGTCAGCATCGTGCTAATTTCTGTTAACTTCAGCTTTTATTTCAATATGCCACCAAAAATAACCAAGGGCTCCTTTCAGTTTCTAGGTGAGGATGGGTTTTTTGTTTGTTTGTTTTCTTGCCTGGGAATTCCAGCATAAGAAAATTTAGTAGGGACTCAGCTGGACCAAGTGCCTCATCTCATTAGCAGACCTGAGCTAAGAGTGTAGTTAGTATAACTGGCTACCTACAATGAAGATTTTAAAATAAATACAAATTTGAAGACCTTGCTGTATGCTTGCAATCAAGGAAGGAATACAAAAAGGATAAAAATATAAAAAGCAACTTGTAGCGTGCTTAAGGTAAAAACCTTCCATTACATTAGTAGGATTAGCTAGCAGCTATTTCTTTTTTCATGCTAGTACACTAAGTGTGCCAGTTCAACAGTTCAGAATACCCTTGAGCTGTAGATATGCTGGAGCAAGCCTAACAGCTACAAGGGGAAAGCAAGGACAGTTATGTACTTTGGGGAGTTTATCAGCTGATATATACTTTTTCTTTTTTTTTTTTTTTTCCCCCAAAAATACCTACAGGTGGTGATAGTTTTATTTGATATCTTAGAATAAATTCTTTTTCCAGGTCAGTTTCTGTCAAAGGCTGCAAAAGAACACAGCTTTTACTAAAACTTCAGAAATGCTTTCTGCTTTTATTCTTCATCACAGAATGCTAGTGGTTGGAAAGGACCTCAAGATCACTGAATCCACACCCCCTGCCAAGGCAAGATCATCTAGGGCAGTCTGCACAGGAATGCATCCAGGTAGGTTTTGAGTTTTCAGAGGAGACTCCACAACTTCTCTGGGCAGCCTTTTCCACTGCTCTATCACCCTCACCGTAAAGAAGTGTCTGCTCATGTTGAGGTGGAACCTCAACACACAGTATCCACTTCATCTATCCATTTGGTCACAGCTTCATAGAAGGCTATCAGATTAGTCAAGCAAGATTTCCACTTAGTGAATTCATGCTGGCTACTCTTGATAACCCTTATTTTTTTCATGTGGCTAGAGACAGCCTCCAGAACAAGCTTCTCCATCACCTTTTCAGGGATGGAGGTGAGACTGACTGATCTGTAGTTGCCCAGGTCTTCCTTTGTGACCTTTTTGAAGACTGGAGTGACATTGGCATTCTTCCAGTCCTAGGGCACCTCCCCTCTTCTCCATGATTTTTCAGAAATGGAGAGTGGTACAGCAAAAACATCAGCCACCTCCCTCAGCACTCATGAATGCACCCCGCTAGGGCCCATGGATTTGTGCGGTTTTATTCCATCCAAGCGATCTCTAACCCAATCCACACTGACCAGTGGAGAGTCTTCCTCCTTCCAGTTTTGCTGTCTTACGTCCAACGTCTGAGATTCATGAGGGCTGGACTTAGCAACATAGGCTTAGGCAAAGAAGGCATTTAGTAATTTCACTGTCTTTGCATCATCTGTCACCAAGTCTCCCACCTCATTTAACAATGGACCCACTTTCCCCCTATTCTTACTTTTACTACTGCTGTATTTAAAGAAGGCCTTTCACTTTCCTAGCCAGGCTTAGTTTCAAGAGATCTTTTTAAGAAGCATTCCTCTAATAGTTTTACATTTTCCTTTAAATACAATTTTGATTTTATTACTGTAGCTTAAGCTTGTAAAAAGTGATCTTTTAAGTGCTTTTAAGTGAACATGACTGTTTATAATTCCTGCATGGGAAAATGGATTTGTCTACAGGTTTTTATCAGAGGGAAGGGGGGAAAAAAATCTAACAGTAGCTGAGCAAGCTTGGAAACAGTTTCTGCAGTAGACTACTAGCAGGATTTAACCTGTAGTGGATATCCTGTAGACACTCATAGCTGAAAGACACAAGACAACTAAAAGAGTATTTTGCATTTCTAGGGAAAATGATAGCTATTTCATTTAAATGGGAAATTTGTTGCAACATCTTTTTCAAGCTGGGCTTAAAACTAAAGATTGCACTAAGTGGACAGTCCTACACAGTTCTGCAGAACTGCAATATCATGGTACAAGGAAGATATCTTTTGTAGTCAGAATTCACAGATGTGCTATTTGCATTTAATTTATGCTTTGAATAAGCCAGCAGTATTCCTATGTCTGAGGGATCATAATCTACATACTTCACGAGCAGCTTCAAATTGAAGCTTATAGATCTGCATGAAAGGATAGTCCTCAAGTCTTTCAAGACAGTAGAACATTGTTTCCATGCAATACAAATATTTTTCCAGCACTGCTCGGTATGAATTTGTCAGCCTACTCTATGAGATTTGACAAACCCATGTCTTGCTGACAAACCCTTGATTACAGGCTGTGACTCTGTATACTAAGACATAAAAAGAAACATGGTAACTAGTGACAAATTCAAGTAGTACTGACATATTACCCCTCTTTCAGCAGGCAAGATATGGCATGGACATACCCTTTCCAACTACAGCTGTGTAAAGCATGGAGCAATTTATGTAGGATATAAATTAGCAAAGCCCCAGGAAAAAAAAATTCTTAATCTGAGGGAATTGCTGTTCTGTAGCAGATCAGCCAAATAATAGTCATATAAGCTACTTCATTAGGAAGCATTTTTGTTTAACTGCTCTCTCATTTACAATTAGAGATGTTAATTCAATGGCTAAAGGTCAGGAATTACTCATTGCTATCACTGTTTCAGAAGCATACCCAGGAAATGGTCATCAGCTCAAATCAGAGGTGTTAATGTGCAATTTAAAGGTCACAGTAACTTCTGAATGAAATTAGCTGTGCTCCAAGATGAACTTTTTCTGAACGGATGGTTGCTTAGTTGATCTGAGTATGACATCACAGGAACATTCCAGCTAAGACTCTCTTTTCAGAGGAGCCAAAGACTCTGGTGATGCACAGTTTTTGTACCCACTTAGGATAAAACACCTCTCTCATTGCCTGGATAAATTCAAATTTAAAAAGGAAGACAGTAAATTTTCTTCTGTGGTGCTTAATGCTGAGCAGCTGAAGAAAGGTTAGCTTTATATAGATTATTATTAGAATCACAGTATCATAGAATGGTTTCAGTTGGAAAAGACCTGTAAGATGTTTGAGTCCAACTGTCATCCTACTTTACCAAGATCTGGTGCTAAGCCATGTCCCTTAGCACCACATCTCTGTGTCTTTTAAACGTATCCAGGGACAGGGATTTAACCACCTCCCTTGGCAAACTGTTCCAGTGTTTGATAGCCCTTTCAGTAAAGAAGTTTCTTCTAGCATTCAATCTGAACTTCTCCTGGTGCAGTTTGAGGCCATTTCTTCTCATCCTATCACTTGTTACTAGGGAGTAGAGACTCACCCATGTCTCATTGCAGCCTCCTTTCATGTAGTTGTAGAGAGTGAGAAGGTCTTCCCTTAGTCTTCTTTTCTCCAGACTAAACACCAGTTTCCTTATGCTTACCTTAAGCTGTAGCTTGTAGGTCTACTTCCTGATAATTTCATACTGATGTTCTGTAAATTACTTTCCTGTTAGTTCAACTCTCTGTTTTACCTAGGCAATACCACAGATGTTGAAAATTTGCAGTGTTGTCTTATCAGTTGTTCCTTGTACTGTGTCCAGGCAGAAATGTATGTATTTGGAGTTGTCTGAAAGAATGTAATTGGCTTAAGACATTTCCTTACATTTGTTGTGGCTGGGTTTTTTAAGTCTTAAAATCATTCTACAGCAAGTTTTAAGCCTCTCTTAGAATGATGTTGGCTGCAAATTCAAGGAAATGTTTTTTTTTTTCTAGTCTATTAACCAAGCTATTGGGTGATGCTGAAATTTTTGTCATTATTGAATTTTGCCTGTAAACTTATTGAACAGAATGAAAGCCAGGCCATCTCTGTAAGCAATTTGATTCAACAAAGATTTCCAGCTTCAGAATGAACCTGATCATTACCAAGATTAAATTCCAACCAGTTTTGAAATTTTGATTAAATTAATCCAGACTAGACTACACTGCATATTCCTAAATATGCAGATATGTCTTCACAACAGAGATTACAATCAATTAAAATACAGTGATGGGGAAGGAAGGCTCTCGGGAATCTCAATGATTAAGCTTGGCTTAGTAAATAGACCACTCATTGAGCTGCAATATGTATGCACATGGCTATTTGTCTGTAATCTCATCCTGTAAATGAGTTGGTTTACTTTGGATTTGGTGAAGGCACATGTAACTAGTCAGAAATTTCCTTTCTGAACCTCCAGATCTTCTGTCAAGTTTCTGAAAACAGCTAGGTTCCATCCTTTTTACTTATACCTTCCACTTATCAAACATGGTTGAAAACCATCTGTAAGTTCACTCACTTTAAAAGGTACCTGCGAGAGTGAAATTGTTGTTTTGCTGTTGCCACTGCTCACAAAGTTACTCATCTTTTCACATTGAACTTCTGCATCTAAACATGTCATAAATTATTATATGTTGTTCCATACTTAACAAGCCACACAAGTGTGCTAACAGTTATTGACTTTAGTTAAACTTTCCAGGATATGACAGCAGTTACCTCCCAGCAGAATAGAGACGGTTCTGGCCATCTGCTCCTTTCCACCAGCATCCTTCAGCACTCACTAGATGGCTGTGTATCCTTATGTATGTTTACTTGTAGAGTTTCAGAGAGGAGCAGTAATCCCCTCACCATTTGAGGATTATTTTTTTTCCTTTGAGTAGTGTGCATTCCAGTGTTTACTTCCCCTTCAAGGTGGCTAAAGTGAGCCCTAGATTAACCTATTTTTTTCTGCTATGAAAGCATGTAAGTCTCTCTGGAACAAGTTTTATGACACTTGCCCTATCAACCTCAGATATTCTCCATCAAACAGAGCTGAGCACACTGGTTTCTCAGCAAAAGTATTCTCTTGACATGCCTGTTGTTTGGCAGAGGAAAAATAGCTAACTACAGCTCTTTGTTCTCTGATATATCTACTCTGATGGTTTTATCGGCACACTCAGGAGGAGGAACACAAAATGAGGCAGTCTTCAAACAAACACATAACCTTTCAAAAGCAAACTAATAATGCAAGTTTGTAAATTGTGTACTGGGAGAGTCCTTAAGTAAGCCCATTAAGACTGGATCATACTAATTAATGCCGTTAGGAATCGTGCCTGGTAACTGAGAATCTATAATAGCTGAAGACTTGTCATACTTCATGAGACCAAAAATAAATACATTTCATTCTTGACAGTACTGACTACTTTAAAAGAACCTTCAAGGTAATTCCAAATAGAAAATTACATCAAATAATTAATAGCTGAAACAACACTTTCCTTTTAAATTTTTATTTTCACTGGTGAAAATATGCCTGTTCTTATTGCATATATCCTTCCCCCCCCTCTCTGTCATTAGGTCTTCCCTGAAGTGATATGATGTAGCAAAATATTCCACTTCCAAATTTGGGAAGGGGAATGAGCATTTCTTCTTTCTGCTTCTTTTAAGCATCTAATTCTGTTTTATGCAACAGCTTTCAACCTTATTTGTACAGGTTTATTTTCTCTATCATCTGTCCTGTTATGCATCATCATTCTAAAATAAACAGTCCAAAGCTATTTAGTCCTAAGCTATTTAGTCCTCTACTGATATGAAATGTTTTTTTTTTAATTAAATGTAGTTTTATCATATTAATCTCAGTTTTATTTAACGTTCATCATTTTACTTTTTAATGTCTAGCCTGTTTTCATGGTCACAGCAAGGTATTGATCATAGAATCATAGAATTGTTTTGGTTGGAATAGACCTCTAAGATCATCAAGTCCAACCATCAGCCTTTGTATCTAAAGTTTTTCATCATTCACAGTTGTGTAGTTGCTTAAGATATTTAGTCTCATTTCAGCACACTTGACCTTTAATACACTGCCCCAAATGCTATTTGACATCATTCTGTCCAATTACCTAGATAGCCTGAGATACTTTTTTTTTTTTTTAAGTTGGCTCATTGATTTACTGTTGGTTTGGTTAGCTAATTGTTTAGTAACTTGATGAATGTCCAAATGCTCATATTTTTCTGCAGAAACACATCATTTTATTTTAAAATAAAGTTGGGGTAAGCAGATGAGAAAAGATCTTGAAAAGACGTTCAATTCCTCTTATGCAGATAACTCAGAATTATAAAATATATTCTATTTCAAGGGGAATGTTCTATGATAAGGAGGAAAGATCACTTTGGAGATAATTGTAGCTTGATAATTTTAATCAGAAAGGAACTGTTCAGATTTATTCCTTTTGCCTTATTCTTTTGTAATTGGAAAGGTCTTTTTGCAGAACTAAGGAGGCTAACAGTAGGCCTTAAAGTCAAGCTTTTATACAAAACAACAGAGGTTCATGTTTATGTTTCTATAATGTAAATCAAATCAAGCTGCATATGTGCAGGTGCTGAGATGACAAAGTATCAAAGGGATCACATGATTCTGTAGTGGGAAGGCTTTCCTAGAAGAGGTCCATTTCACAGAGTTCACCTTCCTCAGTTTTAAATCTGAATTAAGATATCTTCATTTAATCTATATGCACCCTTTTTTCTCATCTCAGCACTTAAAAATGAAGAGCCACAGCTGGGTGTTACAGACCACCTCATCCACAGAGACAAGAGGACAGCAGTTGCAAACTGAATTAGGAAGTATTTGACAAAAAAATAATTAATGTGTTGCCCTTGGTGTCTGGGTCATCTTCTTTCAAGCTGTTATTGTCCTGAGTTGTTGCAGTATTTGTACTACTCTCATAGGAATACCTTTCAGTTTTCTTCTATAATGAGTCTGCTCTACCCTCTGAGTGAGAAACTGTATTTTCTCTACCTTATCTTGCTGCTCAGTTCTCTGAGGTTTTGGAAGTGAAAGGTAAGCAACATAAAACTGTAGCAGATGATATGCAACAAAATCAGTCACTCTGCAGGTTTGCAGCAAATGACTTGCCTCACTGAAAGCCAAGAAACTTGAGCTTTAGTAGATCATAACAAACTGCTGGGCAGATCTGTAATTTTACCAAAATTTATTTAAGCTGTAGGCTGCACAATCTTGAAAAATGTTCTAGATTCAATAATCAGGCTTCTATTCTTGACTGCAGTATAGAAAACGGTGTGGTGACATTTATCTAGATACAATATTTTAAAATGCTTAAAACTACTTAATTAAAAAGCCCAAAAAAACTGTATCCTTGGGACATACAGGACACCATAGTTGTTCTGACTGTATTACTATAAGAAAATAGGAGATGCCCTGATGACTCACTGATATTTTACACAGCCCAGACTTCTGCCTCTGCATCAATGGGTAGGATTACTTGTAAAGAGCACCAAAGACGAGCCCCTTTAGCCAGACCATTTATGTTATGCTTCCCCAGCTACCATATTGCCAGTTAATAAGAACATGAAAATAAGAGGTAGACTTTAAATTTGGTTTCACTTCTGTTAGTGTGTGCCTTGCAATGAGCATAATTAAGGCTGGAGCTGGAGGTGAAGCTGTCATGTGTGACACACTGAAGGGTAATTGAAAGGATGGAGTGGTGGGTTAGATTGAGTGCTTGCAGCAGGGAAGGCAATCACTGCTGTGATTTGTGCATGTGTTAACACTTCAAGCTTTAACAAAACAGTAGGGAAACACCACAGACACTCTCAGGTATGCTGCATACAAGTTTTCAGTAGAAAATATGCACTTGCCTGTCAGGCTGAACAAAAGGATTCTGGCTTGCAGTTCTCTGTATAGAAGTAGATGCTTCAGGATAATATCTTGTCTTACGCTGCCTGTCAGTCATGTCTCCAGTTTCTCAAGCTCCCTCCACACATCATGTTTTGTCAGCATGAGCTGTTGTCAGGATGATCTTTACAGTCTGAGGTGCTTGTCCGAAACCCTCATTTTTGCCTTATATGCAAAGTTCTGGCAGTGTCCCCACTGATCCATGAAGGGAGGTAATAGAGCTGAGTGTGCCATTACTGTGGACTCTGAAACAATCTGTCTTCATGTATTTGAGTGTCAGTTACTCAGATCTTTGATCTAGAAATGGTAGAGATAGTGAGCACTTGAGACTGTATAACATCAAAACCAACACAAAAGTAACAGGACTGCAAGAAAAGAAAGTGTTACTTAATATTTTATTGCATTTCTACAACTGAAACCCAACCAGCTTAGTCATGTAATGTCCAAATTATCATTTAAATTGAATTACAACTAAAAATATGTTGGGTTAGAATAAATTACTTGCTTCAGATATAGACACTGAATTGAACCCAAACACTGGAAATAGTCTGGTAATCCTGTTACTAAATGGTAACCTCAGTGACAGAAACACTGAGGTGGATATATAAGACCATTTTGTCATTTTAAGATACCTAGAATAGCCTGCCTTAAACCTGTAGTTACTGCAAGCACTTGGGGATATCTTGGTGCAAGGATCCCATGGATTCATCTCCTTCCCTACAATTTTTTCCCCTCTACTAATGACATTCCATGTTGTATAATGGTAGTTTAATATCTGACTAGACGATTACCTATTGCAATGTAACAAAACAGCTAAATAGAAGAGATGTTGCATTCAAGTACAAGTTAGCTGGTCAGTGTCAGAGACTACTGGAAGGTAACTTAGGGATTTGAAGACACGTGTGTATCTTCATTGATTCTCTTCCTCAAGCTTAGTGAAGATGTAGCACATTTGTGGGAGGCGGGGTAGGAAATATTTAAGTGAAAAACTACATGTAAGTGTGCCAAATATATCACGGTAGGATTAGGTAGCATGGTAGGGTTAGAAATTCACTGCAAGGAACAGTCTGAAGCAGCTTCTGCACCCAATATAAAAAAAATAGTAGGATGTTAGCTGTGAGGTTTGAATATGCTATACTCATCCTGTAAGCATGGTTTGGCATCTTGAGCACCTGCTGAGGGACACTGTTCTGCACCTTTATCAACAATATCCATATAGTCTGCCACATATGAACTACTTTGATAGAGGTTAATAAGGTGTTCCTCTAAAATAAATTAATTCTATCTGCTCTGAACATGCTCTGACTATTGAATTAAACTATGGCAGTGTAAATAATTTCTTTCCTTTGTGGACTTGTGTTTCAGTGAGGGAGAAGGACAAGGAAAAATAAAATAAAAACCTGGCCTTTGATAGCTATTATAGAACCCAAGCAGATACACTGTGCAGTACACTGCCCACAGTGCAGCGTGGGGGGTGCTTATAATTGCAGTGCAAAAGAATTTTTACAAATGTTGTTTACATTCAGAGTCTAAGGATTCAGATTGATGCACAGCATCGGCTTCCAATATTAGATGACTGTAAGTTCATAGATGTTCTTAGGGATCAGTTATATTCAATGACATCTTATCAGATCAGTGGGGAAATTCTGATGAAGCAGAACTGACTTAATTTGTTCATTTATTTTCCTCTGCTACTTCTTTCTGCTCACTGAAATTTCTTAACTGGAACTACATTGATAAATTTATTTCAGATCTAGTATTTGCAATAATAGAAGTTCTTTGTATGAAGTATTATTATTTATATTTTCTAAAACTTAGAGTAATGAATTCATTGACTTAATGAAGGGCCATGATCAAAAATCTTTATATTCCCTATCAATACTTTACCTATAAAGACTATGAATATCTAAGGCTTCAGGTACGTCCTGACAGCCTGATCCATCATTCCATATTACAGAGATCTGCTGTTTAAGTTCATATATATATATATATCACTGAACAAACTGACCAGCTTTTTTCATTTGCAAAATACCATCACTTTTCTAGAACAAAAATATATATTCACCCACAAATGTCAGCTTACAAAACTGTGAATTTAATCCAAAGTTGAATTAACACTGATTTATTGTGAAGCTATACCGACTTAGTGATCCATAAGGGAATTTTTTCCAGAGATGAAAATTTTGTTGATTTAGAATTAGGGATCATAAATCTGGGAATTTTTTTTTTATTTATTTTAATCCTCAGAGATAATTAACAATATCCCAAAACAGGACTAGTAGGAGGACTGCTTTATGATTTAATTGAGAATAGAAGATCTATCACACTTGCATGTATCTTAAAAGCTGCACATGATCTTCATTTGCTGTAGTGATGCCTAAACCAATCATATGGAGAAAAGGAGAAAAAAAACACACCTCTGACAAAATCTTGGGCATTTTAGTGCAATGGTTTAGTGGTTTTAGTGCAGTAAAAGTGTGATGGTTTGAAACTGTCTTTTTAATTTTTCCTTGCAAAGTTCAAAACAGAGAAAGTGAAAGAATGTAAATAAGTCACTACTGGGTGTAAGAGAGCAAAATACTGATTGTTCTAAACACTTCCATTGGATAGAGAGAAATGTTTAAGAACTATTACCCAAAACAAAGTAGGCATTCTGCACATTCTGCGTTCGGCAGTGGGGGCAGTTGCTGGGCTGTCTGGCTGCTGTTTTTCTTCTTCTCTTCTGGCTGAAGATAACACACTGACCTTGGCAGCTAAGTTAACAACTTTCTGCTTAACTAACTCTGCTTCTCTGTCCAGGGGGGTCTGGGGGGAAGCTCCTGTGAGAGGGAGGCCCCTTTGGGAGGGTCCCCTTGGGGGGAAGCAAAGGGAGATCGGTTGTGCTTTTTCTGTTGATTGTATATATTTGTGAATGTTGTGAATTTTGTATATTTGTACATATTCATTGCATTTCATTGTAGATTTTAGGCTCTGCTTGTAAATACAGCTTTTCATTTGCTTCCAGACTGAGCTAGCCTGGTTATTGTTGGTGGGGGGGGAATTTCAGCTCACACCGACACACTTTTTATTTTTGGCGCTCCAACTCGGGGCTCGATTGCTTGTGATTTATTTCTGCTCAGATTAGGAAGCAAAATGAAGCTGTTTTGGATTTTGAGTAATTTTATTTCCTCTGTTATCAGTGTGATTGTCTACAGATGGGCTGTTTCCTGCATGATAGACAAGATTGTGAGATATGTGGCATATAAGTCGTTTCTTTGGGTTAAGAACAAGTTACTGAATGTTGGTGAATTCTGTTATGGTCTTATTGGGCTAAGAAGCTATGATAACTCAACTATGGATCTGCTAGCAGACACATATGAGTTTGTTACTCCTCTTACAACTACAGAGGGTCTTTGGAACCAGTGGTACCTTAGATATCTTGTACTAGCCTTAATCTTAATTTTGTTGCTTCTTGGAATAATCATATGGCTACTGATAGCACTGTATCAAGAAAGACATAAGGCTACTTGCTCTTCCAACTCTGCTGTGAATGTGAAAGCCAAGCCAGTAAATTTGGTGGCCACTGTAACCAGAAAGCGTAAAGGAGATGCAGATGCTGCAGGAGATGGTGCAGATGGAGATGAGGGTCCTTCTACTCAGGGTCCCTCTCTTAAGAAAGATCCTTCTGATGAGGAAGAGAGGGTTAGCCTTAAAACTCTGGTAGACCTCTTGAGACCCCACATGGATGATGGAAATGTAGGTCAGGATGTAGACCCTGGTAGATTAGCAACTGCTGGTAGTGCCTCTGAACTCAAAGAAATTCAACGGAGGATTAAAATAGGATTATGGGGACAGCGACCTCAGGAGGATGATGATGATGATGAGGATGAGGATGACATACAGTCAGCTAATGCACCCAGACAGGAAATTAGACATGTGAGAAAGGATTACATCAGAGGAGATAATGAGCCAGTCCTGTCTTGGCTAGCCAGGTGTTTTGATATGGGAGCCCCAGCATTGGTGGTAGGCGACAAGTCAGCCTCTCAGTTGGGGATGCTCTCAAAGGATACAGGCATAGACAGGCACCTAGGCAAGTGCATTGGTAAAGTTTCTCTGTGGGCACGCCTCCTACTGGCAGTCTCGCTGAGGTACCCCAGCAGAGATGATTTACCATGGAACCCTAAGCCTTGGACCACAATAGCTGAGGGAATCAAGCGTCTGAGAGAGTTTGCTGTGAGAGAAGTAATGTATGGAGATCATAAGACTCTCAATCCTGATGAAATTCCTGTTGGAACAGGCCTTGCCAAAAAGCTCATTAAGCTTGCTCCTCCTAATTATGCTACTATTCTGGCAAGCAGGATTGTGGCAAGAAATTATGGTGGAGCACCTCCTACTGTTGGCCATTTCACTGACCAAATGAGGCAGTTGGAGGATAGTCTTGCACGTACTTCTTTGGTTTCAGCCATTGAAACTCTGTCTGGAAAGATGGAGAATTGCATGAAAGAGCTGAAGGAGGAACTTAAAACCTCCATATCCAACTTGATGAAGGGGGATGATTCTAATTCCTCTTCCTCCAGATGGATACAAGTTTCAGCTGTTAGGAACAGACGTGCTCCAAGGAGGCCATTCCAAAATAGGTCAAACCAAAACAGACAGCAGAGGCAATCACGTGGCAGTATCTGGATAACTCTGCGTGATCAGTTTGGTGAGAACATGAACAGATGGGATGGTCAACCAACTTCTGATCTTTTCAAGAGGTTACGGGAGCTGCAGAGGGGCAGATCCCGAGGTAGCAATACCAGGAGGGTAGCTGTCGCTTCCTCAGTTTCCCAGAACAACTCTGATAGCTCCAACAGTGATCCTAATTCTGGTGCTGGACATTGTGCCGGCTGTACATGTGGAGGTAATCCCCACCATTAGGGGTGCCCTGCCTTCCGCCAGGGGGAGGTAAGGGATAATGGAGATAACAGAATCTATTGGGATGTGTACATCCAGTGGCCTGGCACTTCAAAATTTCAGAAGTACAGGGCCTTGGTTGACACAGGAGCTCAGTGCACCATAATACCATCAAATTATCAAGGGGGAGAATCTATAACTATTCAGGGAGTCACTGGTGGATCTCAAGAGTTGTTTAAGATAGAGGTTGATATAAGTTTAACTGGGAAGCAGTGGAAGAAACATACTATTGTAACAGGTCCTAATGCACCTTGTATTTTGGGAATTGACTTTCTGAGAGAAGGGCGTTTTAAAGACCCTAAGGGTTACAAATGGGCTTTTGGAATAGCAACTGTAGAAATTGATGGAGGAAAATTGAAGTTGTCCATTAGACCTGAGCTTTCAGATGAATCTGCAGTTGTGGGACAACATGAGATAGAGGATGTAAAGCTGCCGGTTGCTTCTCAAACTGTGCATCACAGACAATACAGAACCAACCGTGACTCTTTGGTGCCCATTCAAAACTTGATTCGTCAGTTGGAGAGTCAGAAGGTCATCAGCAAAACTCATTCACCTTTCAACAGTCCAATCTGGCCTGTGAGAAAGCAGAATGGAGAATGGCGTCTGACAGTTGATTTCCGTGCCTTGAATGAAGTAACTCCACCCATGAGTGCAGCTGTACCAGACATGATGGAACTCCAATATGAGCTGGAATCCAAGCAGGCCAAATGGTATGCTACCATAGACATTGCTAATGCTTTCTTCTCTATTCCCATAGCAGAGGAATGCAGGCCTCAGTTTGCTTTCACCTGGAGAGGCATTCAGTATACATTCAATCGTTTGCCCCAGGGGTGGATTCACAGTTCAACCATCTGCCATGCAGTGATCCATGATGCTTTGGAGAAAGGTGGAGCTCCAGAACACATTCAGTTCATCGATGACATCATCGTCTGGGGTGAGACTGCTGAAGAAGTCTTCGAGAAAGGTAATAAAATCCTTGACATTCTCTTGCAAGCTGGTTTCGCTATCAAGCGAGACAAGGTGAAAGGACCTGCCAGAGAAATCCAGTTTCTGGGAGTGCGGTGGCAAGACGGTCGCCGTCACATCCCAATGGATGTGATAAACAGAGTCTCCACCATGGCAAATCCCATCAACAAGAAAGAAACTCTGCGTTTCTTAGGCATAGTGGGATTTTGGAGACTGCACATTCCTGGATACAGTCAGATTGTGAAACCTCTCTATGATGTGACTCGAAAGAGAAACAGTTTCCAATGGGGTCCTGAGCAACAAGCAGCCTTTGACCAGATCAAGCGAGAGGTAGTCCAAGCGATGGGTCTGGGACCTGTCCGAACTGGTCCAGACATTAAGAACATTCTGTACACGGCCGCGAGTGACAATGGTCCAACCTGGTGCTTATGGCAAAGAGCTCCAGGGGAGACACGAGGACGTCCTCTTGGTTTCTGGGGTCGTGGCTACAGAGGCTCAGAGGCAAACTACACTCCAACAGAGAAAGAGATTTTAGCTGCTTATGAAGGAGTGAAAGCTGCTTCTGAAGTCATCGGAACTGAGTCACAACTTCTTCTAGCTCCTAGATTGCCAGTTCTGAATTGGATGTTCAAAGGCAAAGGTTCTTCACCACATCATGCAACAGATGCTACCTGGTCTAAGTGGATGGCTCTGATAACACAGAGAGCTCGAATGGGAAATCTCGAAAGGCCTGGTTTGGTGGAGGTGATCACAAACTGGCCAGAAGGCACAAGCTGTGCTAAACCTCCAGAGGAGAGAGTAACTCGTGCAGAGGAAGCTCCTCCTTACAGTGATCTGTCTGATGATGAAAAGAGATATGCTTTGTTCACAGACGGTTCCTGTCGTCTTGTTGGGAACAAGCGGAGATGGAAATCTGCAGTGTGGAGCCCAACGCGCAGAGTTGCAGAAGCGAGAGATGGAGAAGGAGAATCCAGTCAATTCGCAGAGGTAAAAGCTGTCCAGCTAGCTCTTAACATAGCTGAACGTGAGAGATGGCCAAAGCTTTATCTCTACACCGACTCGTGGATGGTAGCCAATGCCTTGTGGGGTTGGCTGAAAGACTGGAAGAAGAATGGCTGGCAGAGGAAAGGAAAGCCAATCTGGGCTGCAGATCTGTGGCAAGACATTGCTGCTTGCATGGAGAGAATCCCAGTGAAAGTGAGACACATCGATGCTCACATTCCTAAGAGCAAAGCTACTGAAGAACAACAACACAACCATCAGGCAGATCTAGCTGCAAGAGTTTCCCAGGTGGACACAAACTCTCATCCTGATCCTGATCTTGACTGGAAACACCGAGGTGAGCTGTTCTTAGCTCGGTGGGCCCATGACTCGTCAGGACATCAAGGCAGAGATGCAACCTACCGATGGGCTCGTGACAGATCCATTGACATTTCCATGGATGCTATCACACAAGTCATCCATGACTGTGACATTTGTGCTGCTATTAAGCAGGCAAAGCGGATCAAGCCCTTGTGGTACGGTGACCGATGGTCCAAGTACAAGTATGGTGAAGCCTGGCAGATTGACTACATCACTCTACCTCGTTCTCGATCTGGTAAGCAGTATGTGCTGACTATGGTAGAGGCAAGCACTGGATGGCTGGAAACTTATCCAGTTCCTCATGCAACTGCACGTAACACCATTCTTGGTCTGGAAAGACAAATCCTGTGGAGACACGGAACTCCAGAGAGGATTGAGTCAGACAACGGAACTCACTTCAAGAACAATCTTGTAAAAAACTGGGCCAAAGAGCACGGCATCGAGTGGATATTCCACATTCCCTACTATGCACCAGCTGCAGGGAAGATCGAACGCTACAACGGTTTGCTGAAAACCACTCTCAAAGCCATGGGGGGTGGATCTTTGAAAAACTGGGAGAAACATTTAGCACAAGCAACCTGGTTGGTGAATAGTAGAGGTTCAGTGAATCGAGCTGGACCTGCCCAATCAGATTTGTTGCGAAAGGAAGAAGGTGATAGAGTTCCTGTTATCAGAGAAAAGAATCTGTTAGGCAAAACTGTTTGGGTATTTTCTCCTTCAGGAGAGGCCAAACCTGTCCGAGGGGTGGTTTCTGCTGAAGGTCCTGGTCACACCTATTGGGTGATGCAAGAAAATGGTGAAATTCAGTGTATTCCACAAAGAAATCTAACTTTGGCTGAGAGAGGTTAAATTCAGAGTGTTGCACAGATACAGCATCGCGCCCAAGAGGAGAGTTCATGAGATCTATGGTGCACGAACCCTGAGAGCCCTGAGTCACCTGAGAGTCCCTGTTCCTTCCTTCGCTCCATCTGCGAGGAAACAAGCTGTTTGCTGTTTTTCCTGTGATTTGACTCTTTTGAATCATCTACATCTGAGATAGCCGGAATGGACTATGGTCTTTATTCACCTAGTGTTGTAGATATTATTTTAGATTAGATAAATGGTAGTAGCAGCCAATGGAATTGTTTCGAAGGGGTGGACTGTGATGGTTTGAAACTGTCTTTTTAATTTTTCCTTGCAAAGTTCAAAACAGAGAAAGTGAAAGAATGTAAATAAGTCACTATTGGGTGTAAGAAAGCAAAATAACGATTGTTCTAAACACTTCCATTGGATAGAGAGAAATGTTTAAGAACTATTACCCAAAACAAAGTAGGCATTCTGCACATTCTGCGTTCGGCAGTGGGGGCAGTTGCTGGGCTGTCTGGCTGCTGTTTTTCTTCTTCTCTTCTGGCTGAAGATAACACACTGACCTTGGCAGCTAAGTTAACAACTTTCTGCTTAACTAACTGTGCTTCTCTGTCCAGGGGGGTCTGGGGGGGAAGCTCCTGGGAGAGGGAGGCCCCTTTGGGAGGGTCCCCTTGGGGGGAAGCAAAGGGAGATCGGTTGTGCTTTTTCTGTTGATTGTATATATTTGTGAATGTTGTGAATTTTGTATATTTGTACATATTCATTGCATTTCATTGTAGATTTTAGGCTCTGCTTGTAAATACAGCTTTTCATTTGCTTCCAGACTGAGCTAGCCTGGTTATTGTTGGTGGGGGGGGAATTTCAGCTCACACCGACACAAAAAGACATCTCATGTTTCTCAGCCTGTGGATGTTGTCACTTTATGCCTTATTTAGCTAACCTGGATGCTAGGTTAAATTGCTTTATAAAATGATTTTTTTTTATATATATACTTCAGTCCAGCTAGAAGGCTCACTGCTATTTCTGTGTGACTGTATCAGTTTTTCTTGTTTGTTCACTAATGTGATTTATTCTGAACAAATCCACTTATATATATGCTTGTTGCATGGAAAGTATGTGGTTTCAGTGAGGAAGACATGATAAATATTTAAACATTAGAACTTTCAGTTCTTGTAATTTTTTTTTAAAGCCTTATTTTCATAATTGTTTATATTACTTTGGAGAAAACATTGTTTCAGATGTGACCACAGTGTTTAAAAATAAACTCATTTAACATTTAAAGCAGTCAGCCACAGAATGATTTCATGTCAGTACCGAACCTTTGTCATACATTGTTCTATGAAGGAACAGTGTCTTGTATAGAGATATCAATGAAGAATTCAGTGTCAGATGATTAAGAGGAACAGCTGGTAGATGTTTGTCTCTCCGTTGGCCTCCTGGATGAGTAATCCACTAATGCATATATCACTCATAAAGAACAACATTAAAAATAACTTATAAAGCATTCCAGTATTTATAATACAATATTTTGCAACTTAGGCATTAAAAAGCTGTTAAATAATAATGATTTTCCTTTAAGGTTACTTTATAAAGAAATCAAGTGTGCTTTCCTTATTTTGAGACTAGAGTACTTGCTCCCAGTTTGCATGATTCAATCAGTAAGGCTGTTTTTCTACTTAAAGTATATGCACACTATGATATAAATGCACCTGGCATTGTGCCAAGTACCAACTCAAAGGACTTTTTTTATCTATTACTCATCCTTTTTAATGCAGTTCTGGTCAAACTTTTCCAAGCCTGTAATATAATCATTTAGGGATAGTTATAAAATGCCTGAGGCAGTCAGGCCTCCCATTAACTGCTGCTGATAGTGAAGAGCCGGTCTTGATTATCACATGCTGCAGTAATTGCATTTCAAAATAAAAGAAGCTTTTTTGGCTCAGTATAATTTTAAAGCATAGCAACTCAGATCCTTCTGTGTATCTTTATTTAGGCACTTCCTGAGAAAAAGGCTGTGGTTTGACCATCTGAGAATAGCTATTGGTGAAACTAGCTCATATTCTAATCCTCACAAGCTTTCTTTGATTATGAAGTCTTTGGTTATGGGTATTTGGCTGATTATGGATAGAGTAACAATTTTTGTTATATTTTGGGGTTTTTTTTCAAAACCTACTACTTGATCATTTGATTGGATGTTACCTATTGTTTGTAGCACACATGAGTCTATATTTATGTATAGTAGCATTTATTCAGCTTTAAGAGAGGCAGGCTAAACAATGTGTCTAGTCTGGAGGATGGGCAATCCCAGTTAACATACATAGGTAGTGAAATGGTGGAGTAAATCACTTTGGCAGATAACATGTACTAGCTTCAACTAGAGACCAAATATGGCTAATATTAAGTGATAGGAAAGAGCTTACTTCTGAAAGTTAGCCAGCTTCTCTATAGTTGTTCTTATTCAGCTGTGGCTCTTATTTCAAGTATTTCTGATTACAAATACATGGAATGTTCAGGAGAAGGGAGGATGGATTTGTTCTGGTAACATGATACTTTCTCTGGTTTTAGAAACTGATATGTGTATTAGGTTAATTCCCACTTAAGAGGTTCAATAAACATGGTGGTGTGCTCAGAACTCAAGTTAGTGTCCTTAGTCTGTGAGAGTTAATATCAGAAAACATTGTGTTAGAAGTCACACAATTTGAAGGAAACATTTGAAATCAATACCAAATTTTCTCTCCTGTAGTCTGAAATTTACATCTGTTATCAATAGAGATTACCACAATTAGCACTAATTGGTTACCTCAGCAGATTGTGTACACTACAAAGATTAGAAGGGTAACAGTTGAACTGAAGCCTTCACCTGCTTTGAGGGCAGAATTACTGGACAAAAAAAAAAAAAAAAAAAAAAAGGGAAAATCTACTTTCCGTCTTAGGAACTTCACGTGATTGTGTCATGTAGCAATTACCGAGGGAAAATGTGAAAAGTTTCAGGAAGGTGACAATTTGTAGGCTGAAGATAGGTGCTATAATCTTGTGAAGAATGACCATGAAACTCAGGGGTTATAGTGAACATACAGGATTTCCTAGCAAAATATACCTGATATAGAGAATATATTGCTTATTTCTAGGGGACCATTTTCTGCTCCTTTTCCTGTGTTTATCCATGTATAGCACTTTGTCAGGTAAGCAACCCTCTATCTGATTTTTAAAAAGCTTTCACAGAATCAGACCCAGGAAATCTCTCTCTTATGCTAACAAATAATTGAGATTTGAATTCCTAGAGCAAAATTTTACAGCCCAACTTTTTTGGTTCATATTATCCCAGTTTTGGGTTTTGATGTTATTTGGGGGGGTGTGTGTGTGTGTGAGGTATTTGTTTGATGATTTCCCCCCCCACCTTGTTTGGTTTGTTTTGGTTTCCACAATGCTGCTGAAAACCAGAAGAATTAGTACAGTCATATTCAAATTAAGGAATAGTGCAAAAAAAATAAATAATCAATCTAATAAGACTTGAAAAGGAAATCAATACAAAATACACTCAGGAATCAATACTAATGTTTTCTCTGGATAAATTGCTGTACTGATTGTCAGGAAATACATTGATGTCACTGTCACTATGACAACATTGTGACAAGAACTAGTCAAGGTAGCCTAGAGGCTACCTTATAAAAGGATCTGTCATCTATATTTTAATAATTTTTTTAAGAAGTGGTAGAAATGAGAGTCTCTCTCCTAGCATAAGGTTTCATTTATGGTTAGCTGATGTAGACATCAGATCAAGGGAATCTTGAACAAGTGACAAGCTAGCTTTTCAAGACAGGTAAGACCAACTTATTATTCACCTACAACATGATTTTACTTTTGAACTAGTAAAAGCAAGAAGCATACAATAGCATTCTCTGAAACACAAGTATTTGTATGCAGAAAATGAATGTTTTGATATATTTCTCTGAAGCATGGTAGGATTTTAGATCTGAGGAAGTAAACGTTTGGAAGTGGAATGTTTGTCATGTAACTTACAAGAGGATGGGGTCTTTTTTTCTGTATGTAATGTTTTTTGCCCTTTTCATTTAAAACAGTCTCTCCACTTTTAATGTATTGCTGGTTTTGTTATTTCGGTTAAG
The DNA here is from genome assembly GCF_027791375.1 of Indicator indicator. NCBI lineage: Eukaryota > Metazoa > Chordata > Aves > Piciformes > Indicatoridae > Indicator > Indicator indicator. Next base: position 22,696,240 of record NC_072020.1, on the reverse strand, counting down.
CCGTATAATCTTATGTGTACTACACTTCTTTATTTTTGTTTTTAATTTTTAAACCATGGTTTCTAGTCTCTCATAGATTCCAGCGTCTATATTTTCCCATATCAGATGTATACTGATGTTGGCAAAATAACTTGTGAAAAATGTAGTGTCTAGAAATATCACAACATTAACAAAGGCCATACTTTCTGTGTTTGTTAATATACATATAAACTTTTTTCATATCTGTTTACCAACTATAGTGCTTTTTAAAAAAAATTAAATTAAAAAAAAAAAATAGTACCAACATGATGCCAGCATGGAAACACCCCTAGATAAAGTTTTCCTAGAAAATCTCAACCAGATTGAAAACTCCTGTGGGGAGTCCTTTGCATGTTTGCTTTGATGTGTTTTAGCTGTGCAGGGCTAAGTGAGCAGTTTTTTTAGTCTCTGTCTTGCTCTTTATTTCAGCTAAAATCAGTTTAACTGGTGTTGATTTCTAAACATGTCCAAGCATATTTCTCTTGAAATCATCATTACTTCAGAGGAGAATTTGTCATTAATAAGAATAATGATGACTTCTTACTTTATACATTGTTCTGTTCTTCAGACTGAGAGAGTTGGGGTTCTTCAGTCTGGAGAAGATAAGGCTCTGAGGAGACCTTATTGTGGCCTTCTAGTACCTGAAGGGGGCCTACAGAAAGCTGGTGAAGGACTTTTTAGGATGTCAAGTAGTGATAGGACTAGGGGGAATGGAGCAAAACTAGAAGTGGGGAGATTTAGATTAGGTGTTAGGAAGAAGTTCTTCACCATAAGGGTGGTGAGACACTGGAACAGGTTGCCCAAAGAGGTGGTGGAAGCCCCATCCCTAGAATTTTTTAAGGCCAGGCTGGAGGTGACTCTGGGCAACCTGATCTAGTGGAGGGTGTCCCTGTCCACAGCAGCGGGATTGGAACTAGATGATGCTTGAGGTCCCTTCCAATCCTGACAATTCTGTGATTCAGTTGTTCACAGACAACAATTCAATGGGGAAATTGAAAAATCCAAAAAGTTAATATTTATGTAATATTTTCTGTTGTTGAGACAGCTTTCTTGAGACAACTGTCTTCAGCTTTCTTGTATGCCCCCTTTTGGTACTGGTAGGCTGCTATGAGGTCTCCCAGGAGCCTTCTCTTCTCTAGGCTGAACAACTCCAACTCTCAGCCTGTCTTTAGGTTATAATATTTTCATGGGTTTGACACTAGAAAAGAATAAATATGTGGAAATAAGGATAGGAAAACTTAAACCCTAGCATTGTCAGACCCAAATTTAACTAATTCCACCTATCAATTTATACTGGTATAAGCAACAATCAGTTTCAAAAACTATAAAAACTAGTTGTAGTCAGCACTCTCTGATAATTTTATGGTTATGTTGTGTGTTCTGTTAATGAAAAATATTTCCTAAATAACAGAAAAACTATTCATAATCAGATGAATTAATATTATCTATTATGTGCTTTTAGTGTGTATCACTATATGTGAAGTTAAATCCCTCATTAGTGTTTCAAATTAAGCTGATTTTTTGAATTGTTTAGAACAAAGCCTTTCTCCATTTCCTCAGTTCTTCCAGAGGTGTCGTTATGTAGTGTTCTCAGTAAATAAAACCACAATTATAATGTTGTTGTTTGGGTTTTGTTTTTGTTTTTAATAATTTAAGCTATGAACTGAGAGCTGAGAGGTTTTTTTTTTTTTCTTCTTGATAGAATCTTGGAAAGGTTTTGAGATACTGTCATTTTAATTTAAGTGAAACTTTGTGAAGTTAGTGAGGTTTTGAAAATGTACTGTGAATCTAATATAGTAATACCAAGTTGGAATAATATGTCCATGACCACCATGCTCTCTTCAGAAAGACACAGCAGAGCAAGGAGTATAATAGGCTTAAAAATGTGATTGATCATGAAAATCTGAATTCAGTGTCTAACACTCTTCTGTGAAAGAGAAGGTTGTTATTTAAAAGAGGATGATGATAAAGCTTCCTGCTTCATGAGACAAAAGAATGCATTTTGAAACAAATGCAAAGTTAGGACAAAAAGAAATGGTAATATAGAACCTCTGATCAGAAATTCTTGCTCAACAATAAGTTGTTATGGGAGCCAACATTTTTGAAAGATTTAGAATAAACATAGGTGTGGTTTGCACATTTTCTAAGTCATGCTGAGAGGTGTAAGGCCTTAAGACACTGTGATTCTGACATAGTTGTGTAACAATGATACCATTTTAATAAGAATTTTTACCTGCTGAGTATATTCTAAGTGGTAGTTTGTGTTTCTCTCTGAATGGATGACCTACTACTTCGAAGGGGTTTTGTTTCATGAAAGTAACACAAGGAATAGCACGCTTGCTTTATTTTAGTTTTATTTAGGAGCCTATATTGATCAAATAACCACATGAGATTAATAAAATCAACCTTCATAAACTCCTTCAATTCATGGAGAATGAAATATATCTAACATTCTCCTTCACAGTTGGAATTTGGAATATTTTCAGGTGTTTCTGTCTGACAGCATGAATAATGACCATTTTGACAGCTTAAATCATGAAGCGTGAAAAAATTGAAGTAAGCAAAACTTGAGTGAACTTGAGAAAACAGTGTTTATCATAGGCACCACTGTCAGTTCCAGTCAGATGCTTCCCCTCGTAAGTTTTGCACTGACATTCATTTCATTATACTATGTGGGTTAATGTAGGCAGCCTGGACTTTGCATGGTATACATTTTGCTGATGCTCTAGGCCTGCTATCTAGAAGTTCAACCAGTATGCGAAGTAAAGATAATGTTAAATGTCCAGAAGCACAAAAGATTTGAAAACAAAACAAAGCAAATCCACAGAAAAACAAACTCTAAGCAAGGATAGGTGTATTTGTGGTGATGTTCAGTGCATCTGCCTCTTAGAAAGGAACTAAAAATGCTCTGCCTGTCCACCTTCATCTTTCATATTGCACTTTTGGTCACATTGCAATCCTCTTCCAACCAAGGGAAAAAACTGAGCTTTTGCATAGAATACAGTGGTGGTGACATAGTGGGCTGAGATTGCCTTGAGACAAGGTAGTTTTAAGAGTTGATCTTTCCTTAGGTCTTCTACTTCCTAGGAAAGTTTGTTTTCTTAGTGCTAGACTTCTGTGAAAAGATTGAAGAGCTAAACGGTCCTGTTTTGTTTTCTCAGCTGAATGTTGTGAAGTTTGAAGTAACTTCATTGATGCCTGATCATGCTTGGTACATCTCTAAGGGGCTTAATTGCATAGTCTTTAGATACTATACAGCTTTAGGCTGATGGCAACGAAGATAATAAGCTCAGAAAAGGCAGTAACATGACTTGAAGTGCTAGAGAACATAATGCTCCTAATTTTCTTTAAGTTAAGGTACAATGAACACAACTGAAATACGAGGAGTTCAGTTTAAACATAATAAACTTCTTTACTGTAAGGCTTATCAACCACTGGAAAGGCTTGCCCAGTGACTGTGTGAAAGTTTCCATCTTTGCAAATAATCAAAACACAGCCAAACACAGCACAGAACAACCTGTTGTTGCTTTTCCAGGTTTGAGCAGAATGTTGGACTACATGATCTCCAGAGGTGCCTTCCTATCTCAGCCATCCTGTGATTCTGTTTTGTGTTGCCTGATGCTTCTAGAGTACAGTCAGGTTCCAAATGTAACCATTTATAAAGAAAAGATTAAGAAACACTTCTAACAAGAGCTTCAGAGCTGTCACACTGTGATATTAAAGGTGAATCAATCACATAGTTGAGAAATTTGAATCAATAGATTTGTTCAGAGAGAAATTCTGTGAATCAGAAAAGGGAAGAGGAGGTGAAGGAAGAAGGACTGTAGCACGTTAGTCATATTTAGGTATAACTGCAAAGGTTTGATTCTTCTTCAAAAGCATACAGTTAATGGTATCTTTTAACAGGTAATTCAAAATATTATCTGAGAAATGTTCTTAATATATTCTGTGAAAAAAATCCAGAAACTTAGACTGAAAAATTATCCTGAAAACTGGGGGGGTTGCAGGAATATTAGAAGAGTATCAATTTCTAGAAATTTTGTTATTGAAGAATTAGAACAGGTTTAATATTCTTATAGCATAGAGGGGCACAGCTAAAGCAAGTTGTTGATAGAGACTTCTTTATTCATTAATATGCCCCTAATTTAAAAGGTTTCTTCACAAACAAGGTGAAAACAAGGAATAGATATTCAACAGTATTGTCCTTCACTTGCTTCACAAGTGAACTCTTTCATTGAACAAAAAAAGCTACAAAAGACATTCTGACATGAGATTCAACATTCATTGTTTTGTACTACTGTGTTCCACTTTTCTCCAAATATAGATGAGAGAAAATTAAAGGATTCTAAATGTAAACACTGTGTTAGCCACAGTAATGTGCAGTCCGCTCGTCCTGCTCTCAGGCTTTAGCTGAGGGATAAACTGCTATAGTAAATGAGCAGACTTTTCTATCCTTGTTCTTCAAACATGATTTTAAGCTCCTGCTAGTTATCAATTAAAAGTTTGCTTTGAATGTGCCCATGACTTTTATCATTTATGTGTATGTGTACATATTCCATATAAGCAAGGATTCACTGGTACTGGCATGCAGTAGAGCCTGGACGTGCCTGGCATTAAACAGGCATTGTAAAGTTAAAAGTGGTGGTCTTCTTTCAGCTGTAACTATGCTATGGAGCAGGGAATTGAAGCCTTGAGTACTCTTGTAAAAGTATAAGGAATATATAACATCTGATTTCAGTGTGGTGAAACAGCTGTTCTTTCAGTTGTAAATTTTGGTATGATGCATAATCCTCTAAAGCAAAAGAAATATTCCCTGTGAAAAATGTGAAGTATTCAAAAAATTAGCCACTGGAAGTGGTTAAAAAAAAATATAACCTAAGTAAATCTTGCAGTCAAGTAAATCTTTATGCAAATTTTGTTGTTGTTAAAACTTAAATTGGTGCTCAAAATAATTTGGCTGCCTATAGCAACTACAAGCCACTGTAAGCATGAACAAAGTCAGACAAAAGGAATTCCTCAAAAGTTCTGTGTCAAAAATAAAACGAAAAGATACTCTGTTTGGCTCACTTTTTGTGGTACTCAAATGTTTCAGATTAGGGAAGTGAGCTGCTACTCCCCAGGTCATAGCTGTTTGTTGTGCCTCCCCACAAAAGATGACCTCCACATACAGAGAGCCCTTTCAAAAGGTGGACTTGTATCAGACAGCATCTGGTATTTATAGAGCAGAAAGGAGGATAAACTTGAATTCCCAGATCTTTGGCAGCGGTACAGAGATCAGCACAGTGAGCACAGGCTATTTAGTTGTGCTCTGTGGTGTCAGTGCTATTGGCGGTGAAAAATTAGACTTCTGAACATTTCTGACATTCTGAACATAGACTTCTGGTCAGGAGGAAGCATCTTCCTTCAGAAATAAGTTAGGAAAAGCTGTAACTCTTACGGGATTTATGAAGAAACATTCAAAATAAGCATAGCATTATGTTTTCTTTAGTCTATTTTCTTCAGCTGGCTCTTGCTTCTGTGTCTCAATGTAGAGAAGCAGTAGCTCCCTTTAAAAGCTTGCTTTAATGGATAAGTGCTTCGATCTTACTGCTGATCCATACTATTTTATACTTGATTCTGACTTCAGTGCATGAGAAATATTGAAGTTTTAAAACAGGAGAGGCAAAAGAGATTGGAAAGCTAGAGAAACAACAGAGGGGCAAAGCAATGGAGAACAGCTCAAAGGGCATGAGCAGAATATCATAGAACCTCGATTTTAATGTTGGCTGGTGCTCTGTTTTAGGCTAGGTTCTCCCAGCAAGAAATGTATATTGTTATATGAGAGGTACACTTTGAAAAGAAAAAAGTTGAAGCAAGTTATATAGTGAGCTCTCTTTAAAATTATCAAGGTGTAAAATCACTTCAGTCAAAGTGAGAAAATAAGGCCCTCATACAAATAGAAAAGGCAATTTATGATGATTCCTGTCATTGAAGTTGCTTTGCAGAGTTGACAGATCTGAGATATTATATTCTGTCTGAAGCATTGTCAGACAACATGACTGAAATGAAGGCAAATATTTTCAGTGGAATACTAATGTTTTCTTTGCCTATATCAACTTCACAGCATTACAGAATATTAGGGATTGGGAGGGACCTTGCTTTCCTTAACATTTCTGAAGCTGCCTGGCAGTTATTCCTTCAGTTTCCAGAAGCATTCACACCTTCAACTACATATTTCTCTCTTCTTTATCAAACTGATATACGCTTTTAGAAAGGTAGATATGCTTTTCTCTTTAAAAAGAGATTTAAATCTGAGGTCAATATCAGCCACATTGTTTGTGGTTGATAGCATCAGAGGCATCTCTGAAGATGCCTTCAAAAGCTGCTTCTGCCTTTGCATCAGCTTTTCAGTTATTCTGAAGAGCATATTTTGGTTTTCTTTCCTTTTTTTCCTTTTTTTTTTTAAATAACATTAAGTAAATCATTCTGCTGATAATTCTAACAAGAATTCTTTTAGTATTTCAAAGGAATAGTATTTCCTAGTTAACTGCTTTGACACTCCTAACTGTCTTTTTTAGACAAAAAAAAAAAAAAAAATGGTTGGATGCTAGCTAACAATTTATAAACTAAATCAGTGATTGGGAGGCAAAAAAACCCTAATGCTCTCAGTTCTGAAGAATTTCTGTTGTGGCACTTAATTGCTTCACCTTTCAAAAACTAAAATCTTGAGAAGTAGAAATTCTTGACAAGTGTATTTACCCTTTTCTTTTAGTATTATGCAAGCTGTTCCCCTCAGCATTACAGCATATGTAGGAAAACACAACATCAGTTAAGCAAGGAGAAAAATAAGTTATGTGCCAATATACTAACTTCCAATTATTTTGGAAATTTCTGCACTTCCAGGTTGTGACATGCAGTTATACAGAAATGATTATTTGTTAAATACTTGAGAGGCTAGGAAGTCTACAGGATGAAAAATGAATGCAAATTTTGTCCTGAAGTGTGTGACAAACACAGGAGAATCAGTTGTTGAGTGTAATTGTAGATATTTCAGTGTAATTATAGATATCTCATTCTTTCTGCATGACTATCTTGATCAGATTCCTTTCTGTCAGAAGTACAGAGGTTTTTAACAGAAGTTTGACTAAGGGGATTGTGTAAAATATGGATGAACTGTGTCAAATGAAGAGCAGTAAAAGGAATTCTCATTTCCATTTCTGAGTTAAAATTCTTGAGCTACAAAGAATTGTCAGGTTTTGTTGTCACATGGCATAGATCTAACATGTAAATTCTATTTCAAGACAGAAGTGGGGAAGGCTCTCGTGAGTTGTCTTTCATGTAGAGATTTTGGATTAATTGGTTTTCCAAACTTTATTTTGACAATCTTATCCTGCATTACAGCAGTGCTTGCAAAAAAACTTACTGTGGGTTTTATACTTGCTGGAATGCGTGCATAAGCATTCGCTCTATTTTCAGTAAAGGACGTGTTTGTATTCTAAATTTGTTGGTTTTTTAATTAATGATAATGGATTATAGAAAGGGATTTTAGCACATTTATCCCCCGTGAGATCACTTTCAATTAGAGAAAAAAGACATAAGTGCCTTTAAAATAATTGCATAGTATCTGAGTCATCAAATTAATCCTGATGTATAGGTTTTTGCCACTACTGTAAAGAAATTGTTTGATTACAGCTAGTCATCTGGAACTCAGGAAAAAATAAGCTGATACCTTTTCTCATGTTATGTTAATAGTTACTTAAGGTTCTCCTATTTAAACCTGAACTACTTACAAACACTATAAAAACTTTTAATTATTGCTTTAAAAATAAAGTTATATGAACTAATTTTTAATATTTTTACTGAGAAGCATTAAACACTATCTTAATGCGAAGGTACCTAAATAACTGAAAAAGCAGATTAAATAAGCGTTTTGGACTGTGAGGAAAATGACAAGCAAATTCTTAATGGATTGATACTGTACTTATTAGTATAAATATGCTGTATAAACACTGCTTAAAAATGTTACAAGCCTGCTGTTGTGAGATTGTCTCTTGCCAAAATCAAAGCCTTTTTAGTTGGTTTTTAATAACTTGAAGAGTTATGAAATTGCCTTGGGGTACATTGTGCAAAACTCAACTACACTGATGAGAAATTTCTTACATGAACTCTTTGACTGATGTCAGTGGAATTCCTCATATAAACATTTCACCATGTGAATAACTGTATAGTTCAATTTTTGAGTTCAAATATAGATTAAGTGGTTGCCTAAATTGTTCGCAAATTGTTGATGCCAGTATAAAATCCTCTAGACTGTGATTTAGTTTCTTGTAATTGCCTGAATAGAATGTTGTGGAGATTAGAACTAGTGTGTTTTTCCATTTGCACAGTGTTAAATCATGTGAATAACCCACACAAAGAATTTCCAAGGTATTTTTGAAACAACACCACATCAAGACTGTGTTAATAGCCTGACAGTTCCTTTAGAATCATAGAATCAGTCAGGGTTGGAAGGGACCACAAGGATCATCCAGTTCCAACCCTCCTGCCATGGGCAGGGACACCTCACACTAGATCAGGCTGGCCAGAGCCTCATCCAGCCTGGCCTTAAACACCTCCAGGGATGGGGCCTCAACCACCTCCCTGAACAACCCATTCCAGGCTCTCACCACTCTCATGGTGAAGAACTTCTTCCTCACGTCCTTTCTTAATACTCGAAGTTTTCAAGTTTCAGGGAAAATATTTTGCTTTTGTAATATTGGTTTTTTTTTTCTTAAGAAACTAGCTGTAGAAGCCTTGTCAAGTTTCCCATGGTTAGTCCCAAGACTAAATTGCTAATATAGAAAGTTTTATATATGTACACACACACATTTAGTTCTGGACTGAGAACAGATGCTTGTTTTCCTTGTCACATCACAGTTACAGCTCAGCAAGTCTTTTGGAAAGAAAATATGCTATGAGTTGATAATTTCATACAGCTAAGTCTTTAGCCTTTTCCAACTCAAGTTTAGGGATGGTTGGCACTCTCTTCACTGACCAATGTGATTCAACACATGGCATTAGTCTTGGGCAGTCATTTAACCTCTACTTACTATAAAAGCAGCATAGCTGTTAGCCCATGTGAAGATGCTAATAATGTCAATAACATGGTGGAATGTAGGAGTGATTGAATTTCAAACCTAGTTCTTAGTGTTTGAAATAGTGGTAATGGCAGACATGTGGCAATCTGCACTCATTTTGGGGGTGGGAGGGAAGATTTCAAATCTTCCCACTTTGTTATTTTAGGATAGATATAATTCTAATTTAAAGAACTATGATGAGGATTATGTTGAAGATATAATGGAGGTCAACTATTCAAATTTTTTTTTTTTCACTTAGAGGAGATTGTTGGTCTGAGGTACAAAGTACCTCAATACCTATTTTGCCAGACCAATCAATAAAAAAGATCTTGTAATCTAACTTTGTGAAGCCTTGGAAAGAATCCAGAACCAAAGTCAGTGTACTTCTGCCTCACATTGTGCTGAGACCCATCAATGCTACACCCAAGTATGCAAAGGTTTTGTAGTTTCATTTGCGTGTTGCAACTAGGTTACATAAATAACCTCGCAAAAGGTCTTGCCTTACAGACTGTTCTGGTGCACAACTTGGCCCTGGTTTTGCTCACGTGCAATTGGGATTTACTGTGTTCCAGGACCTATAGTTATGTGTCTTGCTCATGTTTTTTTCTGTGTTTATGTTTTTTTTTTCTAGATGAGACCTAAGTTAGGGTATGAATTTAATATTATAATTGGTTGACTTTGGAATTGCAGCATTTACCTATTTTTCCCTCCAAGTTGTTATCTGAAGTGTAGCTTGTCACTTACACAATTACAGGAAAAAATCTGTTCTCTATATACAGGCAGAAAGATAAAAAGAGCATACAAGGCAAAGAGCTTTTCAGATTTTTTTTTTTTTTTTTGGAAAATGTAAGTATAGTAGTTTTATTTTCTCTGACAATGAAATATTGCTCATACTAATGGTGACTCAGTGTTTTGCTAAGTCTCTGTGATTAACAAAATACAATAACAGTGAAAGTTACGGTAATTTGGGGCTTGGATCTATGACACGACTCCACTTTTCTGTTTGCTTCTCTTTGGGGAAGAAAAGGTTAGATGTCTATAAATAGGACATGATCCAATAATCTGTAGAATTGTCTGTCCTTTGCTTTTGAGAGTCTGTGACATTTTCTTTTGATGATGCCAGGCTCAATAACTTCAGAGAAGTACAATTGTGCTGGAAGGAAATAGTACTGAGAGTGATTTCAGCTCCATTCCCCTTTTTCTGTTAACACTTGCAATTTTTTTAATATTACTATTTCCAAGACCAGTTTCCAGATTGCATATTGTTTGCTGAGGTGTAGGAGGGAACATTAAATCTAATGGTATGGTCCTACCCCATTTCCACATGCAATATATTATACTGCCCTAATAATAACTGAAGAACTTTCTTGTGCTTCTGAGAAAGGGTTCATACATTTATCCAATTACCTCAAGGCATTAACTTTTCTGTTGTAAAAACTGTTTTAAACTAGCAATTTCCACTAAAATCAGTAAAAAGTTTTAAATGGTGATCATTACATAGTGTTAATTTTCTTAGTAGCTGCCATTTAACTAAACTCTAGGCCTACAGAGTATTGTTTAGTTTTAGTGGATTGCTTCTCTTTTTCGGTTCAGTTTAAAACATGGAAAAGTGAATGTTCTATTGTGAAGCCTATCTCTGTTGCAAGCCATAGGAAGTAAAGATGCCAATAACTGTCTGATGCTATAAAAATGTTCCCAGTTCCTATGTGTACTAGTGTATCAAATGCCAGTCTATTTTGAATGATACAGTTTGGCAGATAGCAAGATACTCACGCTTTTCTGTCTACAGACAAACTTCTAAGTTCATATTTAGGCATAAAAGTTCTAGTGAAACATTTTTCAGTGTTTTTGAACCTTGGCAGCTGCTTTTGACTTGGAGATAATTTTTAGTTATTCACTGTTTCTGGAATCATTAATGATGGTAAATGGCAGTGAGTGGGTAGTATCAATTCCAACTTTTGAAAAAGAAAAAAAAAAAAAAGAGGAAATGTGAGAATTTAATCGTGACTTGGAATCACTGCAATCTTATTTATCTGTTCTAAAATTAACTATTGCCATGAATAAATTATAATTTTTACCACATTAGCATCTGGTTAGAAAGTCATGAGGTGCATTTACTTCAGTTCCTTTACGTACAGAAGAATACCTTGCACTATAGGCACTGTGATGATTAAAGGAAGTTTGAAGCATTGACAGGTAAAGGTGAGCTATCAGAGTATGCTAATCCTCCATATTAGAAACAAATCAGGTTCCAGGTATTCACTATCCTGTCTCTCAGGAAAAAAAAGGGCTACACAAAGTTTAAAAGGCTGGGTTGGATTGAAGGCAAAATATTATGGAAGAATAACTTTATTTAGGTTATTTCAAAACCAGCGGGTTTTAGATAGAACCCCAAGAAAATGTCAGCATTTTACCTCTCTTGTTTCTGCTTTGTTTATCTTTTGTGTAGTAAGACCTCAACATCATTCAGAAAATAACTGTTGCTAAGAATGTCTTCTAAGCTACATCACAGTTCCTTTACAAGACTTCTATACTTAATTTTTTTTTTTTTTTTTTTTTTTTTTTAACCAGTGTCTTTTGGTTTCTCAGTAGTTCTTGGGCAGAGCCTAGAGACCTTTTGTGTCTTTCTTCAAATATATGATATTAGTTCTAAAATCACTGTGCTTAGTTCAGTAGTGTCCTGGTTTGAGTTAGAGCAGAACCAATTCTGTTCAGTGATTTCACTTTTCAGCTTAGTCTCTTCTCAGTAACTGCACTTTCTGAAGCTAACAGCATGTTTTCAGACTGCATCTGCTTCTAGCAGTGGTAATGCTGATGTTTGTAGTTAGTAGCAAGGACTGGTGTCTAAGCAGGGTGACAGATAAATCTTGTGTACGATGTTGGGGTGCAGATTGAAAGACCGCACTTGCAGGGAGAAGCGGACAGTAAAAATTATTCTAAACTGACTAGCAAGGTATTCCATTCCATGTGTGTCTTAGTAAAAAGCTGAGGGATCCCACGTGTCAGACTGTCTTCCTTTTCTCTTCCTTGTCTCTTCTTCAATGTCTGGTATTCAAGGAGGACTGTGAATTCTGCCTTTAATCCCAATACATGAGTTGCTGAATCTAGTTTCCATCTACCACTGAGTCCAGCATGAGATTTCTGCCACAGCATCAGTGCTGAGAGTGACTAAATGCCATTGTGGGGGTTGGGTTCAATATTTGTTTTGTTTATATTTGTGTCTATTTCATTATTATTTTCATTAAAGTAGTTCTGGTTTTCTTTTCCAATTCATGTGACTCCCTTATTCCCTTTCTTTTCTCTTTGGGAGGGGAGAGGGGCTGATGGAGAGTGTCTGCCACTTGTTTAGTGGCCATCCCACACCTAACCCTTGACAAGAAGTAGGCATCAACAAACCTCATCCTGACAGCAAGGTTAGAAGATTAAAGCAGTTCTCCATAGAATGTACAACTAATTTGCTTTAATTAATTCGATTAAATGACTGTGAATAATAGAATTTGCAACAGTCCATCACTGTAGCAGTGATACATGTTTATTTTTGTAAAAATGCAAATAGAATGAATATATAATATTTCAACCAGTGTGTTTGAAGTCATTTAAATAATTAAATTTTGTTTCCCCAATTAAGAAATTACAACAATTTAAGTGTTTTGGCAAGACTTCTACCACTTGCTGTATTTTCTACTAGACAAGAAGCTCCTATTTCTGAATATTCCTTTTTTTGTGAAGCACCAGAAAAAGGCATAAGATTTTCTGTTTACTGTTACTGGTGAAATCAACAGAAGCTTTTTAGAAATTGAGTCACTTCCTTGGCTTCCTTTTTAATTATTTTAATTACCATTAAAATGACATTCAGTTGAGTCCTGCTTTATTCCTAGACTTATTCCACTAAAATCCCCTGATTTGCCCAAGAGGTATCGAGTCCTGTTTATGTAGTACTGTGGATGCTTTGCTGGTTTCTGACTTTAACAACGTAATATTTGCTCAACACCTGTTTATTCTGACTTATGTCTGGAAGCAAGGTATCACAAATCACAGACAGCAAGAGTTAAAACAATTCATACCTAAAAAAGCAGGGATGGTGTCATTAATTTGGAATGATGACTACAGTAGCTCCAAAATCAGCTGGATTAAAAGACCACCTTTGTCCAGTATCAATACTTATAACCACTTATTGGAAAATGTATCCTATTGATGGGATTTAGATCAGCAGTGGTGGTCAAAGGTAAGAAAATAATTATGCAGAGCATAAATCATTAAGACTCAATTGAAAGGGAAATGAAACTCTACTTAAAAAAATGTTAAACACAGACTTATCTGAATATTTATTTCACAAAGATATACTAGGCATGTGCCTATATGAATAAAAGGAGTAAGTTTGTTAGAGCATTGTTAAACCTTCCATATCTGTTCCTTAAGTAAAAAAAAAATCATAGACTTGTATGTTAATTATACTGATGGAATGAACTATGTGCTCCCTCATATTCCACAGCATAGGCTGTTGCTGACTGACAAGTGTGTATTTATTTTGTCTAATTTAATTGCCCAAGCAAGATTAAATTGCAATACATAGTTTAGATAGTGAGGGGTAAATGGTATTTTAATAATCTTAATGATAATAGAGCAGTGATCTTTTATTCTAATGGTTTCAACATTTCTTTGAACAATGTATAAAAATACCCAGTGTTTCAGGCATTTTCTGAAATGTATTAATTTCAAGAGTCTGATTATTTTTGCCATTGAAGATAATTTCTGATCAGTCAGATCCCAAAACCTGAAGGCATGGTTTTCCTGTCTTTAATTAACATATTCCATGCACTTGTGAACGTAGGCACAATGATGGCTGTGAATCATGTCAGCAAATATTCCATGGAATACATCCTCTACATTTCCTCCATTTCTGCTTACATATGCTGCAGTAGTCGGCCATTTCTCATTCATGAGCTCTTTGAAATTCATTACTCTCTCTGCATCTCCAGTTTTGCTGGTTGTTCCTCATCTTGTATTTTCCTCCCTGAAGAATATCTTGCTAAAGATTTGTTATGCAAAAGGTAACAGTAACGGAGACTATTGTACCTATGAATCCATAAATATTTACAATGAGTGGCAGTAGTGTGAATGGTAATAAACAAAACAAAAATATATGTTATGGATGCAGATGTCTATTTGGGAGAGTACACAAAAAGTAGCAAAACTGGAAAGTAACTTCCATTATTCAAACATGTCTCTCGTATTTGAGTAATTCCCCAATGTAGTTCACACTTAATTAGAAACTGTCATCTTTGTGGCCACCTGCTTTTTCTGTTGTTCAACACCTACAAATTAATCTGTACAATGTTTCTCCTATCTGAATATACAGAAGTTCTGTAACTTTTAACTCAACTGGGGCAGAAAATTATTGCAGCAAAGGCGTCTGTGCTTTCAAATTCTGTATATTGTAAGCAAATACTAGTTCTCATTGTTTAAACAGCCTAAAAGGCAAGAAATGTGGCTTCCCCCCACTTTGTTAGTATTTCTGATGTAGCTAAACTTCATGCAGCACTCTAAGCAGGCTGCTTTGTTCATGGCAAGTATTGAGACTGAATGGCGCTAGTATCAAATCAGATTGCTTCATGTTTCCTATATAAAATGGTCCCACATAAACAGTACAATGTTTTTGGCTCTTAGTGTCCCTGTGGTTCATTACCCTCTGTAAATCTGATGAATAGTCAGTTGTTCCTCCTCTTGTATTTTTTCAGCTGGGGATTATTCTTACATGTGATACTTTGTACTTTTCTTTATTGAATTGTATCTTTTATTTCTCTCTCTCTCTCTTTTTTTTAATCACTTTTTCAATTTGTCAAGGTTACTTTCAATTCAAATCCCATTCACTAAAGTGCTTGCAGACACTTTCAGCTTGGTATTGTCTGCAAATTTAATAAGTCTACTCTCTATTCCATCATCCAAGTCGTTAATGAAAATATTGAATAATGCTGGATCCAGGACAGGCCCTGTGAAACTCCACTCAGTATTTCCTTCTAGCTTGACAGCCAATAACTGCTCTAAGTATAGCTCCACATTTGTTTGTGCAGGCAGTTACAATAGTGTCATCTGGATTGCTAAATTCTTAGTTTATTTATGATTGTGGTACATAAGGCTGGCAAATGTTTTGAAATGATGAATATGTGTCATATCTACTACTTCTGCCTATCACTAAGGGCTCTTGCTCATCACAGGAAGAATGGAGATGGGATTGATATTTTCTCTTGGATGTCTGCTCTGGCTTGTCTGTAGTCTTTATGCAAAGACGGATAGTCCAGCATTTTTGTTAGAATTGTTAGACTGACTGTTCTATTTTTTTCAAAGCTAAGCAGAGCTGTTTACCTCTTTTGACCCTATTGTCGTCCACATTTTCAGGGCAGTGATAAATGCTGAGATTATTTCACTTCATTCTTGCATTGGTTCCAGTAGCCTGTAACTTGCTAATTACTCAGTTTAGCCATCCCTTTTGAATAAAAACTAAAATTAAATCTCCTGTAATTAGCTGGTAGCTTCCCTTTTTTTCTAATGAGCTTTTTGTCGTTTCTGTATTTGTATACTGTGTACAAAGAAGTTCTTACTCACATATGCATCTGTGAAAAATCTCCTCTTTTCTTTTTTTTTTTGTAGTTTATTCCATTTTTACAGATACTTTTGCAAGTCCTTGCAATCAGTTTTTCATTTTGCAACCATGACTGATATAGTACAACCAGCAAATTTGTCATCTTACTGTTAAGCTTTTTAGTAAAAACCCGGAACAGTACCTCTGTGGACTTCTGCTGACAACTTCCACCTGATTTTTTTTTTGGGGGGACGGGGGGTGTAATTTTTCTTTTTGAGATGGTTCATATTGTTCATTCATATTTTTAAGAAACCTCTTTTCTTAAAATAGATATTAATGATCTGTCCACAAATATTGAGTAGAACGTTGGTTGAGGTACAAATAAAAGAATTCAGGTTGATAAGATGCATTGTTAATTTATATTTATTTTTGTCTAACTGGAGTGTTTGAAGCCTCAGTATGGCCATGGAATATAGCTCCATTGCACCCTGTAAAACACTGGGGGAGACTTAAATCTGTTCGTGTTCAAGGAGATGGCAAAACCTGCCAGTTTAGTGGGAGCAAAATGAAATAATTTTGAGTGCTGAAGTATGTATTAATAAATGTATTTACAAATTATATTTTGTTTTCATCATTCAGAGATTAGCAAATACAATTTAATTTAAGAGCTCTTCTCTTCAGCCACTAAATGTCAGATCTTGATTAAAAGCAAGTTGCAATGAATTAGAAAACTTTAGGGTTTCTAGAAAAATACAGCAAGGAGCGAGGAAAATAAAACCCTTGAAATCTCAGGCTGAGTTTGGAGTTTGTGAACATACACAGAAGCTGAATTTTCTTAAATATCAGATACTATACTTCAGGTTTAAAAGCAAAACAGTCCAAGATAATGCCAAGAGAAATTTTCTTGACAAAAATTATCAAAAAAGATTTCACTGGCATATGGCACAGCAATTTCTAATGGAATAAAAAAAAATATGTTGAAAAATTATGCAATGTAATTAACTATTGATAGGCTAAAAAATGTTTCAATTTTATAGTGGCTTACCAAATCAAGTTTACCTAGAAGGGAGAAGGATCTAAAATTGTAAGTGATGTTGTCTTGCTTAACCGAATGCATCTTTTCATTTTGGAATTTAGGATGAGTGGAACCTGAATTTTGTTATGAAACAAGACTATTAGTTGAATAAAAGGAGAGGGTTTTGAACTTGCATGATCAGAAGTATTAAATTACTTGTGAGTTAGAAACTCTCTTACCTTAGTTTTAGCCTCAGGTGGAGTAAACCATTATACTTTGGGTGTATCTGGAGGAAATTCACAAATGGTCGGCTGCTATTTTCTTTCATTTGCTATTCTTTTGATTCTACTTACAACCATCTAGAAGGCACAAGATAATTACAAAATAAATTATTTAAACTCCTCTGCTTTCATCTTAGCCTTTAGGATTTATAAAAGCATCCATAAATGCAACTTACACATTTATAAAAATTATTAGAAGTGTCTTAAATTTTTCATTTCTGACAAATACTGGGTTTAGGATGTATGATATCATACAAAAACTATCATCCCAAGTCTTTAAAAAGTCTGACAGAAGTTCAGGGCTTGCTAAAATGAGTAGACTCTTAACATGTGATTTAACTAGTTATCATCAATCACAAAAGTGCTTGTCAGAATAAATTTCAAAGATGCATGATAAAATAATCTTTGATATTCTCAGATGAAATTTTGGAGAACGTGTCTGCTATCCAAGCTTTTCAGCCATATAGTGAATCACCCATGACAACAAGGCTCCAATGCCTTTGGCAGATTCCCCATTTATAAATGCCTTACTGTAATACCAAAATCTGTTCCCCTCCTCTCAAGTTCAATTTTAGCTATGGCAAAGATGTGGAATGATACCTACCAAAATTCTGTATAAGCAGAACACACAGTCTGAGTCGTAATGCATACACACAATCTAATTATTTTTCAACAGTTACAAAAATTATACTTCTGTGAACAGAACTGCCTTCATTAAAGATAGTATTTTGCCATCAATTTCCATAGCTCCAAGATTTAAAATATTTTTCATTCTCAAAATGAGTCCAAAATAGTGCTGTGCAGAATGATGTCATGGAGGCCACCACAAGGGAAATGCAAATACCTCAGTCTTACCCTTATTCTATGGCAGCAGAAATCTTCAAGGAACCTATGGTTTTCGTCATTTTTCTTTCTTTATAGATTCATAGAATGGTTTGGGTTGGAAGAGAGCTTGGAGATCATCTAGTTCAACAACCCCCCCCCACCATGGGCAGAGACACCTCTTACTAGGCCAGGTTGCTCAATGCTCCATCCAATCTACCCTTGAACACCTTCATGGAGGGGACATCCACAACCTCCCTGGGCAACCTCTTCCACTGTCTCACCACCCTCACTGTTAAAGAATTTTTTTCTAATATCCAGTCTATCTGCCCTTCTTAAGCTTCTTGAAGTTTGGAGGCTATTTCAAGAACCGTACTTTGCCTTCTCCATTTCTAAGCAATCTATCAAACCACATAAAGAGGTGAAAACAATTATCTTTCTTTTCAGTCTAAAGACTGATCTTAAGGGGTTGTTTGACCTTTTCTTTGGCTACACATTTCTGGTTTTCATGTTAAAAACTTTCCTGGTTATGGTAACATCAGCTGGGAAAGCAACTCTTTAGCGGCAAGACACTAATCTAAAAATTTCACTACAGCAAGACCATGTTAGTGAAACCTTGCTTAACAAGTCTATTAAAACCAGTTCCTGATTCTTTTTTGTGAAGGTGGTTTTCTGGATAGTATTTGATTATATTAATGGAAAATATAGAAGTACACAGACTCTGTGTTTACATAGAACTCAGCACATCTCTGAATTCATTTCTGATAATTTGCACTTCTCAGCTAAACACAAGTGAATGTGACTTTAATAGTGCGTAAAATATTTCCAGCTCTTCTCTTGGGAACACATCAAATCTCTTCCACAGAGCCCTTGACTCTGATGTTCATGCCCCAAAAATGAGCCATACAAAGATCATCTTCTGATACCCTGCAACTGTTTGCTGTGATTGCCGTGGGCTTTGCTTTTACACACTTTGAACACGCAGACTTTGCTTGTCTACAGTGCGAAACAGAAAGCTTTTAGATTTTACTTTTGGGGAAACCTCTTTCTTTCAGTCTTTCATCATATTTTTCAGCACTGCATACTTATGTGAGATTACTGATATTAAATCAAATGTAACCCAACATTAAGTATGTTATTTTTATCAGAGATGTGATGAATTTTCACTAAATAGCAGCTGTCATAGTCATATTAGTTTTGTGCCATTAAAAATGAAACATAGCTTCTGAAGCCAATATTTATATATGATACTGTTGCCAGTATTGTGATGTTTCTTCTCCAAATAGCATCATCAAAAAACCTGTTTATAGATGAGTGTACATTCTAACTGTTCATTTTTTATTTTATACTGACAATTTTATTTTACTTTTGAAACTGCAAACTACAGTCCTAGAAGGCTTTTAATATCTAGAAAGTCTGTCCTTAAACTGGTTATGCTGAGCTTAAGTGGGTTACAGAAAGGAGAGATTGCTACTGCAACTACAAATCAAGACTGAAAAGGCTGAGAAGCTAAACATAGCCCCTGCTGCTTTATGCACGTGAAATATTAGTAATTAGATTTTGAATACATTATTTACACTTAATCCAGAAATGAGGTAGCAGTCAATTATGTGTGTGCAGGTTTTCTCAGTTGTTGCTTTATTGTATTAGGCATGTACAGACATTCAAAACAGACTCTGTGCAGATATCGCTCAAGTTTGCCAGCACTGCTCTTCCATTTGAAGTGTAAAGGAGTTGATTTCTAGGTGAAGGATGTCAACAGGCAAGGTGAGAGGGGATATGGGAAGGACATAAGGAATAAATGGGAAGGGCAGAAGGTAAATCTCGAGCAGACATCTCTCTTTCATTACTCGAGGCTCGTTTACCTCTAAAGATCAGATTCCGCAAACCTTTTTCACACTGAATTTCCATAGGAGCTTTTTCTGATTGAAGAAAAGAAGTGAATTCTGGAATATTTTATCATATGTCTGAGTCTGCTTAGCAACTGTTGGAAATTTATTTTGTTATTTAAAATCTGTTATCCATTTATAAAATATCTTAATTTCATTTTTAAAAAATGTGTGAACATTTTAAGCAAATGCTTCTGGATATCTGCATGAAAATATAGAGAGCAAAATATTCTGGAAGCACGATATAGCAGTAAGTGTTTCCAACTGTTATACAAAATTTAACTTAAAAAATCCTTTTCTTATCATGCATACTTCTGTTCAAGAAATTTATCCTGCCACCTACTTCACCATATGGAATTTTAATAGAGTGTTAAGTCACAGTGGATGTGTCTGTAAGTCTGTGACAGCACTGAAGACTTGCCTAAGTCAGTGAAGGGACTGGAAGTGTACATTCATAGCATAGCTGGTTTGAGTACTACTTTCTCTTGTCATATATTTGCTGAAGTAGGGCTTTGCACACCTTAGATATTCTCCAACACGTTGTCCTGATATATTTATTGTCCTGAGCTTCAGCCTGTCTTTCTGTAATACAAAGCTGTTCCAAAATACATGGATATAAATTTGTTATGCTAAGTGTCCTGGAAGAAAACATTTTATTTATATTTGAGATGCTGTTACCTTTCAGAAGATTGATCCTCTGAATTAACAGATAGGTATAGACAGAGCTGTAATGGTAGAAAGTGGTTTTATTTAATTATAGTAAA
The DNA here is from genome assembly GCF_027791375.1 of Indicator indicator. NCBI lineage: Eukaryota > Metazoa > Chordata > Aves > Piciformes > Indicatoridae > Indicator > Indicator indicator. Next base: position 22,675,776 of record NC_072020.1, on the reverse strand, counting down.
ATTATTCCTGGTTTTTTGTTTGTTTGTTTAAATATTAAAAACAAACAAACAGCCTAGAAACAACAAAAAAAAATACAGTAATAAGTCATGCCTTAGGCCATGTCAGGAACATATAATGACAGACTCCATCGTCTCCTGTTGTGTAAGCAAATATTCCTCTTTGTCTTCAGCAATGGAGAAGACAACAAAGGAAGTGCCATTCCATGCTACATAAAACATCCATTTTCACTCTTTTTAAGTGTATTTTTGATCCTTTTCCTGAAAAAAATTAGTATTTATTATTGACCATTTCAATAGCCATTGTCAAACATTTATCTGCAGGGTCACACTTTTAGCCTGGAAAACTGGGTGTAATTTTCTCTTTTTGCCATGAAAAGCAGAAAAAAATCTCTACTAAAAAGCTTTTACATGCACAAGCCTGGCTGTTCTCCATTCCAAAGAATATGACTATTTTTAGATAAAATGTAACATTTTAACTCTTGTTCTTTTCCTTTTTTATTGTCAAGCTAATGTAATGTAATCATAAAGCTTCTCTAGGTTGTACTATTATGATGATAATGCTGAGACCAATAGTATAGTATATATTTTTGATGTCAATATTTTTCATGTCATGCATGGAAGTACAATAATTTCCCATTCCACTGATATCCTTAAACACATGAGAATACTTACTAGTGATAAATAAAAGGATGAGTTAAAAAAATAGTTCTTATAAAAACAAATAATGTTTAGTTTCTTCTTTAACATGCCCCTTTAATTTGTGTTTTTAGTCTTTATTTCACCTGGCTCCATTTGAAGATCCACTGATGACCAAGGAAATACAAAGTGAAAAGGAATAAATTTTATGTGAATCATTACAAAATATGCTTTGATAACATCAGTAGAATAGACTTCTCATCACAGAAACATGACTTCCCTCTGATTTTTCTCTGCTTTTTATGTTTCAGTTAGCAATTTAAACAAAAATTTGCACTCTTGTAGCAAGTTCACCTTCACAGAGCAAACTTTCTTACTGAATGGCAAAATTGTGTGAGTTTAGTTAAAATGAATTTCCCAGAAACATTTGAATGAATGGGGAGATTCTGAGTCAGCTTCCAGCAAAAGGCTTATCTAATGCCCCATGTGAATGCACAGTGTATTGTTTTGATTAGAGCTTGAATGGAAAACTGCTGATCAGAGGTAGTCCATGTTATCCAAGATGCAGACAAAGCTGTTCTCAGCTGTGTAGACTGCAAAAGTGTTGCTAGTGGTATAATAACATAAACTGTGTGTCATTCGGTGGGTGTACAATACCGATTGGGATTGCTATCCTCTGATGATTAGACACAACACTAAGCATATATGACTAATGTTGCCACCAAATTTATTTGCAAATATGCCTTCTTTGCAAAGACTGAGTTTAGCAGGAATATTGAGTATGTGGGATAAGGAATATTAGGATGAGAGAAACCATCAGCAGCCTTTTCTGCTGTATGTTATATTCACTTCTACACTCTTCCACTGCTTTGGTTGACTGTAACTTCACAGTGGTTCAGTTTCCTAAGACCCCTCAAAAATGCAGAATTAATAAAAAGTAAAATGACTTGTTGAAGAAAACACACTGATCCAGTGATGAAAATACACTGATTTCAATGAAACTAGGTTATTGGTAAAAGTGACTGTTTTTTTTTTAACAAGGGTACAGTGTTATACTTCATATATAAATGCATTTTAATCTGCAGGTTAAAGGGAAAAAAGGACAGTGTTCAAAACCAGTTCAAATCTGTCAAGTAATTAAACTGTTCTGTTCTCCTCCTGATGTTCCACAGCTATAAATGAACGGAAGATAATGCAGAGCCACAGTTGATAAACAGTAGCCTTGTCAAGTGCTCACGTCCAAATGGCCATGTTAAAATCAGAACACACTGGTAAATCAAGTACCTGATAAAGTAACAGAATTGATAATTTTCTGCAGCATACAGTTTATTTTTAGCAACCTGGCTTACATTTTATGGTAACGTAATTTCTTTTTCTTCCCTTTTATTTTTATATAGTAAGTATCAAATGTAATTACACATTTTTTTTTTTAATAATTCAAACAAACCTTGTCTCCTAACTGATGCAGCTCCAGAAGGATGCATCCTGTTGTTGCTATACTGCTATGCAGGAGCAAGCTCCTGAGAAGTCTGTAAGGATAACTTTTTACCTACCCAAAATATTTATCTCCTGGAAAATTCTTTCTATTTTCTCTGTGGTGGAGACAGCAGAGCAGGTACATCTTATGGCCTTGTGAGGGTCTCATGGTTCAGACCATGCCGCATAAAATTCAAATTCATCACATCTGACCATGACACTTCATCTATGCCTGCTGCTCTTGAGGTTCACCCGAGGGAAGAAGTGACCAGAGATGATCCTACAAGGGTCCTGTTGTCAGTCCCAAAGGTGGTTGACCTCAGCAGGCATTCAGAAGTCAAACCAAAATGCATGCTTGTAAGAAAAACATCTATCTTGTGTGGTGGTTTGACCCTGGCCTAGGGGCCAGACGCCCACCAAAGCCACTTTATTACTCCCCTTCTTAAATGGACACAATACAATCTGAAAGACCAAGTGTGTAAGAGACCTAAACCTCAGGCCCTACTGAGATCGATCTCTCAGGTCAGAGCATTACAGGTGTAGCCTGCAAAAACACTTATTATTCATAAAAGCTGGACTGGCAATGGTACTGCTGTGCTGCTACAGGTTTTTTAAACTAAGATGTTTTACAGTGTTAGTGATACCACAGAGGCTGAGCAACCCCATTGATTTAAGAGAAACTGCCCCAATGTGCCAAAAAAACCAAAGCAAAACCAAACCAAAAATGTTTGAGGAACCTTTTCTTCAATTTCTGTGCCAGATCCAGAATTTATTGCAAGTATAAAATAATTTGAGATAAATCAAGATTAGAAAGAATGGGATCTTTTTCGCTAAATTCTGATCCAGTCAGCTGATGATGTATTTTCACTTTTTAAGTGATCTTTAAAAAAAGAGCATATCTATCTGAAGAAAGGTTGCTTATCAAATTCAGTAGTTTTAGCTCTGCTTTTGTTCCTGAATTTCTATTAATTTTTTTTCAATAATTGAATCTTATTACATTAATTCTATATGCCTATAAATTATTTTGACTGAATAATGTCATTATGTATTCAGGAGCTTTCCCTTCAACCTGGTGTGCAATGGCTATTTTTTTTTTTTAATTTCAATTTTTGGATGAACTTTAAAAAAGAGAAGGACATCTTCTCAGACTTTTAAAGATTAAATAGGTATGTAATTCATAACATTTTGAACTGAGGATAGTTGAACAGAGTGCAATGATCTTAAATACCTTTAAGTAATAAAATTTCACAAACTACAGCAGTTTAACTGGGTGCATTTGTATATACATTAAATGCAAAATAGTTTTTATCAGTCCAGTCGTACTGAAAACACACAGAAGTGGGGTGAACCCCATATAAGATATACAAGTACTAGAAGAATCCTTCAATAAGAATCTCCCTGTTCAGAAACATTTAAAAAAAGAAAAGATATGCTAACTGGCATCAGAATGTTGTTGACTAGTAGCAACACATGAAGTGTTTCTTCAAGAGTAGGCTGTATGTGTAGTGAAGTAGGAGAACTTTCTATCAGTATCTCAGCAGTGGTTGAATGTTTCTGTTTGTACTGTGTACATTCTGTATGCAGCCATAACAGAAAATTTTGATATAGACATGTGCATTTAAAATCAGTGTTTGAAATTACTTTTTATTTAAGGTATTATTTTCTATAGTTACAAACCAGTTTTTATTGTTAATTCATGAATAATAAAACCAGACTTCCATTTGTTTTTCAAGGCTGAGGATTCATTTTGCAAGACAGAGACTATTTTGGCATAGCTATCAAGAGATAATGAGACAGCAGGGAAGCTGATTATGGAATGTCCTGCAGTGCATTCATGTAATATACAATACTTGTTACTTCATGTTCATGTCCCCAAAGCAATTTTATTGCTTGAATTCTGAGCAGTTTAGCAGTTGCTTCATTGTAAATATTGCATTAGAAGTCTCTAGTTAAGCCTATGCACTGTGCTTATGTCATGGTTTAACCCCAGGTGGTAACAAAGCACCACACAGCCACTCACACTCTCCTCCTGCCACCGCAGTGGGATGGAGAGCAGAACTGAAAACAAATAAAACTCATGGGTTGAAATAAGAGAAGTTTAATAACTTAAGTAAAAATAAAATAATAAAAATAGTAGTAGTAGTAATGAAAAGTGAGAGAACCAAAAAGAGTGAAATAAACCCCAGGAAAGACACGCGACAGACAATTGCTCACCACCTCTGCTGGCTGATGCTCAGCCAGTACTCTAACAGCAATCAGCTCCTCCCAGTTCACATACTGGGTGTGACAATCATATTCCTTTGGTCAGTTTGAGACAATTGTCCTGGCTGTGTCCACTCTCCACTTCTTGTGCTTCTTCAGCCTTCTTGCTGGTAGGGCATTCAAAACTGAAAAAATCTTTGACTTAGTGTAAACGCTACTTAGCCACAACAAAAAACGTCAGTATGTTGTTGATACTCTTCTCACTCTAAATCCAAAACAGAGCACTGTACCAACTCCTAGGCAGAAAATTAACTCTATTCAGCTGAAACCAGGACAGCTTAGTATTCTTCTGTATTGGTTATAGCTTAGACTTAATAACAACTAGAACAACTATGTACTATCCAAGGAAGTTTAACTATGCTTTGCTTCATCTTCAATTCTATGGGGTCATTGGTCTAATGCAGAAAATCTGCTCATTACTTTTAAGTTATAATGAAATAGACATGATTTTTAATTATAAGAATTAGGACAAAATGTAAACTTTCAAGGCAACCTCTTATGAAACAAAATGGAAAAAAAAGTATGTAGACAAAAGTCGTCTTACGGTATCTTTCGTTCCGTTTAGTCTTGTTGATACTGTGGAAGGAGCCACAACCTGCTCTAGGTGAACCTGCATTAGTAGGAGGTTGAACTAATGGTCTCTGGAGGTGCCTTCCAATGCAATTCCTTCTGAGAAACGTCACCATAATCCAATGGAAATTTAGTTAATGGGTTTAGATGGAAAGTTGGTTAAGTACATGGTGTCATACTTGCCATTTTCAGTGTTTCTGCTTCTGTAAAGAGAAAGCCAGAAGGAACCTAGAGACCACCACCACTGGCTTATGTGGATGTGAACACTTCAAAAAGGTTGATGTTTAGTTATTTAAATGCTATTCCAGGATACCTCTCAGTTGTCTTACCAGAATTTCAGAAGCCTATAGTGAATTGTATTGCATGTATGCTAAGCACTATACAGAAAGAAGCAGCTCTGTCTAATTCATGTTTAGATAAGACAAATGAGTGGAAAAGCAGAACTCAAGTAATAGGAAGAGGAATCTCACTTATCCTGCAAGTCAGCACCAGGACCAGGAAGTGAAAAGATCTTGTGATTCTCACTGTAATATCCTGGGGTTTAGATCTCAAAATTTAATTACGGAAGCATCTTGAAAATTTCCATTTGCTTTGTAACCCATCTTTTTTTTTTTTTTTTTTTTTTAATGCAGCAGTTGAGTGTTCCCTAGGAACTGAGTATCTCCACTGCTTTGGTCAACTTCAGAGTGCCTGGGAACAACAACAACAAAATGTAATTTCGGACCTATGCAGTGGTTTTCAGTATTAATCAATGGCCAGTGTGCTTTTCCCAGGATGTATTTTCTCAGATGAAATCACTTGATTATTTGCTGTGCAGTCCAAATCTGCCACTTCCACAGGGGGAAAAAAAAAAAAATCTTTCAGCTGTTGTTACATGGCACCAGATTTGCACATGGAGATAGACCTGTAAAATCTGCTATAAATTCAGGGAACTCTTTGCCCAGACATGATGTCTTTTAGAAACTGTAAATTTCAGGAAGGGCTTGCTATTGTGTGAATAAAAATCTTAACATTTCAGTAACACTATTGAACTTTCTTTCATCTGTGTTTCTCTTTGGTGGGTTTAGTAGATAAGCCCTTAGCTATCTGATAGAACTATTGCAAGGAAAAGCTGCTGCTCTTCCTTTTCCTTGTCTTTGCTTTTGAAAATATATCAATTTAAGGAGAACCTAATTAAAACTAAACAATGAAATAATTTTCTTTGTGCATTACAGTTATTAAATTCTTAATTCTACTTCTTTTCTGAAATGTATTCAGCCTTGTTCTTACTTATATATTGTTTTGCCAAGACCATAGCTTTGGTTTCAATGTTATGGGCTCAGTCCAAACATCAATTGAGTGACAAAGACTCTACTTTTTCTCCAGTTGGTACTGGATTATATTTTAATAGCCCAGTGGGGAATTAGAAAAGTAATCACTTTTATTAAGATGCTTAATTCAGTGAAAAAAAACCTTTTCAAAGCATTTAATCTCAATTGACAGTTGATTATGCCATTAAAAAAAAATACAGGACTAGGGCATCAGCAAACCAAAGTGTTGCTTCCTTGCAAGTGATTTCACAGTCAGTGCTAATGATTTAGTTCTTTTTCTGTGAATTATGCAACTTTTTTTTTTCCTCTCATCTCTATTAATTCAGCTGGGAAAACTGGAATGCCTCTAACTGCAGCATCACTTACCACTACCATTCCATGGCGTTGGCGAATCTTCTGAATGTCTTTTAGTATGCAAATATTTTTCAAAGTTATTTTTCTTAAAAATTCATACTAAATACTTCTTATTAAGGTGCATAATTTGTACGTAGATGCAATATCTATGATTTTGACTCATTATTGTAGTTTACAGCTTCTCAGCACCATTTATCTGAGGATAAGTAACATCTCACTGCCTGCTTCCTGAAGACTCTGTATCATTCTTTCAGTTGTTTTTCTGCACTAGTTTGTAATGTCAGATACTACTAAAATCACGTTGCATTCTGCAGGCCTTATATTTAAGATACAGTATGTGTGAAACTCAGTGGTACAGAATTTTCTAGCTGAGACATGACTATGAAGAAAAAGGATTGCAGATAGATAGAGCATTCATGATAGGGAAATTTTTCTCTGTTCTCTTTCTTTCAAAATTCTTATTTTTTCAGCTCATTAAATGAACTTTCTATTTCTCTGGTGTTTTCAGGATATTTTTATATTTACTTTGTCATCATTTGGTTTCTTAAAAATAATGAAAGTTAATAAGAGGCATTCTTCTGATTGCATCCCTAAGCTTTTTCTCTGACCTCTTTATTTAAGGCCATCTTTCATTATTACTCTTTGCATATAGTTCACTGGATTATTTTTTTCTTATAATGAGATTACAGTACATTTCTATAATAGTAGCTTACGAAGATCTCTCCATTTTCATATATATATATAGGATCCCATCTGTAGCCTCTAATGATGAAAAAAACCCCAACAAACCCACCAACCTTCTTCCCAATAAATCATGAACAGTGTAATTTAATAACTTCTTATTTATTAGATTTGTGACATCTACTTAAAACTTTAGTGTGGATGGAGCAATTTTAAAACTGTAACTGAGACCTTTTTATTTGCTGTGGTTTCCAGTCAAATCAAAGCTCAGCTTTGCTCCAAAGTGTGGTGAACTCCTTTAATCAGGGGAGAAGCAGCTCTTAACTGTTTTCCCTTCTGATAAAATTTGCAAATTTGCCTGTTGTGGGAATATATTGGTCCCTCAGGCTGAGAAAGTAGCTCAGTTATTTAAGAAGTAGCTTTGAGCAATTAAAGGTTGTCTTTGCAAGTTAAAATTATTTTGCTGTAACATTTCTGTTTCAATGGAAATGTGTCATTACACGGGCAGCTTTGACACAAGTCCTTAGTGTATCTTGAAAAACCTGGCAAGTGTCTGGAAGGGTTGCATTGTAACTTTACAATACCTTGATGAATCCTTATAGGGATAGAGTGCTTGTATAGCATCAGTCTCAGATTTTTTTTCCTGTCCTTTCCCTTTTCCTATGTATATGTAGACAAGTTTAATTACTACATTAAGAATGAAATAAGTGAATTCTGAGGAGGCATTTTTAATAGAGAGACATTCAAATATAAATCAACAGCTTCTGCAGTGTCACCAAGGAAAAAATGGTACAAAGGAGCATGATGCATTTGTTACAATACCTAATATTTTAAGTTCAGTATTTTCACTAAATGAAATGGGGATTAGTTGATAAGACACTGTTACATTAAAACCAGCTTTGTGAATAATGATTTTTTTCATGAACTATTCTGTCACCTTTGTTAAAAGCAAGATGAAAGCTGTTTTAAAAAGCATGGTAGCATGTCAATAAGGCTTGAGTTTGCACTCATCTCTATAAAAACTGTATTGTACCTTTAAGATGACCATCACAGAACTGGAGAAGAAAAACAACAAACAAAAAGCAAACAGAAGGACAGAGTTGCTCTTGTGGCAATTGCAAGCCCTGTTTTCATTTTCTGAAGGTGATTCAGGTGAGCAGACCCTATCTACATCTTACCCCAAGATCACATACATCATAGCAGCTCTATTAGCAGTAGCACTACTTGGAGTTGTTGAGCAGGATGATACCTCCCTTTCCTCTGCACCAGGCCTACTTTCCTCAGTATCTATGTCAGGTGAAGCCTCCTGCAGAAGGATCAGGAACCAATGGATAAAGAGTAGAAGTGATGGATAAGGTCTGAAATTCCCACTCATAAGTGCTAAAAGACAGCACCAAGAATAACTGCGTGCAAATGGATGGCTGTTCATACATATGCAAATGTACGATATCAAGAAGTTTGCTTCAGATAATAAGCCTGAATATATAACAGATAGAAATGAGCAAAATTTTCAGCATCAGGACTATTTTTCTTGTTTTGAGATGGGCTGTGCATGTTTATTCATATTAGCAGGCAGGCAGTGGTAATTCCACTCAACACAGAGAGACTAGTCTTGAAAACAAGGGCTCATCAAGTTGTTTGTTATACATTGAAACAGACTCAGCCTCACAAAAATATTAAAACTAAAGTGTAATAAAAACTGCTAAAATAATTAGAGAAAATGGAGGAAGCATTAAATTAGTTGGCATACTCAAAATCCGAGTATACAAAAATTAGTCTAAACAACGTAATCGAGATTCACATTCAGGCAGTAGAAAATGCACGTATTGTATTCATTGTTTGGTTACCTGCTTTGGTTTAATTTAGCTTTCTAGAAGCAAACGTTTCTTTTGCCACAGAGCTATAAGGTTGGAATTTATATAAGGAATAGATGCAGTCCCAGGGCCTGGTTTTACATTACAGACCAAGTCAGATTTGATATTGATTTTTCTGGCTACTGTATAAGTATTCACATCAGAAAAACTCAGTGTCCTAGGTAATTTCAGTCTAGAGAAATGAAACATATATAAGGCAATAAAAGACTTGTGCTTAAAATAGTGTAAGTGATTCATTAGATGATCTAGGCAAACATTTAGAATCTCATTCCAAGTATGTGGTTCTTGCGTCTTGCTGCTTAATGCAGCAATGTCTTGTTCTTTAAAACTTCTTAGAAACCTAGAGTTGCACATATTCACATATGCAGAATGGTGCTAGGCTTCATGGTTAGATATCATGGTAGTTCACAGAGAAGCTGAACTAGAGCCAAATGCAGATTTATACCACAGTTCTTTAACCAACTTTATCTAATAGACCCTTCAGGTCTGATAGACTCTTGTCAGGAGAATGAGCAAATGACAACACAAAAATTAGAAGAACTTGTTTCAAACCTTTTCTGAAGGGGTTCAAAGCCTCTGCCTCCCCCTACGCCAGAATTTTAACATTCATTCTGGGCTTGATGGGATCTCTCTCTGCCACTCCTTGTGAGTTAAACTCCAGAAATTTTATTGCATCAAAATTAAGTTCAAAACATGACTGTGCAGACCTCCTAGGTTGAAATTATCCTGGATCCTAGAAGAAAGAGATAATTAAATCAAGTTCTTATCCCTTCTGGAGGAATACCAGTAGATTACTATTCCTGGGGTTTTGGTCCAAATCATGTTTTCTGTGTTGGTTGGTAGTGAAGCTGATTAAATATCTTCCTGTGAAGTAAGATTTGCAACTTTGTGTTCCTTCAAGAAATGTAGTCTGAACTGGAACATTCATATCATATACTTCAGCCACTGGGCAACTCTGGGCAGCCTGCTCGTGGTGATGCTGTTTGAGCTAGGAAGGTTAAACCAGATGCCCTCCAGAGGTCCATGCCAACCTCAACCGTTCTGAGAAGCTGTTAAATTTTTGGAATATTACCTTTTTGCCCTTTGGCTATATTTCTGAGTGAATGTAATCAATTCCGCTGTGGTTTCTACATACCTTGACTGTGTGTTTATAGTGGGAATAATTGAACCATGGCTACTATACTTAGTTTCCCAAAGGGGCTATGAAAGAAAATGTCTCACTGGAAGCCTAGGCAAAAAAAAAACAAAACAAACAAACAAGAGGTTGTGGACATCTTTAAAAGTAGAACTTTAGTTACCATGGGAAATTGTTTTTTTTCTGACTGAATACTTGAGCTTTGTCATGTTAAGCAAGGATTTTAAAAATTGCAAGTCAATCACAGTGCTGATTTTATGTGCATACATCCTAGATGTCAAAGTCAAGTAGTGGACCAAGAGCAGAACTGGAGGACACAACACAATTATCTAAACATTCCACTGAGTGCTCCACTCAGGATCCTGCTGCTCTCAACACCCACTTCCTTTATTTTCATCCTATTTCTATGTTGTAAATCTAGAATGAACTATGTCAGTAGCTGTGACAGTGCAAATAGAACAGAATTTAGCATTTAAATATCATGTCCTGTAAACAAAGATGAAGGATGTATTGCTAAACTGCTAATTTATTTTTCCCCTGGAATCTATATGGGAATTTGTTCCCAGAGAGGTGAGTGGAATATGTTTTTTTTAGGTACTTTCGACTGCACATTGAAAACATTAAAAACGATGAAAATTGAATGATAGTAGAAAGTAAAAACGTTAACTTTTAACAAAATGTATATAAAAATAGAATTACTTGAGGTTTCTGCAATGTAATACTGATGTGTATACTGCATATAAATAAAGATACCAGTGAGAAAAACAGCAGTAGAAGGTATACCAAAATAAAAATGTATGGTCTTTTAGGGATCTACTCGATCTTAGATACAGCAAAACATCCTTTATTAGAATATTATAAAATATATTCTTTAACTTATTAAATAGATCCCTGACCTGTCAGCAAAGCACGTCTTTGGAAGGAGAAAAAAAAAAATCCATAAATTGCACTAAAAAACCCATATATAATAATCTCAGATCTAAGGGCTATAAATAGAGCAGGTGCTAGCTAGCCACTATTGATTTTTTTTCTTTCTCTAATTGCCTTGAATCGGCTAAAAGTTTCTTTCTGAAGACTGCTGGTGACTTCCTCGTTACTAACTTAACAAAAAAAAAAAAAAATCTCTGCTTACTTTCATTGTTGATCCCACCTTTTTTGCTTTTCATACTTAACTTTTGCTGATACAAATCACCTTTGGAAACATTATTTTTTGTCTTCCTTCCATCAGCCATCTGGAAAACCTTTCTTTTAAAGTAATTGAATGTAATTAGTTCTTTCTTTTTCTCTACTAGAGTTTCTTCCAATTTCCTTTTACACATGTCTTCCTAACTAGTTCTAATTTATTTCAGCTTTCTAAATTTGAACCCTCTCTCTTGCTTTAAGTCCTGTTCACTTTCAGCTATAACAACATACATACATCTTGAATATGTAGTGTAGCAGATCCAAACCCTTGAGTCTTGACGCTGATTGTGTCATTAATTGTTTTTTGCTGTCAGGTATACTGAAGTTAGTATAGTTTGACATACATCTCAGGCTTACTAAGACTGTATATCTCCTTCTTTGTATTGTTTTTCTATAAAATTTCTCCACTGAACACATTTAATTAAAATGCAAATTAAGTAGGTCTAATTACTTAGTTATAGAATCACAGAAGCAAGTTCATCTAGAGCAGGTTGCACAGGATTGCAGCCAGGCAGGTTTTGAATATTTCCAAAGAAAGGAGACTCTGCAGTCTCTATGGGCAGCCTGTTCCCATGATCTGTCACCCTCAAAAGAAAAAAGTGTTTGCCCATGTTTAGATGGAACTTCCTGTGTTCCAGTTTGTGCATGTTGCCCCTTGTCCTGTTGCTGGGCACCACTAGAAGGAGTCTGTCCCCATCCTCCTGAGACCCACCCTTCAGGTTTTAGAGAAGCATCAAGAACCTCTCTCATTCTTCCTTAGGCTAAACAGACAACGTCTTTCAGCCTTTCCTCCTCGGGGAGGTGCTCCAGTTCCCTCATCATCTCTTTAGACTCTCCTGGACACTCTCTTGTAGTACCTTACCTCTCTTGAACTGGGAGGCCCAGAACTGGACACAATACTCCAGATATGGCCTCACTAGGGCAGAGTAGAGGGAGAGGATAACCTCCCTCAACTTACTAGCCACATTCTGCTTTAGTGCACCCCAGGATACTATTTGCCTTCTTGGCTACTAAGGCTTATGGTGAACTTGTTATCCACCAGGATTCCCAGATCCTTCTCTAGAGAGCTGCTTTCCAGCATGTCAATCCTTAACCTGTACTGGTGCATAAAGATATTTGTCCCTAGGTAAGGAACCATACATTTGTCTTTGTTCAACTTCATTAGGTTCCTCTCTGCCCACTGTCTAGCCTCTTCAGGTCTTGCTGAATAGCAGCACAGCCTTCTGGTGTGTCAGCTACTCCAGGGGCTGTGAAATAGTTAGATCTGATTAGTTAAGAAATGCAAGTTTTTAACTTTTTTGTTCATTCGATTGTTTTATGGTAAGTTATACTCAAATATCGTGCATGACAGGCGTATGTGCAGTTTTTAATTGCACCTGCATTTACAATAATTTCATACAATTTGTGTTTTCTGATGCTCATTCCGTATAGGGTGTTTTTTGAAGTTAAGAAAAATTGTAATACTGTAAACTCACTATATATCTATTTTCCTGTCTGCTTTTCACCTTGTGTTGCACTAATCAGCACTACCACTTTCTTTTCATGGTTTATACTGAATGTATTTCCCTGGGAATTCCTGAATTAAATTCACCCCAGGAATCTTTCCTCTGTTTCCCTCTTTGCAACTGATTCCTCAGTTCCTTAGTCAACCATCATCTCTCACATACTTCTTGCTCATCTTTTAAAGTTCTGCACCTTTGTTCTCTGTCACAAATCACTTTGTGTTAATACATGTTCAATAATAATCTGCAAAAGTTCTATACTGTCTCTGTAGTAGGAATACATTCAGTTCTGTGCTACCTCTGTCAACTCATAAATCAAGAAAAAAGGTAGCTGGTCTTAGTTCTGCTTTGTTCCTCTCATTAGAAATAGTGTAGGGAGATGATTCTTACTAATTTCTTCAGTTTGTTTATTTTTTCAGGAATCACATCTACTGGTGTCCTTTGAGTGATCTACCTGCAGGCAGTAGGTACCATGTTCAACATAAGCAAGTGAGCAAATCAAAATTTAGAAGAAATTTGGAAAAGAGAGGAAGAAAGACAACAAACTCAGGAATTCCTTAATATATCTTTTATTGTATACTTCAGTAACAGGAATGATCTCTGTGCAAGATGCATATAGTGAACATCTACACTTATTACTCTTGTCAGTCAGGTTTTTTTGATGATTATCATTGATCAGATAATATATTACACTTATATTGCTCTTGAACTAAGTTTAGAGTCACAGAATCACAGAACATTAGGAGTTGGAAGAAACCTCACAAGATCATCTAGTCCAACCCCTCTGCCAGGACAGGATAACCTAGATTAGGTCACACAGAGAACATGTGCAGGAGGGTTTTGAATGTCTCCAGAGAAGGAGACCCCACAACCTCTCTGGGCAGCCTGTTCCAGTGTTTTGTCACCCTCACAGTGAAAAAGTTTTTCCTTATGTCCACATGAAACCTTCTCTGCTCCAGCTTGCACCCATTTCCCTTGTTCTGTCATTGGTTATCCCTGAGAAGAGCCTGGCTCCATCCTCCTGACGCTCAGTGAAACAAAAAGCCTTCCAGTAACAAATTACACGGCTTGTTGACTGTTAAATAGTGATTCTGCAATATGTGTGAAGATTCAACAAATGTTTAAGGACATGTCATATCTTTTCACACAGTTGAGACAGTTCAATAAATATACAGATGGTAATTAATGTATTAAACCCATATTTCAAAATATAAAGCCATATTTCAGATATTTCACATATTTTTTTTATGTCTGCTAGCCATATGCTTCTTTGTCTGTATGCTACACATATATATAGTGAAATGCAGTGAAAAACACATGCATGTTATTCCTATAATGCTACATCAAGAAATACACACAGTAAATGCATTTTGCCTCTTGCCCCAGTAGAGTACTAAAGAATTTGTATAGAGCTAAGTAGTCATTATATTATAGCATTTTAGAATAAGTGAGCTATCAGATACTGCTTTTTAGATAATATTTAACTAAATAGTGTCTTTTCAGACTGAACAAACATTTCTCATTTAGTATGACTAAGGGCTCATTCCTACATCCAGTTGAAACCACTGGTACCTTCTATGTAGATTTTATTAGCTTGTCAATCCTATTACCTGCTGGCATCTCTGAATATCATCCCACTGAGTTAAGATGGTTTCTCTGAGGTCCATCTTTGAAACAGGAACAATAGAGGGAGAAAACTGCATAAATAGATGGCAGGTAACGATGAGAGTGAGTCATAAAGAAATAGTTTTACATTCTCTACTATATTGCATTTGGTTTCAATTCTTTTATATCTTACCTCTAGTACTTTGAAGAAAAGAATGACAAAACTGTAGAACCAGATTACAGATGAATTCGTTACAAATTCAAGCAATGCTACACTCATACAGCAATTTATGTAATCACTGGCGTAACTAGGCTTGTCCAGCCTGGCAAAGGGAAGGCTTTGGGCACGTATAGCAGTAGCCTGCCAATATCCATGAGGAGTCTATCCAGATGAAAGAGACATGCTCTTCATAACTATGCATGGTAAGAAGACAAGAGGTTATTGGCATGAAAAAAACTTCACCATGAGGGCAGTCCAGCACTGTATTAGGCCGCCCACAGAAGTTATGCTGTCTCTGTCCTCTGAAAGGATTCACGATCCAACTGAATAAAGCCCTTGGTCTGGTCTCATATTTGATCCTTAATATGGATGTCTTGAAGAGCCTTTTCAACTGGAATTATCCTATGACTGAGTATTCAAGGTGTGATCTATAAAATACTGATTAGAGTGAGATAATAATACCCCTTGAGCTACTGACTGTGCTTCTGTTTATACAGTCCAGGGTGGTGTTGGCTTGCTTTGCTGCCAGGGCTCACTGCAGGCTCATGCTTGTTGTCTGCCAAAACCTCCAGGGCTTTTTCAAGAGTTTTGCTCTCAAGCCAGGCAGTCCCCACTCTGGCCCCATCACTGTGTGTTTTTTTTTTTTGTTTTTTTTTTTTTTACTTGCCTAGTGCAGGGCGTTGAGTTTGTTCTTATCAAATTTCATTCATTCAGTGTATCTAGGTACCTCTGGTCAGCATTTCTGCCCTTAAGCATGTCTATTAGTCCTCCCGGTTTGTGTCTCTCATCTGCAGACTTGAAGAACATGTACTCTTTTGTGTCCCTCAGGTCACTGATAAAGATAGGACAGATACTTTAATCTTACAGATGTAAGGATAGATCCCTGGATAATGTCATTTGCTATCAACATCTAGATAGAGTACAACCCATAAACTACTACTCTCTGAGCCCAATCATTCAACTAGTTACTCATCCATCCAGATTTCACCCATCCAGTCTGTAATGTCTCATCTTGGACAGAAGAACATTGTGGGAGAAAGCGTAGAAAGCTTTGCAAAAGCCAAGATAAGTACCATCCACTGTTCTCCTCTCATCCATATGCTCTGTCAGTTCATCACAGAGGACAGTCAGATTGATCAGACTAGATTTACCCTTAGTAAATTCACGTTGATTGTTCCCACGCACTCTGTTCTCCTTCAAGTGTCTTAAAATGTGTTCCAAGAGAACTCACCAGGGCAGAAGTGAGACTGACTGATTTGCAGCTTGCTTGTAATCAAGCAATTCAGTGTTAACCCAACAAATGTGAATTTAAATGCTTTCAGCATTATAACTTGATTGCATTAATAAAAAAAATAGCTAAAGATTTGGTTAGAATGTCTGGTATACTGGATAACAAGCTCACAAACTATATTTCAGCTGATTAATGCAATTTCCTCTGGTTTGCCAACAGTCCTTGATTTTTCTCGAGCACAAATATTTGCTCTGTTGCATATTTTCCCCCATCAACCATATTTTAAAAATATATTTATATATATTTAATATCAGTAGTAGGAGTAGTAGCAGACCTGCAAATGTCTCTGGGTATTTCACAAGACTTTTTTTCCCCCCCTCTTTTTAACTGTGCAAATAGCTATGCTACTCTATGTACCAAGTGTACTGTACTGCTCTGTTTTATATTCTTATCATTACAATAATTAAAAGTTATTTCATTCCTCTTTGGACTCCTATTACTGTTTGCCTTATGAATTTGGTATTTCTTGAAGGAAGCAGCTCAGTCCCACTGTATATCGACATTTCCTAATGAAAATACTCAAAGTACTGAATTACTGCATGAAAGATGTTTTTCCTCACTCTATTCTATTTCCTTCAGAAAAGGCTTTATGAAATGTAGAAATGGCTTAAGTAAGATGACTTTAAGTATTGAGAGGATTCTTTTTTTCTTTAACAAATTTGGTACATTTGCTTCAGATAAAAGACTCTCATTGTATGTAACTTAGCTGAATTCAGATGGAGTTAGACTACTTTTCAATAGTTTGCACTTGTGACTATGTACAGTCATGTGGCCACTGGATCCGGGTTTGTAACACCACACCCTGTTTCTCCCCTAAACAGTTAATATACCATAAATGCAGATGACTGATACTGTTGCAACTTCTTAATATGGTATAAAAAATTATCGGAGGCTGAGAACTGTTCTTTGTATTTAAGGTTCTTGGGTTTGGTGCTTGTTTCTTTCATGAATGACATCAAAATATAGGGCCTGGAGTTTGAAATAAAGGCTTATTAAATGAGCAACCTAAAGTTGTGCTTAGCAACACAATGTGTTTAAATATCCAAACACTGATCTAAGGATATAGTATAATAAATCTAATATTATAAATTCTAGCTGTGGATTCTAGGCATCTGTTATTTTCTTTGCTGTGAGGGAATGAGGTGTTAAGAGACAACCTTTCTGCATATTTTAAGCTGTGGTAGGAACTTGATTATAGGAGAAAAGAATAGGAGCACATGCAGTTTAGGCAGCACCCTGCTTCTAGAACAGGACACAGCTTTGCATTGAAACCAAAACAAAGCTGCTTACATTAATGTGCTACTCTCAGATACTGCCACCGAGTTCTGTGCTGAGGATGCAGCTCTTAGCTATCAGCCATATTTCAGCTATCCGCCACTCTTGACCTATGCTCAAAACTGCCTGTAGTACAGCCATGCCTCTAAGGCTGGACACGTGGACAGCAATCTTCCTATGTATTCTCCAGTGCAAATAAATAAACAGAAAATCTTAGTGTCCCTTAGTTGGACATCTTTTGCACTCATCTTTCACAGTGCAGTTCTACTTAGCTGACTTCGGCCTGTGTGAGGGTTCCTGCTTCTCTAAGTCACCCCAAATGTTTAACGAAGGACTTACTGTTCTTGCTTGTGTCCCAAGACCTCCAAATTTAACTTTAGAATTTTAAAGCTACAAATATCAATGGAGTTGTCCATTCCATGCTGCATGTGAAGTTGCTGGACTTTTTCCATTTCAATAGGAAATGGTGTTGGATACTGTTCCAATATACATCGGAAGAAAACACTTAAAAAAAAATCAGAAGAAAGGCCCTTAAAACTTCAGTGAGTATATGGAAGTTATGCACAGCGTTAAAAAAAGGGTTGCAATTGTGAACGTATTTTTAGCCACCAATTTTCACTTTAATATGATGTTATGAAACTGAGAGTGCTTGAGACCATTTTTATGGCAATATGGTCATTCAAACCCAGGCCCTCCTCCCCCAAACCACTAGATCAAACATTTTATTGCAAAGCCTGTGAAATTTTTGTGCTGTACCAGAATGATTTACCACAATTAAGTAACTACTCACTGCACTTCAGTGTTTCGATCCAAATTTAGTAACTTGAGGCTCAAATACACTGGGACTGAATTCCTTCCCTGGGAGAAAAAGAATCTCTTGAAATCAGTGTTTTAAAGGGAAAGCAATATATTAAACATTGGAGACTAAAGCCAAGTGCTCATCATGTGCTACTATGAAGCTGTCATTTAGGAAGCTATTTATAAGGTTGACTACTGGATCTGAATTTAAAGCCTACTGTGTGTAATACTACATCTCCAAGAATACTTTTTTTTTTCTGAAGATACAGAGAATTTTTTTGTTTTCTGTGCATATGAAGAGAGATGAATGGATTTATTTTATTTTTTAATAGATAGTGAGCTTAAGGATAAGCAAAGCTGTATCACACTGATATTTTAGTTGTGGATGCCTTTTATATACTATGCTTGATATATAACTATTTATTGCATTATATAATGTAAGAACACATTTTATTTGTACTGTTGAAGATGGTCTATATATTCAAACCTTTTTGCCAAACAAAAAGCTGGTGTGCTTTTTGTGTATGAGTTTTGGAAATGAACAAATTCAAACCAGTTAAATGTCTTTCACTATGTGTTTAGAAGCTAATTTACAGAAAGTAGGTACCATATAGTCTGAGGAAACCACTTAGGGTACCCTAACTGAATTAAAGAATTAAGGAATCAGAAATCTTTATAAACAAAATGGGGCTGGCACGGTTACTAAACCAAAAAATATTCCAAAAATTTCGAGCACTTGTGTATTATGTGAAAATTAAAGCCTTTAAAGGGAGATTTCAGAACAGAAGAATGGATGCAGTTACAAAACAAACAGAAAATCCAAGGTAAAATGTTTTGTATTTTCATATTTCTATGGGTTTTATTCTTATATAAAATTATTAGCAGTATGCTAAGATTCAGCTAGATTGCCTGAAACACCCTTCAAAGCTCAAGTCTTTTTAGGGCCATATGCCATCAAAGTGAATTTAGATATGAGTTAATGGTCATTCTATAAACCCAAACAGCACGTTTCCAGCTGCTGTTCTGAGGCTAATTTGGGAATGGCACCCATGTCTCGTAGACGATGGAAGTTTGGCAATGTTTGCACTGCTTAGAAATCCGCCCGTGTTTCAGAGGAATTTCTTTCGGTCAAGGCAAATTGCCATCAAGCACCCTGAGAACCTGTCAAGTAGAAGTTTGATCGGCTCCCGTGTCCTGCGTGGGAGGCACTGGCATACGTACATTAATTTTCATGCTGCTGCTACTGTTGCCTCTTTTTTCGTCTTGAGTAAATCTGCACGTTCTTATGGGCTTTTGCTCGGTTGTTGCTACCTACAGCGAAATTCCCACGCACGTGTCGCGGGAGAGTTTGGGGCACCGGACGTGTTTCGAGCACTGAGATTCGTGAAGGTTTCCCAGCAAGGGCAGCCAAATGGAGGCTCTGGAGCCGGGCACGGCTGGCAGTGGCTAAAGCGGCTCCTGGTCGCGGAGCCCGTCACCGGGCCGCCCTTGCCGGGGGACAGAGGGGGTGAGGGAGCAGCTTCCCCTGGTACTCTCGACCCGCAGTACCCGCGCACCTGCGTGGGAGCGGTTCCGCGGCCGTCCCTCAATCCCTCCCGCGGCCGCGCGCCGCGGCAGGTACCGAGGGCGGGCGCCGCGCAGGTGCGCAGGCTGGGCCGCGCACGGGCGCGGCTGCTTCCACAGCCTCGCTGCTTCGTAGCCGGCGAGAGGGTGACCAGCGTGACGGCGCGGCCACCGCCTGCGGGGGCAGCCGGCTAAACTTTGGGTAAGTGTTGCGCCAGTGCGGGGTAGCCTCTCTCCGCGCTGTTGGGGGAAGCGGGGCCGTGCTGAGTGGGGCCTGGGTCTTTGCGCACCGCCGCCCCAGCGCGGAGCGGGCGCGCGGCCGCGGAGTTAGCGGGCGGCGCCCTGCCGATGCAGGCGCCGGACAACAGGTACCGCAGCTGCGCGGGAGCGGGAGGGGCTGTGTGTGTGTGTCTCGCCTGTCCCCTCCCCCATGCCGCCCGGACCGAAAGGGGTGGGAGATGTGCTGGCGCACAGTCGCTTAAAACCGCGCGGCGCGGTGCTTGCTACCCGTTCCCGGGAGGAGGGCTGCCAGGATTTGCGCTGCGCCGCGGTGGGCGGCGGGAGCGGGGCGGCGGCGGTGGTCCCGTGGGGCCGGACGCGCTGGGCTGCGGCAGCCGGCGGCAGGGTGGGAGTTGGCGGTGGCGTCGCTGGCGGTCGTCCGGCTGAATGGCCGGTTCCCGCGGCTGCCCAGAGCGCCGGGCTCTCTCCCATCCCAGGGCCGTGCGTTTCCTTCTCCTGCATCGCACTGCAGTAAGTTCGCGAGTCGCTGAGCGGCTGAACTGGTTACCAGCGCGGAACTGGGAGGAGGGGTAATGGTGCATGTACGGGGTCTGTGTATGGAGGTACTGGAGGGGCTAGGCAGAAAGTTGTATGTAGCTGGGTTGTGTTGAATTGGTCACGACTCGTGGCTTTGGTTTTCAGTTAACGCTGATTTTCCTCGCTGACCTACATCACTTTACCGTACCCCAGGCAACGTCCTGTCGCTGCCCGGGCTTCCGCTGGTGGCTGGGCTGGGAACGGTGAGTGGCTGAAGCACGCAGAGTGGGTGCGAGCACACCGAGTGTAGGAAACAAAAGATGCAACTGCAAACTTGTGCTTTGAAGGGTGATTTGCTGAAACTTTGAGTGTTGATGTGACAGATTGTCTGTCTAAAGGCTTTTTTTCAGGGAAGAATTAAAAGTGCTCTACTAACTGACTAAACTTAGATGTCTGAAGTCAATTTAGATAGAATTTATTCTTGTTTTATGTGGTCTAGTGTTGTCCTGATCCGTTTAGGTGAAAAGAATTTTATTTGTCGGGAGTGCATGTAATTACGTTTTTCACTGTGAGCATCCTGTTTTGGAAATGGATGAAGGGTTTTCTCAGAAAATTACTGTATCATAGTTATTTTGTTTCCCCAGCTAAATGATCAGATTATAGGGTCTTCAGTTAATTCTTCTTTCTGTCTGTTTTTCTGCGAATTTAGTGAGAACTTCATTAATTTTTCTAAAGCAGTTTGATACAACTACAGAAAGCAGATGGAATAAGCTTATAAAACCTATACCGTAACATAGGCAATGCAACAGGATGGGGGAAACCAGTAATTCTTGAAAGAGCAAGCCTTTCAGGTTTTCTTTTAAAACCTCTAAATATTTCTTCTACTTCTGTTTAGGTCGTTTGACCTAATATAGCAATAGGTTTTATTTTTTGCATTTGAATGGTATGATTCCACGTGTGTTAAAAAGTCCTTATACATTGAAAAAAAATCTATACCAATGATTTAATATGAATTCCCAAATGACTGGACTTGTTTAATGCTTAATGGATAAAATTATGGGAAATAAGTTCTTTATTTCTCCCTGAAGTGATAATCCAGTATTGTTCAGATCCTGGCATCCTTCTCTGGTACAGACTCTGAACAAGCACCAAGAAACATGGGGAATCACAAAGCAGGGCTTTCCTCCAGGGGACAGCACTGTCATCTATTGTTCATTTGTCAAGGTGGAAGGGCTTTGTTGTTTATCATGGTAGGGAAATCCTGAAACAATTACTTAATAATCTGAAATGTGTGTAGAGCGAGACATTTATGCTATAGATTTGAAATATTTGGAACTCAAATCTGTTAATCTAATTTCGGTGCCAGCAAACAACAGAATTTGCTGGTTTTAAGCATGTTCAGGAAAATATACACTTTCTTGTATTTTTTTAGGAAGGAGAAATACACATGAACTGTTACAAACTGAAATAATATGTGGTAAACACCTGTACGTATCTTTAACATTCAAATAACAGTGCTCAGTAGCAACGCATAAATGAACAGATAAGTTGTTTTTGAATAACTTGTAAGTAGTAATATCTGCTACGAGGAGCACTAGATGTCATTTAATATTTATAAGGAGGTTCTGTGCTGTTTCTGCTCCATCATTTAAGTAACTTTGAGACAGGTCTAGGCTCCTCTTGTCAATGGAACAGGAATGAAGAGAATAAGACGGCTGTAGGAAACCATCTAGAGCAGCATTTTGATACATCAGTGTAAATAGAGCACATTTGGGAGTAAAGGTATGTCAGCACTGGAAGACTTCAAAGTCACTTGGCAGCTAGCTGGGCAGCTTTGCTTTGTGCACTGAGTTGTTGTGAATGGCAGAGGTAGATGCAAGATAATGGGTTGAAAATATGCTTTATAGTTAATGTAATCAATATTTAACATATCATAGAATCCTTCCATTGGAAGGGACTCATAAGATCATTAAGTCTTACTCACAGGACTATCTGAAATGAAACTATATGATGGAGAATGTTGTCCAGATGGTCCTTGAATGTTCCTTGAACACAGATGATATGTTTCATTCACTTTGAATTATGATCTTTATTAGATCATTGATAAATTAAGCCTTCAGGACACAATTTTAACAAGGGTATTTAAAGCTTTGGTTATTTCTGATGTTTCCTTGGTTAAAGTTAACTGTGTTGCAAAGTTGCAAAGGGCACTTTGCATGATATCTTTGTTGGTAGTGTATCTTGTCTTTTGCCATGGTAAGACGTCTAGCCTGTTGAGAAGTGCATGATGAAACATTTCCACCTACATCTAGAATGATGGAAGAGTGACAACAATCAGAAGAGAGTGAAAGAACAGATTTGTTTTGTGGTTTGGTGTGCAGGAGCAAAATAATTTCAGCCAGACTTACTGTGGAAAGGAAAAGGGTAAAGACTGCTGTGTTTATTTTAAAGTTATGATGTGAAACCTGGGAGATGTTAACAGGGTGCAGTGCTGTGGAGGAACAGGATGCTTGGCTCCTGTGAAAGCATTGGTTTTGTATTCCAGCTCCCTACTTGTTGCTATGAAGTGAAGTTTTCAGCCTACTTTAGGAGTTGCTAACTGAGCTTTCCATTACTGTCTCAAGTGGAAAAAAAAATTGGTAAAACGTACCAGGCCTTGGTCTGTATGCCATTCATATTTTTTATTTTTTTATACCTTCACTGTTCTAAGTTCTCCTAAGTTCTAAGTCTTATTCTATAGGAATTGCATCATTTTACAGCAAATTTAATCAAGAGTGGATGATATAGAAGATGAAAAAAATATTGTTTCTGTGAGAGGAATTCCCTGTGAATGATCTGGTGACCTTCAGTTGTGAGTTTCCTCAGAGAGGTTCATTGTTTCCTGTGATATTTACAAAATAATCAGTAATAGTAGACTTCGGACAATTACTTGTCCATAATTGTAGTCTTTCATGACAGTATTTTATTAATAATTTTCTCTTTGGGGTCTAGCTTTATGGTTGAACCATCAAATTCAAAGTACTGGAGGAAAGCTTAAGCAACATAGTGAGTCTCACTGAAAAGAATTGCATGTTTTTAAGTTATTTTTGATACTTTGTCTGCAAGAGTGGAAAAAAGTTACAAATATTGTCTTTGAACTTCATATCATCAGTTTGTCAGCCTAACCTAGTTTTCATTGCACTAATGATGCTTTTACTGCAGACAGAAATGATGATGCAGGTAAGGTATATAGGAAGTTGAGAAGTAAAATTTTATTTCTTTGAAATTGGAATGACTATGTGTCCCCAGACACCCAGTAAAACAGCTTTTTGCAATCTAAAACACATTTTTCCTTTTTTTTTTGTTTTTTTAATTGTTTCTGAAGAAAATAGAAGATTTGTGAATAATGTTTGTAGCAGTTTAGCCTGGAGGGGATATAGGCTTGTTTAGTTGGTTTGCCACAAGTTTAAACATTTAACAAATGTGAGTCTTTGGAGACTGTTTATTTTTTGTCCAACTTCTTAATACCAGCTTGGAATGTAAATGTACAACTCTTGACACTATCATGCTGCCCTAAACTATTAAAAAAAAAAAAAAAAAAGAAAACCCCCACAAAAACAACAAAACAAACACCCCCCCCCCAAAAAAAAATCTCCAAACCAAAGAAAAGTGAACTTGCAAATGTTTTTCTCAGTTCAGTGTTACTAATGGATATCTCTCTGCTGCGACAGATGAGCTTTTTATCTTTAGATTGTTAGTTATATATTGTAGTAAACCATGAATAAAATGACATCTCGATAGCTCTCTCATAGATTCATAGAATACCAGGTTGAAGGGACCCTTAAGGATCATCTAGTTCAGTGTAAGTCAAGCCCAGCATCCTGTCAAGCTGGACCTTGAAACTGTCTAATGTAGGGGAATCTACCACCTCTCTTGGGAGTTTATTCCGATGTTTAATCTTTCTTGTTTGTTAATGATGTTAATTTCCAGGAATGAACTTGGTAGGAATTTTTATTTAATGCAAATGCCTTAATTTTTTTCCCTTTTAATTTTTTTTAAAGTTTTTAAATTGATTTTCAGTCAAATTTTGATTACTTGGTTTGAAATTGTTGTGATTGTTTTCATTGTGTTTTCCATGACATGTCTAGGGCTCAGTAGTATTAATTAGTAACTGACTTCTGAGTCTTTATAGTAGAAGAATCCCAACGGATACATAATGCAGTTTTCACAAACATCTGTTGCGTTGTGTGCACCAAATTCTGTGAGTCTCCTGTTGGGAAATGGTGCTTTACTTCCCTTTTGGATTGTCTTGTAGGACATTATGAAGAATTCCAATGCAGTGGTGGTTTATTCAGGGAACATGGGGAACTCATATGAATAGTAGAAACTTGATCCTTTTTTCTTTGCCTTCAGAAACATGTCATGTAAAGGAGAAACAACTAGTGTACTGGTGGGATGGGGAGAGAAGTAGAAAAGTGGGGAAGCCTGCGGGTTGAGGGAAAGACAGTTCAATAGCTAACGCAAACCAAGGAATTCATTCACTGCTTCCCTTTGGTGGGCCAGTAAACAGTCATCTCCAGGAAAGCAGGGTTCCCTTCATCTTTATATGCTGAGCATGGCAGTATCAAATATCCAAGGCTCTGAGCAACATGATCTAGTGGAGGATGTCCCTGCATGCTGTGAGTTGGTTGGACTACATGACCTTTAGAGGTCCCTTCCAACCCAAACCATTCTATGATCTGTTTGGTCTGTTTGGGTCAGCTGTCCCAGATGTGTCCATTCCCAACTTGTTGTGCATGCCCAATCTTCTCATGGGTGGAGTGGTGTGAAAAGCAGAAAAGGCCTTGACTGTGCCAGCCCTGCTCAGTGGCAACTAAAGCAACCATGTGTTATCATAACTATGAACGCTGTTTCCAGCACAATTCCAAAACATAGGCCCCTATTAGCTACTGTGAGGAAAATTGATCCAACCAAGTCCAGCACATTCATGCAGGCAGATATTTGAATGCTTGTGGTTCTAGATGGTTGACAAACTAAATTTAAGCAGAAGATAGGCATGAGAAATAGTAAGGCAGCTGTATCAGCCCAGGAAAGAATCACGAGTGATGTGAAGTCATCAGGCTTTCCTGTCCTGTCTTCTGAATGGAAAGTAAGTGGTGTCTTGTAAATGAAGCTGTGGCCTAGACGTAAGTCATACAAACCAATACATTCCAAGAATCAATAATCTGCTGTGTTATACCTCTGGAATCTTTAGCTTCTTTAATTGTGGATTTGCTTATGTTTCCTGCATAATATGCTTACAATCATGAACTGCGTTGAAGATAATAGTAGAATAGGGCCAGAAAGTTGTTTTTGAGAAGGGAGGAAGGAAAAAAGAAAACAAATGAATAACCAGCTAGAGGTAATAGCAAAACAAAAGCCCAAACAAAAAGACCCCAAACTGAAATAGATGAAAACAGCCAAATACGTGGTTACAAAAAGGAATACATTAAACAAGCAAAACCAGGATTTAATTGTTAGTTTGGTTTTTTGTTTGTTTTGGTTTTTTTCAAGGCTTTAAACAGATCACAGAAACACTCAAGTTGGAAAAGACCCTCGGGATCAGCAAGTCCAACTGAGAACCTTACTCTACAAGGTTCACCCCTAAACTGTATCTCCAAGCACCACATCCAGACTGTGTTTAAACACATCCAGGGTTGGTGACTCAACCACACAACCACCTCCCTGGGCAGCCCATTCCAATGCCTGATCACTTTTTCCCTGAAAAAAAATTTTCCTAATGTCCAGTCATAGCTTGTTCTATCACTTTTGTTCAAAGAGAAAATATTTCTAAAATTTAAGAGAATTTAAGTGAATTCTATGGAGAGTTTTTAAGATTAGAAATGTAAAACTTAGGTGAAGCAAGGATGCTGCTTCCTTGTAGTCCTAGAATTTTTTTTTTTTACCTCAAGATTTTTACTTTGATAATTTCTTCATATTTTGATAATTTAGTCATCATTTAGAGTTAAAACTTTTGGTATGTTCAAAATATACATAAATGGGAATAATCTGTGCTATATTCAGTATCTAAATACCATCTGGTTACCTTCTGTCTCTCTCTTATTATTGCTAATGGAAACATAAAAGTACCTGCTGAGGGAAATTTTAATTTTAAGATGATCATCCTATATAGGTCAGTTGAGGTACATTCTGGATGCATCCATGTCTCTCAATTAATTATAAAGGGTGCCTGGCTGGGATGACTCTTTCACAGTTTAATTTTAAGGCATCTGGCTTTAGGTGAGATAAATTTTACCCTTGGGTGTTTTCTCAACTAAAAGGAAAAGTGTAAGGTAGGATTGAACTCCTAAGAATGTATCAAATCTTCTCCATGCATTACTGAAAATAAACGTGAAGTAAAATAGCCTTAAAAAAAAGAGATTGCTTAGAACAGGCTGCATACCAGAAATTAAATATCAAAGGACCTATTTTTAAGTATGTCCAAATAAACAACTGCTTTGGAGTATTTCCATTTTTCTTCATGTCCTAAGAAAAATAGCTATGATATACTTTTATTAAAGAGTCTGTCTTTAATTAATATCCCAATTACACTTTTAATTGAAAATAAAATTATAGAATTTTCTGAAACTCTGGATTTACTTGGAAACTGTGAAGGCTTGCACAGAAATTTGGTTTGTTCTGCATGTCAAGTTGAAGAACTACTATGGCTGCATCTGGCTTTATCTTCATATGCTGTTATAAATTTAGAGTAGTATACCACTACAATGACTTCTGCTCAGGAGGGGTAGTGGGTACTTTTGCATTTTTTACTTTAAAAGAGCTCATGAAAAAGTTGGTGTTTTAAACAGCCTTACAACTTCTATGTCAAAGAATTCAAACCTTCTAAACAATGCAATCTCTCATACAACAGGGATAAAACTTTGTACTGCCCTTTGTTGTGCTTAGAGCTGTTGACACAACCTGGATGAATCCTAGGGAAACTGCCCATCTTTGAAGATTAGTTGTTATTAATCACAGTAGATTGCTATGATAAGAATACTCACTTACTTCCTCTTTCAATTGAAAATGCTAAGTGATTATTTGGTGTTTCTTACATAGTAAAACACCATATTCAGTTACCGATTTTTTTTTTTTTTTTTTCCTTTGTAAATTCGAAAGAATGACTCATGGAAAAGCTTTGTTCTGTCAAAGACTGTTTCTTAGAAATAATTTAGGCAACCAGAAATTTAAGCATAAAAACAGTTTGTGAGGCTATTTGTGTGAGTGATCGAGATATTTTTATACCCTTTATTATACAATGCACCAGTATGGTAATTTTTTCACATCTCTATTGGCGTTGAGAAAAATCATCTTGGTGGATGATCCAGTACTTGCATCTAGTTGTATCTATAATGAACAAGAGGAAATTCAAGTCTCTAGTAAGGATTTCTGTGTGTTCTTTGTTCAAGCTTGATGAGACAGAGGTCAGGGTAGATCGTCTGTCAATGACAGAAGAATTTGTAGAACCATACAAATATCCTTTTCCAAATAACAGTAATATTCAGTCCTGTTTCTGTGCAGTTCAACAAGTAGATAGCTCTAGAGGAAGCTAATAAGAATGTATGAACTGTATGAAAGATCATACACTTTTGAATAACACTTCTTCGGGGCATAGGCCCTACTCTCTCTGACCTTATTTCAGTTCAGGGCACATTTATGATGAACTTTGGTCACTCAGTGAAGCTTTTTCATTTCAGATCCTACATTAGTGACTCCAAATTCTGTCCAGCTAAAAGAAGAGGTGACCTATTGCCCTTTCAGTATCTGAAAATGATGACCTAGTAAGACAGTGAATTCCACATGATTACTCCAGGACCCTAATTAAAATGGTAGCCACTACTGTAGGGATAGAGTAATACTTTAGTGATCTGGAAACCTTAATTAATTAATTTGCCATCTTAAGATAAATGTAAATAAAAGCAGTAATTGCAAAATACAAAAATAAACTACTGCAACACGTGGATTTATAATGACAGCAATTACAGAACTGAATGAGATTCTTTATTTACCTGCACTAAAATCATATCTTAATCTTCTATGTATCCTGACAAGGTACAATTCCGTAGATTTGCTGTGAGGTCGGGATCTGGTCCATCTTGCATTATTTACATTCTTGGCCAGCTTTCACCAGAGAGCATCACAAGCAGGGAAAGTTTGCCAATTTTGTACATGTTTTTTTACACATTCTGTGTTTTTCATTCAAATTCAAATGCTTCATTCCTTCCCCTTGGCGCTTATTGATCTTTAATTTATTCAGGAAAAGTTTCAGCACTCCTCCCGTTGTCTTGTTTACTGCTTCTCTTCTTTGGAAATGCAAGTATGGGTTTAGCAGACCAGGTGCCATGTGTTTTAAACTATGACCAAATTACTAACCCATGGAGGAATAAAATCCTGTTCCTCTCCAGGAAAGTTGGTATGTGTATCCCAATATGAAGATCTTCTGTACTTGCTGAACCTTGTTTTTTTTCACATCAGTATGCATGTTGATAACCATGCTTGATACTAACATCTGAATATGAATCACATTTGTAGCTCATTACTGTATGTTGCTCTCAAAATTGTTTTGAATCCTGCTCTATGATTGAAGGATGCATTGACAGGCAGGTATACAGGTTCTGTTTATAGAGGTTCTTTCTATATGTCTACTTTATAGAACGTAAATACCTTGAACACTTAAAACTGGTATCTACAGGTTTAATGTTTTAGGGACATGCAAGAAATTGTAAGGCTTTTAAAAGAAATTCCTTGTGAAAAGCACAGAATTTGGAGAGACTTTAAACTGTTCAAAAATCAATCAACTGAAGGCATAACAGCTCTGGTGATGATCTTCAACCTGTGGGTGTTGTAGAAGGGAAGATAATACTTAGTCTTATCTTCATCGCTGAGTGTTGTCATTGTTCCTCCAGATTTAACACAAATTTCACCGAGTATTTCTTTTTTTGGATACCCTAATGGAATTGAAGAAGGGAAGGGAAAGAAAAGCAGTTCGAGGCAGCATATCTTTTCTGTCTTAATACTTTAACTGCCCCGTAATACCCTAGAACACCTTCAAGTGGATGTCAGCAGCGTAATATGAAGACCTTAAATATTATTGCTAAGTTTTTGATGGAGAAGAATCTTATATGTAGTAGATGGATTCTTCTGAAGAGTTGATAATGCAGATTGCATTCCTCATACAGTTGCAGTGTCATTCTGTAAATAATTGCAAGCATAACTTGAGGTACAAGGGATGCTTATCATTAGTTATTATCAAGTTATTTTTGAAAACTATACATTGGACAGTAATCCTTGTTTGTGTGTCCCATTGTTTATGGTAAGCTTGTGCTGTATGCATGGCAAGTGAATACAGTGTAGTAGAGTGTGGTAAACATTGTAGCATTTACTTTTTTTTTTTTTTTTCCCCTCCAGAGCAAAGTCAGCACTATTAACCAGTTTTGTCTGGACTTTTTTGTGGAATCAGTTTCTGTGTGTTGTCCTAAATTTTCACTGCAACGTATTCCTACCATATGACTATTATAGCAGGACATGATAAACTGTGTCTGGGTGGGTTTAGACTGGACATTAGGAAAAAACATTCATGGAAAGAGTGGTCAGGCATTGGAATGGGTTGCCCATGGAGGTGGTTGAGTCACCAACCCTGGATGTGTTTAAAGGTCATTTGGATGTGGTGCCTGGGGATATGGTTTAGGGGTGAACCTTGTAGAGTTTGGTTCCCGGTTGGACTTGATGATCCTGAGGGTCTTTTCCAACCTGAATGTTTTTGTGATTCTGTGAATGGGATCATTCTTCACCCCTCTTCTTAGAAGCATAAGGATAGCTTTACTGGACCATAGTAGAAGTCTGTCTGGACTAGTATACTGTCTCCTAGCGGTGATTAATAAGAGAAGAATATAAGAATAGGCTGAGCATCCTCAGATCTCCAACACGTTTATTATTTTACAGAACTCAGCCATGTCCCATTGCTCTTTCTTGAAGCCAGTGGAACTCTAGTATAAATCTTTTGTTCCTTTTGAACAGATTGCTCCATCTTTTTGTTCTTCTTTTTCCAGTTTTACTCTAATGAAATTGAAAATCCCCAAAGTCTATATGTTATTCAAAATGCAGGTATAGTAGGCTCTATACAATGGGATAAATTGGTTTATTCTCTATTCCATTATGAATTTTTTTTGAATGCCACTGAGCACTGCTCAGATGTTTTCTGATTATAATTCTAAAATTTCATTACTGAGTGATAACTCATCACTGATGAGCTCATTGCTCATCACCTTAAGTGTGCAACTAGGATTTTTTTTCTATATGCATTACTTTATATTCATCAATACTGAGTCATGTGAGTCTATTTCAGTGGGAAGTGGAGGGCAGCATTAACAAAGCAAGAGAAAGTAGAGCCAGTCTATTAGGGGATTTAGGGCCTATATTATACCTAAATTCTGCTTTAATTCACTAAATCTTTTCCTGTTTCTATCCTTAAAAACATGGTATTTGTGTTGATGTTTCATTGGTATGGGTATAATAACAAACAGAAGAATGGTTTGATCATCCATTGGAATGGATTTTGGGTTTTTTTGTGAATAAAAAGGATATGGCAAACAAAGTTTTTTTTTGAAGGTAAATGTTGTAAAAGTCTAATGATTCACGTTACTTGGGCAAACTTACTCATTTAAAGAAGTACTAGAAATAAAAACAGATTTAAAAAATCTTTTAAAATGTTTAGATTCATTTGGATCATCTGCATTTCATAAAATCATAGAATCACCCAGGTGGGAAGGTACCTTTAAAGGTCATCTAGTCCAGTGCACCCCCCTGCAATAAGCAGGGACATCCTCAACAAGATCAGGTCTCCAGAGCCTCGTTGAGCCTCACCCTGAGTATCTCCAGAGATGGGACCTCAACCACCTCTCTGGGCAACCTGCTCCAGTGCTCAACAACCCTCATTGTGAAGAACTTGTTCCTAACATCCAATTTAAATCTACTTTTCTCTAATTTCGAACCATTGCACCTTATCCTATCACTGCAGGCCTTCATAACTAGTCCCTTTCCAGCCTTCTTGCAGGCCCCCTTCAGATACTGGAAGGTGGAAATTGAATCTCCCTGGAGCCTTCTTTTCTCCAGGCTTTTCCTAGTTTTCTAATCATAACCTAGTATAAAATAAGATAAAATAGTTAATTCTCTGTTACAGAATGCATAAGTACCTTGACTTTATCTGTTTAGAACATGACTGTGTGATGAATATGCCGGCGAACGTTCACTCTACGTTGCCAACATGATTAAATTTATAGCTGTCAGAAGGTATCTACTTCAGTTCAATTGCTTAACAGGATTTGAAGTTTTGAGGTGGTAGTTAAAGAAACATTTCCCAAGCAAATGACTAACCCTAACTGGGATTGTGTTGTTTCTGAATGAAGGCTTAAACTTGGCAGATTTTTTTTTTTTTTAATCTAGATCATATGCCCAACAGGAGTCTGTAAGTACCTGTTACTCTGTGTATGTATTTATTATTACTAAATGATTGACTGTGTATTTTGATGTTATTATTTTAAAAAATGAACTCCACTGTATTCATCCACTTTTAACTAAGATAGCAAATGGAACATGGACCTGGAGTGGACCACATGGACCACTGTATCTGGTCATTTGCAGTCTCAGGAAGCCATGTCATAGATGCTTTATTCAGCTGCGGTTCACCAAGCATCAATTTTGCACACCCTTACCACAAGCCGCAGAATCTCCCTGTAGTCTGAAAAATAACATAAGATTTATAATGCAGGACCGAGACATTAAAAACATTAATGTTGCAAGAAAAAAGGGACAAAATACTGAGATAACCGAAGTATTGTATTTTATTATAAATTGTGTGTGCCTTCTGTGCTCATCTGTGAAGATATTTAATTAAATCAGTTACTGTCAGAAGTATTTTTAAGGTCTGCTATTTTGAATTTAAATACTGGAAAAGATGGGAACAATATTACCTCTTATTCAAAAGTGTGATTATTTTCACTGGGGGTCTGTTTCCTAGAATTATACTTCTGTGAAGTTGATTATCACACTTAATTGAAAAAATACATTTACCATAAATTATAAATACAGTTTGTACCCTTGCATTGTATCATTTATTTAATCCTTTTAGTAGGAATTACAGTTCTGAGACATGTTATATGGATCTAAGTGAAATATTGTCCAGTGTTTCATAGGTAGTCTGAATTAATGAGATAGACTGGTGCCACCCTGTTAGGTATGCAATACACAATTTTGTATTAAAAAGGAATTCAATTTTAGCTTAGTAAGATATGTATTTAATAATAAGCAGAAAAATGTCCCAAGCTAGTAAAATTAATCATAGAATTGTTATGGTTGGAAAAACCCTCTAAGATCATCAAAGTCCAACCACTGACCTAACACCACCGTGGCCATTAAATTGTTTCCCAAAGTGCCATGTCCATGTGTTTCTTGAACACCTCCAGGAATGGTGGCTCCACCACATTCCTGGGTAACTTGTTCCAATATCCAACCTAAACCTCCCCTGGTACAATTTCAGGCCATTTTCTCTTGTTTTATTACCTAATACTAGAGAGAAAACTGACGCCCACTTCACTCCAACTTCCTTTCAGGTACTTGTAGAGAGCAGTGCAGTTTCCCCTCAAGTCTTCTCTTCTGACTAAGCAGCGCCAGTTTGCTCAGCTGCTCCTTGTAAGACTTGTTCTCCAGACCCTTCCCCAGCTTCATTGCCCTTTTTTGGACATGCTCCAGCACCTCAAAGCCTTTCTTGTAGTGAGGGGCCCAAACCTGAAGACTCAAATGACAGTGTGTTATTCTGTGGGTTTGAACCTCCAAAGGTGAATGTAATAAAGCAAGGGAATAGTAAATGAGGAAGACTGGTGCTGTTGGACTTCTGTTACTTCTTTTTTAACATTCACTTATTTTGAAAATATTGAGGTAGACTAAGCAATGTTTCCTATACTTTGAGGTGTTGAAGAAAAATATGGTGCATAGCATGAGATCTACTATTGAGATATGACCTCCAGTAGTGTGGGTATTTTGGCAAAATTCATCAAGTTTATTTTCTGTGTATTTTTCCTGAGCTGTGTTTGTGATATGACCATTGTAGCAGATGTATAGAAAGCATGAGCAGGCAGCTTCTAAGCTACTGATACTCTGGAGAGTTAAGGTAGGATTTGTACCAAGATGAATTCGTGCCTCTGGAACTGTCTTTGACTTTTTTTCTGCTTGTGGAGCTGCTGCTGATCTATTTGTGTGCAGATCATGGTACCTAGTTCCTTAGAGAGGCTTCAGTTAAGTCATTTGCAGTCAGCAAGATGGGAATTGGTAGTGAGCTATATTTGAAATGCCATGCTACTGTCAGAACTTCATTCATTGTGGAGAACTGAAACTAGATGATGTGTGGATCTGATAGTTAATTAGGTGATTTTTAATAGGTGATTTCCCTCATAATGGGCTTGCACATGAAGGAATATGCATGTGCAGATGTGAATATAATGTGATTTTCTTTTTTATTTTTAGAGCATTAGATGCTCAGGCGTTTTAGATGCTTGAACTTTTAAAAATTATTTTTGTATTTGTATGAATCCTGCTGTACTGGAACAGTGCTTGCAACTGTGCTTTCTAGGAATAAGTAAAATATACATACATTAATTCTTAGAAAATGTATAGTTCAACCAACAGACTCCAGATATGGCCTTTTTATTCTTGAGTGATGTTGTTTCACTGCTCTGCTACATATTATTAATCAACTATGAATTATACAATAACTTTTTCTCTTGTATTGTGCCACAGTGTCAAGAACCTTACAGGTATGGAAACATACTAATATAATCTAAGGAATGCTTTAGTTACAGGCTTGGGGGTTTTTGTGCTGCATGGAAATATACATTCAGCCATACACAGAATAGTTTTGCATAATAAAAATGTTCATCTTTGTGTGTAACTGCTCACTGCAGTTACTCACCTTGTTATTTGCTCTTTTTTTATAGCATTTTGGAAAAAAAATCCTGTTGCATTTCCTAAAAACAAATCAAAAGAGCAGCTGAGGAAAATTCCAACCATGTCTGTCTTGCATCCTCTGACTGCTGCTATAGCCCTAGTTTTTAAATCTCTGCTGCTGCCTCCTCACTTGCCATGTCCTTGAGCTGTTCCTGCCTTTCCCCGCCCCCCCCCCTTTTTCCATGGGAGGTTGATACTGCACTCAGGGGAGTTAGGAACTGGGAATATGGGATCTCAGACTGGCAGGGCTTTGCCAGTGGTGAATCTACTGGAAGCAAGTACAGCAAAGAAAAGCTGGATTTCTACTCAGCCAGTAAGCTGTTCTGGGGTATTTTTTTTGTTTGTTTGTTTGTTTTTTTTCATAGGTGTTTTCCCTCCCTTTTCTTAAAGACTGGGGAGAACTGGTGTGAATAGGCAATGAAGGGGGAGGGGGAAGAATGATAAAATCTGTCTCTTCACGTACTTACTGCCTTGTATAGATGGTGAGGGTTGCTTCCTCACCCCAGAAATGGAATTCCAGTAATAATTCAGGATGTTTCCCTGCTCCATGTTTTCCTTGTCTGTGCATCTTTTCCTTCAACTTCTCTGAACTTAATGTTTGGGTTGTGTAAACATGATATTGAGGAAAGTGTTTTGCTAGCATCCTATTACTGGTGGGCAAGACCCCGTCATATGCACAGTCATACTTGATTTGCATTTTGTTTCGGAGTGCTTTAGGTGTATTTCTATTTAAAAATATTTACTTTTCTACTTGGGATGATTACAGCAGTTAGTGATATGTGAAAAGTCAATCTGCACTGCTATTTGCCAAGTAAAAGGGCTAAAATTTCAGAATTATGTAAGAGCAAGCAGGTCCTAGGCAAAGATACTCAGCGCTGAGTGGGTCTTTGCTTTTTTAAGTGAAGGGATGGACTGTATTATTTTGTGGAAATTGCTGTCTGTGAGGATTGCTTCTTCAGAAAGGCAGAGTGCCACTGCTAAAGATGGTTTGTGAGAACAGACAACAGACTGACTGCCAGAGCAAAGTGCTGGGAAAAGTCGGTAGGAGCAATGACATGCAATCACAGAAAATCTGTTAGTGGCTGCCTTTATTTTATTTAGTTTTTAGGTTTTGGGTTTTTTTTTAAATTTTTTTTGGTCTTTTGTGTGTGTGTGACTCTGATACTTAGAACTGGTTTTCTGGTAGGTAAAAAGCACAATGGGCAATGGTTGTTTGGGTTTGAGAGATGCTTCAGAAAAGCTGTCGTTTTTTTGGTTTGTTTTTTTTTTTTTTTTTTTTTTGAGAAAACCGTTGACCTGAGTGGAAGCCTTGTGACCACAGCCTGCACAAGCAGAGCAGGAAAACTACAGCTGCTGCTGGATCCTCTTGCTGTGGAGGAAGGCAAAAGAATGTGAGAATGGAAGGTGGAATGTTCAGAATGGACACATTGCTCCTCAAGGGTAAGAGGAGCCAGGACAGCTCTCTGAGCAAGGCGATGTGCTGTGGCTTTGGACTGGGTAAAGCAAAGAATTTTTTGTTTGAGGGCATAAATTAAGCCCTTGGTCAATTCCAGAGCACAGGAGGAACAAATGAAACGTTATGGTGTTTGAGTCAGCATCCAATTACCAAGATGTGAAATGGTGTTCAGAAGAAAGAAGCATACTAGGCTCAGAGATAGGCTGGAGGCTATGAAGCCCATGAAGTGTGAACAGGGAGAGATTCTTTGTCAAAGGAGAGAAAGATCTGTCTTCATGTTGATGCTGTAAATATTGTTGATGTCTTACCAAGTTGTCAGAAGTTTTTTATGATCTTTTGCATGCCAATATTATTTAAAAATTTATTTTATTACTAGTGTTTCTGTTTGGATCTACTTTGACAGGGACATCATCTTTGTGACTAAAGCAGTTTAAAATATGACAAAAGTATGCTCCCTATCTCGCTAATATTCAGACAACCACCCCTCCCCCAAAAAAAATCCCAAATGAGGAATACCCCTGTGAAGTGTGTATTGTAAAACCAGTGATACCTTTGGTGCTGCTTCCAACATTCTCCTGGAGAAGCTGGCTGCTCATGGCTTGGACGGGCTGTGTTTTACTGAATAAAGAACTGTCTGGATGGCTGCACCCAAGAAGTTATGGCAAATGGAGTTGAATGTAGTTGGCAGCTGGTTACAAGTGGTTTTCTCAAAGGCTCAGTGTTTTGGGGCCTCTTCAATATTGTTAACAGTGATGTAGATGAGGGTATCGAGTGCAGCCTCTGAATTTGCAGACAACATCAGGCTGGGCAGGAGTGTTGATCTGCAGGAGGGTGGAAAGCCTCTACAGAGGGACCTGGATAGACTGTATGAATGGGCTGTGGCCAGCTTTATGAGGTTCAAGAAGATCAAGTGCTGGGGTCCTGCATTTAGGTCACAACAACCTCATGCAATGCTACTGGCATGGGCAAGAGTGTCTGGAAAGCTGCTTGGTGGAAAACAACATGGGGGTGTTGGTCTATAGCCAGCTGAATATGAGCCAGCAGTGTGCTCAGGTGGCCAAGAAGGCCAACAGTATCCTGGCTTGTATCAGAAATAGTGTGGTCAGCAGGACTAGGGAAGTGATTGTCCCCCTGTACTCAGCACTAGTGAGGGTGCATCTTGAATACTGTTTGGATTTGGGGCCCTCACTACAAGAAAGAGATTCTGCAGTGTGTCTTAAGAAGGGCAATGAAGGTGGTGAAGGGTCTGGAGAACAGGTCTTCCGTGGAATGGCTGAGGGAATTGAGTTTGTTTAGCCCAGAGAAAAGGAGGATGAAGGGAGACCTTACTGCTTTCTGCAAGTGCCTGAAAGGAGGTTGCCATGGGGCAGGTATCAGTGTCTATTGCCAAGCAATAGGGCAAGAGGAAACATCCTGAAGAGTCGCCAGAACAGGTTTAGGTTGGATGTTAGGAAAAATTTCTTCACTGAAAGGGTTGTAAAGCACTGGTATAGTGGAAAGTAGAGGGGTGGTTTAGTAGTGACATGGCCAATGGTGGAGTAACAGTTGGGCCTGATGATCTTAGAGGTCTCTTCAACCAAAATGATTCTATGATTCTGTGATTTTTATGTGATGTGTGGAGGGTGAGGATTAGAGTCAGTATTTCTTTTATGTGTTTTAGAATTATTACCTATATCTGTAAAATGGAAGCAATTTATGGAGCTGATGAAACGAGTATTGAAGTTTGATAATGCTTTTACTACTATTTGGCTACATTATTGCTGTCTGCCTGGGTGATTGTGTGAAAGGATCACAGTACCTTTGAACTAGACCATTTCTCCAAAAAATACTAAGGGCATATTATGAAAACATTGGAATTCTTACATAATAGCTATTTAATGAAGTTAATGGAAGCTGTTATCCTTGTTATGAGTCAGACATGAGATAATACAAAGCTGTACTGATGGAGAAGGTTGTTTTTCTTTTCAAAGGAATTTGAGATGGTTTCACCAGGGGATTTCTGGGGATCTTCCTCTGTTTATCTGTTGTAAAATAATGTCTCCAGTGCAGTGTAAATAAGGATAATATAGAATCACAGAATAATTTGGATTGGTAGAGACCTTTAAAGATTGTCTAGTCTAGCCCCTCTGTGGTGAGCAGGGGCATCTTTCAACTAAATCAGGTTGCTCAGAGTCTTGTCCAACCTGATCTTGAAGGTTTCCAGGAATGGGGCTTCTAATACCTCTCTGGGCAACCTGTGCCAGTGTTTTACCACCCTCAGTGTAAAAATATTTCTTCCTTATACCTAGTTAGAATCTGCCCCCTTTTATTTAAAACCATCACTCCTTGTCCAGTCACAACAGGTCCTGATAAAAAGACTCTCTCTGCCTTTCTTATATATGCCTTTTAAGTCCTGTATACCTCTTAACATAAAGTATTTGGTTTGGAGTTAAATCAGAACTTTATGATTACTTTTGTATTTTATGGAGATGCCATTTTCAAAAGTAGGTAAATCAGGAAAGTCGTGGTATTTTGCAGAGTTCAAATTTGTAGTTGCATTTTGTGTCAGCGAAATGAGAGTAGATGATAACTAGATGTGACCATATTTTCTTTCTTTCTTCATGTTCTGTAGAGCAGGTGAAGTGCATCAAAGGTATTTGTCATGATGAAATTTGTTCAGTGTTGACTGACTAAACGTAAAGGTCTCCCTGTGGCTGTGGCATCTGCACTGTTTGCAGTGTGGAAGGATGCAAGTCAAATGTGAGGGTAATGTTAAACTGTCAGATCCCAAAAGCTTTGGTTCATGTGTGTCTGACTTCTCTAGGTCTGTGTTCCCCTGCCTGCTTACTTTTGCTGGAATGGATGATGCTGTTTGCTGCTTCCACAGTATTTGTGAGTACCTGTGGCACAGCATGTTACTGATGGGTATGGGAGCAGAAGGGAAGTGAGCCAACAGGATTTGCTTCCTGGGAAAGCTGGGACTCTCCATACAACCCCTGTGTTATGAGGATCCTCATCTGCTTCTGCAGCCCTGCAGAAGTCCCAGATAAGATTGTCAGTCCATATATCTTCTCACTTGTTTGGGAATAGATGAAGATTATGGGGATTATATAGCAGTAATGCTACAGATCTCTGATTATGTTGTGGTGGTGGTGTTTATTTTTATTTTCAGAATCTTTTTAATCAAAAGTTTGTAAGCTAGGTAAAAAAGTACTTTGGGACATCTTGTTTCATTTATTTTGTTTTATTTTTTTTAAAGACTATTCTACGCAGAAATCATTGGAGAGTTCTTAAAACAGATGGCACAATGTGGGCCATTGTAATGCAATTTTCTTTGTAAAATACTGTGTCCCAGGGCAAATGTACCACAAATGGAGCAATCGTGTTGTCCCATAAAAGAGAAGACATGTGTTTTTGCAACATTTGATATATCTGAAAAATATGCATAACTCTGCCAACTTTGCCAAGAAAGCAAAGCTTGCTATTTTCAGTAAAGTATTTTGGGGCTTTTGGAGTATTTTGAAACTGCTACTACAGTAACTGCTTTGACTGTTCAGGAAAACCTCGTACATCCTAAATTTTAAACATCAATAAATACAGTATTATCTGGAATTAGAACTAGCAAGAAGACATGTTACATTTCTCTATCCCCTTGAACTTTTTGGCAGAAAAATTATACACTGTTTGTTAATATTGTTTAATGGAACGTCTAAGTTAATATGTGTAGATTTCAAAGCTATAAATTAAAGGAATACTGTATAAATATCAAACCAGAAATACTTAAGAGTCATCTTTCTGGTTCACAACTAATCAGTTGGTTCTTAACTAATCAGTGTCTATCTCATCCATCTGTGCCAGCTTGGACTCCCTAATTAAACAACACTATTGTAAGAGGTCTGGAATCATAATTGGTGACACCTGCTATTAAAAAGGCTAGATAATTTAACAAATAACTAAAATAGGGGAGAAATATGCAAAACCATGTGAAAGATTGTTTAATTGGAATATTCTGCTGTTTCTTTACAGGAATACATATGTACATAAATTTACCTTTTGCAGAATCACAGAATGTTAGGAGGTGAAAGGGAGCTCCAACCCCCTTGTCAAAAGCAGGATCACCTAGGGAAGGCCACACAAGAATATGTCCAGGTTAGCTTTGAAAGCATCCAGAGAAGGAGACTCTACAACCTTTCTGGGCAGCCTGTTCCAGTGTTCCATCACCCTCATAGTAAAGAAGTTTCTCCTCATGTTGAGGTGGAACTTCCTGAGTTCTAGCTTATATTCATTTTAGCTTGTCCTATTACTAGGTGCCTGTCCCCTTCCTCTTGCCACCCACCCCTGAGTTATAGTAAGCAGGGTTCTAAAATACTGACAAGATTCAATAGCAGTAATGCTTGGTATCCTGAAGAAAAATTAAAATAGGAAACCAAATTTTGTTGTATGTATATTTACAATAAGATACTTCTACAGTGAATTTTGTAGGTATACTAAATCTATGTTTTTCATTCTTTTACAATGCCAAAAGAAATAAGTTGCTTATTTTTAGTTGTACCAGTTTAAGAAATGTAAACTAAATCTAGTGATGCAATTGCTGCCTGGGAACCTTGAGGACTGGAAGCTACTAATAAATGTTAGAGATCTATAATAATACCTTGGATAATCTTGTTTTGTGTATCTGAGAAGGCCAGGGCCTGGAAAAGGCTAAATGCACTGAATTCTCATTTGCTTCTGAAAAGAGTCTTTGACATTTTATGTTTTTGTATTATAAGTTAGCAGCAGCTTTTCCTCTGCTGAAGGTATATAACTTTTCCTCTTTTAAGGGGAAAGACAGCACAGCAGTTAAGATTTGAGACTAGGTGATCTGTATTTGGTTTGTACCCTAAGGCACATTGCCTTCATCTTCCGTTTCCATCTTCCTTTTATTTGGAATGCTTTTGCTGAGACAAAGTGGGTAT
Organism: Indicator indicator; assembly: GCF_027791375.1. Classification (NCBI taxonomy): domain Eukaryota; kingdom Metazoa; phylum Chordata; class Aves; order Piciformes; family Indicatoridae; genus Indicator; species Indicator indicator. The sequence continues at coordinate 22,634,880 of NC_072020.1, read as the reverse complement.
ATTAGGATCATTTCTGGCCTTTGGAGTGTAGGCTTAGACCCCAGAAGCTTCCTGTCAACACCAGTTTGGATAGGGTCCACCTCTGTGGTACAGGAATGGAGCTGCTGGAACTGGATGGAAGCTGTGACATTTTCCAACCAGGTTCCCAGTGGGGGTGACTGGAAAACCAGGACCCTGGGGCAAACCACAGTAAACATGCTCAAGTAATTTGTAACAGCCACAGATTTCCAGAATGGTGACATGATTGGATATGTGTAGTTAAATCTGTAAAGTGATCATGTTACCTCAACACTATCTACTTCATTTGAATGGCTTCTTGTTTTAATTAATGGTGTATTAACTAATGCTACCTGTATAAGAGACAGGGAATGTTAATTAAAATTCTGTGGTTTGGGTAACTAGATACCAGTGATAACTTTTATAATCTATAGTTTTATTCTGAGTTATTAAATACTGTTAATGGGCATTTAGACTTAAATTTAACAATTCAACTTGATAGGATAGCCAAAAAAACAGATGTTAAGACATTGGACTGTTTTATTGACTTCCATAAATTAGCACTGTTCCTGTGTTTAAATACACTCAGTTGCAGATCTCAGTTCAGTTCCTGACTTTTCCACATGCTTCCTGTGTGATAGCAAGGACATTATTTGAGAACAAATGTTTCAGTGTGTCTAGTGAATTTGAAATGCAGTAGTAATTAATGCCAGTGGAGATCTAGCAACTTTTTAAAATTCAGCACTAAGGCTGTATTAATTTTCAGGAATTTCAATTCTCTACTTTTTGTAAAATGATATATTTTGAGATATGTGTATTTCTCTTGTTTTTTTGGTCTTGCTCATAAGTATTTAGGTCTGTCCCTTGTGTGTGTTGTACTGTCAGTGACATGGTCATTCTTGTCTCAGTTTCTACTTTTATAATACAAGCAGATAATAACTTAGTAGTTACTTGACATTTTTCATCTGTTCCATTGGTCAAGTCAGCTTGTAAAGAGTAGAAAAAGAGTGTTTAGGCACTGCTAGGCATCAGAGTGCAGACACTTCAGTTTGAGTCAATAAAACAACATTGTGCCTGGGCTACACAATCCCGGTTGCCCATTTCAGCTCAGCTCTGGAATTTCTCCCTTTGCAATCTAAGCAGCTAAGTCTAAGCAATCTCATGGATGACAGTGACCTGGTATGGAGGACCTTTCTCTGGGTAGTTTTTTGCTTCTTTCCTTTTTCTACTTGTAGCTAATAGTTATTCTTGGATGAAAAAACCACATGCTACTTGGCATTCCTGAAATAATAAAGGAGGAGCTAATATTCTTTTGATTCAACGCAAATATATGCTAAAAGAAATTAATTATAGAAGTTACTGGGGTACAACAAAACCGCTTCTGTGACTATCCATTGGAACTCATAAACAGGTTATTTTAAAATGCATTCCACTTCTGGAGGGTAGATGGTATTATGAGGCTTCAGTTGATCTTTGGTGAATATTCTCAGGAAGACAAACTTTGTTTCACGAGTAAGCATAACATTAAAATACAGTCTTCAGAAAAAGAACGAACTCTTCATGGAACAGTTATAAATAACAAATAGACTATTTTTTCTTTTTTTTTTTCTTTTCTTTGAATGTCATGAACTATACCAAGGGAGGATGACCTTAATGAACTGCTTGCTTTAGGTTTGGTGTGTGTTTGTTTGTTTTTTTTTATTGCACTTGTGTTTTCTCTTGCAAGATTTCAATGGAATTCAAGCTCTGTAGTATACATGTTTCATATACAGTCTTCTCATAAAACTTCCAGTCCTTTATTGATGACTTCATACAGGTAGATAGAAAAGGACTACTGGAGTGTTTACTGACTAATTACAGACTGAACTATATGAAGCAATTATGGAATTAAAATGTTGCAAAACATTAACCAGATTTTTCTTCATAGTTTCTCTCTACTAATAGAAACTTGAGAAGAAACCTTGCAGATAATTTTGCAATTTGTAGGATCATGGGGAATATCTGCAGGGCCAATGTTTTAAACTTTTTTAGTTATCAATGTAAATGAAATGTTAAGTATTTGTTTGACACACTTTTGTTTCTGTGAGTAGATATTTATGTGGCTTAAGATAGATGCACGTGCATGTTCTAAATGTTAAGCTTGAAGTAAGGGAAGCATTTTAAATGGAGTTGGGCTTCTGACTTCAAATATGCCAGATGCAGCGTGTGCATCCAAGTACTTCATCTCAGAAATGGAAAAAAAGAAAAAACCCACAAACCAGCAAAATAAATTGCAGGCTAAAGGAAGAATGGCATTTCTAGGTATGGAATAACGTAATCGTTGTCTGTAATTAGTGCTGCTGCTATAAAAGATAAGAATATACATTTCTGGAGTCAGTACATCCGTAATAAGTATTACCAGGAGTGGTAGCATTCTTATCTGATAACTCTATTCTGTGTAGGAGTGGAGTCCAGAAGATTGAATTATGTAATTATTCTACTTGCAGAAGAACAAATGTAGTGTTACCAAGCTGCCATCCGGTCTATTATACTTTTTAATATTTGTCACTGAAAAGGAATTCTTTATTAATTTAAGCACAGCAACAAAAATGAATCGTTTAGTTTCTTTTTGTTTATTTATTCAGCCTTCCTTGCTTTATCAGTCCCTTTGATTTCTGACTTTTTATTAGTTACTGTATTCTAATATGTAAGTCTTTTAGATATAAGGCTTAAAATTATGTTCAGAATGGACTAAATAATTTGGTTTTAGTGTTTAGTTGAGGGTTTTTTTTGTTTAGGTTTTGGGTTTTTTTATTTTGGTTGTTATGGTTTTTTTTTTTTGGGTTTTTTGCCCTTCCCTTCTTCACTAGATGGACTGATTTTAATTTTTTAAAAGGAAGTGTGTCAAACATTGTGTATCATTTGTTTTGTAAAGCTCTGATAAATATGAATTACACAGAGAATGATTAAGTTTGATTCAGAAGTATACATGTAAATAATTATTAGTTTATGAAAAACAACAGTAACAACAAAAGAATGACCCACACTAGAAGGTGTCTAGTGCTGTAAAAGGTGTTCCAAGGAGTGGAGGTGGAGGATATTTAATATTGTTTTGTCTCTTGACTGCAATTCATGAAAAACATTAAAACTCCCTTGGGCACAATCCTGCGGGTCCCCAGTGGAATTGCAGAGGATGAGGAAACACAAGCATCAACATTCAGCAAAGTCAGGGGAAATTGTTTTCAGATTTCAAGCTCCAGTCTTGTAAAGCGAGTTGGTTTTGTGTCCAACAGCTGCATACGTAAGCCAAATTGCTCACTGGAGTATCATAAGGACTTGACATGCGTTTATCCTAGGTCTCTTTTCAGGTAATTTTGAGCATGTTTTATGGCTGTATTCTAAGCAGGCTGCTCCCAAGTTTGTCAGCAGTATAAGCAAAATGGGACATTTGTCTTCACAGGCTCATGAGGACAGGTGATGCTGTCACTCCCAAAATGTCAGGAAGGGCAAAGTGCCCTCAGCAGTTTGTAGAAAAGCAAGCAAAAACAAATTCAAATATGTGTGCAGTCCAGACCTGCACTGGGATACTAGCTACCCTTTTTTTGCCACCTGTATAATATCACAGTGTAAGTTAAACTCAAAATTGATCTTAACCTATACTTAGCTTGACATTTCCTCCATATGTTCTCAGTCTTGAGGAAAGCGCTGTGTGTCTGAAAGCTTCATGTGTTACAAAATATTTTACCACTTTCTGCCAGTCCCACATTTCTCCTGTCTTTAGCTAATCATGCTCACAATAGCAATAATGTTAGTGCCGAGGACAACTGTGTAAAGACATAAGCTAAATCTGAGGAGAAATAATTGCAACATTTAAAGAGAAAAAATAATTAGGTAGAACTACAGAGAAAAACATACTAGAAAAAGATAACAGAAATGCAAAGTCTATGTCCAGAGGGGAAAAAATGTTTTTAAAATGCAAGCATAATATAAGCTAGCTCAGCCCAAGAGTTCACAAGGGAAAAAAAAGACAGGATTTTTTCTTTTTTTTTAACCTTCCCTTTAAGATGGGAAAAACCAAAGGGAAACTAGTTAAGATTTTTGTACTGAAAACTAAATATCATGGAAAAAGAACACAAACTTAATTTGCATAAAAGTGGAATTTTATACCTCTGTCAATTAAAAGTGCAATTAAACATCAATTTTTAGCTGTTCTAAAAATTCCATGGGAATACTGACATGCTACAAAGCATTCTGGAGGCAGCTTAACATGTTTAAAATTGTGGGGGATAGAATAGAGTCTGTGGATGAAAGGCTGAACATTCACAATATAGTGACTTAATATCCTGAAATCAGTAGGTGGTGGACCAAAATTTCATTGTCAGTTTCCCATATTCCTCTGAAAAAATGAACACAGCTAACTGTGTGAGGAGGTGGTGTTCTCAGTGTGTTAATGGGTTAAAGTTTTGTCGTTAGAACTGGAAGTCTGCCTGGGTGGGACAGAACAGACAAACAAAGAACCCTCAATCAGAAAAAAGCACTTCCATCTCTGACCAAATCTTGTGTGTAGTTCCACAAATTCCAATTGTCTGTCTCAGTTTAGTTAGTGGCAGTCTGTAACCCGTAGGAAAATTGATAAAGAGATAAGAGACATGAGATATGTTTATGCTTTTGAAAGAGGTGAGACCAAGCTGCCTTTAAGTAATAGTTTCAGGTACTGAGAGGTGTGAAACAACTTCAACATTGCTTGAGCCTGTGGGCAAGAGTTTGGACAGAGGTTCAGAGCCTGCCTTGGTGCTCGTGGTGCTGGGGTGACTTCATTGGTCCGTACTGGCTTTATTTGGGTAAAACTGCCTCACACTGCACGCCCATGCCTGTGGTGGCAGTGTGGACGTGCTGTCAGAGCAAGCGCTGGGAATACATAAGTGGTGCTGTACACAGAGCCTTCACAAACCTAGAAATTATGGTGTCCTTGGAGCTGAATTTGCACAGGTTAGGACTTGTGTGAACAGGCAGTAGTAGCTTGAGATGCTGCTGCCACCACATAGTTTGTTTTGGCTGTAGATAAGCATCCCTGTAGGCAAGGGTTCATCCTACTTTGTGGTATCTCTTTTGGTAGCTCATTATCTCTGAACTCTATAGTAATACCAATGAATAAATATGAAATAATTTGCAGTTGTCCAGAAGGCTCCACGTTATCCCAGTGGACCATCACATAGTGTGGGCTATTCATATCCCAGGACTGCAGTAATTTTATCAACTTCTGCATGTAGTTCTCTGCCTAGAGAGAAAAAAAGGGAGCAAAAATCTGCCTAGTAGGAAACAATGTAGTATGGACTTTGGCTGTGATGCTCATTAACCTGCCTGCCAGCTTGCTCTCCGTTCTGTATACTTTTTACTGATGAATGTTAAATTGGGTTCCTAATTTCACAAGTTATTTAAAATCCCTATTCCCAGTTTATTTTTGAAGTGCCTAAAGCTTCGGAATGAGAACAGCAGTTAACAAATCTTTTCCTCGAGCGCAGTGGAACATTTTTGTCACAAGACTAAAGCACATCTCTTCAAAGGCTTATTTTGGAGCATGAAGTAGGAATTTCTGCCCCAGGAAATTAAGGATCATCTTCCCCAATTGTAAATTACACTTTTAAGCTTTGCCTTCCTCTAATGTAATTACCCCTGGAGCAACTAAATATGGAGAGATTAATTAAACTCAACAATTACACAAAAAACAACCTATGGCTTATTACCAACAAAAGTTAATTGTTATGCAGAATTTATGGCTCATTCCATGAGAGGGAATGGAAAGAGAAGAGGAAGAACATGGACAGATACTAGCTGAAGAGCTTGACGCTCTACCAGAACGGGCTCATGCTTGTGATGCTAGTTGTAGGGAGATCTACATAGAGCTTACACCAAGGTGGGGGTGCACTTCCAGAGCTGACTTTCTTCAGGGAGGTGGTAGATGGACACTTTGGAAGTCAAAGGTTGCTTATTCTCAAAGATGTTTATTCTCTCATGCTCTAAATTTTAGAGGTTTCTGGTGGATATCTAGAAATAGTAGTGGGAAACATTGAAAAAAATATGATTAATCCTCTGCAGTACTTTATTCAGTGGATAGCCAAATCCGCAGTATTACAGAGAACATAGTTATACCTATCAAATCCTTCTGTCCCAGATTGCTTTGTTCTATTTATTAAAGAAGGACAGTCATAAGCCTTAGTGATCCTGCCTTCTTTTAATATTTGAATATACATAGTATATTCAAATATAAAAAAAAATATATATACATATAAATATACATAGTATATTCAAATAGGATTTGAATATACTTTGAGTATATTTTATTGAGTATATATACTTTGAATATATTTGAGTATATTCAAATAGGATTATATTTGAATATACATAGTATATTCAAATATAGTATATTCAAATATACATAGTATATACATAATATATTCAAATAGGATATTTTTTAGACTAATATTAAAATTAACGAATTTCAGAATGCTAACAGGTATCTAGAAATTTTTCTGTCCAAACAGTTTATTGTCTGCTTATTGGTGAAGTATAATTTTTCCCCTCTCTCTCCTACTTTCTGTATGTTTGTGATCAGCACTTATATAATCAAAATACTATACAGTGGGATCATTTAGTCACAAATAAACAATTAGGATCATCAAAATTTGGTACTGTGGATAAATTTGCTTGGTTAGTCATTGATAAGAAGGATGACTAACTCCTTACATTTCCTCTTTACATTTTCACTGTTTTTAAATCCGTCTTCCTAAAATTGTTACTGAGACATCTTTAACAGTGGGAACAGCTTTGACTCTCGCTGAGAGAGGATTTCTGAATTATGTACTGTTTCTCTCATAAGCATAAAATAAACTCCAGTCTGAAAAGGTGCCAGTTTATTTTTAGTTTATTCAGTTATATTATTTAGAGCAGGAAGAAAACCTTTATAAACTTATGATGCATCAGCACTTACACATTCTGGTATTTCTTTGTCCCAGATTCTTCTTGGGTTTTATATATTTCCATATTTCTTTAAGGGAAGAAAACACAGAAAAACTTGAATATAGTTCTTCTGACTTGGTAATTAGTGTACTAACTTGGAAATAGCCAACCTGAGAGTTGGAAAAATGTAAAATTTACCTGAAGTTGGTTTTAAAGTAATCGTGTGATGAATTTAAAGTACATGAAGGGCAAGGTAAAAAATACAAAACAAAATCTACACCTATATTTTAATTGTGAGTAATTATATTTAGTGACATTGCTAACTTTATATTCTGATCAGTTTTTATTGGTGCTCAGTTTTCATTCCTAATAGTTGTCCCTGCCACAAATGGTAGTATTAGTGAAATGTTTTCCCTAAGATGCAGCTGTTCTGCTTATCTTATTGCAAAGTCTTTTGTACTCCATGTATTCCTCATGTTTACTGATATATTCCATATAAATAATTTGAAGAAGTGAATTTGAATAATTGCTTCTCTGAGGAATACAGTCCATATCTTTGTATTAAAATTTAAATGGGTGTTTTTACATGCCTCAGTCTAGTACACCTGGGGATAAAGTAGTCAGAAAACATGCATGTAGAAGTCACTTCTTTAAAGGGAGGGATTTTTCAGCTTGGTAAGCAAACTTTCACTGAATTCAGTGTATCAGTGTTTAGAGTTTGTATTTCAGAATTATGTTAATTTACTTCTGTAAGCATCCTTTGCTTGAATGTATACTACTGGGGTAATTTTATGCTGAATGCTGTGGAAAACAAGGATTTTCTGTAAAATATGCAATTTATGTGGAAAAAGAGCTGTTGTATTTTGTTATGGAGGCTCTGTTTTGTTTTGTGGTTTTTGTTTTTTTTTTTCTTTCATCTAATCCACCAAAAATTACAAATAATTATAATACTTCTCTATCTGAGAGTAAAGGTAAAGAAGTCAGAATAATGATTAACAGATACTTCTGCCTGTTGGGTTTCCCCTGCCTTAAGCTCCTCAGACTAAATTTTCAACTATGCAAATTTGAAGTATTTCTGATGTTAGAGACATTGTTTTCTACAAAGTGTAAAAAGCTTTGCAGGAGTATGTACACAAATTGTCTTCTGTATCTGTACATAACGCCTACATTTCCAGAAAATTAGAGATTGTTAGCATGTTTTGGTGTTTCTTGTTGTGTTTTTCTTGGTTCAGCTGTTTTGACAATAGCATCTTAGTGCAGAGAATATCCTGGGCATTTGGTAGTTGGTATGGTCTATCTGTACCCAGGTAATTATTAGAGAATAAAGAGTGCGCTGTATTAATAGTAGGTCTTCAAATACAAAAGAATATATTTTAAACATCAAAAGTGTGTTGTTCTTCTAAATGTGTTGATGAAATCTTTTCTACTGTTGCTAAGCTCACAAATTATGTTGAATTTTCAGAGGAAACATGCTTTAGTCTTGTCAGTAAAAAAAATGTGCTTGCATTCTGAACTGGTTGCAGGAGTTAACAGCAGAAAATTGTTTCAGGTATATGTGTCAGTATGTGGTATCTTACATGTAAAAATTTTCTTTTGGAAAATCCATAATGTCACCCACACTGAAATAACAGGGTCCAACTAACCATGGTGAAAATGTTAAGGCCCAGCTGAAGGAAATACTAAGTACAATCTGTACAGAAAAGTTATTGAAAAGCATAATTGCATCAGCCTCCATAGCAATTAAGGTATTAAAATATTCTCTGTTATTTATTCCTGTTGTTCAGGCAAAAGTTGCTAATCACTTATGTTGTGGAGAACTCTATTTTCTCTGGAAGGAAGCTTGTTTCCTTGGGTTCGTGTTCTTTCTTCCTTTTTTTTTTTTTTTTAAATTTCCTCCTTGTCTTCCTTGTCCCCCCTCCCCCCTTCTCTTCTCTTTACTCTCTTCCCTTGCACTGGGGACTTTACAAAGTGTTGAGGTTGACACATAGGCAATTTGCCTTTATAGATTTCTTTTTTTTTTTTTTTTCATAAATTGTATATTTCTTTGTCTTCTCTGCCCCTGAGCCTGGTTTCTGCAGAACAACTGAGGATTTGAGTTGCCTGGCAAATTCCTGGAAATCTAACTTTGTTAGCATTGTTGACTGAATACCAAGTAATTTGATTTGCAGAATTTTTAACAAAGCTTTGCTTCCTAGTTTGGGTATGTGGCCTGGTAGGAATCCTGACAGAAAACTTCATAATTAACTCTCAAAGCATGTTATAAAAGGGAGACTAGAATTGTAAGACTTACTACAGTCAGTGGATAAAGGAGAAAGATTCTTTTTTTTTTTTTCCTATTTTTTTGTTGATAAAATGAATAGTTTATTAATGTTGGATTTCTTATTTGTAAAGCTTGCTTTCTGTCTGGTTGTGAGGGCTATGAGTCTTGCCTAATCGTGTACTAACAAAATGTGTGCACAGATCAGAATTTCCCAGAATAAATCAAGCTCTTAGTGGATCAGTGGAAGAGTTCCCTTTCTGACGTACTATGTATTGTAGTTGTATGCTGTAATGTGTTCATCTAAGTAATATTTCTCTCTGTATTGAGAGGTCAAATCACTGTTTAGTTCTGCTGATGTTTATTTTGCTTTCCTGCACCTGTGTTTGATTAATGTTTAAGTTAAAGATTCTTTTTTTCCCCTGTTGTAATGTAATACCTGTAACTGCTTTTTTTAACCTGTGCTTATGTATAGGTTTCTTGCTTCATGTCTTTTCAGGAGTACTGAAACAGCACTACAATGAATGTATTTGAATTAAAACACTACTGAAATAGACAACAAATTAATATTTCTTGTGTAAGATAGGGATAACCTTGAAATTTGGCAGACATCGTATCACACAAATATTGATAGCTTTTGTCTTCAGCATCTCTATAATATGCTTGATTTCTTATAGCTACATTATTATCTATATAAAATGGCAAAACATCACTTTAAAAGCTTTATAAAAACTAAAGGATGCAGGGAGCAAGGACTTTCCTTTATTCTAGACATCTCTGCAGCAGAACTTAATAAGAAACTAAAATAAGGAAGCCTCTATAAGGTATCTGCTGAAAATTTCCTCATTATATTTCTGTAGCACATTCACAGAGATTGTGTACAGGACCTGGCTGCAGTCCAAAGATCAGCTAGCCACCCTCAGAGGACTGCCTACCTCCTCATTACTGTTCCCAGATTAAATTTGGCAATTAGTTTCACTAGATCTCCTGCAGCCTTCCCTTTCAAAGGAAGGAACTTGTATTTGGAGAGTTTTCCAAGGTAATAATGTAGCCTTAAACTTTGTTGTATGTTTCATGACTCAGCTGGGTTACACACAGGCTATATCATCTCTCCTGTTGACTACTGTGCCTCATTTTAAATTATTCTATTGCTGTCATCTTGTTCAGTTCATGAACCTTTTCTACAACACTGTAAGAAGTAGGACCTGGATGTCAGCTAAATGGGAAAGGATATCAGAGATGGTCACTTAGATCTGAAGTTGGGAAAGGGGAAGTCATCAGTGTTCATTATGTACAGTGTAAGCTTAGGGACAGATTCATAGATTCACACAGATTCACAGATTGCACTGGGTTGGAAGGAACCCTCAAAGGACATCTTGTCCAACACTCATGCAGTGAGCAGGGACACCTCCAACTAGATCCAGGCTGGCAGGGACCATGTTAAGTCTGATCTTGAATGTCTCCAGGGACAGGGCTTCAACCGCATCTCTGGGCAACCTGTTCCAGTATTTTACCACTCTCATTGTAAAGAACTTCCTCATGTCCAAACTAAATCTCCCCTGCTCAGGTTTAAAATCATCGCCCCTGCAAGCCCTACTAAACAGTCCCTCCCCATCCTTCCTGTAGGTCCCCTTCAGATACTGAAACGTAGCTGAAAGGTCTCCCTGGAGCCTTCTCTTAACCATGAACAACCCCAATTCTTTCAGTCTGTCCTCTAGGAGAGATGCCCCAGGCCTCTGATCACCTTTGTGGCCCTCCTGACAGTGGTCAGCTAAAGGTTTTACATGTAAGTAGGTGGATCAGTGTAGAGTGCATAGCAGTTATTATTTTGTGAGTGACAGCAAATCTAATGGCAAGTGTCTTATCACAAGTACATACATGAAATAATTGAGATAGTATCTAACTGTACAGCATTCAGCAATGTTAGCATTTGCAGGTAATGAAGCTCATGCCGTGAAGAATACGAAAAAGTAATACTGGATGAAATTGTGGTAGAAAATTTTGATTCTCTTAAATCAATTATTGAAGTATAAGAACTTTTTCAGTGAAACCTAAGTAGTTGTAAAGAATGAGACATATATACCTATTTGAAGAAATAAAACTATCTTCAATACAATCTAATCAACTGCCAGAAATGAAATGTCTCTAATTTGATTAAAATGTCCCTGTTGACCATATTTAATTTCTCTTGTCATAAATAAGAGGACTGGGGTTCTAAGACAGTGATAGCTTTTATTGCTGAACATCACTTTTAGCTTTTGTAGATACTGTCCTTTTTCTGGCGATGATGTTGATTCACTGACATTTGAGAGCTTGCGCTTGGCCAACATAATCCACAACGTTGCTTCTTCCATCCCATTCTCCATGTTCTATTAGTTTTCGTTATTTCTTCAGTTAGTGTTTCTAGATTTCTTCTGACTTATTATGTCTTCATAGATTCACAGAATACAATCATTCAGGTTGAGATCATTGGGTCCAACCATTAACCCAGCTCTACAAGTTCACCACTAAACCATATCACCAAGCACCACATCTAAACAATCTTTAAGCACATCCAGGGATAGTGACTCAATCACCTCCCTGGGCAGCCTGTTCCAATGCTTGACTGCTCTTTCAGTGAAAAAATTGTTTCCTACTGTCTAGCCTAAACCTGCTCTGATGCAGCTTAAGGCTGTTCTCTCTTATTCTGTCACTAATTACCTGTGAGAAGAGACCAGCACCTACCTCTCTATATTGTCCTTTCAGGTTATTGTAGAGGGCTATAAGGTCTCCCTTCAGCCTCCTCTTTCTCAAACTAGGCAGTCCTAATTCCCTCAACTGCTTTTCATAAGACTTATTCTCTAGGCCCTTCACCAGCTTAGTTGCTCTTCTTTGCATTCACTCCAGTGCTTCAATGTTTTATTTTAACTTGTGCAGATGAAGAGCATAAGAACCTCTTCTGGTCTGAATTTTGAAAAGGCAGCTATCAAGTAGCATGTTGTATTTTAGGTAGCCTTTCTCACTCAGGATATAGGTACATAGATCGTTCACCAAGAAGGGCTTGAGAGCAATGAAAGCATGCTCTGGGATAGAAATGTCTTTCTTCCTGAATTTATTTGTCCGTTTTATCTCGTCTCCTAGCTGCTGACATCTTCTTTCTAAGCACTCTTTCCATTACTGTTAATCTCTTCTAGTTTGAATTTTTCCCTTACTCTTTCTGTAATTTGACCCTCGTAAATGACACATTGCTAGGCATAGGAGATTCCACTTATGGTCTAAAATTAGCTTTCTAGTCTAAACTTGTCATCTAGGCAACCTCTGTAATCAATAGTGAAAGATAAATACCTCAAGAAGGCAATTCATCACATTTTGAGATTGTGCTGAAATTGGAGGGATTAATTGCTGTCTGGGCCACCTGTCTCTTTTTGCTGATTAAAGACAGCACCCTAGATGACAATCTCAGATGAGGTACCTGACTTTCAGATGGCTAAAATTAGATGAAATGTATCTACCTGTTGTGCAAGGAGTGGTATTGGTAATGCATTGCTTTTGTAAGGTCTGTCTTTCAGAGGAGGAAACTGCATAAAATTGGAATGAGATGACATCCGCAGTTTGATTTTTTTTTTTTTTTTTTTTTTTTAAATTTTTATTTTATTTTATTTTCCCCAGAATGGATTTGCAATGAAGCCAAGGGGTATATTTGATTTTTCAGTAGTGTCTTCAGCAATGTTGTGTCATTCTACAAATCAAACCCCTACTGTTTTGTTAGAATAGTTAATATTTATGTAGCTTTCATGTGAATTTCTCACCAAACTGCAGACTCTTTGATTTAGGGAGTTAGAAGCTTCAGAACATTACTGACAAGGCCACACAGCACTATACAGCAACATAACTGGATAAAATCTGTTTTCTGAATCTGATTTTTAAATCATAGGGAACTATGTTTGCTGATAGATAGTATCTACTGTTGCAGGGGTTGCTACTAGAACAGAAACATCCCCGTGCCAGGTGTCAGGATACAATTTGAGCACTCAAGTATTTTTCATTATCAGTGCTGAATATAAACATTTGGAATTGTAAAAAATTGGAAATGCATAGAAAACTGTTTGTGGATGAATATTGTATGAAAAGACTTTTGAGCTAAACTGTATATAGGAAAACATTTATCGATTACAATTATTCCCATAGGAAAATAAATATTTATGGTTCTAATGTTTGATCTTCTTTTAACAGTGCTGTAGCTCACCACTGAACCAACCTATTGGGAACTGTTCATAGCATGAAAACCTTCATCCACATGGACTGATGCCATCTCTCCAGTCTCCAAGCACTGTGAGCTGAAGTTACAAGTCTTTATGGAGTTTATATCACCTGGACCAAAGGGAATGTTTTTCTGATTGTTAACGAGGACCCTTACTGCCAGTATGACGAGCCAGGAGAAGTGGCTTAACCTTAGTCCTGGAGAGTTCTCTCAGCTTCAGAAATATGCAGAATGTAAGTAACTTTTAAAATGCATGACTTCATGGCTAATTACAAGTCTGGAATAGTTTTTTAAGGCACAATAAAATATTATTGCATAATTGATATTATTCACTGTCAAGTAATTATGTTTTATGTTTTTTTAATTCGAAAGATGTGTTCTTCAGAGGGAAAAAATAATAAATCAGTTAGAATCTGTTTTTTTTAGTGAACAGTTATTTTCCAGTATGGTACCACATAGACTTACCATGGGTTGCATGAGTATGGGTAATTGGAGAGCACATTTCTATGGCTTTTCCACCCTACATCTGCCATAACAATTTGTAGGCCACTGGAGCGGGATTTGCAGTTATATAAAGAGGGCTTGCTCGGTCATGGAAGAAACGAGGAGATTTCAGGAGAAACACACTTAAGTATTCAATATGAAGATGTTGTAAACAATGTAAAGGAGGAGATGTCCTGGAAAAGAGCAGGAAACGGAAATATATCTAAACTGAAGATCAATTACATTATTGTTCATGCAAAATCTCCTTCCAAGTTGCCTGAGCAACTTAAATGCCTCAGAGTTACATGCTTAGAAGACAGGAACTAAACATGAGAAGTTAGATTTAGGAGATGGTTTGTCAAGTCTGATAAGGAATGAACTGGAGAAGGTCAAGAACAAGGAGAAAGTTTTCTTTTATGGTAGGTAATATAAAGTTCTATTATCTAAAAATGGAGATATGATTCATATGATTTATGAATGTTGTTGATTTATTTCTAATGGAAACATTTACTTATAAGGTAAAAAGAAGACTAGTAATTGTTTTTTTTGTGCCTATGACATTACAGCATATAGTTAATTGTATTTCAGTGTGGTCTTCTGATGGAATAATCATTAGGTGATTATTAGAGTTAACTTTAATAGTGCATTCCACTGTTGTGATTAAAATCCATAATATTTCCATGATATCAAGTTAAGCCATGAATGATACCTCAAATAATATAATTTAATTGGGGAAAAAAGATCAGGGAGAAATATTTATGTGATGCTTTGTGAAACAGGTGTACTTGAGTCTCAGTTTTCTAAACAATTGCTGTATAATTTAAAGTATTCTATTTATTAACAAAGCATATTTCCTCCCCATGTCACCACCATGTGTCCAAGGAGAAGCTACAGATTTGAAAAAAATTCGCTGCATGTATTGCTTTAAATATTTAGTGATGTTACCAAACAAAGAGCTATTTTGTTTTCTTGTGTCATAGTGAACTATAAGACATTAATGCCTGTCCAGGATATAATCAATTAGGACCTACTCCTTAAAGGAAGACTTTAAAGATTGGTATGAGTTTGAGAAATGAAAACTGAACTGTAGCTTATTGAGCGTGGACATTATAGATCCAGCTGTCCTGAGCTTAGAGGTCTGAATTTAGGTGAAATCCCCCTTTTAGTCAACAAAGTAGATGTGTGGATCTTTCACTATATAAGGCATTTGTGTGGATTCCAGTGCTTTGGCAGGGACGTTCGATTTCCACTTTCTGACTAAAGCAACTTTGCTGCAGTTCAGTGTAGTTCAACTTTTAATTAATCTTCTGTCAGCTCGATGATAGCCTGTCTACTCCTGCAAGTGCAGTTAAGCAAACAAGGCCTGCTCCTAGCTCTCTGTGCAGGTACTGTCCGTGATATCCCATTGAGAACTTCATAAAGCACCTTGTCTGCCTATCTTCTTGATTCCATATTTACAGTGCAATTCTAAGCATTATCCAAGTGTATTGTCTGGTGAACACAAACCCTGAATGTAAAATTTCTTTCTGATTACATTCCAGCTTTTCTCAGTTTCTGCATATGTAACTGAACAGCAAAGGAGAATGAGTTCTCTACCACTCACTCATTCCTTATCAGGAAACAATTTCCTCTAAGCTGTGCTCAAAGTTTAAAAGAAAGTGAATATCATCCAGTAAATTAATCCAAGGAGTATCTTAATTTCATAATTTCATTTTAATGAATTATTTTTTGAGCTCAATTCAAGGTAACTTTATACTTCCAATTTAAGACCTTTCTTCATCTGCTCACCATATTTAAATAAATGTTTTGGAACAGTTTAAATATTACTTTAAAAAGAAAAAGTCTGTTTCTAGAATTCAAGGAACATATTACCTAATGCTTGGCTCTTTGCAAAAATCACACATTTGCCTATTAGCTACAATTATTTCTGAGGACAGTTCCTTTGTGTCCTTTCTGATCATACTAGAAAATGTCCTCTCATTCTGAAGAGAGAATATTGGAAAATATATTGCCTTAGATCTTTGCCTGGTTTAAAAATGCATCAGAAGAGTAAGTGATAATAAAGAGAATTGAGATAACCGATGTGCTTATTATGGTAGTAACAATAACAAGAGTGTAGCCCACACCAAATCCTGAAGATTCTAGGGAAATACATGCACTCCAGAGAAGAAAAAGCACTTTTTAATTTTTTTTTCTCCTTTAGATATCATGGTCAGTGGTGGCTGTGGGGGCTGTGGGTATAAAGATGCAAAATCTTTTCTGCATAAGAATGTCACTGTGTAGGGTAAGGTACATGCAGGAGTTTCCATTCAGAGACTTTCTTCTAAACTGTGTAGTACCAGCTATATATGTAATTCTTTACTACTCTGAGGAGCAGCCTGACATTGTGATTGTTATCTGTATGGCCAGTCTGATTAGTTTGGGCAGGGGGTTTTGTATCCTTTTTTATTAAATGAATCTTGTGTCTCCTTTTTATTAAAATTGTATGACTGTTGTAGTCCAAATTATAGGTTAAGGGGAGTTTAGAGGATCCTGCTCAAAAGACAAGTGAGAAAATATTGTAGAGATTTGAAACATCTGAAGCAAGGCTGTTTCATGGTTCAGCTGGGTTTTAAAAGAATGAAGATCTGCTTTTCCCTCGGTAGACAAAAAGAGGCAGAGGAAAAGGCCTCTGAGTTCTGGCAGCATGTGAACTCTGGGGAAATAAGCTGGGATTTATATTGTCCTTTAGAGTTTGTCAGCAAAATGTGCCTTGAGGAAAATGCCTCAAAAAGACTTTTTTTGGCAAAACTTTTAGCAGTGAATTTTTTTCCCCCCAGGGTAGTCAAGGAGAACTTGGGTGGACTGTCACAGCTTGAAGATAGAAATAGATGTTCAAGTGCTACTGAAATGGTTGTGAGAACAGGAACAGCATCAGCAGCTGCAGCATCTTTTGATGTAGCATCAATAGCTACTGCAAGAACTAGGGAGTGTTAGGATTTTATAGGGGAACAGGAAAGACGAACTTGTGAAAAACATCTCTGAAGAGAAACAGGAAGGTCAGCAGAAGTTTTGACCCAGATCTAAATTGGTAGAGACTCTTGGATGGGTCTGATTTTGTGGCCCTCACAGATGGAAAAGATTTGCTTTTACAATGAGTATAAATGATAAGCTGTGGCGAACTTCATATGTGTGACAGCTGGTCCCCAGCAGCCATGGGCCGTTATGCAGTCCCTCAGAGGGTCCCAGTGCTGCTAAGAATTGTGCTAATTCTGAGGAAATGGTCCTGATTAAAGAATACTGATTGCTAAAACCAGTTAGTTTGGGTTTTCGGAAAGCAAAGAGAGAATTACTGATGATTACTGAGTTTTACTTAGAGTATTGGATTTTAGGAGCGTGATGTTTCTGCTGCTATTAAAGATGGAGGAAATTAAGTTCTCATAAAGTTTTGGTGGAGCCTGTCAGGCTATAAGGAGAGGTCTCCCACGCACTAGGAGAACGTCATGGAGAAGGACAGTGGGTCTAGTGAGAGATCTCTTCTTTGTATGTAAGGTTGGTTGGAAATGGAGTGCTTAGGAAAAGGGGACTCGTTATTTCTGGAGTCTTAATTCTGAGTCTGTGATTGGGGACTAAAAGTCTGACTAATTAGAACTGGAGTCTTTCTGCTCAAGATCTGTGAAGAAGTTTAAAGGCATAGCCCTAAAACCAGTATACCCACTCAAGTGTTCGGTGGGTCACTTGCTTTAGTTCTTCTGAGAGGTGAACTATGAACTATGCATATTTATACAACACTGTAACTATTCTTCTGAAAGATCTGTGAGTTTAAGCTCCTGGTGCACATTTCTTTGTTGTACCAATTTAGAGAAAATGGGACAGAGATACTATATCTGATAGCTCTCAGCTCTAGTCAGACTTATTCTTTTTAAATGCTGAGCTCTGCCCAAAGGAAGGTGGTTCTATACAGGCTGCAGTAATGAGGACATTTAATCCTACTTTATGACTTGTATTAGACTGAAATCCAAGCTAGAATTTGTTTTCCGTTAAAGATTGTTTCGTAGCTGAAGTTGCTGTCGGAGGTGGAGACCTGTGTACCAATGTCAGCTGCAGAACTATTAGTGGATTTCTTTCCTTTTCTGTGCTGGGGTTTGAAGAGGGTGTAAGAGAGGTATGATAAGATGAGCACTTCTCAAGGGAAAAATCTGATAAATGTACAGTAATATAGTATAATCTTAATCTCTGAGGTGGACCTTCAAATTACTTAAAATGCTTGTTGTCCTTGCCATGATATATGCCTGTCTATGGCTGGTAGATGTGCTTTTACCCAAAAGGAAGCCAGGCACTTCTCCAGTTGACCTGTGGTGTCATACTGACTGCATCTACCACTGTGAGTAAGGAGGAGCCCTCTCATGGCAGTCAAATGGAATGCTCAGGTGTATGCAGAATTTGTTTCTACTTCCATGCCCAAGATGAAGAAGGGCATTCAACTTGTTTAAAGTACAATAGTCTCTTTAGGGGAAGGGATGGTTCAGAGGAGTACTGACCTCCTCCCTTTAACTAAAGAGTCTATCAAAGTGTTCAGGAATTACTTTATTTCTTGACAAAGGCAAATGCATTGGAGCCCTTTCAGTCCTTCTCGGGCTGTGATATTTTCTGATTTAATCGAGGAACTAATGGCTTTCCTAGAACTTTATTTGAATCGTCAAGTTGAGTGATGTCTTTGAGTATCTTCTATTTTCTGACTGCAAGAAATTTTGTATGCCAGTTGCTGGAGGTGGTTAAGAAAGGAAAATAGTGAATTTATATTCAGTTCATATAGTAAAATTGGGACATACTCTGCTGTTTAAAAGATCCCCTGTTCTTCTGCAGAATAGTGGATGGTCTCAGAAATAAATTACTTGTTCTGGAGTTCCAATATAAAGGGATTATAGCCAGCAAAATGCAAGACTACTGTTGCTGCTGCATGCTGTTATCTGAAGACTGCTAGTAAGGGGCCTTATATCATATCAGAAAGAGACCTGTTCTGTTTAGTAAAAACAGAGAACTCATAGACCTTTAAACTTGTAATTCAAAATCTGTAAAGATTTTGACAAATTGGATCCAAGTGGGATCAGTGCAATGAAGCACCAGCTGATTTTAGCTTTAATTCCTGCTTCTGGTTCTTGAATGGTTGAGTGGTGGGGTCAAAAAATACCATGTCTCAGAAACTTGCAACTTCCATTTAGGATTAACAAAAGTATTTCTGAGCAAATAGTCATAGTTTTGCTAGTGCTAACACACTTAATTTGTTCACCTTAGGAAAGCTGGTGAAAGTGTCCCAAGTTTTGCACCTCTTTAGAGCTCATAGGGAATTTGAGAAGAAAAAAATTGATGCAGGTTGTTACCAAGTTGCATTGATCCCCAGTTTCAGAGATAAAATACTGTTACAAGAGGCTGTTACTATTCCAAACCCATCATTTGAGCACAGAGAGGCACTGGTCATGCTTGCGGAGTGATGTATAGGATACTGTCGCATCATCAAGATTGCTTGATAGCCTACTACAAATTTTTTATTTACTTTCAGCAATTGTTACTTTCAATGGAGAATGGAGGAGAGAAGGTGATTGCAACACCTGGAGAAGATTGAAATGTTTCTTCAGTCTTACTGAGAAGTGAAACACAGTAGTTCAATACAGATGTTTCATTGGTTGTACTGGGAATGGATAGTGTCTGACCTTTAGTTTTAGGATAATGGTGTTATTTTCTAGATTATGTTACTAAGTTTCCAGTGTTTCCACTGAGGGCATAGTAGATGTTCAGGTATCTGGGAGAGATTAAGTTAGTCAGAGCTCTGGCAGTAGTATCAGGGCTTGTGTTGTCATAGACATGCAGAGAGATCCATGGTTCTTAAATGATGTAGCCATGCTCCCAAATGCTGAGCCTTTGTTGCAATAGAAGGGAATTATGAGTAGGTCTTCAGAGGAAAAGTGAATGACTCTGCATTTCCGTTTTCAATGATGTCATTGCAAGAAGCAAATCTAAAGAGCCTTGTACAAAGTCCAAAATAGAAACCTTAGTTCTCAAGTTTCTGTGGATGTGGGATCTGTGGTGTGTGGTGGCTGGCAAAGATACCTCCTGCCTTTGAATCCTGAAAGGCAAATGGTGTCATCTCACCCTGGTTTCTGTTTCCTCTGTCAAAACTAATGATTACTTTTTTTCCTAGAATTGAAGCTGCACAGATATATGCTGCTGGCCATTAATGCCCAGTGTTGCAGCATCAGCTGTTACTGACACTGAACACATATTGTGATTATTACAAATCTGACACATAGTCATAAAAATTACTGAATGTGTATTTGTATACTGTAAAATTGTATAAACATTAATTATGCCTTTGTTACATTTCCTCTGTTTCTATGTATCTTCCGTATTTTTCTTCCTTCATTGTTTGGTTGTTTCTATGGACATTTGCATGTAAACAGTGAAAAGCTTTTATTTCTTAAGAGTTCATCTGTTCCTCTTGCTTATTCCCTATTATAGATTTGGGGGATAATTCAATTGGTTGCTGTGGAAATGAGCCTGATGTCAGAAACAGAGAACTACAGTTCACCAAGCCTTGAGGAAACAAAATGAAGGGAGAATGGACTAATTGAGGAGCCATGTGACAATGGCAGAGTCTCAGCTCTTATTAAAAGCATGTATTTTTAGTATGTGTGTTTCTATAGATGAGCTTGAAAGTGTAATTCAAATGATGACAATCCATGACTCATCAGGCAAACTGAAAAAATAGCTCTGAGAAGGATGATCCTTCCTTGCTTTCATGGGATTTGAGTGCAAAGAACCAGTAGCTCATGGAGGGTCCTCTCAGCCTGGGAAAGCTTCAGATGCAGAGCGAGAAAGGGAAAGCTGCTTGTCCAACTAACCTGAAGAAAAAGTAGACATGGCTATTAGCATTACCACTTACAATGTTCTATCTCTCCTGGATTTCTTAAAGGAGAGTGAGCCAAAGCTAGCTGCCTTGTTGCTCTTGAGAACAGGAGGTAGGGTGCTCTTGGTGGTTCAAACAGAGAATTGGATGTCTCTGTTTGAAAGAGTGGACTTAGGGCTACCTGATTGTATCAGAAGGTCTCTCACCCTGTGCCACTTATTGGGGTTGAAGGGCCCTGAATTGCATTTTTGCCTAATTTTTGCTAGTTAAAAGAAGTCAAATTTTAAAATGTGCTTGTAATTATATATGTTTTCATTGTGGGTTTTTGTTGTTGTTGTTGTTGGGCTTTTTGTGGTGGTTTGTTTTTTTTAAGCACTAAAAATATATTGCTTTTTGTGTGGTTTTGGAAGATTTTTAGTGGTTGTTATGGAGTGTCACTGCATAGCTTTGTTGGCTGCATTGCAAATTGTAATGGCTTTTTCAGGACATTACTGCTTGCTAAATTTGTTTTAGAGCTGCAGGTTGCATGGTTTAAAATTTTATTAAACCCAGTATGGAATGCTGAGAAGACAACTTATGATTAAATTCCAATGTAATATTTTCTTGCGTGGTTTCTGAGAATATAAATTCTTGACTTTATTCTCAGCATAAGAAGTTGCAAGTAATTTGCATTATCAAAACACTCAATTAATTGTAGCAGTAATGATAGAGCCGGCTTTGAAGAATGTGTTTCCCCAGAATTAACTGGCCTAGTAATAGATGTTTTAATTCATGAAGGCATAACAAGTAGCTTTGAAATGCTTTGTTAATTGCTTTTTATGTTATTAGTTTAGTTTTTGCTTGTTTGTTATTTGGTTGGGGTTTTTTTTGTTTGTTGTTTGGTTTTGTGTTTTTGTGTTTTTTTTTTTTTTTTTTTTTTTGTTGTTTGGGTTTTTTGTGGGTTTGTTATTGTTTGTTTTTTTTTCATAGGGGGTCATTTCTACTTTTAATATGTAATTTATGTTTGGAATTCACTGCAGAGATAAGATGGAATCTAGCATCCTTACCTGTGTCAGAATAGATTAATTAAAGACACTGGCAGTTATTATTGACATCACCACCTCAAAAGAAAGAATAGGGTCCCTATGGTATAAGACCCTATAAACTGTAGAGGTTGAAATGAAGATAAGGAAAATCTGAAAATTTGAGACACTTATGTGTAGAGGATGAGGAGACAGTTTGTATACTAAGTATGTGTCTGAGTGCTTTGTTGAACAGAGGCACTTCAGTACTGGTAGGCTCTAAGTCACATGGTACTAGGGATGGTGAATCCAGATTGAAGAGATACAAAGAAGAGTAGTGAGAGGAAAGTACATTACTCTAGTTTTGAGCTAAGATTCCAAACTCTACCATGCTGGCAGTGTGAATATAGGAGACTCAGAGTTCCTGGGATGAAAAAGATTAAAGTCATGAAGGGGAAAAAAAAAATGAAAATAAAGGCATGGGAAAACAAAACAAATGGCTTCAAATAAAGTTTGAGCCTGTCAAATTTGATAGACAAAAATTCATGAATCCATTCTGGTTTTACAACTCCTAGATGATACACTGAGTAGTTCTAAAAAACAAGAACAGATATTGGAAAGAGATGATTAAGACTATATCAGAGTAGGATTTTAAAGAGCCAGAACAGAACTACATAGCTAAAGGTTGATTTTTTGGAATATCTTATTTGGCATTTGAGTGATTGATCATAAAAAAAGAACTTAAAAAAAACAACACCAACAAATTATGAGACTGAGAAAAATTACCTAGGGCAGAAAGAAGAGAATTCCTGCAGAAGCTTAGTGGCTGGCCAAAATTTATCTTGCAACAATGATTTTAATCAGGATATCTAGTCTGCCTTCTGTAGAGACTCCTGTTGAATATTTTCTGTAAATTCTATTATTAAAACCTGTTAAAATTTGCACAAGTGCTATTATTTTAGAGATGTCACATGTACAGAAAGTTGTCCTGTCCTATGCAGAAAGACATTGTCATCTCATGTCCGGTTTTGTCATGTAGTAGCAACTTGGGATACATAAGAGCTCTGTTCATATGGGTTTCCATTCATGCTGCCAGGGACAGAGCTATGTTTGTTTTTTGCTGGCAGCTACACCAATTGTGATACCAAAGACTAGTACGTGTAGTGTTCTGAGGTGGTGATAATGGCCAATCGTTAGCGTTTTTAATGCTGACTAGTCCTGTATGTAACAGTAGCTGTTTTTGTAAGTGCCTTTCTTTATTACAGTGCTAATATATCACTTTGAACCTGTCTCTAATAGCATTCTATTTTTTTTTAATGCCAAGCTTCTTACAGACCACATACCTATACCTCTGTCTTTCAAAACTAAAGAGTGATAGTAAGAAAAAACATAAAACCACAGTTCTCAATTAGTTTTATCTTATAGGTGTTGATCATTTACTTTGCTTTAGGTATTGGGAAGCATCTCTGGGGATTTGATTTCTGCGTTCTAAATGCCTGTTTGTCTGCTTGATCTTTTCCATAAGTGCTATCTCAATGTACTAGTTTCTTTTGAGGAGTGGATTCTGCTTCATTTTCTTTCTCCTTTTGTAAAAGACATGAAAACGTTTCCCATTTTTTTTCCCACCTGTTAAGTTATTACAAACCAATAATTGTTGTGTAAAAAATGAAACA
This sequence comes from Indicator indicator, assembly GCF_027791375.1. Taxonomy (NCBI): domain Eukaryota; kingdom Metazoa; phylum Chordata; class Aves; order Piciformes; family Indicatoridae; genus Indicator; species Indicator indicator. The sequence goes on along the minus strand of NC_072020.1, from coordinate 22,611,410 downwards.
GATGGAAGAAGTGGGAAGCATTTTTATCCCTTACAAAAAAGAACTAAGTCCTTTATCTTAGCAGATTTTTACTATTTTCATTGTGTGTTCCTTTTGTAATCAGTTTTCAGTGTTAATGGTTATGCAGACTATTATCAATCTTGCCCTTAGCTTTCATGAAACAGCACTTCAGGAGAGATTCCCACTTTTACTGATCCTGGCTTTCAATTTAGTAAAAGTTAAAAAGTCTTCCATATAATCCTGGAAAAAAAATACTTTGCATGCATATTCTAGAGGAGTTTTTCTCTCCCTTACTATACATACTTAGTCTTAGATAAGTGTGTCTAGTAGCTTATGCTTCATAACTTCAGTGGGTACTCCTATTAGTAAGGTCCAAAGCTATCTGATACTATCAGAGATGAGATTTTTCAGAATGCTCTATCAGTTGGCATTCAGTTGCATTTTTATACTTTTGTGCATTAATGCTGTTGAACTAGTAATTCTAATATTTCAGGGGAGTGGAGGATGTTTTCCTCCATTTCCATTTTCGTGTCTAGGATTTATAAGCATTTTTTTAACAGCCTGCTTTTGGAGTTTTGAAAAAAAATGAGAAAATCTTAAATCTTTCTGACTCATAAAAATTAAATTTTAGCAGTGTTAATTTGTAATAGGTATGCGTCACTATTCCCTGTAAAATTAATTCATCATCAGTATTTCTTCTGAAAAGATCCCCTTTCATTTTACCACACTTTAGTTTTAATCATAGACAGAACATTGTAGATTTTTTTTTTTTTTTTAAATTACATGAATTCTTTTGCCTTAAATGGTGCAGATCAAGTACAAAGTTGCATCTGGGAAGGAACACCCTCAGGTACCTTGGAGGCTGGTCTGCTGGAGAGCACCTCTGGGGAAAAGGACCTGGGAGTCCTGGTGGAGAGCAGGGTGACCGTGAGTCAGCTAGGTGTCCTTGTTGCCAAGAAGGCCAGTGGCATCCTGGCCTGTATTAGAAGAGGTGTGGTTAGTAGGTCGAGAGAGATTCTCTTCCCCCTCTGCTCCACCAAAGCAAGGCTCCATCTGAAATACTGTATCCAGTTCTGGGCACCTTAGCTCAAGAAGGACCTTAGGGAACTGCTTGAAAAAGAGTCCAGTGCAGAGCCACAATGATGAGGAGTGTGGAACATCTACCCCATGAGGAAAGGTGGGATAAAATAAAAAGGAAGGAAAGCTTAATGGAAAGCAGGGTAGTACACATAAAATGATCAAGGGTTTATGTGAAAGTTGGAATAAAGAGAGAACCTACAGGACCAGGAAGAGGGTAAGGTTAGAATAACAAGGAATACAGTATTCCTCTGGTGGAGGAATTAATTTATCATGTTCTTAGAGAGGTAAGAAGTAATAATTAAAACAAAAAAGTGTTTGTTTTTCTATACCAGGTGATTTACTGAATCACATGCAAGCTTTTAAACAATTTGCATTATAGGCTGTTCTCATCAAAATTGAATGGAAGTCAGTTCTTGATCTTAGTAAAATGCACAGTGGTTTCACAGGACACATAGCAGGCTGAGTGGGAAGCCTTCATTCTGATTTTCCAGCTTTTATGTGTTACAATTAACTCCATGTGATGCACATTGTTGTGTTTGTGATTAAAGTTTCCCGGCAATGACTTGAATTCTGATAGTAGGAAAATGATGTTTTTGTATGCAGCTCAAGTCTAGCACAGGCAGCCGTGTTACTTTGTTGGGCTTTTCAGAAGTTCTGTCTGCCTATAAGTTGTCTTTCTCCTTATTCATGCTCTCAGCAGCAGTTTGCAACTGTCCCTCCCTACTCTTTCATAAAGGTGTCCTCATTTTCACCCCTTCCCTGCTGGGATCCCCATCCTCCCCCTTGTCATCAGACTTTTGCAGTCTGCCCTAATGGCCACTCCCCACACAAAGATGCCCACTTCTGTGTAATGCTATTATTATGACCCTGGTTGGCAAGGGAATGGATGCTCATGGATAAAACTGAGAACCTGCCTAGAAGGAAAGGGAGCTTTGTGTGTGTACCCCATACTGACTTGGGTCTTCTTACAAGAACAAGGCTGTCATGTTTGGGAATTCCTCAGAAAAGCAGCATGCTTCTGCTGTACTTTGCACTGTAAAGAGTCCTAAGCTAGAAATGCGCAGTAAACTGATGCAGCAGCACAGCTGGAGTCTATTTTCAGTTTATTTCAGGAGCTCTAGAATTCCTACAGTGTCTGATTCAAGCTAATCAGAGTATCTTTTCATAATAGTGCTATTTGTAGGCACACAGAACAACAAATTGTATTGCAACAATTATGGTGTTCTTTTTGAAACATTTGGATGCTTACAGAATTAAATATTTCAATATTTGGGGAAAAAAGTAAAGTGCAATCTGATTATGAAGAAGTTTGGCTATCGTGGTTACTGGAATATGTTAAATGCTGAAACATTTGGGTTTATTTTTAACAAAGGAAATTTCTACTAAAAATATTATGAGATTATTTTGGTGGGACAAAAACAAATAGTGTGCATGGTTTTACCTTGAATGTAATATTTAAATATACATAAAATCATTAAAGGGAGATTTCTGTTATTGCAGTAGGATTTTTACCTGGGTAGTCTGATTTCTGAGGGCAGCTTCTACATTTTCAGCCTTTAGTGTGACTAAAACAAGTTGCCATCATGTCTAGCCATTTTATTTATATTCATATCCATATCTGGGGTGGTTTTGGTGTTGTTTTTTTCATCTGTAGAATTTATTAGAAGATAGAAAAGAGCTGTAAATTGTAAGCTCTTTATTTTAGTGTGTGACATATGGATATATTCTCTAGCTTGCTATTTGTGAGTGACACTAGGCTTGACATATTCTGACAGGGGTCTGGCATATTTCTTAATGGTGCAGAGTATTGTGCATCACTCCTTTCAGGAGACTGAGAATTATATGACTTATCTTGAAGCTATGATCTCATACATATTGAAAGGTAGCAAGTCATTTTTTCTCTGTCATTTTTTTAATGCACAGTCTGGGATAAGGTTTCCTTTACTAAGCCACACAATGTTAGAAATGCTTTAGAACAAAACTAAGCCATTGCTTTGTGAGAAACCTTAGCATAAATGTGGCTATAGTTTTCTTATATGCCTAATCAGAGGCTCTATCCAAGCTTCAAAAGTCACCTGGTGAGAGAATGAACAAGAGCATGTAGAACTAGGGCTGTAGGAGGAGTGAAACAGCCCATCTTGGATCACCCTAAATGCCGAGTTAAAAGGACCAATTCTCTATTTGTTGTTAATTGTCTTTGTTAGGGAATGTGGTATGCTACCCGCTAAATAGGGTTCAGTAAATTCTGGGTTTACAGGTGCTTTATGTTTGCTTATGCAGTATTTAAAATGTGTGATAGAAAGTAGTAAAGCATGGTAGCATTGCTTGAGGACAAGCATACTCCTCAGCTTATCCCCATGGAGTTTATCTTTCCTTAACATGAAAAATCTTTTCATAAGATATTGTCTACTCTGTATTGCACTCAGTGCGTGCCTGGCAGGCTTCAGGATTTCCAGTTCGTTTTTCAGGAAAGGATTCCTTGAGTTAAAATGCTCTAGAGCAGTGTTCTGACAAGAGAGGTGTTAATATGTTTTGCTTTTTCTGATTCTGAAACAGGATATAGCACAGGAAAGAAACAGCCCAGCCTGAAAAGCAAGGGGAAAGTCTAAAGCATTTCCTTTTACAATCTTCTGACGAAGCTCTGAAGTCTAGTTTTGTTTTTCTTTTCTTTGCACTCTGTGCTGTCTTACACTGAATCAATCAACTTGCCTTTTCCTTTTTTTTTTTTTTTTTCTTTGAACTGAGGAAAGCTATGCCTAATAGCCTGATCTCCACAAGCAGTGGAGTCAGAAAGTTCATGGATGGTTTGGTCTTCTATTTCCTTGGAATCTGCAAGTTCATGATGAACAAAAAAAATTGGAGAAGTTAAGATTCTGTTTGTGACTGATTTCTTATTTCTGAATGCTCTAATATTAGCTTGTGATGTTGTGGAGTCTTCACTAATGTGGAGAGCATTTGATGGAGTATCTTTATTCTGGAAAAGAAGGCATGCTTTTAGATCATCAGAAAGTTAAGGTCTCTGAAAAGCTGGAAAATGATGAGCTCATACTTCTAGATTCTTTAAGGTCCTTGTAAGTGAGAGGTTTTTATCTTTAAGATACATTAGTTACAATTTGAAAAAGGTATGAAGGACAAAAAGAGAAAGGTGAAAAAGAAGGGAAAAAGGTCAGAGGAAATCACTGTCCTTTTTTTTTTTGTCTTGATGTTTTTGAAGTCTCATCTGCCTATTTTCATTTTTCCTTCTCAGTTTTTCTTTGTCTCCTCTTGTTCCTTTTATCCTTTAAGTTGGGTAACTCTTCATTAATTTCCCCCTTTCAGGGTCTTTTATGCTTACTTTTGCTCCGTTGCATGATTTTTGCTGATACTAGCTTGACCATAGATGTTCTGGACAGTATCACTGTTAATCTTCCTAAGTGAACAATATGAAATTAAATAAGGAAACTTGTCCTGTGTGAGCATGCTGCGGTAGGAGTGGATGGATTGGGAAGAGATGTAAATTTGAATCCTGGGACCTGGGAATGTTGTTAGTTCTCTACTGCTATGTTGCCTTTGTCCATGGCAACATTAAGTTGATGAATACCAGTGTCATATTACTTGTGTTTTGCTACTAGGTTAGATAACTTAATGTTGCTATAATACCTGTATTTTAGGGCTACATGCTCATAAAATATCTCAATGAGTTTATGTTAAGTTTATATTAAGCTTACTGTAAACAGACATTTATCTTTTTCTTCTAAAGGTACATTGAATTTAGTGTAGGGGGCTCATCTTTGAAGTTTGAAGCATAGATGACATAAAAGAGTTTATTTTTTAGTAAATTTATCTCCTTCCTTATTTTTTTTCCCCTAGTATTATGGATTGTTCAGGGAAATGATTCTTGCTCCAAACATTATTGATTGTTGGAAGGATTTGTGGCAGGGATGATAAAAGACCTAACCAGAGATGGGAAATTAATTTCTGATTTGGGAACAGATTTTTAGAGAGAATATTCTTGGTGAACTTGCCAGAAATTACCAAAAGATGTTATGACCATGACGGGCAAATAACAGCATTACTTTATAAAAATCAGGGATTTAGTCAGCATTATACTTATGACTGTCCACAATTACTGCTAACCTGTAATAGTTCTTTTTATGGAATATATTAGTATAGTACATGCTCTTTAAGGTCTTCCTGTATTTATTGTGCCATTTTATAATAGCATATTTTATCAATGCATGTTTCTATAGGGGAGAAAGATAGTGAAAGTTTGAGATAGGTATGCAGAAGTAAAATGTAACTTAGAGTGTGCTCACTTATAATCAAATTGTAATTATGCCTCACATAGCTTTAATGGAACTGGCTTAATTTAGTTACTTTCAATACCTCAAGAGTAAATTTTTGACATGGGAAGTCAGTATATTTTTTTCAAGTCTTTTACCTCTTATGCTCAATCGTTTAGGTATGCGTAAAGGTGCCATAGTTGCAAGCTTTGACTTAAAAGCAGACAAAACCTTCCCTTGCTAGAACCAAGGTAGGTGAGGATTTATTTTCCTGTCTTTTTTTTTTTTTTTTGGTTCAACTCAATAATGAATTCTAGAAGGTGATAATGGAGAAAAATAAAGCACAACAGCTGAAATGGGCTTTTGTTTCTATGCCTGTAGAGGAGAACTAACCCAAAGGTATTAAAATGTTGCAATTGCATAGTTAATCAGATATTGTTTTGGATGATTAGGGAGTTCTGTAAACTTTCTTGAGGAAGCTACTTATCTGAATAATGTTACCTTGCCAGGTAAGTTTCCATGAAAATGCAGTCTTCCTTGGAGTGTCTCTCTATGCGGACTGTGTGGTTGTTGTTTGGTTGGTTTGGGGGTGGTGGTGGTGGGGAGGTTGTTGTTGGTTTTGTTTGGTGCTTTATTTTTTTAACATTAAAGTGCCATTGAATAAAGTCACAAATAGCCTTAGTAGTAGGGTTTACTACTGATTTTTATTGATGGGCTATATTATAAGGTTTGCTCTTCCTTGCTGTCTCCTTAGAGTCCTGGAATAAGCAAAGAATTACCCAATTCCAACTTTGATATTAAATTGGAAAGATGGGAAGCTTAAATCCCTTGGAAGTAAGGCAGGTAGACAATTCAGGTCTAATGTATTTGTAGTGAAAGAAAAAGATTTGAGATCTATCAAGCAAGGATCAGTAGAACAGATGTCTGCAGGAGCAGAAACTGATCTTAGGAACCTTCCTTTCCTTGATACTATGGCACCTCTCTCCTGTACTTTTTCTGAAGTATTATTTGTTATAGTCAATATTGCCCATAAACTCTCTGAAGAAAATAACAAGCTAAACCAATTAATTAATAGGACTAAGTATTTAGCGCTGATAAAATAAAGACAATAAAGCAGTGCTGTAAAAGACCTGTTTAACTGTATTGACACATAGCTGGCTTTGAATTCCACAGCTAGAAGATTTGTGGTAGTACTTGAAACATATTTCTTACTCACATCACTGAACATAGGGCAGACTTCCAAAATAGGTTTACCATGGTAATTAAGATAAATGAACATATAGTCACTTTATTTAATGTGTAAAGTTATAATGTAAATACTGAGTTGCTTTGTTGTAGTAACAGAAGCAGGAAAACTCCCAATCTTCCTAATACACAATTAGGACAAATTTTTAGCCTCTTATTAGGCCTTTATTTCATTAAACATCGTGCATTAGGAGAACAATATTATCTCAAAAGTAAGATCTTGAACTGGAAGTGAGACTTCTGATTTTTATTGCTCAGTCAATGACCCTTTTTATTTTGAATTTTATTTCTTAATTCTATCTATTTAGCAGTATGCTTTTTCAATAGTCTTTTAAGGTAGCTGAGCATGTGAATATCACAATAGAAACAGTCTCTGCATCAAACTGTGCCCTTGCAATTAATCAATTGGTTGGGAGGCTTTGAATTCTAGGCAGATACCTATTTAGATCATACGTGGATAACATAGCTGTAATTTTAAACTTTCTATGATGTTTTCTCATAGGCTCAACACCTGTAAAACTAAATGCTTGAAGATTGCATCCAAAATGGAATTATGGCACAATTCTCCGTAGAAGTGGAGAATTAGATCTCCTGTTGCAGTGTCAACACTTGCAACACACACAAACTTCCAAACCCCTTGCAAAGGAGTTACAAATTGGAGAGGCTTTGTATAAGCCACAATGATTTCTTTTTATTATTTTATTTTATTCTTATTAGGAGTATTGAGTCATGAACCCTTATTATGTAAGTTGGAGCACAATTTTAACAACTATGAAATATCATATAATATCCCAGGTAGCAATATTTACTTACGCTGTCCAAAGATGCATAGAATATAGAGGAAGCTTTTTCCCTTCCTCAGATTGTATATGGCCACATTAAGCTACTTATTACAGAGATGGGATGGATTAGATCAGGTAATATTTTAGTGGCTGCAAAAATTGATCTGAGTTCACCAAATTGAACATATACGTATGTGCATGGATGTATAAACTAAAATGCAAGGGCTTGAAAACATTCATGGCAATATTGTATATACCTATGTGTATAGTGTATACACGAATATCTCAGGTGGAGTCATGGCATCCCAATCTAATCAGGCAACAGGGAATTTTGGGCATGCCAACGGTACACAATGATGATACTGCAGTGTTTGATAGAGATTTTGATCATTTTGATGCCACTAAAAGTTGACAAGTTTTTCATAGGGCTTTCAAGGCTTCTGTCTCTGAGTCCTGGGTAGAGCAGGCTCTAGTGAACAATTTTTCAGCAGCTTTTCACTGCTATACCAAGCAGTGGATTACAATGAACAAAAGTTTAGGAATCATATTTAGAACAGACAAAGGGCAAATCAGCTTATTACTAGTACATATCCTCAGTAAGTACATGAACCTATATCATTTGTAGTTCAAAATCCAGAGCACTGTGCGCCTCTGTTGCTAAGTATTTTAGTTTCATGGTCTACGTAAGTATTTGACTTTAAAGCCTTTGCTCCCAAGATAAACTGTAATAGAGAATCATGATTGCAAGATATGCAGATTTTTTTTTTTTAATAATATTTGTTTGCAATAGTAAATACAGATTGAAGTGGAAGGTAGATGTGTCTTAATAGATCAGAAACCCACAAGACAAATAAAACAAAATGGATCTGGATTGTTAGGTTTATAAATAGTCCCTTGATTCAACATTTATATTCCCATATTCATAAGATAATAAATTATTGTTTCTTCCTAAAATTGCCTTGGGTACCAAGTCAGAAGTGTTCTCTTCAATGTTGAGAACTAAAATTTTATCACTGTAGTACAGTTTCAGTATATTGGATGTCAAGAACTGTCACTGTATAATCTTTAAAACTTCATAAGATGAGTAAAATGAATGTGATACTGTGGAAGCAAGAACCATGACAAAGCAAAATGGAAAAAAAAGGTGACCATTAAAATCTTCCTGCTTCAAGAACAGTACAAAACCATTTCAAGAACTGTTTGTGTTGCATGGAAGAATGGAAGAACAAGATGTAGCTTTGAAGATGTCTTCCAGTTAAATAGGGACTTAAAGACAGCCTGCCCATAAAGAAGTGGGGGTAGAGGGGAGACAAAGCCCCAGCTGCACAGGGCACCTTACATCACCTGAGGAGAGTTCCCTCAGGTTCTTCAACATGAAGGCAGACAGAAGAAACTATGGTACCTTGTGTATTTTTACTCACTCCCATGCTGAACAAGTGAAATGTGTTAGCTTAAACTACTTCAGTTTCCCTTTGCACGCTTACTGTACTTCATATCATGTGTGATTAAGTGGTCATATAAATTCAAACGTAGAGATTTTTAGCTTGTAATAATATACTTGTATCCCTTGGTATTGCATAACCCCTTTGGAGAGTTTGTATTGGGGACGCCTATGGGTGCATGAGAAACTTGTGTGTTACGTTTTAGTAAGTGCATGTTGATGGAATAGAAAGGGGAGTTAATGTTTGCTGATTGAGAAAAGTTTAGGCTTAAGAATAATGTGTTATGTAGAAATAAAGGATTTTAAACCAATCTGTAGAAGCTTGGAAAGGTTACATTGTAATACATTTAAAATTCTACTTTTAGCTTTTTTTTTATTATTGTCATTTAGTGGAGTTCTGTGAACTATTAATAGTGCTCTCATTCCATGTTAGGTAGAATGTTTCAAAATGTTTCTTAATTTTAGACATGTGAAAAATCCTGTGCCACTTCTTTGAGCTACATGTTTTTATGAGTAAAATTACTTACCATTTTATAGACCTGTGCTTAAGTACATAGGTATGCCATATATTCATAACTCCTGTTTTGAAGCCATAATTAATTTTTTTAATAAGTAATGAGTTCAAAGTATGTCTATTAAAGTTAGAAACAAAAAATTTGGGGAAACAGAAACAAGTGAACTATGGTGTGTTTGTTTTTTAGTGTAGATTTCAAAAGCAGTACATGTATTTTTAAACTTTCAAAATACTTTCCTTGTTTCTGCTTCATCAGGGAAAAAATGCCTGCTGAATTTAAAACCAAACTGATTTGATTCTTTACTGTTAAAAAGTCCTTGGAGTTTAGTGTTTGGGGTGAAATGTGTTGTCAATAGCATTACTTCCTTAATTTAATAGCGAATGGTTTCATCATTTTATCTGGAAAGGTTATGAGCTGGCAGCCTGGATCAGATACTGTGACCAGCTTTAAATGAGCAGGAAATGAGAAAAGGGAAAGAAGGAGCCACAAAGTTGCTTGCTGAAGGTTTGTATTAGTTTTCAGGCTCAAGGAGGGTGATGGGATCTCGGGTTTGGAGAGGTCTTCTGAGGTGTCTCCTCCTTCATGGTCTCAAGCCAAGCTGTTTTTGAGGTCATGGCATATTAATACCAGGTTTTTGAAACTGAGTATTAGAATGACTTGCAATATCATAGTTTTCCCATCTCATGGCATGCTGATTTCAGACCCTGCTGAGGGTGCTTCCAGGCCTGATCGTCCCTTCTTGGCCTTCCCCTGGGCTCCCAGACCCTGTCTATAGCTCAGGACACCATTGCAGGCTACCATGCCTGTCCAGCCCACAGCAGGACTGATCTCTTGCTCCCCAGAGCTGGACCCGCCAGTGAGCTGGCAGCTTCAGGTTTGCCCCATCCTCAGGGAGGTGCCTGATGGCTGGGCCTGGGGCTGCCCCACTCCTGGCTGTGGTGATGTCGTGTTTCTAAGAAGCTTTCTCCTAATTATTTGTCACAGATACTTTGCTCTTGCCAGCACTTTCATTTTGAACCTGGCATGATGTCAGCATGGTATTGAACAAATAGCAGCAGATTCAACTCAACCCATGGTTATAGCTTGAACAAAAAGCATTATCCAGTTCTCTGAGTAAAATCAACTATACAAAAGGGGAAAAGCAATGTATGTAACTTATATCTATACATATTTTAGTGTGCTTGCATCTACAAAAGAAAGAAAAGTCCATAAAAAACTAAGAACCCGTATAAAAACTGAGATGTCAAATGAGTGCTGGGGTTTTTTTCCCAGGCTTCTCTTTGGTTTATCTATAAAGTAAGGCTTTTGAGTTTGAGCTAGGCTTTGTTGGCATGCAGAAAAGTGTGATTGAAAGCTGCACCTGGTTATGATATCAGTCATAATATGATGTCTAGAAATTTTCTCTTGAGCTTCTATATGTAAATTCTAAACTTGCTTCTTCAGTTATATAAAGTATCAATGTTAAAACTGAAAGACAGTTAAGGAAAAATCAGACACTTGATGCTTTTGTTACAAATGCAAGTCTCTTATCTCTGGTGACATTTTGTTTTGCCTTCATTCTGAAATAATGCAATGTTAGCCTAAAACCTCACCTAGATGTCTAATATTTTGGAATCCTTGATTTGAAGTAGGACTTCTCCAGCACTGTGTGGAACTTAGTTTTCTCCTGTGTACCAGTAATAGCCTTTCAGTTAGCAGTCATCCACATCATGCCCATCCTGTTTGATCTGCCCCAGACTCATCAGAGCATGAGGGAGGAAACCACATATCACATTCAAGAAAAGCTCTAATTCCTTGGCCACAGTTTCTCTTTTTATCCTTCCACCTGCTTGGCTGAATGAACATTGCTGCATTCTATCCAAAATGAAACAGAAGATGAGTTGAATGATAAGAGTTTAAATCTATTCAGGTGGAAGAGAGAATTGAAGATCTTCCATTTTTTGAGTGGATGCCCAAAGCATGGGGCTAGCGGGTAAGAAAAAGAATAAAATTAGGAGAACAAAGACCAGCATGAAGCAAACTTTATATTTAAAGCTACCATGACATTCATACTGTGCCAGCTGTAGCTCTGCAGATAAAATGGGATTTAAGCACTGCAGTGACAGGCTATGTGCTATATTTACATGTATTTAGGAACTGTTTCTTTTGAAGAGAGCTTGTGTGATGGTAGGGCCATGACACATGGCCCGGTACAAATCCAGACAGGCCTTAACATGTCTAGACAGGTCCCTTTCTTTCCCCTCCTTCCTGCAGGAAAACAGGGCAGCGCGGGAAAAAGAACAAGGGGGACAGGACCCTTGCCTGTCTGGTAAACAAGATGCTTATCGGGGGTGAGAGCATGTAGCTGACCACTGCTCCCCCAGATACAAGGTCCTTACTTCTGCCTTTTATGGTCATAGCCTGGCAGAACGCTTTCCATTGGGCAGCTGCACGTTACCTTCAATGCCCCATTGGACCAATTGACCTTTGGCATTTTGTATGCATACAAGTGGCTAGGTAGCCTAGCCTTGCCTTGCTCCAAGCCTTGCTTCAAGCCTCGCTGCCTCGAGTTGCCCTGCCCTGCCTTGAGTGCCTGTTCCAGACCCTGGGATAAAGCCACGAGCCATACACATGCAAGCCGGAGAAGCCAGAGTCGCCTAGCAGCCAGAGTCGCCTAGCCTGCTTCCCCTTGCCACCAGAATCGTGCCATGCCTCAGTTTACCCAGGAACCACACAAGTGCCCGTCGCCAAGAGTGTTGTTAACTGCCCGCCGTCTGCTGAAGCCAGATCCACCTGGGACCACGTGGTAAACCTTCCTTGCCGGCAATGTGCTGTGCTGTGCCTACGAGAGTGCCCTAAAGCCAATGCAGCAGCAGCATCCCTTATATGGGTGAAAATAGCTGTGAGTAACTCATTCGCTGCCCTTTGGGCTTAACGGTTCTTATCGAGCCTCCTCCCTGCTGTGACTGAGCGCTAACTGCTCTCAGGCACCTTCTCTTTCCAAGTTATTGCCTCCTAATTTGCATAGAATAGTTTGTATTTGCCCTGAGACTGCATAATCCTTTGTAAATATATCTTCCAACCATACAGACGATCCTTTTAACGAGCTTTGGCATATTTCATTAATAAAGGGTTGCTATTTTTATTAATACTTGTTTGCCATATTGGTTATTAATTATTGTTCTGAGGGTAATTAATAAATAAGCCTCCCCTTGACTGCAACATCTTGGAGTAATCCAACAGAGCTTAGGACTGTACTAATATGATTTAATATGAGTAGCACTTATGGATTTACTGAGACTGCTCACCCTCAAAGTGCTATATTGTTAGGTTATGCGGAACCATCCATACTTGTAGGTAACTGAGAACGCAGGTTCTGGTTTGATGCTTGACACCACCCTTTTCCAATGAGTATGTAGATGAATTAGATCAAACAGAAGCCATATCGTTGTTGTTTCCTGATTAGAAAACTTAGGAAAAAAAAAAGATTGTAAAACTTCCTAGTTACCTCTGCGTATATTTTCTGGAAATTTTTGTCTGTCAGTGACAGAAAGCATGTACTTGACTTCTTAAGTAGAGTTCAGGATGTTTTATTAGAGTTTCTCATTTTTAGCAGCATAGACATTTCCAAGACCATTCTCTTTAGGTCAGCTTATTAAAGATGGAACATGTTCCTAATACTAGTTGCCTGTTGGAGGCTGAGGAAGTAGAATTAATTTTTCTGAGGAATGTCAGCACTGTCGATGAGCACACATACGGAAGATTGTCAGTTGGCGTTTCGCCTTTAAATATCACTATGTCATTTTGAGCGTTTTAAAAGGTCTGTATTCATGTTAGTTTGGATACTGTCACATGAACTAAGAAAATGATGGAATATCTGTGAACAAAAGATTGTGAAAAATGGTAAATTGTTCTGCCTTGGATGTGAAATGTGTGCACTCATAATAAATACAGCTCCTGTCTAGAATGTGGAAATCTCTTGGAATGTTTTACTGGGAAAAAACAAAGCAGAATTTACATCCACAGGCGCTTTTTTCTCGACAGCTATTTCAAGTGTGGAATTAGCTGTGCTTTTCAGTGTGGCTGCTTTAAGCACATGCATGGAAAAGGTGAATAGTTGTGGTGTTGCCAGAATAGAAGATATGTTCTGTCTTGATACTTGACTAAGAAGAGTATGAACAAAATTAAAAGCAGAAGTTTAATTTCTTTTTTTTTTTTTTAAATAAGTAATATAATAGGGGTTTGGCTTTGATTATAGTTACATAGGCATAATACATATATAAAGATGAATGGACTTCCTGTGGCCTCCAGTTTTCTGGCATCTCTCCTGTTAACCAGGACTGCTGATAGATGATGGAGAGCAGCTTGGTAGGCTCCTCTGCCAACTCCCTCATCACTCTTGGGTGATTCCTATCTGATCCTATAGACTTGTGAGTGTGCAGGTGCCATAACATGTCCTTAACTTCCTCCTGGATTATGGGGAGTTGTTGCTGCTCTCCATCCCTAGCAGGAGGCTGAATATGCTGAGGATAATGGGTCTGACTGTTGAAGACTGAAGTGAAGAAGGCATCAAATACTTCAACCTTTTCCTCATCCTTTATAGCAATGTTTCCTCACTTTATCCAATAAAGAGTGGACATTTTGCATGCCTTTCTTTTTATTGTTTATGTATTTGTAAAAAACTTATTTGTTATCCCTCACAGCAATGGTCGAGTTCTAGCTGGGCTTTTGCCTTTCTGATACTCTTTCTGGATGACTTAACTAGATCCCTGTACTCTTCTTGAGTTGGGTCAAACTCTCCTTTTTTTTCCCCTGCAAGAGCTCCCTGTTCAGCCAGGCTGGTCATCTTCCCTGACAGTTTGTTTTATGACACATGGGGCCAGCCTGCCCCTGTGTCTCTAAGACATCCTTCTTGAAGAACATCCAGCCTTCCTGGACCTCTTTTCCCTCCGGACCGTCTCCCAAGGGACACTCTTAACCAGTGTCCTGAACAGTCCAAAGTCTGCCCTCCAGGAGTCCATGGTAGTGGTTTTACTGACCCTGCTCCTTACTTCACCAAGAGTTGAGAATTCTGTCATTTCATGACCACTAAGCCCAAGATGGCCTGCGACCACCACATCACCCACTGACCCTGCCCTGTTTCTAAACAATAGGTCTAGTGTGGCACATCCCTTGGTAGGCTCATTTACCAGCTGTGTCAGGAAGTTCTCTTTTGCCCACTCCAGGAGCCTCTTAGATTGTTTCTTTGCTGCGTTGTATTTCCAGCAGGCGTCTGGTAAATTGAAGTGCTCCATGAGAACAGGGGATGGCAATTTGCAGACTTCAGCCAATCACCTGTGGAATGCCTCATCAGCCTTCTCATACTGGTTGGGTGGTCTGTAACAGACTGCCAACAGGATATCTGCCTTGTTGGTCTTTCCCCTAACCCTTACCCATAAGCACTTGACTTTACCATTACAGTTGTCAAGTTCTACACAGTCAAAATACTCCCTAACATCCAGTGCCACTCCACCACCTTTCCTTCACTGCCTATCCATTCTGAAGAGCTTATACCCATTCATTGCAGTACTCCCCTCATGACAGTCATCCCACCACGCTTCTGTGATGGCAACTACGGCATAGCTGTTGTGCTGCACAATGGCTTCTAATTCCTCCTGCTTGTTGCCCATGCTGTGTGCATTGGTATAGACACGCTAGAGCTGGGCTATTGATTTCACCTGACAAGGGCATGCCACCTCTAGGCTCATCTCTAGTGAGCTTGGTTTTATCCCCTTCTGCCTTTGAACCTACTTTAAAGCCCTGTCAATGACCCTCACCAGTTCACACACAGGAATCCTTCTTCCTTTTCAAGACAGCTGAACTCTCTCTGTCCCCAGCAGACCGGGTGCCACATAAACATTCTCAGACAAACCAAAGTTCTGCTTGTTGCACCAACCCCTGAGCCACATGTTCATCAGCCATGTTTTCCTGTGCCTTTCAGTGTTCAGTGCAGTCTTCCCTGTCACTGAATGTATTGAAGAAAACACAACCTGTGCTCCTAATCCATCAACCAATCACCCCAGTGCCTTGCAGTACTTTTTAATTTATTTTCCACTGTATTCAACCTCATTGCTTCCAACCTGTATGACCAGTACTGGGTAATTGTCAGAGGGCTGCACCAGATGAGGGAGTTTCCTAGTAACATCTCTGACCCGGACCCCAGGGAGGCAACAGACTTCCTTGTGGGATGGATCTGGTTAGCGTATAGGGCCCTCTGTTCCCTTCAGAAAGGAATCACCTACAACAATTAGTCTTGTTTTTGTCTTAACACAAGTAGCCCTAATGTATGGGGCTGGCTGAGTCCAGAACAGGTAGTGAACTCATGGGAAACAAAACCTTGTTTCTAATATAGGAGGCTGAAGCCTTTTGAAATGCTAGGATGAAGAATGCAGGATCAGAGTACTAGAACAGACCTAAGGCCTGGTGTATAAGATGACAACATCACTAAAAAATTAGTAACCTGAGACCTTCATGTTTAGAGTATCTAACTGATCATGTGATAGTCCTGTTCTTGTGCACTCTCTGTTTGTCTCAGGTTTTGTTGAAGAAATAAACATGCAGCCATCCTTCTGTAATGCATCTCCTACTTGTTATTAGATCATGATCTACTTCAATATTGTGGTCATAATGCACATTTGGCCATTATGTACTTGACTACTGTATTTAAAAGAAAAAGCTGACTTACAGTTACTTTTGTTGTATTGCTGAGATATTTAAAGTGGGAAAGGTGATTTATGTGCTGATGTATTCCAGGTGAATATAAGGGTCTTATGTAGTGTCTACTTGTTCAAATAAACATTTTACTGTTCTGCATTAGAAAAGAGAAACAAATTGGAAAGGTTAGACCTATGTGCTTGTGAACTGCAAGAATTTTGCACCATTTTGTTAGACAAAAGTTGTTCTAAATTTACTGTAGATGACTGTAGTTAGAATATCTTAGAGATCTGCAAAAATTGAGGTTTTGATAGTGGCATCAGTTTTCTGTGACATGACCACAGAAAAGGATTTATTACTTTTTTTGTTGTTGTGGTTTTTTTTTTTTTCTTCAAGTCTCCCCTTAATCTTTATTTTGTCTGGCTCCTCTGACAGTTTCTCTATTCAGTGGCATCTGCACCAGAGTAGATTTAGTAGTGCTATTACGAATGACTCTGTTCTGTAGATGAGTCAGGTTTCAAGGACAAGAAAAGTGACTTGAAATACTACTTGCAAACAACTCCTTCAGAAGTATGCTACTTAACGATAGTTGAGGGTGGGGGGAAGGGCTGTTACTTAGTATTTTGTATTTGTTTGCTGATTTTTAGTGTTTGATGAGAGGGTTTAGTTTGTTCTCACTTTTTTTCTGCCCACAGCTCTCATGCAGCTAGAGGAAATTACTAACGTGCATTGGGAAAAGCTATTAGCAGTTTGATTGTTTTTCTTTAATTATAGTTCATATTATTTAAATCAGTTTTCTGTATTTTCATATTCTCTCTCTTCTTTCTCCAGATTCTACCAAGAAAATTAAGGATGTCTTAGAAGAATTCCACGGCAGTGGTGTGTTAGCAAAATATAATCCTGAAGGGGTAATTCTTTTTCTTTCTTCAGTGGTTTGGACGTGTATTTAGAAATGTTGTAGCAAATCCAAGCATTTGAAATATATGATTATTTATAAATCATCTGTTTGGGGTATTTGAAACTGTTTGGAAAACAAAAGTATGACTATTTTGAAGAACTAAAAGTTGCTAAAGATTGCATTAGTCAGACCTCCTTAACAATTTACCTGGAACTACATTTTCTTTTCTAAGGTTTAAACAAACAGGCACACTCCCCCCTACATCCTGCCCTCTTGTGTTAATGTTAATGTGCTTCCCACTTCTTTTAAAAGATTTGAAATATTAAGCATGATTTCAGAAGTTGTAAAAGTAAAATATGTTCAGTTATGATTTCTTTTACAATTCTTTTTCTTTTGTGTTGTTTCTGGTAGTGGGATCCCCATTATTAAAGAAGGTGTGTTTTTTCTGATGAAACAATTTTTTTTTTTAAATTGTGTGTGTGTACATTGTCATTTCAGATTCACTAGCAGACAAAATATTTTTGTTAGTAGAAAAAAAACTTTTTTTTTTTTTCAAATTTCATTACCTTCATTTGCAATTTGTATCAGCTCAGTGCATCCTAATAGTGTGGTTCAAAACATAGGTAAATAAACACCTATTTCAGTGATGTTTCTAACTGTGCATGCATTGTGTGGAATTTAGGATAGAAAAAATGTGCTGACCATTATGAAAATTACTTGATCTTACATTTCAGGATGTAAAGCAAAGAATTATTGTCAAGTAAGGTAGTTATAACTCATTAAGTTTTGAAAAACTATTTGGCACTTTGAACTTTGCAAAGCATAGTGTCGGTCATTTTGGTGTCTGAGGAAAATATTCTGTAGTTCAGTTAACTAGTATAAATTGAACTTGAAAACTAGCATCTTAAATCTCCACTGTTTTAGTTAAGTAGATTCATAGATTATAAAAAAGGATAGGAATGCTGTGATCACAGGCTGAAGGACATCCCTTAATTGATTTTTGTTAGAATGTAGGCACATTTTCGTTTGATGTTTGTTGTAGAAAAGTGTGAGCTGTTTTACAAACTCAATGCTTGCTCTTTTTTGTTGGTTTTCTTTTGTATTTTAACTTAGGCTTTTTGGTACTCTTAGTGTATGTGATAAAACAGTATTAATTTATTAATCATGCTTTTTCTTTAAATTCTTTACTCGTTTTCTGTTGTCTTATGACATTTTCAGTTTTGTGAGATGTAACCTTTTAAAGTACAAAAAGATCATAGGCACTTAGGACAACTGCTCTGACTGACGCTAGGTGAATTGACAGAATTTGTTCAAAGCTGGAATTAATAGCACGCTTTATCCTGAACTGACTCTGTGACTGTCTGGCATTTCCCAGAGTTCTTCATTTCACAGTGATTTGTTTGCAGAAGCCTACTAGTGTACTCAAACATCCAGGGATTATAGAGCAGCAGAGCATGCAAGCTAGTGAGCAAGATGTGCAGATGGAAGGGGAGAAAGGAATGCCAGATACCTTGTGGTGGCTTCAGTGTCTTCATCAGGGATCAAATTTTTCGCTGCTGCAGGGTCAATATTGGACCCAGGCTAACCCTCAGAGCTTTTTTCTTTGCTACTTAGCTCTTACACTTCAGTTAGTGTGATTTAAGGAAAACATAGCTAGCAGTGAAATGGATCTATTTATTAGCTAAAGTTTCATGCCATAAGCTGCTAAACTTGAAGCAAAATGGCTGAAAAATTTCTTCTGCAGTTGAGTGAATATTCCAAGTCAAGACAAAACTGCCTTTGTACAAGTTTATCGATATTTTTGGCACACATCCAATCTATTGTGTGAATAAACTCTTTACACAATTGTTTGCAAGTTGATTCTATCTGGTTGCATGAGGACTCCGTGAGCTGGAAGTACTATTGAAGTAATTAAATATTTTCTGTAAATGAGGTGACAGAAATTGACTGATCCATCTGAAATCAGTCATAATGCAGCTTTTTGCTTCAACGTTTCCATTTTGAAGTTGTGTTTTGTAGAGGAAATATTATCTTTCCATTTTATTTTATGGATCATTATCTCCTAAGCACTTCAGGTAGTTTTCAAGTCTTGTCAATACTCTACCAAAAGGTGGTGCAAGTATTTCTACCAATAAATATAGAGTATACAGCTATGGCAGATTTAGCAGTGTGATATATTTATATACTTAAGAAAAAGCCTTAAGAACTGTTTTGAGTTATCCTGTTAAGGAATTTATTCCACTCTATTGCTTCAATATTGCAGTTTTCTGTCACAAGCTGATTTAATAAGACACAAATAGTAAAATAAAGCTATTGGTGTTCGAAGCATGTTGCCTGAAGAGCTTGTTGCCTCTTTTTTTTTTTTTTTTCTTTCCCATTATCTTGGATCTTCTTCAGTGAATGATTTTTTTGGCTTAGTAGAAATGATGTATCTTGATTATTTGAAGGTTATCCACTATAGGGAGTTTATTTATTGAGCTTTTACTCTCTGGTTTCAATGTAAGGGAGATGACTGAAAGTTCTACAAATGGTACTGAACCTCTATCATACTTCCACCCTCTTTTTTAAGTCAGTGTCAAATATATAATTAAGAATAGATTTTATGCCTCATGTAAGCAACACAGGTAAGTTCAGATCAGCCTCTTGGAAAGCTGAGCTTTATAAATATTGTTTCCATTGTTTGAGATTTAGTTGAGGGGAACAGTGAATTTAGGAAAGCGGATGGAGCTAAAGACTGTATCTAAGTGAACAATAAGCGTACATCATTGTGTGCTTGCAGTTCTTGTGTCAACAAGAATCTGTTGGAGTACATCATAATTTTTTGCTTACCTGCTTGCCTATTTACTATCTGCATCTTCTAAAGTTAATCACTTTGTGAGGAGTGAGTGTGGAGGGTGCATGAAGGGGTCCTAGCCAGACAAGCAGCTTAGATCTGCACATGGAGCAGGGAGATGCTGTAAGAGTTCCACTGTTTGGATGTGGATAAAAAGAATAAATGTGCATATGCAGAAACACCAGGAAAACAAAAATTTCCAGGAAGGCTATGACAATTGAGTGCATGACACAAGGCACATTCCATGGTATGATCTGCACAGGTAGGAGGTGTCTGAAGTTTGGCAAAAAGTTTGCAGTGGAGTTATAATCATCTACCTACTCCAAAAGAGCTTTGCAGTTTTGGAAGTTATGCAGCAGCTTTCTCCAGGGTCCTGCTGGTCTCCCGGGGGTTTAGGATTTTCCTGATGTTGTGAAGATATCAAATATATGTCTCTAGGGTCTTTTGCTAAACTCTGGTTTACCAAAAATCTGGCACAATCGGTGTAATTTATCCAAAGAATACAACTGTATTTGTCATTTTAAGGTAGTACTTCCCCTAGGAAGGAGTGAAAAATTACTAGACACTAAAGCAGCATATAATGATGACTTTTGCAGCAGTTTTTGCTGCTCATTCAGGTGGAAAGGACCTCTCAGGTAGTTGTAGAGTGCCATAATGTTTCCCCTCAGTCTCCTCCTCTTCAGGCTAAACAACCCCAGTTCCCTCAGTTGCTCATAAGACTTGTTCTCTAGACACTTCACCAGCTTTGTTGATCTTCTTTGGACCTGCTCCAGCACCTCAGTGTCTTTCTTGTAGTGAGTAGGCCCAAAACTGAATAGTGCAGCTTCACCAGTGCCAAGTACAGGGAGACAATCACTTCCCTAGCCCTGCTGGTGGCACTGTTTCTGATATAAAACAAGATGCTGTTGGCCTTGGCCACCTGAGCACACTGCTGGCTCATATTCAGATGGCTATCAAACAACATCCCCAAACCCTTTTCTGCCAGGCATCTTTCCAGCCAGGAGTGTTGCATGGGGTTCTTGTCACCCATGTGCAGGACCTGGCACTTGACCTTGTTTAATCTCATACAGTTGGCCTCGGTACATAGATGCAGTCTGTCTGCATCCCTCTGTACAGCCTTCCTACTCTCCAGTAGATCAACACTGCTGCCCAGCATGGTGCTACCTGCAAACTTGTTGAGAGTGCACTCAATCCTCTCATCCAAATCCTTGATAAAGGAATTAAACAAGCTGACTCCAGTCCCGAGCCCTGAGGAACAGCACTTGACTGGCTGCCGCCTAGGTTTTACTCCACTCACCACAACTCTTTGGGCCTGGCTATCCAACCAGTTTTATACCCATTGAAGAGTGCACTCATCCAAGCCAGTTTCTCCAGGAGAGTGATGTGGGAGACAGTGTCAGAGGCTTTATTAACTCCAGGTAGACACCATTCACAGCCCTTCCCTCATTCACTAAGTGAGTCACTTTGTCATATAGAAGGAGATCAGGTTGGTAAAGCAGGACCTGTCTTTCATAAACCCATACTGACTTTGCCTGATCACCTGGTGTCCTGTATGTGTTGTGTGAAAGTACTGAAGATGATCTGCTCCATGACCTTCCCTGCCACTGTGAAATCGTACTGACAGGCCTGTAGGTTCCCAGATCCTCCTTCCAGCCTTTCCTGTAGATGGGCATTGTATTTGCTAACCTGTGGTCAACTGGGACTTCCAGTTAGCTGGGACTGGTGATAAATGATAAAAATGTGGCTTGGTGAACACTTTTGCTGTCTTCCTTAATACTCTTGGGCAGATCCTCTCTGGCTTCATAGATTTGTGTGTGTCTGAAAGTGGTGTAGCAGGTCACTAGCTGTTTCCCCTTTAATTATGGAGGCTTCATTCTGCTCTTCCTCCCTGTGCTTCAGCTCAGCAGGTTGAGTACCCTGAGAACAGTTGGGTGGATGTTAATGACTGAGGAAAAGAAGGCATGAAATTTCTCAGACCTTTCCTCATCCATCATTACTGTTTCTCCTAGCATCCGTTAAAGGAGGGGGATTTTCCTTAGCCCTACTTTTGTTGGTTCTGTATGAAATTTATCATTATCTTCACTTCTTACTCATTCCTCCTTCAGTTGTTTTGTTAACTATTCTTGGCAACAATCTTTAATTTTTTTTTTAAGTACACATTGATGAAAGACTTAACTTTTTTTCCCCCCTTGGTTATCTATCTGTCATTGCAAGGTTAAAAATAAATTGCTTGCACTCTCTAATCAAGACTAGAATGCTGACCTAGAACCATTTTTTTGATGCACGTGCTAATGCAGTAATTCTAATTCTTATGCCTTAAAACTGTTCATCTACATCACTGACCTTTAACAAAAATCCTTCTATTATAAAACAACAGCATGAGTGTTATGACATTGCACTAATGTACATGTATTCTTTCTTTCCATGCATGCATTACAGAAACAAGATATACTTAATCAAGTAAGTAATCCTAATTTGATGTTTTGTTTTTTTTCCCTCATGTTATGTGTAGGAGCAGCCTCTTTTATTTTGCAGGCTTCCATTTGAATGTCACTTACTAATACTGCATGTGGCTATTCTATCAGAAAATATGCAGATGTTTAAAGCAGAGAGCAAAGTGCACTCTCTGGTGTCAGTCTTCTTCACTAGGTGAATTTAATTTTTGTCATTCACAATTTTATTAACATCAGTAGAGAGGAATGTGGAAAATAAGTTAAAAGCAAATAATTAACTTGTTCTGTACTTGTTCCATGCAATACTTGTTGTCTACTATTGATATAACGGTTTGCATTATTCTGAAGTGACAATCACAGGTCTCAGAAGAGATATTAAATAGTATGTCTATAACCACAAAATACCATTTATATGTATCAGACTTAAAATTGCAGACTTGATAATTTGAATAAGGCTTATAGTGCGCTTTAAGTGATTGTGACTTTAGATAGATTGCAAGAGAAATGGCTGAACAGATCATCGACCCAAGACTCTACTCTTGAGAGGCTTCAGTAACCTAAAAGTGGTATAAAAACGCAACGAAAAAAGATAAGGAAGAAGGACTAAGCAGATGAATTAGTTTTTTTCATGACCTAGTTATTCTTCCTTTGTAACACAAAGGTGTTAAAAAGCCCCTGCTCTGTTCTTTCTGGGAAGGAGCAGCTGGAACATGAGAACAATGAAAAAGTCAAGAGGCCAGAAGGATTAGTTTTGTAGGAACCCCTCATATTCTGCAGTCAAAGGCCAGTGGAGCTTTTGGAGGTGTGTTGCTGAGAGCAGTACTCCCTGTTCACCAAAGGGCTCGGTTTTCTTCAGATGAAACCAGCATTACATTTCAAGTAAACTTAACAGAGTGACTACAGAGGGTCCTGAAGGAGAAAGTGTTAGGTTGAAGCAGTATGCCTAGTACTGACCTTGAGAGTAACCTATTCAGTATTTTTTGCTAATAACCTTGTCAAAAGGAGTGGTGTCCTGGTTTGAACACTAAGAAAATCATCTCACTAAACCAAATTTGAGGATTATGCTAAAGTGGAGACAAATCCGAATGTTTTACTGGAAAAGCTTGCTGACGTGATGGACTATAGGAAATGGAATGAACACAGTCATGCAGAGTACAGTGTGATGTGCTCTGGGATAGTGGTGGTGTTAGATAACTTGCTGTGTGTTGCAGTTGATCACAAGGTGATTGCAAAGCATCATGTTGGTTTGGTCATTAAGAAGTGGAATATATTACTGGGACATTGTAACGGTATTCTTGTGGCCATGGTGAACTGGGAACAAGAGCTGTAAGACAAGGTAGTGTCTGAGGCCCATTGTCCTAAGTGTAAAATTAGTTAAAATTTCAATCACACAGATCCATGGATTGAAAGAACATTCTTTTTTTCCTGCTGTTTCTCTCAGCTACATTCTTTGATCTGACAGATGATACTAATTTATTGTAAAGACCTTACCTTACAATATATAAAGTATTTCTAGTACAGATAGGAAGGTTTAATTTTCTATGAAAAGGTACAGCAGAAACCATCTCTTTGTGCTTTTGAACAAATGATGGGACAAAGACTTGGAACTAATTTACAGGAGGGTTAGCAGGATGTGGAGAATTATCTGCTATGTAGGAGAAGCCTATTCCTCACATTTAAGAAACTGAGGACTAAGAAATGGTGTTTTGTCTTTCTAGCCACAAAAGAGAAAAATATAGCAACTTGTGAGTAAGAGCAGCAGGAAACTCTACCTTTCAGTCACAGTGTATTCAGTGTTTTCTGGCTCTCTGGGCAGAATTTCTAGGGAACAGCTTCCTGGATACCTAGAGAACTGGGAAGCCTGCCAGGCAGAGATGCTGGCAGTCTGGCTGTGGTCCTGCTTTCAGTGGCAAGTAGTGAGGGCACCAAGGTGTAAAATGTTTCAGATAGTCAATTCCTGCTGCAAAAATGTTCAGTTTTAAGCATTACCTGTAGTGGTCCCTCTGTCATGTTTCCTCAGTCTGTGCTAATGTCTCTCGTTCCTTCACGTCTTCCTTCCTTTTTGATGCTTCCCCTCTCTGCCCTAAGGACCCATTTTTATCCTTTCTTTCTCTTGTTTTTTAACACGCATGTAGAAAAAAGTATCTTAATTTTAGCCACGTTATGATCATGTCAATTCAGCCACATTTATCTCTAAGTAGGTTTATGCACAGTCTTCAGAAGCCGATAAATTATTTGATCCAACTAGAACTTTCTGTCATAACTGATTCTTTTTCAGGGATTCATTAATTTTTCTTGGTTTTTTTTTTGTTTGTTTGGGTTTTTTGTTGTTGTTGTTTTTGTTTTTTTTTTTTTAGCCTGCATCATGCTACCTTCTGTAGTAATTGTAGTTTTCAGATGCCCAGTTTTGCTGGGAGAGAACACAAGCTCTCTACTCTTCACTTTGTTTAGTATGTAATAATTTATGGACATTTCTTCTAAAATTCTTGATTGGTAATAGGTGTGAAATAGATCCTGGGTAAGATTTTGCTTCAAGATCCTTCTAAATCTGTATGCCTCATCACTCTTTCGTCTTTAAATAATCTCACCTTTATATAGTAAACATAATATTCAGTAAATGTATGTATTAAATACAGGTATTTATGTATGTGGTAGCTATGGATATAGGAACTTATACACATGTATAAGTTTCATGTACTAATGAAAACCTACTGGTAATAAAGTTTTATGTTTTCATGCCTGGATATAAAGCCTGGGATGAGACTGCAGTGGCTGGTGAATACATTTTGTTTTTTCTTTGCATTAACAACATTTTTAATAGCATGAGAATGTAAGGCAAAGTTTTTCTTAAATATCCAGTTACTGCATAAAGCTTGAGTCTTCCCATTTACATTTCAGCTAATCATGTAATTGTCACTAATTCACTAGCATTAATGTGTGTGATTGTTTTCATACTTTATGTATGAATCAGGGCCCTGTAACAACCACTCCTTCAAGAGCTCATTTTTTCAGGTATTGGGTCAATGTAAATTGTTTAAAAAGAAAGAATCAATTAAGGGTACCTACCCACAAACAGAAATAATCCAGGGCTATTACTGCCAGTAGATTAAAGATGATTATGCACTATGTTCTTGGCACCATTTGGACCATCAGGCAACATAATTTAAGAAGTAATTAATTGAAAATTAAATTTCAACATAATTCTTTTTCCATTACCTCTGATATCTTTAATAAATGAAAAACATATTTCAGGAAAGTTGGCTGGAATAAATGATTTCTCTTCACCCCCTTACATTCTGTTTTTCAGGATGACAAAAACAGTGGCTTATGTTGAAATATTTTGTACAACTTTAAAAGAAGAAAAAGACCAAAGAGAATGTGGTATTTTAAAAGAATTTATGGGTGGGGATTATTTCTAAACACTAGGTCATGTTTTGTTTCCACTTATGTGGCCCTTGTGGTGGGGAGGAATAAAAGGAGTTATTCTACTCCTCCCTGCCCTGTCCCATCCACATTGACAACTCTTTTGTCAAGAGACTATTAAAAAATTGCTTTTTTGCATCTTGTGAGGAAAAAGAATGTAGAGTGATGCAGCTTCTCTTCCTTCCTTCTACTTGAAGAACTGGTCATTGTGTTTATACCAGCTAGGAAAGCACACTTCTGTGACAGCTTATTGTTAATCACAGAATCATAGAATGGTCAGGGTTGGATGGGATCTCCAAAGGTCATGTAGTCCAACCCCCTCTGCAGTAAGCAGCAACTAGATCAGGTTGCCCAGAGCCCTGTTGAGCCTCACCATGAATATCTCCAGGGATGGGGCCCCAACCACCTCCCTGGGCAACCTGTTCCAGTGTTCCACCACTCTCATGGTAAAGAACTTGTTCGTAACATTCAATCTAAATCTACTCTCGTTTGAAACAATTGCCCTTCGTGCTCTCACTAGAGGCTTTGGTAAGCAGTCTCTCTCCATCCTTCTCGTAGGCCCCCTTCAGGTACTGGAAGGTCACTCTTAGGTCTCCCCAAAGCCTTCTCTTCTCCAGGCTGAACAACCCCAGCTCCTTTAGCCTGTCCTTGCAGCAGAGGTGGTCCAGCCCCATGATCATTTTCGTGGCCCTGTTTTGGACCAGCTCCTTCAGGCCCATATCCTTCCTGTATTGAGTCAAGCTGTCAATTTTTTTCTGACTAAATTATTCTCTTCAATGTCTTAATATGGTGGGAGTTAAAGTATTACTTAGCATAATAAAAATGGAATAGTTTTCTTAATGATACACTACAGGATGCTAATTTTGCTGTACTTTAACAGATCCTATTTTTCACTGAGAAACCATGGTTTGCATATTCTCAGTATCATGATATACTGAGTTATGTCATCTATATCCTATAGACTTCAATGTAGTTGGCACAGAACATACACATGAATGCATAAATATTCACAGCGTGCATATGTGGATTCTTCTTGATCTTACATTTCTGTGATCATCAGTAAAGCAGAGGTGCAAACTGTAAAACTGCAGTAGGGGAAGGCAATAAGTCAAATACTGTAGTATTTCCTTTTTTTCTACTAGTTCCTCACTTCTCTTCCCTGCCCCATGTGACAGTTTTGCTCTGTGAAATGGAGGAGCAAGGAATGATTTCCTTGACTTACCTATAATCACATTCATAGTTAGGGACACTGTGGCCTGAAATGCGTAATTGAGGAATATTAACTTCTGCTTACCACAAGGGGGAAAAAATGTTTAATTGGTGTGGGAGATCCAGTAGCTGTATTAATGCTTCATATATTTTAAGAAGTAAGAGCCCAGTGAAATTTGCTGATAGTCTGTCAAACTGTTGGCTTCTAGTTTCATTTGTATTCTTGCTTATGATTCTTTGGATCTCATGTGCATGACTCCTCAGCTCCCACCAATGCAGATTTTCACTACAAAACAGGTAAATTGTAGTAAATTTGTGGCATCATCCATTTTAAGAAAATAGCAACGTTGCTGTATACAGCCTGAGATCAACCCTATTCAGTGCGTGGAGGATGAGCAGAATGTAGCACATTTACTCTGGTTTGAGGAAGGACAGGCTTCTGTTCTCTGCAAAGACACTGGAATTCATAGAAGTGATCCTATGCCATTAGTTACCCATGATAGGTCTCTTAAGGCAGATTTTACAACCTGCTAACCTGGTGATATCGGTGGAATTCAGCATCTTTCTTCCTGACATGCAAGGTGTTAGAAGCCATTCTGCTGTGTGGACAGAATCAGATACTTGAAGGAACCTCTGTAGCCATAATCATAGGATCATAGACCCGATCAGAACCTGTATTTTCACTTGAGTATTGGTCTATATATGTATGATACAAAATAGAAGACACCTGAAATTCTCTGTTATTTTGCCAAGAGTATTCATAGCTGCTACTCGGATGCCAGTCCTTCAGTTCCTGTTTTTCCTGAGGTTTAGAGACTCATCCTGTATGAACTAGCACTGAATCAGTGTAATGTAGTTTCAGTGAGTGCCTGAGAAGAAACAGAACTCTTATAATAGTAATTAGAGATATTTTTAAAGCATATTAAGCATAGACTCACCTCTGTTTCTTTGTCCTTGGAGTCCCACTTATTCTGGGAATCTGGGATTCAAAAGGTAGTGGAGCGGGAAGTAAGAGCTCTGCACTATGCCATTAGTGTAAAGTGGAAGGAGAATTAAGATATATGCATTCTTTAGTGGTTTTAGTAAGGTAAAAAGCTTCTCATCACGTATCTATGAGTTATATGAGGTAAATGCAAAGAAATGTCCATGTGGTCATGGTAGCACTGTGGAAAACAGTGATCAGTTTCCTGTCAGTTTTGTAGTTTTCTGGGAAGTAACAGGAGAATAATATTCTAAGTTAAGTGTGAATAAAGTGAGGTTTTAATACCTATAAAAAGTCTCAAAATAATTTTTAATGCTTATGTTTTTTTCACAGTTGAGAGTTCTTTAGTCAATGTGATCAGTGTCATCCTGGAAACTCTTAAAAATGTATTTTATCCTGAAAACTAATTTTCTTGTCAGTTGCCAGGACTTTAATCTGTTGGCAACTTCCAACTCTTTTCGGATTCCTTAATACTGTCTTTTTCTAGTTCAGTGACTATCATTTGTTTATGTGGGTCTTTCTATGTGTGCTTACTGTTTCCTGTGGTATGTTGAAAAACATACACTAGTGATCAGATTAGTGAGGTGGAGGTGAATAAAGGCACAGGCTAAGATTTTTTTTTTTTCCTCCAGAATTGGTTTTATAAATGTGTTACATTAAAAAAATAGGTAGGCATCTCAGAATGCATTGTCAAAGCCGTTGAGTTTCTCAAGAGCTTTACTAGCTGAAGAAGAGGGAATGTTCTATGGAGGGATTTGCTTTTCAATCTTAACAGATTATTCCTTAGAACTCAAAAAACCCTCCTCTTGTTTGCTGCATAACCATTTTCCTTCATATAGTGTCTGGCAGCTGCTGCAAGATCTGCTTGAAATCTCTCAAAAGTCCAAATGAGCCTGTAGCTCGTTTCCAGCTTTCCTCACCACTCCATACATATTCACCCATATTGTTCTAATTAGACTGTAATTAGCTGCTTAGTTTTACAGTTATGAAATCAAATAAGAGGTTTCTTGATCTGCAGATTGTAGAAGTCATGCCTTATCACAGTGTAGGAATGAAAGGGCATAGTTAATAAAGGCATAAAAGATGGCTTAGGGTGCCTTTCTTTGCACAGCTCTTGTGTTACATGGTTGGACTTTGTTGGACATAGTTACTTAGTGTGTTACATGCAGTGGGGCAAATCCAGAAACTTTCTGCGGTTAGACAATAATTTAGAACCCATTAGAAACTTTGTTGTATTTATTTTTTTCAACTGGTTGGTTGGGTTTTTTGGTTTCGTTTTTTGTTTGTTTTTGTTTTGGGTTTTTTTTGGGGGTGGGGGGTGGGGGTGAGCTTACAGCAAAACAGTGCTTATGGCTTAAGTTCTTCCTGGCAGTTTAGTGTTGTGATCAGTTTTGAAGTTTTATGCACGGGTAATGAAAAGTTATGGATTTTTCCCTGACAATTTATCACATATGCATATTTTTAATTTTTGTGTGTGTTGAGTCACAGTGAGTCCAGTTTCATGCTTTTGCTTTCAGAAAATAAAAAAAAAAAAGTTTAATGCCTGACACATTTTAATTGCTAACAAGAATGTAAAACTATGCAGTTTCGCTTATTAGAAATGATAATAAGGAACACTGCTTCTAAAAATAGTAGTAAAATTGATTTTATATGGATGTTATGGTTTGAATTAGCTGAAACTCAGTGGTTTTGAGTGGTACTTTGGGTTTATATCAAAATGTTTCATTACCAAATGAAGTTTTACTATCCTATAATACAGAACATTATAAAATCTTATTTTGTAAAGTTTATTTTTGTAAGACGTAAGAAAAAGAGCCCCAGTAAACTTGATGAATCAGTTGTTTAACATGTAGAAAAAGGAATCTGGTTATGTATGATTCATATAAATGAACCAACCTTTCTGTGACCTACAGGCAGTGTTTGGTACCCTTCTTATTAAAATCGAAGCTAAAACTGCACAGATTTTTATTCTGCCTCTCCTCCCCCACTTCCCCTCAGAAGATTTAAGCCAAATGATTTAAAAGTTCTTTCATGTTCCTCTGAAGAATCATTGGCTGCTTCCTTATATATCTCATTGATATGTTAAAAAATTTCCTGAGATCCCTAAACTTGTGATCATAATGCCCTGATAGTCTCTTATGAAACGGAATGAATTAATTCATGTGCCACATTAATTGTAGTCAGTTTGGTACATCCTCTCATGCTCTCATCCCCTCACTTGGGAAACGTCATGCAAAGTGTCTTCTGAAATGCTAAATCCTCCTTTCTCAGGTTCATTTGAATTCAACTGGAGCTTCCGGAAGCCAAGCAACTGTTGAAAATTAGGCAATTAGCCTGCACACTTAAGAGAACAATATCCAGCATTATGGCTTATGTATATTCTGATATTTGATCTAAACTCTTTATTGCTTGCAGATTCATTAACAGATATTTTCAAACCATACCAACATTTATTGGACTTTTAATCTGAAAAAATCTGCGATGACAGTGAGATTTAAAAGGAATATACTGTGGTTTACATAGCAGAGTGAGCATGATCTGTGTTAGTGTGGACAATTAATATCCTCTACTGCCCTTTTTTTTGTCTTTTTGATTACCAAAATACTATGTGATTCTTTTGAAAAGTACCTGGGGTTTGGGGAGAAGTGCTAGTAGTTAGAGGGAAGGTAGTTACTTACGGAAGCATTTTCATATTCTACAAGGGTGAAGTTCCATGGTGAAGAAATTGACATACTATGTAATTGCAGAATACAAAAAATGCTCATAATATTGTCTGTTGTTCTCTCTTCTGTCAAAGTTATTTTTAAATTAAGCAGAGTAAATGCGTTGCATCTTTAAGTGCTCTGTTCTAAATGAATCATGCTCAAGACTAAAACCTCTATTCGGCTATGAAAATACTCAACACCCATAAGTCTTCACAGATTTCTTTTAAGAAATTATTCCATTTTTCTGTAGTTACATAATGGCTTATGCATATTACAATGAGAGAGAGATGACAGAGAAAGCACTTCAAGTAATTCTAAATAAGTCTTTTTTTGTAAGCTCACCAATTTTTCCTTTGGAAAGCTAGATAGATAACCTTAACTACTTCTAGAGCTCTTGTAGTCTAACTCAGTTCTGTTGTTTACTGTAAATACACTTACAAAAACAAATTTCCAGAAATTACTGCAGTACTTTAGAGCTCAATTCTGTTAGGATAATCTATACTGAGCATGTTAGATCAAATTGAAAATGTTTTTCAGCTATTAGAATCACAGATTTTTGTGGGTTTTTTTGTTTGGTGGTGTGTTCTGTTTTTTTTTTTTTTAATGTAAGCAAGAACCTAATTGCAAAGTTCTGCACACAAATCTCCTTTATGCAGGACTGTTGTTGCACATTCTTTTGATACAGTGTGTGGGTTTGCATCTACATTTTGGGCTATTATAAACATTGCTAATATGAATTCAAGTCACTCACCAGCTCCTAAGTAACTTTCTGCATCATTTGAAAGCTTTTGGATGCGCAGCATCTGAACTTTCTCTGTATGAATGTTGCTGCCTCCCTGGAATACAGGTCATAGAATGGTAGAGCAGAGGGTAAAGCAATTCAGCTGAAGAAATCTTACTGTAGAACAACCTTATAGAACCACCAACCACCTTCCTTTTTCTTTTGCTGATCAACCTGATCAGAGGCAGTCAGGGTGTCAGCTATGATAAAGAGACGTGACAGCCAAAGCATGTGTCACTTTGATATCTCTTGTCTTTCTTGGCCAGTAAATATATGCCATTTTGGAACACTTGCACTGGAGGACACTGGGGTAAATGATAAACTGACCATCTTTAGAAAATACTGAAAACTTTGGACATCTTTGAGAAAGTCTTCAAGAAGAAAGAAACCCGTAACCTTATTTATTGATCCCAGGCATAACTTTGAGCCTATAAATGGGAAAAATGTAGCCTTAGGGATTTAGTTTTTGCTGGCAGCTTGGTGGACCAATGTCACTCGGGAAGCATTTTAAAAATCTGTTTTTCTGTTTTCCTTTTTAAATTGATTTTTCCTTCTAGTATGCAATTTAGTGGAATAGCTAAAGACACGTTTCATTAATAAGCAATTGAATGAGTCAATTTCACATTTTTAGTCGATTTATTGATGAATATATTTGCTATGTTTGCAGATAAAAAAATACATTTATATGGTGTAAACTAATGACTAATTTACTTGGATGCTGATACAAATCCTTTTGCCATTGTGGTTTCGTAGTTTATAAACAGTGAATTAAATGCCCAGTGACTTTATTGAGGAAAAACATAAAGTTTGTAGCCTGAGTGAAACAGCCTATGATTTGCCAAAGTAGAAGAGAGTGGCTGAAACTCTGTAAGGAGACAAATATAGTGAGTCCATGTCCATGCTGATTATTTCCATGTTATGCCCAGCTCAAGCCTTGTGGAGGCAGTTTTTAAATGTGGTGTGTTGTTTTTTTTCAGTCTCTGCTATTAATCTGTTTAATAGGTAAGAGTTTTATTGGTTTCACTGAACTTCTTTCTTGAATGAGGTGTTCTGCATTAGAAGCTCAGCATAGATGCTCTCTTGCCAAGTTTGCATTCCTAATAATAATGACTTGCACAACATCAGCTGGATTTTGCAATCTGTGTTGTTGGTCCCTTGTAAGGACAGTGATGCACATTTAAAGCATTACCCTGGGGCAGTTAAGCTTGGCCTTAATGGGAAACACCTTATTTCATGTGGACATAAAATTTCTGCATCTTGTAAATATTTTACATATAAAAAAGGCAGGGAGAGAGAAATCCTTGCTCCAGAGTGTTGAAATGATATTAAAGTAATTGTAAAAATTATTTATACTGTGACTCAGATTCTAAAGTTACTGAGGCACTTTAAAAATTTAACTTCCATTTTCTTTTTCTGGCATGGTTTCAAGGTGTTTCTTGCTAGTCTTTTCCCTCTAATGTTGTATTCACTGTGCTGAACCAAAGGAGTTTTCTGTGGAGAAATGGGGGCTTCCTGAATCACAGGGAAATTCCTCTAAGTTGATTTGACAGCAACACTGTGTTTTGTGGATTAATGATTGATAATTTGTTTTACAACCATGTAGCTAACGGAGTAGCATCGTTGATGAGTATGTGGTTGCATCACAGTTATTTCTGAGATAAAACTGAAGTTGTCTTAACCTTTCTTGGTATGTTTCAGAATACCTTTATCTTTAGTGGTTCTGTACTAGCAGGATAAAATGGGATTATAATGCTTTACATTGCTGGGACCTCATTGCAGTCTATAGCTTCCTCAAGGATGGCAGAGGGGAGAGGGAATCACTGATCTCTGTGGTGACCAGTAACAGGACATGAGGAAATTACATGAAGCTGCATCAGGGGAGATTCAGACTGGACATTAGGGAAGGGTCATTAGAACACACTCCCCAGAAGAGTGGTCAAGACATGAATTCTGCCAGAATTCAAGGAGTGTCTGGGCAAGACTCTTAGTCATATGGTTTAGTTTTAGGTAGTCCTGTGAGGAGCAGAGAGTTGGAATGGATGATCCTTTGGGTCCCTTCCAACTTAAGATGTTCTTTCAGTACTTTCTTACCAGGAGAAATCATCAGTGAACTTTCATTAATCAATCCTTACCTTGCTGGAAAAAGCAAAACTTAAACTAAAGGATAAATGTTTCATGATTATTATATTTTCCCTGCAAGTAATGTTACATATCTCAACACTCTGATTTGACCATCTGAACCTATTTAAGACAGCATGATTAGTTTCTCTTTGACAAGTACCAGAGAAATATTATTGCCACCTGGGAAAAGATAGGAGGTCTTCAATTCCCTACATTAGGCATCCGTGTTTATCAAATTATGAGGAAAGCTAGAGTTGCTGGGTATATCCCAATCAGCTCTGTAGGTGCCTTTGGTTGCAGTGATGTGCTGTTCAGCCACATTCTGATCAAGAAATGAGAGCATGGAACTTAGTTTCAAGATCCTGAATTTTATCTGGGTTATCTTACAGTGTGCTCTGGGCTATTGTAGCAATACTGAGTTTTCAAATTAATAATTCATTCAGTAGTCAGTCACTTTCAAGAGTAGGTATGCCAGGCTGTATTTTCAGAGATCAGTATTTCAATGACAGGCTACAGTTTTTTGTTAGCAGAATGGTGTTTGATGGATTAGTATGAAGTTTTTGCAAAATAAAAAATTGAAAACATTTGTTTTCTTCCCCTCCTTGTTTTATTTTTATTTTTTTTTATTTCCCCATCCTCTAGACAATTGATTTAGAGGGGTTCAGGCTGTTCATGAAGACTTTTCTGGAGGCAGACTTACCAGATGATTTCACTGAGCATCTTTTTACGTCATTTAGCAACAAAATCTCTCACTGCAGCCCATTAATAAAAAACAAACCTCAGCACCTTCCTGGAGGTAAGTAATAAAGCCACAGTAATATAAGAGCTGAAGGTTCCCTACCTCTGTTACTTTACTCCTGATAGCTGTAAATATATGGAATTCTAAGCTATATGTTTTTCTTGGATTTGTTCTGGTGTTTGTGAAACTGGAGCAACTACCTCAATTATGAACAAGAAATGTTGTGAAAAGAAATGCAAATTCGATGGTTTTATCTTTTTAATTTTGAATAATGATGCAACTGAGACACCAAGTGGACAGTCTTTGTCGCGTTCATACTGATCATATTGTGGTGGTTGCACGGTCTTGCTGCCTATTCTACTCCATAAACACTCAAGCAACCTTCACATCTTTGTGCAGGAGACGCTTGCTGGCGCTTTACAGTTTCTGTGATACTGCTATTAGTAATCCTACATTCATATCAGCTACTGATATTTTAAATGACCTGTAAGTGTTAGTGTTTTTTTTTTTTTCTAATGTAAAGGTCTTCTTGAATGGAGTTTTAAATTTCCATGCCGAATTGAGCATTTTTATTTAAAGTGATTTTGAGTTCACAGGACATAACATGTTAAATACTTCCATGCAAAGTAGTGCTAAAATTCGGTACATTTGTTACTGTGTATAGCAGTAGGCTTTAGTGGACTGTGGTTGTAATCAGTTGTGTGGAGTATTGAAAACCTTCTGTTGTTAGTTACAGCTCTTAAGGGTTTGGGAAAGTCTTTAAGGCAAGTGATTCATTCTCTTTAAAGATTCTTTGCAACAGAATTTTTAAGGGATTATCTACATATATTCTTTATTGTATGCTGCAAGGTATATTTTGAATGTCATACATTTTCAGCATTGCATTGTTTTGAGTTATGAATGTAGACTCTGACTTATAAAGTCTCAGCAACACAATTTCATTTTTACTTTCATTACTTTTTTATTGATGTTTGTGTCATGTTTTCATCACTGAGTGGCATCAATAATAAATATGCTCTATATCAACCACCAAAATTAGTAATCTTTTATGCATAACATGTCTTGCCTGGTAACTGAATAGCAGCTGTCCTTAAATAGTGCATATTTATTTATTAAGCTGTGTTTTTACGTACAATTATTTTTACAAATCATCTTTTATTATTCTGTGGTTGTACTTCAAGAGTTTTGACACTTCATATGTAGAAATGGCAAACAGCTGGGTTTTGGTCATTGCCAGATTAGATTAGATTCACAGCTAAACTCTGCTTTCTTCTTTTGTTACTTTCTGATAAATTTTATTCCTGTGTGTGGTAAAAGAATTTTATTATTGTTGTTGTTATTACTGTCTGCTGTTATTAATAATAACAATTTTATATTTATATATTAATGCTGCTACTAGTAGTACTAGTGCTAGTATTCTTCATTGTGATGGGTGTTATTACTCTTGTATAAACTGTATACTGTTTCTTACTGTAATGCTCCTAATTTTTTTCTTTTTCACGTACTTTTGTAGTTAGTTTTTATCTTTTTTGTTACTAGGAACTTCAGAAATAAGGTAACATGAGACCAGATTAGTCCTCCATTTATATTTCATACAATGTCAGAAGCACTGTTTGATAAATTGTTATATCCACAGTGTCTTGAGAGAGACAATTCAGTTTCCCTCAGGCAAGTTATTTGTGCCTCAAAATGTATTGCAATCCGTACTGCAATTGAATTGCATGGGACTGAAAGTACTTGATACATCTTGATGATTTGTAGCATTTAAAGAAAATAAAGGTGTGTGTGGATATATTTTGATGTGCAAGTGAAAATTATGGAAACATTTGGTTTAGGACATGTAGTAATTTTTAAATGTTACCAATAGTGAAGACCAACCTACCAAACCAAACCAAAAATACCACCCCCCCCAAAAAAAAAAAAAAAAAAAAAAAAAAAAAAAAAAAAAAACCCAACAAACCCAACCATACTGGGAAACAAATTTGTAAGTATATTTGACACTTCTGGAAAATGGGAAGATACATGATAGCTAGAGAAGATCACAAGGGAAGTAGCAAGTTTCATAAATATCTCTAGTATGTGTCCATTTTTTACTTAGTACCTCTTGATCCACTCATGTCTGTTAATAAATTGTGTTTTCAGTTAAGGTGACTGAAGAGAGATGGAAGCAGGTGCCAGGTAAGCAGCAGCGCTGTAAGTCATCTGTAAGCACATTATAGCCTCCCCTTTCCCACCTCTGATTAAGAAGCAATACTTCAGCCTACACCTTGCACCTGATGATAAGCTAGAAGATACCTTAACATTTGCATGCTTTTCATTTGGATTTCAGAACTCTGTTTTTGACATTAGTTCGCTCAAGTTTTATAATACTTTCTTATTCTGTGCATGAGATTCACATAACTGGGATGTGAACGATTTGTGTAAATTGTGTGATTAAAGGTAGCATCTTAAATGCTTAAAATTTTGTAATGTTTTAATTTTAAGTGTGCTTAATCGACATTAAGTTCATCCAATAGAGCACTGCCCTATTAAATCTTTTTATTCATTGAATATTATCTTTCTGCATCCATAAACATGATTCAGAGATACCATTTCTGCATGCTAATTTGCACTGATTTAGTGAATTATTTTTTTTACCCTTACCTGAATAGTCTGTTGAAAATGTCTTCAGATTGTAATGAAATTTTTCAACTTTAAAAGTAGGGGAGGTGGGGAAAACCAACAGAATTTTGTTTCCATTTGCCACAGTAATTAACTTGTGCAAGACAAATAGATGAGAGAAATTTTATATGCACATTGTGTGTGGATCTGCTCTGAATTAGTTGTAGAAAATATTTAAGAATGGTAAATCTTCTTGTGGAGTTTCATCTTTAGATGTCAGTGAGAAATGTAACATACTTACATCAGAAGTTTTATTACTGCTTTCTCTGTGTTGTCCTGTTCCTCTCCCTTTTTCCCCTCTATTTATTTGTCCTGCGGATTGCAGTAATATCATCAGGAGTGGTTGTATTCATGTTCTCTTTAAACAGAAAGTTTGACAATGTTGAACCTTGTATTTCAGTTCTGAAATACTGCATCTGGTCTTGATCATAATTAATAAAATTTATTTTAACTATATGGTGTTTTTTCATAGTATTCTGTAGCTGAGGCTCAGATACACATTCAGCTCTCTTTTTAGAGAACACTCACAGTTGGAACTAACAGTTCTTGTTTGCACTAAAACATCTTCAGTTGGTGTAACTGGTGTCAGTTTGTTTGTTAGATGAAGCTTCTACAAGCACAAGGAAGTGGTGCATCATTGTGTAGGTATTTTTTTATCACACAGGCTTAAATTAACATAGCCTGAGAGAACTGAGGTTGTCCAGCATGGGGATCTTATAGCTTCCTTCCAGTATCTGAAGTAGAGCCTACAGGAAAGCTGGAGAGGGACTTTTCATACGGGTGTCTAACCACAAGACTAGGGGGAATGGTTTCAAACTGAGGGAGAGTAAATTTAGACTGGATCTTAGGAAGAAGTTCTTCACTACAAGCATGGTGAGACTCTGGAATAGGTTGCCCAGAGTGGTTGAGGATGCCCCCTCTCTACAGGTGTTTAAAACAGTGCTGGATGAGGCCATGGGCAACCAAGTCTAGTTGAGAGGTGTCCCTGCCCATGGCAGGGGAGTTGAAATAGATGCTCTCTCAGATCCCTGCCAACCTAGGCCATGATTCTATGATATAATGTAGGCAAATAAAAATACTCATCAAATTCTTTTTTTAGTCAGAGGACATCAGAGCAACACAAATGAAAGGAAAGGTTATTCCATTTCCATAATCATGGGAAGGGTTGGGCTTTTTGTGGGTTTGTTGGGGGGTTTTTTGTGTCATTTTTGGTTGTTTTGGGGTTTTTTGTTGTGGGGTTTTGGTTTGTTTGGTTTTGTTTGTTTGTTTCCCAATAGTTTGCTTTACCTGTATAGTATTTTAAAACTTCACTACCACTATAATTCTGCTTTTGCAGGATAAACTGTGAACATTAATTGTTTAAAACGACATTAAATTAAGAACTCCTCTGAGATTCACATAAAACAGAGGTGGATGTATGCAAGAGTTATGTTCTAATTTTCTTCTTGTATATTAAGTAACAAAGGCAATGTGCTATTTTCAGGTCTGAGACTTAACAAAGGTACTTCTACATCCCGACCTCCTACTCCTGCTAACTTACATTTACCAGAAATGATCCAGCTGAAAGATATTGTTTGCTATTTATCATTGCTGGAAAGAGGAAGACCTGAAGACAAGTTAGAATGTATGTTCTTTTCTTTAAGTTAACTTTATGTATTTATTTCAATAAGCTATCAAAAAAAAAAAAATCTACATTTTCTGAGTTTAAGACTCAGTATTGAGTAGCTGTAGTATAAAAATATAGTTCTAGATGACCCATTGTTGCGGGAACCATCTTTTTTATTCTTCCTAATAGTATCAATTTGATGAAATTTTAAATAATGATTTTTTTTATTTAGGACACAAATCATCCATTCTGCAGTTAAAATAATACTTTCTATACTGTTGTCACTTAATTAATACCAATTTTGAGAAGAAGAAATTAAATACACCAAGGATGCCTCGAGTGGTGAATAATCTGTAGAAAAAGGAATTGAAGCAAAGAATAGTTGTTGATATGGGCTGTGGGCTCTATAGTATTAGTGAATACAGGAAAGCCAAGAATGATCCAAGTCTGCACCACTTTTTGGACTGTGTATTTAACAATGGAAGTTATAAATTACTTAAATTACTTGATTTGTTAAAGCCAAACGTGTCTGTCTGTTCAGAAACTGGGAGTTTGATCTGTGAATTGAAGGAAAAAAAACAAAAAGAAAAATACTGTGTGCTTGCCCATTATAGAATTTAGAAGCTAGTTTTCCAGATAGATAATCAGTCAATCCAACCATATATTCCTTACTGAGACCAAATATATTTTGATATTTATAGTTGGTCTGTCTATAAAAGAACTGTGGGATCACTAATATAAACAGTCCATGTGATAGGAAATGCAAACAGTAGGTTGGTTCTGCCAGAATGAGGAATTCATTACAAGGTTTTATGACTTCATGTTGTTGAAATACCATGATTACCTTTGGTTAGCTTACAATGATAACTTTGTACTCTTAGGATCACCAATACTTCTGCTTCAGCAAAGATTGATTGTAAGGAGCACTCCTCAATTTTGGCAATATCAGTTTGTTTAACATATG
Organism: Indicator indicator; assembly: GCF_027791375.1. Classification (NCBI taxonomy): domain Eukaryota; kingdom Metazoa; phylum Chordata; class Aves; order Piciformes; family Indicatoridae; genus Indicator; species Indicator indicator. Next base: position 22,572,038 of record NC_072020.1, on the reverse strand, counting down.
GCTACAATATGAAGATGTGTGCCTGCATATATTTTCAGAACACAAGCACAGGAAAGATAAGATCTTAGGATTTAATTCAATTTACAATAAAAAAACGTGTTTTGTAGTAGCAAGTTACTCTGAAGAGCTCTATGCATAGCCATAGCATGAAATTGGAAGGTTAGTTGCCTCCCCTGGTGTCAGGAGTTGGTACAACAAAGGGACAGGATCATTAAAGGAAAATGTCCTTTCTTTGAAACTCAGCTTTGATGGTTTTGTATTTTGGTTTGTTCTCTTGTTGTTGTTTTTTTTGTTTTTTTTTTTCCAGTTTGGTGTTTTGTGGTTTTTTTGGTTGCTTGGTTGTTTGTTTGTTTTTTCCAAAATAAGGTTGTTGCTATGTTTTCTAACTGAATTTCTTTCTCTTTTTGTTTTCCTTTAGTTATGTTTCGCTTATATGATACAGATGGGAATGGTTACCTGGATAGTTCGGTATGTTGTTTCTATATCTTAATGCATTGTAAACCTATGTCAGAATGGCATACCTATACAAAACTACATTAATCCAAGTCAAGTTTTAATTTATCCTGAATTAACAGGAGGAATATAAACTGCAGTTGATAAAAAGTCACCCATTTTGGAAGTAACTTACAGATTTTCTTTTCCATTAAGCTGCTGTTGCTCCAACTATATTTTCAAGCTGATGCTGTCATCATGGATTCTTATTCCATAGTCTTCTGATTTTTAACTGTAGTGTTGTAGGAGACATATTAATATGATTACTAAAGTTCTAGTATGCTTCTGGGAGATGTATATAAAAGCACCATATATAAAGATTTCATTAAAAGTGGGAAGTACGAGAGTCACACAGTTGGATATATGTAGAGAGATGTAAGAATGTCTGTGCTGCTATTAAGAAGGGAGGAACAATATTAAAGACAAAGTTCTGAGGAGCAGCCCAACCACATGTTTGTAGTCAGTCAGAGATAGATGTAACCTTTTTTTTTTCTCTTAGCTAACAAAGATAAATATTCTATTGGCAGCTCTATTTTTTTCTCTTCCCCCCCTACCCCCCCATAACCTCTGTGGAGTAAAGACAGCATAGAGTGGGTTGGGGAAGAAGAGAAGTGACAAAGGAATAGGGAAGGTAATTTGTATAGAGGTGCAAAGTAAATACTATATCGTAGTTTTAGGGAATACCAAACATGAATTTCAAACTTAATGCATGATAAATACAAATGAGAATTCAGAATGGTTCTAGATAAGCATTGGAACATATTTACCAGCCAAACTGTATATATGAATATGGAAGAGCACTAGTGATATGTGATCAAGGGAAATTACAACACTGTAATGGTAAAAGAAAAAATAAGGTGCTGAAATTTAAAGGACTGTATGTTGTTACATGACATGGTAGACTTCACATCGTTAAAGCAATGATCAGCTAGGAAGGAAAAATCTGTTTCTACTCTCAACCCAGAAGCTGTATTTTGGCTGTGGGGCTGTATTTTAAAAACCTCCCCGTATGCTTTGAAGTCTATGCCTCAAGTTTTGCTGATGAAGCACATTGACCTAAGAGTGGACAGTTTCCAGTGTAAAGGACATTTCATTAGAAACTGATGACAGAGTGTCACTGAATACAACATGTTTGAATTGTAAGTTGCTTTAAGTAGAATTTGTTTTTATAATATTACCTTAAATATTATTCTTTTTCATTCACCTGTAGGAACTGGAAAATATTATTGCTCAAATGATGCATGTTGCAGAATACCTTGAATGGGATGTTACTGAACTGAGTCCAGTAAGTGTAATTTTTATAAAAAGCTTTTAATGTTCTAGAGATGGCCTTTAATCATTTCCTGATACTTCATGTCAACATATGATATGTTAGTCAGATAGAACTAGTAATGGTCTATGGTCCACTATGACACTATCAGTTGGCACTTTTACAAGTATTTTTCTGATTAAATCTGATCTGTGAACATGGTTGCTACTGTTTAAGGCTTTTCTTCAGTGGACATAATAGTTAACATTTATAGTAGAGCTAGTTTGTCTCTGAAAATTCCTTTATAGTAGCTACCTCTTATTTCTATTGTATGTAGTAAGTATACAACAGGACAGAAGTTGGTTTGGAAACTTTAGGTGGTTATAAAATGTAAATAGGAATATGACACCTCATTTTCTGAACTGTCAGTACTCATTTTACTACAAATCCCACACCAATAGTATTTTCCTTGCTTTTTGCAAGTGGACAAGGGAGTTAGACTTCTGCATAAGTTCTAACAGAAAGTTGCTCTATTACAGTATGGAATTTACGAAGTTTTTCGTTAAACTCTGTAGATCCTGCATGAAATGATGGAAGAAATTGACTATGATCATGATGGCACTGTTTCCTTAGAGGAGTGGATCCAAGGAGGAATGACAACAATCCCGCTTTTGGTCCTTCTGGGGTTAGAAAATGTAAGTAATTACCATAAAAGTGTCAAGTTTCTGCTTGCATGCCAGCAGTGACCATCAGGTTAGTTTCTTTGAGGCTTATGTAAGGAATGTTTTTTTTCTTTGCCTTTTATGTTTTTTTTTCTCTTTTACTGTGGCTGAATGACATGCAAAGAGCCAGAAGTGTGTCTTTGAAATCACAAGTACAATAGCATATGTGAAGCTACACCAAATGAGCCAGCTCTGGAGCTAGAAGCTGTAGAAAGCTGATTAATTCACCCTGTTAATAGCATATTGTTAAATCCTAGCTGCAGTAGAATCTGATAAGAACGTTTTACTCCGCATATGTATGTTACAGCTAGTTTGGAGCAGTGTCTAGGCTTCTTGGCATGGTGATGTGTTGTGTGGCCTAACCATGCTAAATTGCAGAACAGTCTAGATTGGAATGTCTGGAGATCATCTGCTCTAGCCACTTAATAAAGGCAGGGTCACAGATTGAGATACCTAGGACCCTGTCAAGCCCAGTCATGAATAATTTCAGTGAGGTGTATTCCACCAGTTCTGTGGGCAACCTCTCCCAGTATTAATTGTTCTCAAGGGAAAGAGCTTTTTTTACAGTAGACACAGATGGAGTTTCTTCTACAGCAATTATTACTTGGTGACTCTTGTCCTGTCATGATACATCCCTGTGAAGACAGTTCTATCTCTCTAACTATCTTAATATTCTATACTAAGTAGACATTTCAAAGAGAACATGAACACCAGGGATAGAGTGTTAAGAAGAGCTTATATTCTGTGCATTTACAACTTGACATTAAAGATTAGACAGATGTAATAGGATCGATTTTATACGAGTTCAACACAGCTGTTTTAACACTGGCATGCTGCCAGTGCCACCTGCTGTCCTGTATTTGAGCTAATTTTGAGCATATGTATTTTAGCATATGTTTCAAATGCTTTCCTGTTACTTGAGAGAAATCCTTTTTCATTCAGTTCTTCTAAAGTTTGTCTTTCAGATAGAGAGGTGAAAAAATAAGTAATGTTTACTTTCCCCATCTACTGCTCCAGCCTGAACTAATCCTAGACCGCTGTAGTTGCTCTGTGGTATTTTGTTTCACAAAACATGCTCATACTGAGATTTTCTATAGGGAAATATGCAACAAAATAGTGTCTATAGTTTCTAATTCTTGCAAAATCTTATTAATCAAATCACCAGCTAAATACCTGAACTGAGGATAATTTGGAGTACATTTGGATCACTGTGACTCAGTAGCAAAAATGTTAGATTACTTCTCTGTAATCAAACAGACCTTTGCCAGGCTGAATTCTACTGTTTCCTTAGAATTACTCTAAACAAACCAATATAACAACCAATATAGCAGATAAACTGGCAGTCAGTTCAGTACAGGTAGTGTTCTGGGAGTATTTTTCAGTGTCTATACTTCATTCTTTCTAAATTTAAAACTCCTTAAATTCCCTGATAAACTAATGCAGATCCTTCTTTAGAGATCTATTTTCACCTGACAGCAGAAGCTATTAGAAAGAAGATATGTAAATGTATGTGATCAGACATTTTATCTGAGTATTTTTACTAGTTATTAGTAAATTTATTTAGTACATTTTAAATTTAGTGATTTTCTTACTAGTTGTTAGATAATTTATCTTGCTGTTCTTAGCTTTACAATGGAAATAACAAAAACATGTTAACACCAATTAAAATTTTGTACCCTGCTATCATCATAGGTCAGCATTTCTGTCATCAAGAGTGTTCCCTCTACTTTCTGCTGAAGAGACATAACTGTACAGTTGTGAAATCATATTATAATAGTATCCAAAATATCTTTTTGATCAACAGGCGTAGTTTTATTAAGTGAAAGTTGGAATAAAATGGATGGGGTGGCTTTTAATGTTTTTTTTAATACTTTACTGTACTGTGATTGAAGTCCATTACCTACAGGACTGTACAAACTGAATTGCTAGTGATTTGCTAGTGATTTACTAGGAAATGATGGCATCTTCTAAAAGGGCTTTCATTTTCCATGCTTAAAAATGCTCTTGATTTCTTAAGCCACTTGCATAACATGTAGACAAAAAAGCAAGATATTTAAATTTCCCATGAAACCAGCAAATAAATACTGCTTCTGTTTGTACAGAGTTCGAAATGTTCAAAGCTAAGTGTATTTTAGGGCACTGAAAAGTTAAATCAGGAAAGTAAAATCCCTTATGCCTGTCCATTGTTATTTTGTGTAATGTGATGGCTTGATTTTGATGTTTTTACAGCATCTAATGTATTATCCAAGCTCTTCATTCCAGTGCATCATTCCAATTATTTCTTTTTACATGTTGTTCTAAGGTTTTGCTAACACAGCTTTCTGAAACTGCATTTTGGCTATCTTTTTGTCTCCTTTTAGTTAGATGATGAGAAGTTAAGAGTCTTTAGGACTCAGTAATCAAATAATAAAGTGCTGGTATCTTAAAAGTTTTCCACAGGCTGATTAGTACATGAAAATAAAGAGCAGGAAGTCTTCATATGTTGAAAATAAGCCAGAAACCCCCCATAACCAACCAATAATTGTCTTGCCGCCTTTTCACTTTAGCCAACTTCACTTTGGGTCTATGCTGAACTTAAGCAATGCTGGAATCTCAAATCCCAGACATCAGTTTCAGAGCTTGTCCAATGCAATAGTGACAAAGAATTATCATTGTAGTTTTTTTTAAAAGATTACACCACCAGTGAAGTCTTTAATCTGTGTTGGATTGGGGCCCATTTACTTACTGCAAGATGCTTAACTTTGCTATAGCTTGTATAAACAATGCAAGTTTCTCAGCTGGCTCCAAGGAGACCTTATTGTGGCCTTCCAGTATCTGAAGGGGGCTTACAAGAAAGCTGGTGAGGGACTTTTTAGGGTGTTGGGTAGTGATAGGATTAGGGGGAATGGATGCAAGCTAGAGGAGGGGAGATTTAGATTAGATGTTAGGAAGAAGTTCTTCACCACTAAGGGTGGTCAGACAGTGGATGGAACAGGTTGCCCAGGGAGGTGGTAGAAGCCCCAGGGAGGTTTTTAAAGCCAGGCTGGATGTGGCTCTGGGCAACCTGATCTAGTGGAAAGTGTCCCTGCCCATGGCAGGGGGGTTGGAACTAAATGATCCCTGGGGTCCCTTCCAACCCTGATAATTCTGTGATTCTGTAATTTGTTATGGTAATTATCAGTGAAACTATGATATTTTTTTTAGTTGAAGATTTGTTATAGTACCCTCAGAATTCAGCTACATTGTTTGTACTTAATCTTTAGTTTTCTTCAAGAGCCATACAAAAAAGCCAGATATCATGTACAAGTTCTATATTACTTTTAAAGCCTTTCAATTGATTTTTATTACATACTATATTAGATGCTTTATTTACAATAATTGAAAAAAAAAAAATCAAAGAAACGTTCAAGTGGCATATGGAGCTATATTATCCAAAAATAAAAGAATAAACAAGTTAGTATTTTTAAACCATGGGGTTGAGATAATCCAATATCTCACAGGATTGTGGTCTTTGCTCTCAGACTTCCTCAGTAATCCCCTCCTGAAAGAGACAGGAATGTTATGTTGCTATTACAAATATTAGCCAGCCCACTTTTGCCAAGTTAAAAGAAGTAATAAGGAAATATGCCTGATGTTTTTTCAGATGGATCTATCTCTCTCAGCCCCCTCCATTCTGACTTCCTTTCTAGACTGTCAGAAAACTTCTAATGCCCTCTCAAATTTAGTTGGAATTACTAAATTAATTTAAATGTTGTGAGAGCAGTTTAGAGTCATAGAGCTAAAGGGAGAAAGTCTCATTTTGCAGCCTAAATACTCAGTTTATTTGATCTTACTGGGTTTTATGCTTTCTACTTCTGCCTAAAAGTTTAGAGTTGCTTTGAAGGTAAATCTTAGAAATGCAGAGTTTTCTTACTGTGAATGTTCCAAAGTAAGACACTGTATTCTTATTTTGGTGCTTTTCAAGGTGTATTTATTTGTCTAAACAAACAATTTCAGTACAAGATAAAGAAGTTAAAGAAGAACTTAATTGGTTCTTATTCTATATAGGTGCTGTGATATGGATACTATTTGGAAATTCATTTTGCAAGCCAAGACCTTGGAATTGTAGATATGTATAATCCATTTGTACTTGGATGACTTTACTTTTTCCACTTAGCAGTGGCTGAATATGTTCTGTACTGCACCTACTGGAAATTTTAAGCCCCATAATTCATAATCTGAGATTTAATTGTGCCAATTTCATGGAAGTTGTTCCAAGAAATTCCCTCATGAGTAATGAGAATTTCACGAATAAAAAAATGGTAGGTAATTGCCCTGGTGAGGTCACATCTTGGAATATTGTTTACAGTTCTGGGCCCCTTAGTTCAAGAAGGACCTCAGGGAACTGCTTGAAAGAGTCCAGCACAGAGCCACAAAAATGATTAAGGGAGTGGAACATCTCCCTTATGAGGAAAGGCTGAGGGAGCTGGGTCTCTTTAGCTTGGAGAAGAGGAGGCTGAGGGGTGATCTTACTGGTGTTTGTAAACACGTGAAGGATGTGAGTCTGGAGGATGGAGCTGGGGTTAGAACAAGGGGCAATAGGTGCAAGCATGGGAGGTTCCACGTAAACATAAGGAAAAACTTTTTCACTGCGAGGATGACAAAATACTGGAACAGGGTGCCCAGAGAGGTTGTGGAGTCTCTCTTCCCTGGAGATATTGAAAACCCACCTGGATGCATTCCTGTGTGACCTACTCTAGATAATCCTGCTCTGGCAGGGGGTTTAGTCTTGATGATTTTTCAAGGTCCCTTCCAATCCCTAGCATTTTGTCATTCTGTGATAAAGGAAATAGTTATTTGATGTGATGCAATTTTTAATAATAAATGTATGAGATGAGTTGTCACACTTCAGTCTGCAGTTTTCTCAGTCTTTACCAACCTTTCAAATTTAATTCTGCTTTTTAAAGCAATAAGTTGTTTGTCTCCCATACAAACACAGATTGGCCCTTCCATTACTTCTCCTGGTTGATAATTATACTTTGGGGATGAGGCCTATTGCATGCTAGAGACAACTGATTTATTTAATTCCTTTCAAAGTTTCTGACTGTTTTATTTTGTTCTGTTGAAGTATGTCAACATTGTCACTGAAGTTTGAGTTACCGATTGACTCTCCTAGCATTACTTAAAATGCTCTTTGTAATCCGGGCACAAAAAGTTACATAATGATGGTTCACTTCGTAAGAGTTTTTGACAACCATGAATGTTGTACTTTGCTCTTAGCTAGAAGTTCCTCATCTCTCTGAAATTATTTCACGTGATCTTATCAAGTAATAAATCACTTGATTTCTAAAGTGATTCCATGCCATATGTTGTGGCTTCTTCTCTCAGTGGTGGTACAAAAAGTAGGTATAAGCTGCAAGTTCACAGGTGCTGGTGTTTCTAAAAAAAAAAAAAAAAATCCCACCACAAAAATCCAAGAGTGTTGTTTTCCCTCCTCACTGGCCACTAGATGTCAGAGTTGCACTGGATCTGGTACCCTGCAGTTGCTGAAAAGCTGCCCTAAGGGCGAGGGAAAATGAACAGTAAATGCTTCGTAAAGTCATTCATAGTATGAAACCAGACCACTGTGCCTGTCTTCTAAGTCGCCAGTTATCACTTTCAACCCACTTCACCGTTTAAATCAAAGTAAATCTCAATGGGACAGACAGATTTGTGTTGAAGTGTGACTGTGCTATTAAATCAGAAGGAAATAGTCTTAGAATTTCATTTCTGATCCTCAAGCAGCAAGTATTATGCTATTACACTCAAGTAATTTAAAAGGTTTTTAACCTTTTTGATTAAGTATGGGATGGAACACTCATGTCTGAATCCATGTTTTGGAAATACTGCTTCTTACGTTGTATATTACAGTATTTTTGGCTTACTTTTTGTGCTCTGAGTATCTGAAAGTGAAAGCAAACTGAGCACTTGCAAACTTTTGCAAGACTGATGTGGGGTCTTTTGCACCTCTCTCAGGCTGAAGTCTAAAATAACTTTTTTAAAGCTAGGCAGTTTTGTAGAGTTGTATTTCTTTTATTCAGTGAGGAATGAGGGTGATCCAGCCTTTTATTGTTCCAGTCCTGTCTGAATCTGGCATTCTCTAAAAGGCTGAAGTGGTGATGTGCGCTATGTTGTTTCCATATGTACGAAGGGCAAAACCATGCCCCTGCTAGAAGAAGCTGTAGTTTACCCCTTTTGTGACAGCTCCTTACCAGCTGGGAAGCAAGCTCACCCCAAGTGATAAGGAGTTGTTTTACCAGCATCATTTCACGGAGTTGCCAGCAGAGGGGGAAATGTTAATGCTTTTTAAGACTTCATGGCAGGAGCTGCTAGAAAAGTGCACATCTCTTTCCTGACAGTGCTGTCTACTTTTATGCTGTGCCAGCTCCCACTTCTTTGCAGGAAGTTTGCAGATGCCTTTCTTTACTACAGTCCTGCTTTTCCTTTTGCCTGTAGGTTGATAAAAGCCCAGGAGAAGTCAGGAGTAAATCTAACCTGTTCTGTATGTAAGATTTAAAATAAAATGGTATTTCATGCAGGTATACAAATTTGCCATTATTTAAAATGCAATTTCTGCAGGTGACAAATGACTACCACTTTAGAAACAGGGACACTTCATAGTGTAACAAATTATGAATCTTGTTTAAGCAAGCTGAATTCCCCTCCTGTGGTCACTTTTTTTTTTAATGGTTTTTGTCATATACATATTAATACTTAGGCATTTCTGGATGGTCAGGATAGTTCATTGGTGATTGTATGGATAAGGGATAGTGAAGTGATGGATTTTTTAGTTTTGTTTTCCTTTCTCCAGCACAAACAAAATAGTATCTCGGAAGCTAGAAGGGGAGTGTCCTTCTTAGTGGCATGTCTCTTAAATGAGGTTGCTCCCTCTCCAATTAAAAACACTCTTTTGCAAAACCAAACTGAACAAAACAAAATTGTGAATTCTTTGCTGAGAGCCACCAAAGGAGTGTAGAACTTAACTGCTTTTGTATTAAGAGGAGGTGCTGCGTGGTTAAATGGATGCTCTTCTTACCTTCTCACTGACTGAACAGTAACCAAAGAACAGTCATAAAAATGTCTTCAAGTCATGCAAATATTTATAAAAGAAACGGAAACAAAATAGGATTAGGCACTGAAAGCAGAGTCACTAACATACTTCTCTTGGTTGCTTTTTACTGACACTTCTTGTAGGAAAAAACTGAGCATGCTGCTATTTCGGATGCTCTAGATATCGTGAGAGGGAATACTTGCTAGGAAGAAAATTTGTATTTTCATTCTCGTTTTTAAGTCTCAGAACCTTGTGTTTTGCACCTGAAACTGTAATAACTCTTTAGCTACCTTTATTTACAAATAACTAAAAAGCTAAAGTAAGTTAATAGTAAACCAGATTAGGGATGTGCAACTAAATTCTGTGACTGTGTAAACATTTCCAGTAATTCTAAGTCTGGTTCCTTCATGGTTGACTTCCTTTTTAAAGTCAGGTCCTTTTGGCAATCAAATCCATGCTAGAAGGGTCAGGACGTAAATGAAGAGAACCGTTGTTAACAAAATATATGTTACTGTTGTCATTATGTGCTAAAGTCTGCATATGGCATATGGAGGCTTCATTTTCAGTGATGTATAATGAAGGGAGGAAGAGATTTTTACTGTACCTGCCCTGCTTTGAGATCTTCATAATGATTCTTTGGTTTTAAATTCCTTCTCAGGATATGGAAGCAAAATGAGTGAATGTCAATAAATGCACTGATGTGTCAGAATTGTGTATTTTATTCATACTTAAAGACTTGCACTGAGGGGACTTTGTTTCACGTTATGTCTTTTTTTTTCTTTTGGCAGTGTTTTAAAAAGTTATGTGCATGCATAATCATATGCAGCACTTTATTGCTTATTTTTGGCAGTGCACAAGAGCAAAAATTTAATTTGCTATTTTCCAAAAGTGCATTGTGTTTATGTAATGGATTTGCATCAGTTGCAGTCTGTAACACAGTTAAGTGTTTTAATTGGCAGAACACCCACATCAAGACTTGTTTGTTTTTCTGATAAGGAAAATGCCAGCTAAGTTAGTCCATATGTTCTGTTCAAATAAGAAGCAACATATTCACATGTAATGGCCATTCTTTAAAAAAATAAAATTAAAATGAAAAAGTAACACAAAAGTAATGTTGAAGATGGGCAAGTTTATAAATAATTGTGATTTTGAGGGGTTTTTTGGTTTTGTTTTTTTTTGGTTGATTTTCAGGAACAGCAAATATTTTGCTAAGGAAAGCTGGTTAGTTGACATTTTAAGTGCTTGTGGTTTATGACTGTATCTCCTGATGACCTGAGTAATGTTAAAATTCAAGTGTACATGGTTTACTGTTTTTTCTCAGAAGGATTTACATGATCTTTATTGTCTAGTGAATCATTGTCTACGTTGAGAAGACTTGAAACTGAGACACTATATTGTAGTTTAGCAGCACTTTTTAAATTAGTGGAATGTGGTAGTAAGATGGAAAGAAAAATAGAAGTTGCAGAATTCCTTGTAATTAAATACGTCCTCTTCAGCTGCCAGTCATGAAGCAGCTTGACAGGCTTCTAGTGCTCCACAGCTGCAGAATCTATTTCTGCTTCTGCAGGGGAAAATTGGAAAACTTCCATGCTCTTTGACAGCCCAAGAATCCCACGTTAGGCATCTGCTCAGCTCTTTCTGCAGAACAGGGACCCTGATATTGCCCAGCTGTCAGAGATGGCATTTGAACTCCTGCTGATAATATTGGGGAAACTCCACTTAGGCTCTGATCCTGATATCTCCATAGAGAAAAAAATATTCCAGCTGACTTGCAATTCCTTTTGTTTCTAGGTAATTTGTAGGAATTAATCAAAGTTGGCTTCTGGCTTTGAACGAAACATTCTCAATTTCTTGGAGTACTGATTTTCCTTCAGGAATTCTTTTTTCACCACAAATATGAAGAAGTCTTCATCATCTTTGACTTGTTGTTAACAGCTGCCTCTTAGAATACAGCAATACTGATTTTTAATGGCATAACTCATGCAGTATATGCTTAATATAGAGAGAAAATGGAGGTTTTATTAAAAATTATGTCCACCAACTTATTTTGACTGACCATCCTTATCAGTGAAAACCCTCACATAATTGAAGATCTAGTCAGAAATATTGTATATAGATGATGGCAATTAGTTTCATGTGAGAAATCAGAAACTGGATGAGAACCAGCTTTTGATGTGGCTTCTGAGAACCAAAGGTTGATGTGCCTTTTATTAGCTATGTAACAATTTTTTTTGGTAATGAAATGACCGAGGCTGTAGTATTTCAGTGATACATAATGAAGAATCAAACCACTGCAGCCCATTACCAGATGATAAACATTTACTGCCTTTGTTCCATTGGATGCTATAGTCGGTAAAAAAATAAAATTGAAAAAAAAAAAGTAATATTACATTAGCTTAATCTAATTTTTTTTTTTAAATCAAAACCTATGATGATTGCAAAAAGGAAAAAGTCTGTTGGCCACACTTGCCAAGAAACCTGGAATTTTACAGAATTAATTCTACATCTGTGCTAAGTGCACATCATTAAAAAAAAAAAACCAAAACAAACTTACAATAACGGTGAAGTCTCAGAATGATTCCATTAAGAAAGAAAAGGAGAATCAACTGAAAACTTTGCTTTCATAAACATAAATGATTTGATACTGTTTGAATTATGTGCATAAGTTACTGAGTCCCTGAGTCTAAGTGCAAATCAGTTGATCAATCATGGAAGTTTTGAGTGTAGTGCTACAGCTAACTGGAAAACATGAGTTTAAATCTAATTAACTCTGGTTTTGGACAAACAACCTTAAATGCTTGCTTTTAGATAGATTGGTGATAGTAGGTTAACATGAATTAAAGCTGACAATAGATATTACTGGGATTGTGGTTAGATAACCCACATTGCATATGCTGGCACATGTCCCTAATTCTATGGGTCATTAAGATGTACTCTTTAAAAAAAAAAAAAAAAACCAAACCAAAAAAGGAGTTTTACCTTCTAACCAGCAGCACCTTTACTTTTAGGACTAATCTAGAACAAATTTTAGGTAGCTTTAATACAAGTTGTTATTTATTATTAGCCTAGATTTATTGCTAGCATTGTGTTACAGTGGTGACAGCTGCCTGATGGTGTTTTTTTTTTCTTCTGAGTCGTTTTTGAAACACATGGATGTCCATGAGCTTTAGAAGATTTTTTTTTTTTTATGATATCAGTTATCTGGTGCGGAGTGTTAAACAAAGTAACAGCTTGTCTTTTATGTTCTTGAGTCAATCTCCAATTTTTATTGGCTCTTACATTTTTCATTGTTTATTTTATTAAGTGAAATCTGTTTCTTTTTTGTCCTGTGCAGAATGTGAAAGATGATGGGCAGCATGTATGGAGATTGAAACACTTTAACAAGCCTGCCTACTGTAATCTTTGTTTGAACATGCTAATCGGAGTAGGCAAGCAAGGTCTCTGCTGTTCTTGTGAGTATAAGCATTTCAGTGTCCATTTGCTTACGTGTGTATTCCTGGAAATATTGCACTTGCTGCACAACAAAGAACTAGTAGCTTCCCAGTACAAAGCCAATGCTAGTACAATTGTGTCTCTCCCTTTGTCTTATAATCTTGAGAGCCCAAGGTTCCATTTTTAATTTTTTCAGGATATTGGGCTTTCAAAGCTGTTTATAAGGGAGGCGTTTCTGTGTTATAATAGTTCCCTTTGGAGTCTGTCTCTTTTTTTACTTTTCTCTTACAAATATCATGCTTAAGTTTCAACCTTATATTTTTGTTACTCCTCTTTTCTATTTATTAATAATTATTATCCGTATTTATTAATGGGTATCAACTTAACTGGCATCTGAGTCCCATATTTGATTACTCAAATTTCACACAGAATTCTTTTGGTAATTGTGAAGGTCATAACTCCAGTTTCCCAGGAATCAGTTTTCTGTAGTACTTCTAAATTTTTATATGTTTACTTGGTTTGTAATCATAAATCTCAGTATTGTCGTCCTTTCACATATTAACTAATCAGAGGTTTTAAGATAAAGGAACACAGAAAAACTATGGCATCTAAATTGTCTTTCATTGGTGCAATGGATGCAGGTGTTGCAGTTCAGTTCCTTGAGTTGTATCTGTATGTATGTCCTAACAATCTGTATTTGACCAGCTCACAACCTCTGTCTTGAGAAACCAACTCTTACTGAAGGATACCTTATCTCTGTTAGAATGTTTCAAGAGATGGATGATCCACATCTTTCTTTTGTGGTGTGTTCCAATGATTAATCATCTTTTTTTAAGACCTATTTTCTGATTTGAATATGTCTGGTAGATGGTTCCAATGATTGGTTCGCGTTATGCCCTGCTCCATTAGATTAATGAGACCTTTAGTACCTGCTGTATTCTTCTCATGATGGTATCATGTCACCTTTCATTGTTCTTTTTGATAAATTAATCAGTTTCTTGGTGTAACTTACTTTCTTCATTTTTGGTATGAAAGATAGCCCATCACTTCTGATCAGGACCTATCTGCCTGTAGAGTTCGATTGATTTAATTTGAGAATAGTTTGAATAAATGAGAGTTTTGGAATCAACCATTTCTCTCTCCTCTCTGAGCCACAGATCTCTTTAAAATATAATCAAATGTAAATCCTTCATGTATGTGTTTTCATATCATATAATTTCACTGACAATACTGTAGAATGAGAGAGATTTATTAAAATTCAAACAAATAGAAACAGCATAATTTCAGACATATAAATGCTGATGACAGTAACTGAAAGATATATCAAAAATGCTGAACTGGCTATTAGATCTTGAAACATGTTCTTTAATTTTCTTTTATGTCAGACTCATGTAAACTTAATCCTTGTGAGCAAATAGAAGACCAATGTATGTTTTAAAGAGAAAATTCTATTAAGCAAATGATGTAGAACATCATCTTTAGTAGTTATCAGAAATGTGTAGATGAGTTATGTCAAGGAAACTGCTTCAAAAAGGCCTTACAAGAACTGGAATTTTCTTTGCTGCAGTGCACCTCTTTAGAAGTTATTTTACTTGGCATTTATTTAGTGAGAACAATAGTCCCAGAATATCTGTAGAACATTCACATGCTCCATTTAAATTACTTAATGCAGCAAAGGACATAAGTCTACTTACAAAACTATTATACTATTTCCTAATCTTGCTAAGCTTCTTCTCCAATATATTTTCAAAGCATTGCTATAGATTTCATTATTTGCATTTTAGATTGTGTGGGAGGAAAAAAAAAAAAAAAAAGGAAAACTGCAGGGGTCCTCCCCATCCCTCCATGGTCCAATCAACAATGTTACTCCCTGCAGTTTGTCTGATTAATGGCTGTGCCTCCCACTGGGTTTGTGTAATAGGTGCAAGCAAGGTGTTTAGAAGTACTTTGTGCTTAATTGCTCTCGAGGTCAAAAGCGTGAGACATATACCATGCAGGGAGAAATTCATTCTCAGTTTTTAAAAGTTGACTCTATTGAGTGCAGATATAAACTGTATCATTATTTCCTCATCTAGGCACAGTTGTATAGTTGAAGTCAGGGGAGCTTTGCATTGTATCCTGACATTTGTACGTTTTCCGGATGCAGCTAGTGTGATCTTTATGGGCATGATCAACGATATAGTTACCTAAAACTGGTGTGGAAGGGTTGGGGAAAAATGCTTCTCAGGGGTTGGTATTTGGGAAAGTAAGAGTTAAATTTGGGATGATTACATGGAGTACATGAAAACAATGCTATCTGAAATGGACTAATCAGCCATTTAAGGTTTATAAATCAGTGGAAGGAACAACATAAATTCATTGGGTTTTATTTTTGTGCTTGCCAGCTGCTCTCATGCTTATAGTTTGTAAAATACAGACTTCTCTTCTACCAGCAAATGACACCAAACCAGTTTTCAGTCATCAATTTGTCTTTAATATTTTTATCATTTGGGAACTGTTGCAAAAAAATTTAGTGAGCTGTGATTTAATTAAGCATTTCCTGTTATGCAGTGTACTGCATTCTTGGATTTCTTACTTGCACAGTATTTCCTGTTCTAATTGGCCTTTTGTATTCCATGGAAAAAGCAGTTTAGTTTGAGTTTTCATTGACTGATTGGATTGATTATATAAAGATGGCATGCTGGTAAAGTTATTTGTTTCATAAGGATGTAATCAGAAAGACTATTGCCTCAACATCTATTAATGTCTTTCTTTTCTCAGTTTGCAAGTATACAGTCCATGAACGCTGTGTCTCAAGAGCTCCTGCATCTTGCATCAAAACATATGTGAAGTCCAAAAAGAATACTGATGTAAGTTTGGGTTGGCATAAATTTTGCCATGTGCCTGTTAAATTAGTAACTCTATGTATATCCACACTTTTCTTTTGCAGGTAATGCACCATTTCTGGGTAGAAGGAAATTGTCCAACAAAATGTGATAAGTGTCACAAAACCATAAAATGCTACCAAGGCTTGACTGGACTTCACTGTGTTTGGTGTCAGATCACAGTGAGTATACTATAGTAAAATTTTTAGCACGAGTTAGAGAGAGAAAAATCTGTGTTGTTGGTTTTTTTTTTCCTAGCCTCATATTGAAAAGCTCTCATTCAATTTTGTCATTGGGTGTGAACAGGATGTGTTTAAGAAATTTGCAGAATATTTGCAGAATATTCATAGGAATCCTTCATTGTTGCAAGCAAATATGCTTAAAGGTGTGTTCTGCTTCAAGCAGTATACAAATGAAAATAACATATGTCACTCTGAAGAGTAACTGACTTTCCAGAAAGATCCTAAAAGAGTTTTCAGGGGGAAGTCAAGGGTACTGTGATACTAAGTCAACATCCTAACTTGTGTCTACTGACAGATAAATGAAATTGAGGACATCTGGTAGGATACAGTGACTTCGAGTGCCTGGGAATAATAGGAGAGACATCTCTAAAATATACTAATCTGTGCACCAAGTCTAATACACACAACTTTTTATGCTCCTTATTCAGCAGGAACAAATAACTGGAACTAATGACATTCAAGGAACACTGCACCTATAAGTGAGATCTTCATGCTAGAAGGAGCAATACCTGTATTTCTGTTCCTAGCTGGGACAGGATTTAAATCTGGATGGGGAGAGATTCAGCCTTCTTCTAGGGCTTTTGGGTTTTTGCTATTATTATTATTGTTATTATTATTATGGAAAAGCAGTTTTCTGTTCAGTGTTTTAAATAATAATATGAGATTGAGGCATTTAGTGAATGTTTGTTTTCAACATACAAGTTTGGATGTTTTATGACATAATTTCTTATCATAAGAATACAAAACAGAATCAAAGAAAGTAGATCCAGGATACTTTAAATGATAAGCTGTTATGACTACTTTAAAAAAAATATTTTAGAAGAAGATCAAATATGTAGTCCAGATTCCTGTCAAAATTTGGATAGTTTATGTACAGGGTAAAACACCCAATCCAAAATTTCCACATGCATATGATTAAATTTAGGCAATGCCTATCTGTGATTAGACAGGTAAGCTAGAGTGTTCTGCTCTAGATACAGAAATGTCTGTATCTGTGTAATATATCATTCACGAAATACAGATTAGGTAAGACTCTCCCTTAAAGTAAAGGGAAGCTACAAATTCTGGAGCTCCTTGGAAAAAAACATTTTCCCAGTATTTCGTATGAATAAAAGCCTTTTACTTCTTGAAGAATCACATGAAGATGCAAAGAACTTCCTCAAGAACTGATTTTCACTGAGGAAATACTGTGAAATTATTTATCACTGAGATCACAGAGAATGAAGAGGCTGCGTTCTTCTGAAAATATCCTGGGTGCTTGTCTGCCTATTTCAATGCTTAAATATCTATCAAATGATGAACTACAAATGGACCTTATTATTGACAACCCAAACTGAAAATATTTGGGTAATGAGGTTTACAATTTTGCAATTGTATTTCCATTAGGGAGTTAAAGTTTTTTATTTTCTGTAAAAGTAATGTTGCCTTTTCAAAAAAGCTGGGTTTTTTCATGACTGCAGATGAAAATTAGACAAACAATTTTTTTTTTAAATACTGCAAATTATTTTCAATCTCCTATTCATTTTTCTTGCTCTTCTGTGTATGGTATATATATGTCCTCTTGCAATAACTTGCTTCGCTAATGATAATAATGCTATTACTGAAAAAAAGTGCTTTTAAATTTCTGATAGATGCACGCTGTTCAATTGGATATTCTGAAGTTATGTAATTACCATCACATATTTCATAGGTTTTCAAGTCCTTGCACAGTAATGCAGAGCTTGTTACCGATGTTTTTTAATGTAAGAGGATACTAGTTATTACACAACTAAGACTCTTTCATTAATTTTAAAAATATCTCCTTCTTACAACTTAGTAGGGCCACTTCTAATGTCAAATAATTCAGTCAAATCCTGAAATTCAGAGATGTTTTTCACTGAGGAGGCTGGTTCTGCTGAGTTCTCAGGCAGGCCCATGACACCCTCTTCCATATACTCTCTAGTTTTCTACCACTGTCTTGTAAATGTTTTTGCCACATTTTCTCTCCAGCAAACATTTTTCCCCCTACTTTGCAGGCATCTGGTTGTGAGGGAAGTAATATTTTACATGAGCTAGGTTTAGGGTAAGGAATTTTGGGGAAATGTATTTTAAATCTGATAAAACTTTTTTTTTTTTTTTTGAGAAGAGATGCATATTATTTTATTTCATTTTTTATTTGTGTCACAGTGTTATTTTCATCAAAGCTCTGTATCTTCTGCCATTTCTGTTGTCTGCTATTTGCCAGTTCTGTTGTCCGAGATCAGCAGAGACTAATAAGAAGATTAAGCTTTTTTTTTCATAGATAAGTTTGCATGCCACTGAGTAGCAAAGCTGCTAATTACCACTGAATGTGCAAAGATACTTTTATTTCATGTAATATGGCCTGGTGTGCATTAATTATGGTACAAGCAGCCTTACCACTGAGGCAGGGAATTAGCATGACAAATGATTTAGATTACAGGGCTACCAAAATACCCTCTCAATAAGGCTTTAATACTCAGAGAAAATCGAACCTCATTAGACTTTTATTTTCTGTTGCTAAGTAACTGCCTGAAAAGGTAACTTTAGAGTATAAATGAATATGGACAAGGCTAATATTAGGTTCCATTCAGTTAAAAATTCAGAAATGTTATGTCAACATTAACTGTACCAGATAACTTTATAAAGACCATATTACCAGTAAAGCTTATATACATCAGCAACTGGTACAGTTTTATTGTGGTTTTAATAGAGTTCATACTGGTCTAGTTAAATAATCTAAAGGTAAATGAATCAGTCATTGGAAAAATGTGATACACAGATGCACAACAGCTATTGAACCTGTTGAACTAATGCTGCATCCTACCTATTAGACTAGTTAAATCACATGTCAAATAGGTTTTTCGCTTCAAAATTTCCACTCTTTAGTATCCTAAATATTTTTCTTTAGTGAAAGCATACATCTTCTCAAAAAAGAAAATATTCATCTTTATGGGAAATGCATGTTACCTAAGGAACTTAATGCATAGTTTATTGAAACTATGCAGAAATAGAATCATAGACTCCTTTAGGTTGGAAAAGACCTTTAAGGTCATCAAGTCCAAATTTCACCAAACTTCATGATACAAAGTTATATTTTGTTGTGACTATCTCTAACAATATTGTGAAGTATACCAATTAAATGTGAATGCTTTGCATGATCCAGGCACACAACTGTGCCTTGTACCATGCCTGGATATATATGTCGAAATATTCAATTTTAGAGATGTTTAAATTGAGTTAAATTCTAAAATATTGACAAGAACTCTTGAATGCCAAGATATTTCAATAAATATATCATTATTTGTTGGCATTTCTAGTTGATGTTCTCTACACATTTTTAATTTCCATCTTTTTAACACTACAGAAGTAAGCCATTGCTCTTTCAGTCAGCAGACCTGAGGATGTTCTTTCCATGTTTTCAGAGTAGGACTCTATTCATAGCCTTTAGGAAAACCATATGAATGCTTAGAATAAAGTAAAAAGAGGTGGGTAATTTAGGTTCCTCAGCAATCAGAGAAAGTCTGAACATTGATTCAGTCAAGTCTGAATTTTCCCCAGTATAGCTTGAAGCTCTTAGATATTCCTACATTGTTGTCTTATTTCATATGTATTTTCATAGATAATGCAGCATCTCAATTGAATCTGTAGTGATTCTGTCAGCTTCAGATGAGAAGCAGAGTTATACTGAGGATGCCAAAGGCTGCCCTGAATTACTCCAGATCGCCCACTAGTAGTAGAACAGAAGTTCCTGGCTCAGTGCAAAAAGCTGTTTTATGAAATGAAGGTTTTGATCTCCAATAGCACTATAGTGATGTATTGCCATACAGTGTTCTCATTTTGTGTGCTGGACCACATGTGTGCAGTTTCCAAAGTGGAAAACGTTTTGATCCACTGCCCTTTGATTCAATCCTAAGAAGCTTTCCAGTGCATTGTGCTTCATCTACCTGTAGTATGTTAGTAATAATTAGATTAATTAAAATCACCCCATTCTAGGATGCCCAATTTCTTAGATTGTAGCAGTAAAATATCTGAAATGAATCTTCATTTTCTGTCTCCTCCTAGTTGCATAACAAATGTGCCTCACATCTAAAACCTGAATGTGACTGTGGACTTTTGAAGGACCATATTTTACCACCTACATCAATCTGCCCAGTAGTATTGGTGAGTTGTCCACATTTATTTCACATGTAATCCTCTGCCATAGGTAACTGCCGAAATGGTGCTGGGGCTGACTGCCAGAGTATTTGTTAAATACACAGAACTGTGTGAACCATAAACACAGTGGGTAATTCTGGCTGATGTGTGATAGGCACAAGTGTGCCTTATCCTTTGCATATTGCATTTACCTGCATGTGAGAATGAGCCTTCTGTAGGGCATATTATAACTGAAGCTGACTCAGGTTTTATCACTTACTCAGACTGTACTTACCAGAAACTGTACAGGCAGAACACTTTTACATTTTACATCTTTTATAGATCCAACTTCCCAGAATAATGAAGTTATTCTTATGGACAGTTTTTGCTTGGGATGCATATTGTATATCTGCAATGCTGAGGTCTTTGATCTAAGCCGGAGGTTACCTAGAATGATGATACCGGTCTTGCAGTAAGCTATGCATCAACATTATGGTATATTTTATTCTGCAGTCATGCACAGTAAATTTCTCTGTCCACAAAAACAATAACTCAATTCAGTGAAAATAAAAATGCATGCTGTGGGTTGTATAGAAAAGAGCTGACCAGTTTATCGTGAAAAAAAAAGCTTCTGAATTAACTTATGTATTCATATATTAAATTGGATGTTTTATGCTGATGAAAGTCATAGCATCGTCATCTTGAATAACAGTACAG
The DNA here is from genome assembly GCF_027791375.1 of Indicator indicator. Lineage (NCBI taxonomy): Eukaryota > Metazoa > Chordata > Aves > Piciformes > Indicatoridae > Indicator > Indicator indicator. Next base: position 22,551,138 of record NC_072020.1, on the reverse strand, counting down.
ATGTGTGGTCCTCTTTACATACAGCTCATAATAAGAGAAATGCTTGAACTTAAGAATCAATTACTTACTGCAGGAGGAAAACCAAGAAAATATGTCTACTGATCTTAAACCTGTTTCTGAACAGTAAGAATAGTATTTTTACCTTTTGTAAATTAATTATTTTCTGATTAGTCCTTGTGGCTGTTTGTCTGTAAATCTGCTAAGGGTTAGACCCTCTAGAGTAAACTGGGACTATTCCATTCCTGTCAATGAAGGTAAAGCAATGGAAAGCTGACTTCAATATTGATGAAATATTTTTTAGTATTTTTGGGAAGTTATAAGAGGAGTTTTGTAGTTAGTCTGTAATAGAATTTTGATATTACCTGGACAAGTTCTGAACAATAATTGTAAAATACTATTTTAAGTTTGTTGGATGAGTACATGCTGCATTGCATTATTTAATTTTCAGGATTTTAGGTCATACTTAAAAGTTAACATGTAGAAATTATTTTGTTATTGGACTGTTACCATTTTATTGTTACTTATTATTTGCCATTCTTATAAACTACATAAAGCCTCAGCATGAAATTTCATCTTCAATTATATTTGCGTAACTGCATTTTCTTTTCAGGGGAGGAAGAGGGATAGAGGAATTAAGATTTTCATTCCACAATTTGAGTTTAGTTAAGTTGTTTAGAGGATATATAAAACCACTTTAGAGTCAAATCACCCTTGAATAGGTTTGTTTTATCTGCAAATTTTGAAGGCAAAAGTAGAAGTAAATATGTTTTCTTCTATCAGAATCATCTTTCAGTATTGCGTACTAATAACATAAAACAGGTACTTCAGCAAAATGGATATTGTTAGAAATGGATTTGTTTTTAAATGTGATTTAATGGGAACTTTATAATTTTGTAGTATATTTGCTTATCTCGTAGATTCTTCCAAAAATGGATTAAAATCCTGAATATACTTGCATTACAAATAATACATCACTGACCCAGGTAATAGAAATTCCTCCCAGAAACAATTGATTCCCGTGTACACATCATTTACGTTAGTAATTTTGTAATTAGTTTCTCCCATTTCCAGTTATGGGAACTCCTTCTGAGAAGTATAATACTTCAGTGTATGTGAAACCAGCACTCTCAATAATGAAAATGAAAACGGTGGATATAACCATGTCCAAATTGTCTAAAGATACAATAGTAAGTCTGCCTGTTAATTGAAATGATGTCCTTAAACGTATCAAATCTGATAGACCTGACAATGGAAAAGTCTTTCACCTAGGACGGGCATGTAGCTTCAGTGAACAGCTGAGAAATATGTGGAAGGTAAAGCAGATAACCACAATGCTTTCCATACCAACTTTATCCTTGAGTATTTTGAGGTATTGAAGAAGAATATATTTCCTTCTCCCCTAGAATAAACTATATTTGTGGAAAAATAGCAAGTTGAAAAACCGTCTGTCTTTGACCTCTCAGAAGTTTTGGCCCTCTCTTCCATATGTAACTTCAGAAGCTGAGACATCTCCCAGAAAATTCTCTTGAGTTCATCTGATGAGACCAAGATGCCTTCTCATACGTTTTCCTTCCAGAGTACTAGCTAAATCCCTTTTCTCTTTGGTGAAACCAAAGGAAATACATATTTTCAGCTTTTTCATCCAGCATGGCTCATGTCTTCATTTCCTGTGGATTCCAGCCTCAACTCTCTGCAGAGACAAAGAGAGATTTTTCATAAATTATGTTTCTAACACCCAGCACCATGTATCATACCACAGCTACCAAACTGGTGTCTCAGCTGCAGTTTGCTCTTCTGGTCCGTATCCTCTCAGTTTTTAATTGATGTCCTAAATCACTGCTAAAACTGTGAAGAATAAATAAATTAAAAACCCCTATCCTTTCTGATTATAATATCACAGAGGGTTACATATCTCTCCCTTCCTAAACACAGCCATTTCAGCTCAGGTGACCATTCTTAGTTAACTCATTTAGGGTCTCCTTAAGCAGAAGAGGGAGTCTTCTGAAATAAAGTGACTGACATGATCCTCTAATACTGCCCTTAATGGCTTGAGAGAGAACCTAAATGCTTGATCATTTGAAAGTTAGATGGCTGGTCAAAACTAGATAAGAGGCCTCCCATGTTCAAAACTGCACAAAATGGAACTTGTCAAATGTTGTTCCTAAATACGATAAGCTGAAAAGGAAGCCATGGGGAAGCTCATGCAGTTCATACTGTGTATGTCATGAGTGAATCACATATCTGTCTAGATTCAATGCTATATAAAGATCTTTCCTCTCTCACTGCAGTGCTTTTAGATGTGTCAGTAAAATGTCATCTGTACACTTTTAAACTAGTCCTTTTTACTTGTCTGTTTATTGTATATTATGCTTGCTACACGGTGAAGTTTTTTTGTTCAAGTTAAATGACTTTTGTTATAAACTGTGTGTGCAGATCTCAAGTGATAGTCTTTTAATAGATGTCAGATACACTTTAATGTTACTCTCTTTTATTTCAGTAACGTTTTAATTAATTCATACTGATTGAATAAATGTACATTGAGACTTGTTTCCTAATGAGGGCACATTTAGAGGAAAGGTTTTGCATCATTCTGATATCCTGTGGGTAATTATATTCTAATTATATGGTGGGGGGAAAAAGTCTATAACTCAGTGCTGATATTGTTCATTGGACCCAATTAATTACATGCACATAATGAAAGTTCATGATAAGGTTGACTGGCAGTGAGTTTAAAAATCTTTAACTCAATTGAATCCTAGCCTACTAAGAGTACAGAATTAGATCATAACCAGTTTAAAAACTGCATATTGGAATGAGATGAGTGAGTAGTACAGAAAAAAAATTGGCTCTCCTTATGTATCCTTATGATACAGTTTTGCTCCCCACACCCCGTTTGTTAAGCAGAAAGGGAAAAATACTACCATACATTTTAGCTTCTTCAATTCATGCCTTCCTTTACTTTGCTGTTTACTGATGTGAACACATAAGGGGTTCTAGTGTGTATTTATGTTTGTAGAAAAGTAATCCGATTTTTCTATTTCTCCCCAAAACAGGTAATATAATCTTGAATAATGACAAATCAACCAACAACCTGTTATTTAATAAAAGTATATTTAATAAATATATTCTTATTATTTATATGATGATTTTGATTTTCCTACTGCCTATGTGAGTTTTACAATTATATTTACTCAACTTCTGTTTTGCAATTAAATTCTAATATACTTTTTGAAATTTGTAATTAAATTATTATTGCACAAGAACTTTCTTTGACTATCAGTATTTAGAGAGGCTAGAAGAATAGCTAATGGCTGTGTTATAACAGCAATGTGGTTCAATATGATTCTTCTCTTTATATTGTAGTAGAGATCAGTTTTAACTCAGCTGAATCCAGTCTCAACATGAACTCAGAAAGTGAGTGCAGTGTCTAAAAATCTTTGGGCAATGCAATCCTTTGAAGTTGAGTACTAACCTTACTCTGAGTTTCTGAACAAAGATACTGTCACAAAAAGTGTTTTGATTATATATGCTCCAGTGTGGGGGGGAGGAATTAAATCTCTTTGTTGACTCTTCAGTAATGATATAGCAATTGAAACACTTAAAAAAACAAAACAAAACACTTTTCAATTGCATATCACATTACAGATTTAGTTCTCTGAGAGTCTAAACCAGACTTGAAATATAATGGTGTGCTTATCTACACTAAGAGCTTTTTCATTTCTTTGAAGTCAGAAGGAAATTAATAATTGCCCTGGAGGAAAATGTATCTTCCTAACTAATTATCTGTTCAGCAAACACAGTTCAATGTTAAAATAATAAGATGCTGATAAACTGAAACGGCAGCCATTCAATCATTTTAAGTTATATCTAGTTGCCTGCCCACAACTCATCACTACTGTCTGTCTGTTTATTTCTTAAATGCTGTCCTATTGCAGTTAAGCAAGTTTTAATTTTCAAAACTCTTTTCCAACTTTTTTGCCTTTCTGGGGTGGTGTATATAACTGCCTGATATAGCTCAAGTTCATTTTAGGGTGCAAAGCAAATTAAAAGTCTTGGGCCCTGCTGTTGTTGCATATTGACACATGTATTGAATGGATGCAATATGTCAGGCAGATTATCTTCAGCTGGCTGAATGAACTAAATCCAACATACTAAATGAAAAATACTTGACTGTGATTTTTATGTGTATTTGCATCTTAATTAAGTCATATTAAACAGCCAACAGAAAGAATGTATGTGAAGTTATGTAGGGATTCTTTGTTCAGAATAGGGTTGTGGTCAGCTATTTTGGAAAGAAGACTGAAATGATATTGTCTTCAATCTGGCCTTGCCTTTATCCACATATTTTGACTACTAGTATTAGGGGTCCTAAAATACCTCCTTCTGATTAACATAATGTGATTTTTTTTTTTAAATCTGTTTTTAGTTTGGTATTTTTCTTAACTGCAAATGTGTATATCAAGACAAATAAATTTGAAGCCTTGCCTGTCCTTTATAGTATGCTTATGTGCAGCTCACTGGACAGTGTTTTTGCAAGTGAACTGATCACTTAATCTTGTCTACAGGATTACTTTTATATTCAGCTGATGGATGTAGAGCTGGGTGTTGTGCTATAGCTCCATGAGCCTTCAAGGCAAGATGATGTGGTCTCTCTGATATTGGCCTTTCTGATTAGTATGTGCATAGGGTTAGAATTGGAAATGTGGACACAATTTTATAAAGTAAATATTCTAAATATTTTAGCACGTCTAAATCATAGATAGTTTGATATTATAGCTAATAGAAATTGCAGAAAGATTACTCTCCAGTGCTTTAGGGTAGCCCTGATGAGGATTTTTGCAGTTTGCAGGGTGTCTGAATCTTTGATTCTCCTCAGTTATTGTGTAAATATGGACAGAAGTTGCCTGGAATGGAATTTTTTTTAAAAGGGTCTTGAATACCACATAGGTTTATAAAAGAACAGTAAAAGTGCCTACTCTAATATTTCATTGCACAGTAAAGCACAGTTTTTGTGTCCTTTGAAAATTCACATGTCATTGAGGAAAACAGCTCTAAGGAGTCCTGGAGAAACCTTCCTCCAAGTTCCTGTAAAAAAAAAACAACCGCAAAACCCAAAGTATCAGTTTGTTATTCAGGCCTTCATCCTGCAAACATCCATGTGTTCCATCTGGTCTGTAATCAAATTCCCCTGATGAACAACTTTCAAGTTCAAGTTTCATAGTGCTAAATAAAAAATTGCTATTATTTTTTAAATAACTGATTCAGTTTACACATATTAACATACAGAAGTCACCTCAAGCTTTCAGTAATTATTTGAAAAACTGTGTAATGGTGTTAACCATTCACTAATGGCTTTGTGGTCCTGTTTAATGTATAAATATTGTGTAGTGTATAAAATAAATTGCTTTAAATAATCTCAGCTGTGTACAAAGTAATCCAGAAAAATAGATTTGCACTTACTCAGGAAGAGACAAGAGCAGAAAAAGGAATTTTTTGACACACTGGCACCGAATTCTGTGCCAGCAGTTAAAATGTAAAGAGGTAACTGTTTAGTAAGCCATTAGTTACAACTACTCTGTACAATAGCTATAATAGGGTATGATATTTCTAAACATTAGTGTTTTGTGTAAAGGAAGAGACTGTATGAGTAGAAACGCCCTTTGAGGATGAATGTTGTATAGCTTGTCAATAGTCATAGAGGAAAGCTTGTTAAATAAGATTCTTTTCTTTGGATAAGGATTCAGAGGCTCGGAAGAGAAAGATATCAAGTATCCCTTTTTTTTTATTTGAACGTACAAAGTCCTTGGATTTTCTAATATTTTCAGCTATTGCTAAAATGATCTGACCCATACTACCCAAAACACAAATTGTATAATATGACAGCCAAAACTCAGAGGGGACTGTGGTTGTGCAAATGTGTAAAAGCAGCACTGTGTATGCTTGTTGTTAAATACAGCTGCTGCAAGGAAATGTTCCTCGTGAGTGCTCTTTCCATGCCCCTTGCAATCCCAGCTGTTTAGTGTTGCAGCCTAACGTTCTCTTTTTCCAACAGACACTACCCACTGTAGGAAGTTTGCTCCCAGAGGTGCGTAACAGGAGGCATCCATGTACGCACGAGTACTAACAGATCATGATATTGTGCGTTCTTTCTGCTATAAAGTGCATTTTGAGGCTGAACTAAAAACCTAGCTGTGGTAGTCTCTATTACAATTTGTAAGGCCTTGTCTTACATATAAATTCTTCTTATTTGGAAGAGAGAGATACAGTTTAACAGCTCTTATCTGATAGTTATCTTTCTGGAGCAATACTGAATGGTAGAAGCTCCAGTTCTTGGATATTGAATTCCCAGTGGGACTTCAAGGGGAGAAAAGAAGATATGAGAGGTGCAAAAGTGGGTGGAAAAAATTTTTTTGTTGTGGTAAGTATTATTTTGAATGGTGTGTACTCTGGCACGTACCCAAAGAACAGAAAAGTTTGATTCTTTGAGCCATCAAAATGTACGATAGCTTTTAAAATGCTGTATTCAGTATCTCTCAACCTCATGCATGTCCACTAAACAAAATGGTTCAGATACATTAATCATTTTGTATGCTTTGATTAACAAGATATCAAATACAGCACAGCTGTTGTAGAAACATTTCTTACTTTGAAAAATAAATTTTTGCCTTGTAAAGCCATTTATTCAATGCATGTCAAATTTGTCTTAATGCTGCTGGAATTTGTAGGCTATTATCCACAGATGATTTTATTAAACTATTATTATCTCATTAAAAATGACACTGTTTAGTTCCTGATGCTCTTTCATAGCTTGGTAATGTTATAGTTCCTGAACGTTATTCAAGCAGTCATATACGACTGGATCAGAAAGCCAGTTTTCTTTTTCATAAAGTATCTGTTAAGAGTATTTTAAAGATTTTTTTTTTTTTAATGAAAGGGTAAATATTTTTTTGTACTCCATTATTAGATTTATTCAGTATAATTAAGATACACAATTTCATTAAAATGTTAAGTCCAATCCTCACTGATATGGCATGTATCTAGAAATTACAGGACGTATAACTATTGGAAATCTAGACTCTCTTATCAACTTCTTCAGAAATGTTTCAGAGAGCACCATTGGTACAGGTGGTGACCTGTATTGTAGTATCACATGTGAAGTGAATGATAGGAAATATTATATGTGTACTTTCTTCAAGAATCATCATTGAAGGAAGGAGACCTTCAATAGTAACGAGGTCAGGCACCCCAATCTGAATTTTTTAGTAACACTGCAGGCAGTTCTGTGTCATAAATATACTTTTTCTTTTATGTTGTATGAGGTGTATGGCCTCATCTTTTGTAGTCACTGCTTAGGAGTGACTATCTTGGTGAGTCAAGTAATTGTTTTGCTTATGGAACTGGTGACATTAATTGAGGAAGCGATGCTGTTATTGCAGCAGTCATAAGGCCAAGTCTGAGAGTATTTGCTGCTCCCTGTATCATGCTGGAATAAAACAAACAAAAACCCAATATCCAAAACTTTGCTTGAGGAAATTGTTACTGCATTTTGCTTCTGAGTGATTGATAACAGCAGGTTTGGGCACTGTGGTAAGCATCCTTTATGTAAAGACTGTTCTCAGCAGTATATAAATACTTTTCCTCTAAGTAATAGCATGATACATGCAGGAAGATTTTTTTAGTGCCACACTTTATAAGTAGGCCTCTTCTGAGCAGTGGTTTTTTTTTTAACCTCTCTAAATGCACATAGTGTGCTGGATCTGTTTCTTTCTGTTCCCTTGTTCTTTGAACTGCCACTTAATTTTATTTTCTTTTAGGCTTTTTAAGATTTGCTCTTAATTGGTATTTTTTGATAGGAATCAGGATTTTTTACAAACTGTGTGTCTGCGTTACTGACATTTGTTTTGATTTTGTTTAAAGATGTTGCAATGGCCAAGAGCCAGGTTTTGGCCCTAGTGTAAAGTTCTTGTAGTGTGATATGCTTACTTATTATAAAATGTAGTGACTTTTAATAGTAGTTATTTTCAAAGTTGTGCATTCATGTGCAAAATTGTGTATTAGCTAACAAATTCTACTCTGGATGTCTCATCCTAGTTCTAGTTTCTAAAAGAATTGTCAAATAGTGATCTGGACAGTGTCTGTGTTCTGCAGGTTAATTCTGAGATAAATAGCTCTAATTACTTTTGCGGGGTTCTGTTTAAAGCAGTGATACTGAAGTTGAGACTCTTGGACCTCATCTTGAAGTGATCAAGTTGATCAAGTGCTCAGAGCATCCAAGAGTAGAGTGTAGTCTCTCTTGGTTTTTGTCTGTGGCATAGGTTTGTCAGTCCTTCTATAGGAAATGTGATGCCACAGTTCCCCAGAGCACTTGGTTCTCTAAAGCAGGCTGGGGTGACTTGGACCACTATTTGCTTCGGGACTACATTGAGTCTGTGTCAGTCTCCAAATTTAAGGAAACTAAAGACCATGTAAAAGCAGTGATGGTCCCCATCTGTATTAGAAGACTGAGAAGCTGGGAGATACTCCCTTGAGCCAGAGAATCTTTATCAATGTTTCTTACCAGTTTAAACTTCTCCAGAAGGAGTGGCATGGGGTAATTGGTAATGCAGTCCCTAAGGATGAGGTGGCAGAGAGATGGATTTGGCCTGCTGTGGAGCTTGAATGGTAACATTTAATGAACTGCTTCCTGAGTGCAGTTGTAGGGGGTGCAAGAGTCCTTCATGATCGTTTCTGGTGAATCAGCTTTATGCCAGCCTATTCCCCTGACTGCTTCACAGTCTCCTTGCACTTGCAAAGTGAGGAGAGTAACTGGGGTGCAATTGGGACTGAGGACATCTGTCTGAATTTATGGTGTGTTTTTTGTACCCTACTGAAAGGACATGCTAGGTGAAGTTTATAAACAGAATAAATGAGATACAAAAAGTGAGGACTTTTTTTTTTTTACTGAAATAACCTGACAACAGTTGAAAATATGTTTATAAGAATAGAATATTCTTCTAAAGCTTTCCTATTTCAAATAACCATCTGATTGTGCTGTGTATCAGCATCAAAAGTTGCCAACAGCATAGAATCTGATGTGTTTTCTGGTTTCTTTCTCATACAAAATATATATTTTCTAAAAAGCCACTTAGCTAATTGATTATGGTACGTTTAGAAAAGGTATGTTTTGCCAAAGTGGTAAAGTACTTAGGAGGCATCCAACTTTTGCAAGGAGTTGGGATTAAATTTTGATAAATTACTGATCTCTTACCAATGTGCTTATTAAACAATCAAGTATATTGTATGATTTGCTTTCAAGTTTCAGAATGCCAATGTCAGATTATCTTTTCATATCATTGCATTAATTTGTGTTGTGACTGCACACTTCTCATCTATCTATTGCCTAGTCATTGTGGAATGTCCAGGCACATAGATAAATGTTATGTGAAGTGGCCAGACATTATGTAATAACTTGACTGAGGCCTCATTTTCATTAAAGCAGAATCTGACATTACGCTCTAGTTACAAAAATCTTGGTAGAGCCTCGATCTCGTTATAGTAGTATAGCACTAGAGAATATGTTAAAATGTTCCATTCTCTCCTTTTCTTTTTTCAAGGAAAGACAGTCAACAGTGAAAAAAGAGAAGAGCTGCCCTCAGCAAATGAACAAACTGGCAGAACGGAACAAAATGCAAAGAGCCAATTCTGTCACTGTAGATGGACAAGGTCTTCAGGTGTGATTATTGTTATTTTAATTTTAAGGAGATACTTGTAGGTATAAAGAGAATGATAGAGTGAGAAATCTTTCAAGTGAAACATTTCCTATGCTTTAACCCTTATGATATTTCACTTTTACATATTAAAAATATAATAGGTAAATTTTGCCATCTCTGTGAGAATTCTGCCATGCAAATCTGCTTGTCATATGATTGGTAGGATTTTCTTAGACCCTTAGGAGGAGAGAAAACTGGCTCTAAACCACTTGTATTGTGGGGTGAAGCTGAACTCAGTTATTTGTCATGCAGCATTGTGTGAATTTACCTTATAAAACTTTACTGTGCTGATTTGGACCTCTTCATTAATAAATGAAGGATGTGAAATTCAAGGATGTTATTTTTCCAGGTATTTCAGGCAGGGTATTTGGCACATCAAATGTAAGAGTGGAGTGAAGCAAGATGGTTTCATTAATAGCAATATCTAGAATAAAAATTGAGGTTTTCGTACCTGGAAGAAAACTTGTGTATATGATGAGCTAATGTTATTGTAGGGAGGGTATGAGGCATGCCAGAATTTCTACCTGAGCTGCTTGACTTTTTTTCCCTTGAAATATGAGTAGATTTCAGTAAAATCAATGTTCACATATAGGATGCTGCTTCTTTATTTCCTCAGGAGTTAAATGATCATCATGATAACGATGTGATAAGCATTTACTATACATAGTTGACTGTTTTCTGTATCTTTTTATGTGTTGCAGTTGAGATTCATGAAACTGTAAAACATTTCATTACCATATATCAAATGCTGTATACCTCATATTTTTTTTTATTATATACCTTATTGTGTCAGAATAGAAAGACTTATTTTATTGGTTACTGAAACATCCTTGTTATGGAAACCAAAAAAAAAAAAAAAAGAGGGAAGAAAAAGAAGTACAAAAAAAGCAGCAAAAATCTTATACATGAAACAAAACCCCAAACTGTAAGGCCTGTGCTATTACATGCTCTGTTGATGATCCTTTAGGATATTACAGTGATCGTTATCCATGGTTTTCAGGGCTTTCTTCTTATATTTAACCATCCTCACAGGCTACACTGTTACCCTGAGCACATGTGACACAGCATGAAACAAGAAGGCTACAGTATTCATTGACAGAAAGCTCAAGTTCTGTCTGATCAGTCCCAGTGTGACTAATAGACTGATGCTTAAAGAACCACACAACAAGAGTTTTCTAACTTTTGGGTTGTTAGGAATTTTTTTTTTTTCTCCAAGCATTGGATTGCTTATGCTCATAGTATAATTTAAGGCATTTTCAAATCTCGTTTCCCACTCATGCAAATCAGTACCTGGAATGTAGTACCTGCTCTGTTCAGAATAGCACCACTGATCCTGCACACACAATCTTAAAATTTCTACTTTCAGGTAATTAAGACATTAGGTTTTTCTATACGTTTCCTGATATGATTCAAAACTTCTATCTTCTCTGTCTGTGATGAATCCAAAGCCTAGGATTCAAGTTTCTTTTATTTATTATTGCTTGAGAAGGAGAGAATAAAGAGTGAGTACTAAGATTGTAAAAATTATTGAATGGATTTGGGATATTTTTTGAAGTGCTTAGTATTCTTCTGTTATGTCAGATTTATAATGATGGTGCATGATGCAAATAGTGCTAATCATGGTGATCACATTTAAAATAATTTGCAATGATGACCCTGATTATACTGTGGTATTTGCTTTTCACTGTGGAATAAAACTGATTTTGAGTAAAAGGAGTCCATCTTAGCAGTTCTTAAATTTTTGATCAGTATCAGTGATAACCTGATCATCATGAAGGCTGAGTGGATCTTAAAGGGTGCTATAATGGAAGGCTGGGATCAATGAAACTCTTAGGGTTGGTTTTTTCACTCGCATAATTCACTTGTATAGCTATTTCCACAGAGGTGTAAGATTCCTTAAATATAATTGGTAATTAATGTTAATATTTTGCCCAAAGATGGTCTGGAGCAAAAAAAAAAAAGTATGCAGCTGATCAGTGTGCACTAGTTCAGTTCTCCTGTACCTGGCTCAAGCATATTACTTTGATTCTAGTGTTCTGATTTTGTTGGCATGATTTCATTTTAACATGATCCTCAATGGATCAAGGAAAGGATTTTTGTGACTTCTTTTGAAACTTTTGTTAATTCAGAAAGCTTTGATTGTTAGGTTTTCAATATTGCTTAAGCAAACTATATGTAATTGGTCCACCACTTTTCTCCCCCTCTCCCCTAGCTTTAAATCACTTGTCCAGTAACTTTGTAGAAATTGCCTTTAAATCATGCTAGATTAAGATTTGATAAAGTTCCCCAATTTAGTCTACATCTTCAGTTGCATTTCTACATGGAAGTATTTATGTTATCTGGAAAAAGAATTTTGAAAAAATGTAAGAAATTAATTTTAAAAGAGGACTTATTTTGGAAAAAAAGTAGAGTATAAACTGGTTGATAGATGTTTTTTTTTTTAATTTTTTTTGATGGCCCTAAGCTTTCTACTTATAATAATAATATTGTTATGTTTTGAAATAAATTATTTAAAATAGAAATAAATTCCTTGTTTAGCTTCTGTTGAGAAAGGTTTCAAGACCAAACCTTCCTTCCTTCCATCAGACAGCAATGAGCAGATAACTTAGTGGCATTGGAGATATGCACGACTTAAAGACAATTAATCATAGTTATGCACATTCATCTTACTTCTTTCTAGCTAACCAGCATAATGATCAGGATTATTATTTCTAATTAGAGGAAGTAATAGATCATGTATAACCTTAGGATGAGTCTCATTAATTAACCTGCGTCCTAAGGGATTTCAGTAGGTAGTCCATCTCTGTCACAATGAGCACCATTGGTTTACACTTAGTTCACAGCAATAAACATCTTGGGAATTGGCTAAATAACTAAAATTGATTTTAAAAGTAGATAAAAATTAAATATGTGACAAACTTCAGTATATCCTGCAAATTTGATATATGTTTCAACATACAGCACTTTACTGTGCCAGAATGTGATAACTGGGTTGGTTCCATGCAAAGCTTCATTCCACTGAGCTTGTTGAAGATTTCCATGATTTGTTGTATGCATTGGAAGAGATCCTTGTGAAGTTATGGATGAAGCTAACACACTAGTGCCTGACACTACCAGAAGAAGAGTGCTTTTAGATGGCTTTAGGATTATAGGCCTATGTTTCTAGGATGTCTGTAAGATTTCTTAGCCATCATTGTTTTCAGATTCTGCCTTAAATTGCATTTTATGAAATCTTCAGCTGAGAAGATTTTGTTATTTCAGGAATAAGTATTTGGAGCTAGCTCTATGGTTTAAACCCAGGTATTACAGAGAGATCATCTGAAGTAATTTTTTTTGTACGTTCAAGTCCATGGAGCAAAGGTAGTGACCATGCACATCTTACAGTATCTATCTGAGAATTCATACTAACATTATTATTTAGAAGTAAGATGTTAGTTTGTAAAGCTAAACATTAATGTGAACCTGTAAAACTTTCCATACACAAAAGAGTTTAAAAACATGGAAGAGTTAGGGTTAGACACGATTTCTGGAAGTATATCCTCCTCTCCGTTCTTTTCCTCAGGCTTGCCCTTCTTCCATGTTTTCTTCTCTACTTTTTGAAGTTCTTCAGCTTTCTAAGCTGTTTAAAAGAACTCGTTATGGTTCTTAAAATTTTTGAAGTGTGTGATTTCATGGCATATCAAACCTTGTAGATTTCTGTAGCTTAAAACAAAAATCAAAAGTTACTACATCAGATTTAAATTTTCATAGAGCTGTATTTGGCTTTTCTAGTAGAGTGTTATTTCTCTCTACAAATCTCATAGCTTTTTCCATAAGAAAATGCTATCAGAATCACTCATGCATTTCTTGCATTTAAAGTTTTCCTCTCAATTGATGGATGTAACCTATATATTTCAATGGAATTATAAGTTGAAAATGGCATCGCAGCTGCAGGACAGACAACGTTAAAAAATAAAAAAACTCAATTGCAATTTGTGGCAAATTAATGAAGTGAGGATTATTGCAAATTATGGAATTGCTTCCAGCTGGATTACATAGCATAACATAGAGTTTGCATTAAGCTTTTTGTTTTCTGTCTACTATAGGGAAAAATGAATGCAACACACAGCATTAATGAGTGGCTGTGTTATTCCCTTCTTTTAGATCACTCCAGTTCCAGGCACTCATCCACTTTTAGTTTTTGTCAATCCTAAAAGTGGTGGGAAACAAGGAGAAAGGTAAGGTTTATTTTATCTCTTTTTCTTCCCTTTTTCTCTTTTCTTATCTCTGTGATATATTTAAAAATGAATGGTAAAAGTTTGTGTTTGACAAGAAATCCTTTTATACCATTAGGCCTCATGTGAAGATCCTATTGCCCTGTTTAGAAGAGTTATACTCTAGTGTATAGTTGTAAATTCTGCAGTGAAAAACTAGAATGAGTTCTATGTAAAAGTTTAATTTCTTGTCAGAAAAAGTAGTTATACTCAGTGTGTAATTTTGTGTGACTTGCATGAAGATGTAAGTTGTTCTGTTTTCCATTGACACTTTTAAGTTGTAACAGTTTTGTTTTAATCTCTGTAATAAATATGTAGGCAGGCCAATAACTTAAATTGGGAACAGTATTCCATTTTTCATGTTACTTGCCTTTCAGTGATTTAGTAAGTAGACTCTCCAACCTCTCCTTCAGCTTTCTGTAGACGTGAAGCATTCTAACAGTCCAGTCACCCATGGTTAGTTTTATGTACCGGTAATTAAATTATTTTGTAATAAAAATGCCAGAGTATGTTTAAAATGTTAGTGTGTTAGAGACATGACAAAACAGAGGTAAGAGCCATTCTCCTTCTGCTCTGTCTATCATACTCAAGCATCAATGCTGAACTAGTCCTACCCGGAGCACATCATTCAGAGTGTGTTTCAGAATCACAGGTGCTAACAAAATGGCCATTTTTGATCATCACATGAATCCCCAAACTTTCATGGCCTATCTTACCATGTGAGTGTTACAGTTTATCTTTCAGTTCTTGTAAAACGTTATGGTCTTTTGACCAAGATCGCACTGAAGATGACACCTGTGGATATTTGCTGATGTGGTATCCAAAAAACCAAAAGGATGGATCCCATGTGATTCTTAGACCTAGAAACTGAGCAAATAAACTGCCAGTGGGTCAGCTTTCCCTACCTCTTCCCCACAGCCTCCGTTACTTCTTTTGAACAGTGGCCCTTTAAGTAAACTGACAAAAGAGGCAAAATCTTGGAGAGTAGATGTTAGGGTAATTCTCAGAGCTGAAGAACACTTAACCAAAACTGTATTTGAAGATCTTTGAGAGAACTTGTTATCATTTAGCAGAATTATATAATTCCTGGACTGGTATACCTTGATACTAGCAATGCCAAGAATGCTAGTTGTGTCAAAGGCAGTTAATGATCTAAAACATTAATTCTAAACAGTTTCAAGTATGTGCTTTGCAATCACAACAAAACAAAATGATCAGTCCTGAGCGTTCACATACCAGACACAGTAGCAGTGTGAGGTAGCCCTGGTCATCTGAGCAGTCAAGGGCATTGTGGAAGGTAATACACTAGCACATTTTTATGGTACTGATATGCAATGAGCAGTTCAGGGATCTAGTCTGGAATGGTGTAGGTGAGAGGCAGGTTAGAGAGCTGCACTTACATAGCAGCTTGATTTCATGAAATACTGTTTCACAGCTTTTAGTTCCCAGCTCAAGTCTTACTGTCTGAATGGGCTTAGTGCATGAGGGATGTCATTTAAGCATTAGCGATTCTCCAGGACAAAAGCCAGTTTAAAATCTGATCCCCTTCCCAAGCTCCTGCTCCTATTCATGCATTGCAGTCTGACACTTCTCCGTTTGTGTTAAGGAAACTGCTACCGAGGCCAAGCAGATCACAGGAACGATTTGAATTAAAAAAAATTAACGCCTTACGCATGCTTCGTTCACTAGTGCCCTTACCTAGAAGTGTCATTACACAGTGAAGTGCATAGTACGAGGGCAGCCACCAACGGCTGAGTATAGTGAAGTA
The DNA here is from genome assembly GCF_027791375.1 of Indicator indicator. Lineage (NCBI taxonomy): Eukaryota > Metazoa > Chordata > Aves > Piciformes > Indicatoridae > Indicator > Indicator indicator. Next base: position 22,535,368 of record NC_072020.1, on the reverse strand, counting down.
TGAGGACCTCTTAAAGTGGCTTTGATACCACACAAAATAAAATGTTCAATTGCATACAAATGTGTCAAGGTTGCACTCAGTATTTCTGTATTAGGAGGAGCACATCAAAAGGTCAACTGCATAGTCAGATAAACATATCTCAAGTCATTCACCAGCCAGAGATAATATTGCATGGTTAGATCCAAAAACTAGATTCACAAAGGTTTAAAAAAATCCATGTATGGACTGGACTATTTGATGAGAAGGGCTTTACCCTCTACCCTCTGCCTTTTAAATGTTACTTTTTCATATCCAGTAGCATAATCAAATTTTTTAAAAGGATGGTAAGGGTTCATATTAGATCAAAGATTTAATCTAAGGGATGAAGACGTTTTTAAAGAAAAATAATATTTACCTTTTTTTACTTTTCCTGTTTTTTTATCTGGCTGCTTCTGCATTCAGTAACCAGAAAGAAGAATCTCATATTTCCCTGTGCCAGTTAACATTTTGTGATAAGTGAAATCACAGGACATTTGAGGACATAAATAACTTTGCAAAATGCACAGTTATGGTGATTCAAATTAGGCTTTTTATTGTAGTAGCTTTGCAATATGGTCAGGTATTGAAAGGCTAGGAGAAGAGACTAGACACTACAAAAAAAAAAAAAAAGATTTCCACAGCACTGAGTGGAAAAAAAAAAAAAAGAAAGCCCCAGAACCTCCTAGTTTTTTGTAGATGAGAATTTCATTACCTTGTCTCATTCAGATTAAGGTGATCTTTTACTGAAAGCTATTCTTAGGATTTTCTGTATTTGAGAGATCACAGTGAATGAAGTTATGATTTCTAATTGACTTTCATTGAACACAGAAAGGTTATTGCAGATACTGTCAAGACTCCAGTGTTCCCACAGTTCCCCGTATGAGGTTTTATACCTTGCCATATGGTAACCCAGCCCATTTCATTGCCCTTATACTTGGAGAGTGTTCATCCATCTGACAATCAGTTGAATAAATGCACTCCTCCAATAATACTCTGTCATTTCCTTTTGTGTTTTGCAACTGTTTTTCAAGTGGGTCAAATACAAAGGGAAAGAACTGAAGATTGATTTAAGGTAGAAAAAGTTACGTTGAGTTTTGAATGTTGGAAGAGAAGGGCAGTGGGAAACAAAAGTATATGAAGAAAAGGTGTATTCAGAACACAAAAATGCTTTCTCTGCAACCATAACTAATTGTCTTATCGATATGTTTTAAAACTTTGATTCTTGTTAGAAAGACAAAGTTTTGCAAAGCGTACAGTGATAAATGCCATGTTCTTCTGAGAAGATTTCTCTTTTAAAAGCCAATGCTATGACTTTCAGATATAATTGCAAGATAAAGAACTATGAAAAATAACCTAGTTACACTTAATGGAGAGATTAATACTTATTATCCATCACCTGAAACACAGATGCATCTAGTTATTTGGACTTGAATTATTTAGTCCAATGGATAATGCTATGGTTATAATAAAATAGAACAAAAATGTAATTACATGTTTATTAAGAAAAAAATAGTAAATTAGAATTGAAATTGATGAATTGATGGTTGTTTCAACCACCAAAAATTGGTTTTAATTAAGCATGAGATTGGATAGGAATTCAGCAAACGCAGTCAAGTGTCTTCCTCAGGCTATATCACAGTGGTTACAGTGTGATGCTGGGTACAGTGTTTTCAGTGGTTGTACTGAAATGGACAGGTGTGGTTCTTCTAATCAGCAGAAAATTGCACTACGTCCATTGCAGCCTAGGGCTAACAGTCCTGCGTCTCTGTGTTTAAGATCTGACTAATCAAGACATCAGCTTTCAATAATCTGCATGTGGAATGTATATATTTAGTGCATCATTGACAAAATAGTTTCTTTAAACAGAAAGAATATATAAGCGTGTAGCACTTCTAAAAAACTTATGTTAAGGGTAGTGCTTCTGACTTAAGAGTCCTGTAAATCATGCTGTTGTTTTGCCGTACTCATTACTTTGTTTTCCACTTCCCTATTTTCCAATTTATTTGCCTGACCAGCAGGTGAGTTTAAACAATGTTTCCTTGGCAAATGTGCGGTTGGATGCACTGGAGATCAGCTTCCGTACACTGACATTTCCTGCTGACTCCATGTTCACTGTCTGTGCAGTACGGGTTGGTATCTTTGACCTTTGTTGTTTTCAAATAACTTTGGTTCATAGTAGCTCTTTGCTCCTACCCTTTGATTAAGCTGGTGTTCTAAACTTTCATTTAGCATTAAGACAAAATATAGAAGCAACTTCAAATGATTTTTTCAAATGCTGTGTATCTCAGAGAGAAGATCACTAGCATTCTCTTAATTTGAGGAATTCTTGGCTTCCTCCTTCTCTGCTGTTAGGGCAAAATGAAACTTATACTATGTCTTGAATAGTCACTTCATAGATGACTAAAAATGTATCCCCCAGTTGGCACAAGGCATTGCTATGGACAGATTTTTCCCTAATGTAGTTGACTTCACTGCCAGTTTTGAATCGCTGCTGGGTTTCTGTCTATTTCTTTTGTCTCACTAAAAGAATGATCTTATGACTTGAGAAGATAGCTCAGTCTCCCTCAGCCCAGGGTGCTCTCAAGAGTATTTTTTTCAGGGGCAGAGCTGTTTAAAGATGACCTCAGCCCTGCTGGCCACTCCTGTAATTTTCTGCCTCCTCAGTTATGCTAGAGCAGCTATTTTGAGGTTTTTATGAGATCGTGGACGTAATTTAAGTGAAGGAAGAATAAAATAACAATAGAGAAACTTTTCCGAGGATATATATTTTAAGTTGAATCTATTTAGTTTTCCAGATCACAGAACAACCCTGCAAGTGGTTACAGAAGCACAACTGTTTGTTAATAGACTGTGTTGTGCAGTAAGAGCCAGATGGAGCTGGTGGTGACAAGTGATAATTTCATGAACTGACTTGGTTTATGAAATTTCATTCCATCACAAAAAGCTGTCCTCTGGGGCATTACCCATAGCACTGCTCATGGTTTTGTCAGCACAAATCTTCAGTCACAAGGAAACCATGCCCAATTCCTTTCTTATATGTGGAAATAAGATGTTCTGAGACCTGTCAGTATCAGTCAGCTGTTTTGTACTGAAGGTATACAGCTGGGCTAAATTGCTGTCCGTTTCCTCATCTTGAATGTGTTACATCTAGTTACAGTTAGGTGTGAGGGTAAACATTTATAGACAGTTTCTTTCACTTTGATGGTTCGTTTCCATTCATGGATACTCACAGAATCACGGAATCAATAAGGTTGGAAAAGACCTCAAGGATCATCACAGTCCAACCTGTCACCCAAGACCTCATGACCACTAAACCATGTTCACCAAGTGCCACGTCCAATCCCCTCTTGAACACCTCCAGGGATGGTGACTCCACCACCTCCCTGGGCAGCACATTCCAACGTCCAAAAACTCTCTCCGTGAAGAACTTTCTCCTCACCTCGAGCCTAAACCCTGGCTCAAATAATTTACAGTTTTCACACAGGCTAGCATACATAAATATGATACAAAAACTTTTAATGCATTATCTGTTAATTGCGAATCATGATAGAATTATTATCAGATATTGGTGTTCAACTGCTACCAATTAGTGATAAGGACGGAATGAAGTATGATTCCATGTAATCTTTTTATTATTGCAGGTGGACTTCTGGGTTTTGCCTGGAGACACCTAGCTCCTTCTTTATTAAGAAGGCTTTTACATCATCTCACTGATACCTGACAATACCCTTGTGAGTGTAGGTAATGTCCAGTGTGTCATGTAGTACCAAATATTTAGGCAAATAACTTCCAAGCGTTTGGGACTTCATAACATTACTGTTCATGAAATTCTTATGATCAGCTCTGCAAATTAAGTTAGCACCTTTGACTAACATCTTAAATCCTATATGTCACTGAGAAGCAACTTACGCTTATTACATGAATTAGGAAATTAAAAGTGGGATACTTTTATACTGGTAAGATGCTGCAAGTGAAGAGAAGGTATACTGTGGTATAAATACATTGTCAAGCGTTTGATTTAGTTGTCTTCACTGTGGTTGACAATGATGCGTGCATGCTTGCAAAGTGAAACCAGTCATTTCACATTGACTTTTTCTGTCAGGAATGGCATCAAGAATAGATTGTGTGACTGTGATTCAATACAATGCTTTATGAAGAGAACTGATATCACTAAATAATGGGGAAATTAAGAAAACGTGGGCAGCTTTAGAGATAATTATGAATTTGTTCGTGTTTGGTATTCTTACACCCTTGTCTTCCACACAGCCTGATAAATTGTGATTTACTATTAATAAAATAAATTGCTCAGTGTACACACGTGCACAGTTCTGTTTTACTGAATTTGAAAATGTGGACGTTTTAACTTCAAATTCAGTTCATAGTATGCTTCTGTTTTATTTAAGGCAGTAGAAAGAAAGGAAGAGAAAGGGTTTATAATTTAAACTGTTGCATAGATCCCAGGTATATATTTATGAATTCTGTGCTCCAGCTCTTCCATATGCTTACTTGTTTCTGTGAAGCAGCTAACACACCGTAATCAATGTAGGAAATTACATTTCTGATGTTTGTAATGAAGAAACAGAATGTCATATTTTTAAGACAAGTAACCTCAAATATATATTTTTTAAAATGCCTTTTTTTAAAGAAGTATTTGCAAGTGGGATCTATTATGGGGTAGAACAACGCTTTTCATGCTGTATCAATAAATTGCTTCCTATTATTCAGATAATTTAAAAATATGTGTAATTTTAAGTAAAACAATGTTTGTGAATTGTTTCAAATTTTTTCTCATTCAAATATAACTCAAAGGAGATGCAGTTTGCAACAGATTTGCTTTTTCAGAATGTTGTTTCGCCTATGGGGAAATTTTGGTGGGTAGCAAAGCCAATTTGGTTTATAATTAATTATAGCAATATATTTCAGGAAAAAGTTTCTCCTTTACCAGAGTTATTTTAATAGGAACCAGGGTGCTTTTTTGACTCACCTTTTCCTGTGTCATTTACCTCCTTATCCTATTTTTTATGCCTATATCCAACATTTGAACTGTAGATTGCTTGTAGCACTTCAGACTGGATTTTATGCCTACAATACATTGCATGTATGAATTATAATTGCTATGTTCAAAATATGATTTGCTTTGTTTTGTATAAATGAGTACCTATGATTCAAATAATCATAGTGCATGTTACCTTCTTTAATTATATCATTTCGTAAGTTTAACAAAAAATTCCAAATATGTAAGTAAATATTTTCTCCTTGTTTCTTTTACCTCTTCAGGATTTATAGAAAATTTCAGTACCTTTTAAATCCTCGTCAAGTTTATAGTCTTTCTGGAAATGGACCAATGCCAGGGTAAGTCTACAGTTAATATTATTACCAGGAACTCATTTAATAAAATGCTACATAATCAGATGAACAGACTGAGGCATATATAGCATGTTTTGAATGCATCAACACTGCAGACCTCTGAATGTCTGCAGAAATTTGGTGGTATTATTTGTTTACAAGTATAAATGAAGCTACATATCATTTGTTTTGCTGGTAACCATGCAGTACTCTGTAGGAACTGTGGGATAAATTTCTCTCTCTTCACAGCTTTTACTACTGTATCAGCAACTTGAGTTCATGTCAGGGTTACTTTGAGGTTACAAATACCAAGCAGCCCTAACGATGGACATGCAGGATGCACATTTCTTCTACATAAGCACATACATGTCTGTCTGTGTTATATATATATGTGTGTGTGTGTGTGTGTTACAGATATATATTCTTATGCATGTCAAATATAGAATATTGTTTCAAATTAGAGTTGCTGTGCACTGCTTAAAAATTCCATAATCTTGGGGATGTAGTGGGCAGAAAATGACTGGACAGGCTATATTATGCTGGCAGTGACTTCTTACAGGGGCTGAAGTGTGATCTGAGACAGGCAGTAACTCACCTAATACACTTTTTCCATGATTCTTCTTATTTTACATTCATGTGAAAACAGGAGAATCCAGTATGTTCATTACCAACTTTTATCTCCTGAAATTGTCTTCCTTTCAAGTACTGTGTACTTTGGTAGAGGGAAACAGACAGAACATGTAGTCTGTGTATCATTTTGTGTACATTGGATGTTATTTAGTTATGCCACTGATACTTGAAATTTTAAATCAGTGAGAAACGTTGCAGGAGGGTTTTAGGAGATATATGTTCACTGACAGGAAGTATATGCTGTTGTTTGATACTTTTTTATGTTACCTTAGGAGTTTATACTTTTGGTTTATACTTTTTTTTTTTCTTTTTAACTTGGAGGAGAACAGTTTGGAGGCAGAAATAGACATAGTTTGTACCTTGCAAAGTTATATTCATGGATATATTATTGAAAACAATACGTTCTGATAGTTTCTGCAGTACTTCTGGTTTAAGGCCAAATATACAGGAAACTGTTCTCTCTTAAAACCATTCTACATCAGATCTCAGTTCATTTATTTTGTTAGACTTGGGATGTGTATAGCATTGATGAAAGTAAAAGAAGATTGGACACAGTCCTTTTTAAAGTTAAGATTTTCAGGATATCTTGCACTACAGGATAGTTAGCATGCAGCCTTCAGAATGGTGCAAAACCTGCTCAAAAAATGGAACTAATTACATACATTATTTCCTCCGTGCATGTAATGTTATCCTGTACTTGAATTCTAATGCTTAATGCTGTTTTCTTGCTCAAATGGTATTTTTTGTTTGTATTTTGTTACGCTAGTCTTGATACACATGTAAAATTTAAGTAGTAGCAGTCCATAGAGGAAATAGATGAGAAAAATTGCAGAAACTTACTTCTGGGATTCATAAGAAATTTCAAATGAGACAAAGCTAGTAACCAATATTGTTTTGCATACATTATAATAAAAATGCTATATTAGCTATTCAGTTGATGTATTTTAAAACAACTGAGATATTCTTGCTCAAATTCATATTATTTTACTGAAACTTTCTTTTGTAAACAGAACAAAATCGAGCAATCAAAATCCCAAACTGAAATAAAAGCTAACCCCACTTACTGACTGCATTTCCTTCCACTGCTGACTTCTAATTTTCATGTACCTTGTGATGCAAAGGAAAATGTATTTTAAAGCAGAAGCACAAGAGGGCAGTGTTAAGTTCAAACTGAAACCCTTCACTGAAGCGATTTAAACTTGACTCTTTTGAATGGGACAGGTTTTTGTAGTACAGTATTTTCTATTTCTTTTCCTATAAGGAATCAAAATAGTTTTACTTCAGAGTTGAAGAAATTTCTAATTAATTTTCAAACATACTGCATTTTATTAAGCTTATTTTGATTTTTTTTTTTTAATTCATTCTGCAAAAAGGAATAATCTCAAATTTCCAGTTTATCTCCTGCTATCACTTCTTGCCTCTAGCAATGCTATAAAGGCTGCATATAATTTGTCCCTTAAGTGAGCAGTTGAATAAACTCTGTATTTCACTTACCAGTCCTTGTTTCCCTTTCTGCAAGGGCTGGATTGCCTAATAAAACCTGCCAATCCATCCATCCATCCACTCACCCATCCATCTCTATAATGTCATTTATACTGATTGTCAATCAAAATGCTACATTTATTTAATATTGCCATATGTGTCATTTATATTGAAATGGAACAGAGTGGGGGATTGTACAACACAGAGAAAACCAAAACTGTATTCTTCATACTGGTTACTGTTATTTAGTGGATAGGGATTACCATAATGTGTATGTATTTAAAAGCATCTATAATTATTGTAATACATTTTAATTGGGTCTCTTTTGAGGTATTTTTTGGTTTGAATACTGATTTCAGACATGTTTACTCAACCTATAGAATGTTTTGTATTACCAGGGTAAAATATGCATGTTGTTGGTAGAGCCAAGCTGTCTGTTTTAACCTACAAGTTAGTATTTTTTTTTATTTATGATGGCATTTTTCTCATAGGTTGCTGTCATCAATGAAGAAGATAACGTTCACAAGTTTTATAACTTTGGTTCCAAACATCTGTGCCTAACATGATTAAGTATTTACAGTTTGTTTCTGTTAAAAATTGAACTAGCTCCTGTATAGATCACAGGGACAAAGACAAAAGAAATAGGAGACCAATAAAAACCTAATTCTTAGGGGAACTGTGAAACTGTTGTATGTTTCTTTGAAAAAGCCAACAGTTCAGTCAGTAGGTTTTTCATTCTTCTCTTCAGTGGGATAACCATGTTCTTTCATAGCAGTGTGTTGGAATAAAGGGCTCCATAGCAGACCTGAGCTGGAACAAGGTTAAAATAATCTTTGTTCAGATGAGGAAGGGTCATATTTGAATTTCTTTGAAATCTGAAAATAACACATTTCGTTTTCCTGTTTGGTCCTCTCCCTTAAAAAGAAGCAAAGAAACAAAACCCAAACCAAACCAAGCAAACAAAAAATCCCCAAAGCAACTTGCCCCCAAAACAAACAAAAAACTACAACCAAAACCAAACTAAAGAAAGCCACAACCCCCTTTCATAGTATCAGCTATTGTGCATTTTTTTAACAAAGATGCTGCTGTGTAGCAGGTCAACAGAAAAATACTTGAACAAATTGACAATGAGTTTTAGTATTGATATCTGAATTTGCAATTACTCAAGTGGATGTGTCACCTACTTCCATAACGGATGGGATGATACTTGGAGAACTCTAGGGAAAACAACAAAGACACTTCTTGTAGCTTCTTAGCATGCCTAAGCTAAGGTATTTGTCAAGACATAATCTATATAAAAATATGTACATGATGCAAATAAATGGCACTGCAACTGACATTCTGATATTGATTCCTTTCCAACGATGGGAACTGACCTGATGCGAGGTCTGAACATCAAGGAGCTCTCAGCTAAATGGCAACAGTACACTTTAAACACTGGTATAATAATTAACGGTTTAGACAATCTTTATCTGGGAGTAGAGAGATATGGGTGAGCTGGAGATATCTGGAAAGTCTGCAGCTGAACTCAGGCGTAAAAGGTACTCCACAGTTATAGACTACAGTTAACAAAGTGACGTGAAAATTACCAGGCTGATCCATTGGGTAATTTGTGCCTAGCACCTGTGTTTCTAGCTTTGAAAAGAGTTTCCCTGTTTGGTTGTTATATCTCTATAGGAGTCTTCTGCTTCTGACAACAACTGTTATTGTGGATTTAATGATCTTGAAGAATCTGAAATTCAGTTATTGCTCACCTAACAGAGAGGTAAATAATAGCTGGATGAATAGCAGTTGAGCTACAGACCCACATGACTGTAGAGAGGTCACCGTTTCACAGAGGCTTTGTCACTCTGAAAAGGCTCCCATTCCCTTAACTCCATTTAAAATGTAATTTATGTTATTTTTATTCTCTCTATAGACATTATATCCACAAAAGGTACATTTCTTTGTAACTGCCTTAAGCATTTAATTTGGAGAGTATGTATTTTTAAAATTCTATCTACAAATTTATCTCAACAGGCTTTTTAAATCTTAAATTCTGTCCACTTACAGCCAAACTGAATCCCTACAACTTACTCTGCAATTTTGTTGGAAATATACAGCACCTGGGCCTTTATAACATCACAAAGCAATAGGCCTATTTTGAAAATTACACTATTTTCCCTGATTATTGGAATTGACTGCTAGAGCATTTCTTTGCTGTTGGACATTTGGAATATCCAGAGTATTCCGGGAAGACACACACCAAGAAAAATTATAGACAGTAATAACTGCATAGTTATTTTCTCCTGAGCAAAACCTTGAACCTGCTCTGTTTTTCTTTGGACTAATTACATTTTTGTCGAAGAATGGCAAAGCAAAGTATGGTTGGTTTGTTGTGCCCTAATTATTGAAGTACTCTTGTGCACCATAAATCAGTCATACGGAGAACTCAGTAAGTCTTCACATGTGAAACTTAAACCTTGGATTTAGAGATATATTTTAAACAGCTGTTTAATAATATTTTTACTTATATGACATCTGTGGTGCTTGCTGTATACATAGCAAAGTGTTTAAATATTGCAAATATCACTGATTTCCACTCCTGTCTCAGTCTAGACTGCCAAAGCTGTGAGCCAGATTCATTCACCTCTCTCATAACCATTGTAATTGTTCAGTAGTCAGTTTGCCACACACAGCCTCTCTCTGAAATCTGTTATAAAAGCCTTTGCCACATCCTTTAGCCTGCTTATCAACTTGCTCTTCTCCCATTCCTGAACTGGTTCTTTTTTCTTGATCACCCTAAAATAAGCTTTTGACTGTCACAGTTAAGTTACTTTTGAATGTATGACATCTAGCATCTTCATTCCTCCCACTACCCAGCATATATTGATTCAGATTCCCTGCAAATTCTTCTGTATTTGTTTTTCTGCAAGGCTGCAAGGTATTGTGGAGATAATGTGGGTATTAATGCAGATAAAGCAAATTTCATTCTTGCAAGGATCATAGGTTTGACTCTATTGTTTTATATCTATACTGGAATGATTTGGGGCTGTGTACTGACTATAGTGCTACACAGCTAAAATACATTGGTGTATATCTTAAGCAGTAGTCATGAAAGACCTCAGTTTTGGTTGGACAGAGCTTTGAGCAACTTGATCTTGTGAAAATGTCCCTCCCCATGGCATGGGGATTGGATTAGGTGATCTTTGAAGCTATCTGCCAACCCAAACCGTTCTGTACCTTGTTTTTCAAAATGCACTTTTAAAAAGAGTAGAAAGGAGAACCCTGGGAGCTACCAAACCGTTAGCCTCACCTCTGTGCCTGAAAAGGTCATGGAACAGATCCTCCTAGAAGCTGTGCTAAGGCAACACAGAGTACAGGGAGGTGATTCAAGACAGTCAGCATAGCTTCACCAAGGGCAAGTCTTCTCTGACTAAACTAGTGGCTGCCTGTGATGGAGTGACTATATCAGTAGACAAGGAAGAGCTATGGATGTCATCTACCTGGACTTCTGTAAGGCCTTTTACACAGTCTTCCAAAACTTCCTAAATTGTAGAGATACAGATTTGATGGGAGGACTGTTTGGTGGATAACAAATTGGTTAGATGGTCACATCTGGAGGGAAATAATCAATGTCTCCATGTCTGGATGAAGACTGGTGACAAGTGGTGTCCCTCAGGGGCCTGTACCAGTGCTATTTTGTATCTTCATCAATGACAGACAGTGGGATCAGGTGCACTCTCAGTATATTTGCAGAAGGCACCAAGCTGAGTGATGTGGTCGACACACCTGAGGGATGCATCCAGAGGGACCTGGACAAGCTTGAAAAGTGGACCCTTCGTGAACCTTATGAGATTCAACAAGGGCATGTGTGAAGACATGCACTTGAGTCAGGGCAACCCCCAGTATCAGTACAGGCTGCAGGACTGAGAGCAGCCTTGTGGAGTATGACTTGGTGCTACTGTTGGATGAAGAGCTGGTCATGACTTGGCAATGTGCATTCGCAGCCCAGAAGGCCGACCATATCCTTGGCTGCATCAAAAGAAGCATGGCCAGCAGGTCAAGGGAGGTGATTCTGCTCCTGTACTCCACTTTGGTCCAGCTCTGGAGTTCTTGGCACGAGAAAGATGTGAACATGTTCAGCAGGTCCAGAGGCTTTGGCCACAAAAATGATCGGTGAAGTGGAACACCTCTGCTATGAGGAAAGGCTGGGAGAGTTGGGGTCATTCTGCCTGGTGAAGAGAAGGCTCTGGATGACCTTATTGCAATATTTCAGTACTTAAAAGGGATCCACTAGAAATATGGGGACAATCTTTTCAGCAGGGCCTGTTGCAATAAAATAAGAGGTGGTGGTTTTCAACTAAAAAATAGGAGATTTCTACTAAATATAAAGAAGACTTGGGTTTTTTTGCAGTGAGAGTGGTGAGACACTGAAACAGGTTGCCCAGAGAGGTGGTAGAAGCCCCCATACCTGGAAACATTCAGGTTTAATTTGGATCAATCTCTGAGCAATCTGATTTAGTTGCAGATTTCCCTGCCCATTGCAGGGGAATTGCATTAGATGACTTTTAAAGGTCCCTTCCAACCCAAACCATTCTTTGATTCTATGGTTCTGTATTAATGGTATAATTGAGTGTGAAGTATGTTATATGGGCCACTGTTGTCAGTGTTGGGTACCTGACAGTAAGATGTCTCTTGTATTCATGTAGTTACTCAATATCTCCTGTGATGACACATTGAAGGACTGGGATCCTGTTTTTCTAAATGTGCCCTCATGGTTTGTAGCAAAGCTGTGATTTGAAATTGGCAGCCACCTTTGTCTTTTAAAGTATTAACTGAAAACAGTATTTTCAGCTGCAATACATGCATCTACCAGTTAACTTTTGCACATTAAAAAGGCATTCCAAGAGAGGAGTATATTGCCTCATGCAATGAAAAATTTGAGTTATGGAAGTTATTTTTATTAGAATGATTCACTGGAATTACTGAGCTGTTGGAGTAAGTCCAGAGGAAGGCTGCAAAGATGATCCAAGGGCTGGAACACCTCTGCTGTGAGGACAGGCTGAGGGAGCTGGGGTTGTTCATCCTGGAGAAGATTCTGAGGGTACCTTAGAGCTGCCTTCCAGTACCTAAAGGGATCCTACAGGAAGGCTGGAGAGGGATTTTTTTCATCAGGGTGTTTAGCAACAGGACAAAGGAGAATGGTTTTAAGCTGAAGGAGAGTAGATTTAGACTGGATATTAGGAAGAAGTTCTTCGGTACGAGTGTGGTGAGACTGGAACAGGTTGCCCAGGGAGGTTGTGGATGTCTCCTCTCTAGGGATATTCAAAGCCATGTTGGTTGAGACCTTAAGTAGTTGTGTCTAATTGAGAGGCATCCCTGCCTATGGTAGGGAGGTTGGAGTAGATGATTTCTGAAGTCCTATCCAATCTAAGCCATTCTATGATACTGTCTCATGAATTACAGTATAGAAGAAACTTTAACTGACATGGCAAGCTCAGCTTGGCAGTCTAGAAGAGGAAAAACTGTGTTTAGTTTTAATTCATATTCTTAAGTAAATAACCCCTTGGCAGGGATTAATTTGTTTTGTTTAACGAAATGGCAGCGATATAGTCGCTATAATAAAGGAGTAAACATTGCAACAATGCAGTTGCCTTGTCTTTCAGCTTGGCACACTTCCCTATGGACAATTTAAGAGGACTCAGTGGTGACTTGAATATTTTAGATAAAACCCAGCATTGTGAATTCACAAGTGGACAAAGGTTCTAAATTACAGGATTCACCTGGAAGTGTGAGATACCTATCAGATTGGTCCTTCATCAGCATAAACCTGTTAATAGAAGTTTAGCAGGGTCCAATTTGCTTTCAATTGGTGATATTGAGGGTGAACTAAATTCAAATACAGCATAATTTGTATTCCAACATGGAAGTGTTCTACTAGTTCTCTTGTAATTATCAAAGTGATAAGTATTACTGTGACTATAACAGAGCTCAAAAAAAAATAATACAGTTTCTCTGTAAATTATAATGCAGAGCTTCTGAAGTCCTCTACTTTGCAGCTAATTACAATTAGATGCAAGTGTTGTAATTGGCAAAATTCATGTACTGTCTGTAGTAAAATTAAGAAGCTGTGAGACAAAAGTATTTACAAGTTCTATTGAATTCAGATTAATCAGGGGTAACTGTAAAAGAGCTCAGTAAAAATACAACTTTAAGCCACAAGAGCTGAAGTAGCTTTATTGCCATTTAGATGATTCAAAAAAAAAATCTCTAATGAAGGCAGATACTGAGGTCTGTGCTCCTTTTTTCACACTTTGATCTTCTCTGCAGTGGACAAATTGACCAAGTTAAATAGTATTTTTATATCCAGTGATAATTTGCAGTATACCTTATCCTCAGCTGATACCTATCCTGAGATGCTAAGATCAGTGAATTATTCTCTGCTATTATTGGTTTTAATTTTTTACAGAATCACAGAATGTTAGGGTTTGGAAGGGACTTCAAAAGATCGTCTAGTCCAAGCCCTCTGCCAGAGCAGGATCACCTAGAGCAGATCACACAGAAATGAATCCAGGCAGGTTTTGAATATCTCCAGAGAAGGAGACTTCACAACCTCCTGGGCAGTCAATTTCTGCCTCCACACACACAGTGCTGTTATGCCAACTTGTGTGACTGAGCACCTGAAATCTCTGCATAGTGCACTGCTTTTGGATATGACATAAACAGGTACCTAAGTGGAAAATGTTGTAACGTAAATTTTAAAATAATTTGACTGAGACAGGATTTTCTAAAACATTTCTATAAGATTAAGGGGGCATGGGGGATGTAGGAGTGTGTCAGGGTGCTACCTGTGCATAAATTTGTGATGCAGCAGCAAATAGTTAAGCCTGTGTTTTATTAATAAATAATTTATTTTCAGGCATAGGGATTTGATGAGGTGATTATGAGACACTGAATTGCAGTAGTTTAAGTAGCTGAAATATAGGTGCCATCTTTTAGGTAGAAATTGTTAATTTATCAGCAGAAACTCTATACTTGCCTGTCTCTGATCCTTGTGTCTGTCAAAATAAAATAAAAATGGGCTGGCATCAGCCACCTGTAGTGGTTTAAATTTGCTTTACTTTTAGCAGACAAGAAACTGGATTAGGGAAGACTAGAACAAGTTGATTTACAGGGGAGATAGCAGGATGAAGATTGCTATGGATAGGTTTTCCAGTTCATTCTAATGATGGTGCCCATTTAGGTTAATTATTGACTGCTGACTAAGAGTTACGTAGATGCTTACAAAACCTGTGAGTATGAAAAGTTGGTAGATACAGGAAGAAAAAGGATGCTGCAATGTAATGATAGAGGAATTCAATTATCAGTCAAGAATTAAATGATCTTGTCAATTCTGGTGATATAAATGCAATCAAACATAATAGTCTCTTGTAATCCACATTTAGGGATTGGTTGTACTGAACTGTTGGTTGTACTGCTCTTTTCTCAGTAGAAAGGAAAGTGATTCATTTTCCACAATCATCTAACAGTTCACCCTGCAAATATAATCTACTGTTGTAAGACTTTAGTATACAACAATAGTTTTTGTTTTGTGGCTTATTATAGTTATAGCTTTTCGTCTTTTATTTGAAAATGTATCAGGAGTTTTCTTTGTCCTATGGTAGGAGATGTTAGAAGTTCTGCTAATCGTTTTGGTTTCCTTTTTGAAAGTGATTGAAGAATGACTGCAACTTTGGTTACAGTTTGTACCACCCTGATGTTCTGGTGTATCATTCCAGCTCCACCAGCTTCAGTGACGTAGAAAAGCTTTTTATTATGATGTCAATAAAAATCATATCTGCATAAAAGACTACCTGTTCCATAAATAAGGGTGTGGGGGTTTTTTAGTGGCAGTATTTTTTCCATTAACAACACCCCAACAAAATAATGTTTTGTATTAAATGATTTTGTGTGAATTATGGTACAAATTAATTTGATACCAATAAAATACATGTTTTGAAGTTTCTGATTTACCTCTTTCTCATAATGCTATTTAATTTCTGTCAGGCTTACTGATGTATTTTCTCTAAAGATTTTTGATATAATGGCCATCTGTCCTTTTTACCTAATGTCATACTTGTCATGTTGGGCTGTGTAAAGCATAATCATCCTAATTGTTGAACAACGATGGTGGGTTTTTTTGAAGTAGATAAAACATTAGATATTGAGACCCACTGTAAGTTAGTTGATGTATATTATATATACCTGGAATTCTTATGCTATTTTAAAAATCAATTCAAGAAAATGGGACTAAATTTTCTGTTCTGGTCCTTTACCTTAGTCTGACAATGCACAAAGTCTTTATGATGACTTCCATTTTTTTTCCTCTTTTTTTTCTCTATTTTAAACCACTTCTGCTAATTTAATTTATTTTTTGTTAAACATAAAAATGTTCTGTGGATAAGAGATAACAGATGCTATTAAAACACTAACTAGCTAAAGCAACATTGATAAGCAATACTTAGTCTTTACCTTAAGTTCTACTAAGAAATCTGTCAATTTTCTTTTTTTACAGTTATAATACTGAGTTTGAATAAAACCCTATAAACAGTAGACCATGTTCCCTTCTCAACTCCTAGTGTAGGCTGCACATTTCAATTCAATGAGTGAGATTTATTTACATAGTTAATTATATAACTATATTTAATTTTATAAATTAACTTCATTTTATAAATATTTATATTTATTACAGTATATTTGCACACGCTCTATTTGTATATGCAAATATGTAATGCACAGTGTATTATACTTTATGTATTCTATATATTATGTGAATTTATATAATGCATATATCATTTTTATATTTAAATTTATGAAAAGGAAAATTCATGTAAGCTTAATGCTATATTATGAAATTATTTGGAAAATTTATATGAATATGAAATGTTCCAGGGGAATTATGAATGAAGCTTATTGATAATTTTTGGTGATATGTATTTTTGAGGTTCTTCAACTTTATCCCCAAAGTTACACTTTTTCAATGAAGTTGAAATAAAAAGTCAAACAGAATGAATGTTTCGTAGCCATATGGTGAAAACACTTGTTTAAAAGAAGGAAAATAAGGTTTAAGTCTATGTTCTGCTTATCTGGAATAATGCTAGGATCAACTCTGTACCTTTGGTCTTGGATTGGTTTTGTTGTTTTGATTTTTTTTTTTTTTTTGTTGGTTGGTTGGTTGTATTTTTTTGTGTTTATTTGTTTTTCCTAGGCTTAATTTTTGATATCTGTTCCATGTAGTAGAAATGCTTAAATATTCGTAGAAGTTAGTACCCTGCAATCACCTCTGACTATAATTTGACTTTAAATTAATCTGAAATACCCTCAGTACTGGAAGCAATATAATTAAATCTGCTGATTTTATAGTGTCTCAATGCATTGGGATGAAATGGGAAAGCTGGGAGGTGTTTGTCCCTTTGCCAGGTCTTGTGGAGTAACAGAGATGTGCACCTGTGGACCAGGGCATATCTCAGTGCCCACTCTTACAGTGGTAGGAGGTGACTTCCAGCAGAGGGTCTTTCAGCACATATGCTTATTAGAAGATATTTTCCCTAAGTGTTCCCAGACAAATTTGGCACATGAAATTTTGGATCTGAAGGCATCCTATAGCACTTGTCCTGCGGATGTGTGAAATATGACCTAAAAGGTGAGAAGGGTAAAGGAAAGTTTAATACAGAGTGGGTAAACATACTTCAGACATTGTACTTGACACCTGAAATTGTCTCAGAGCTCTTCTGAGCAGAGGAACTTAGAGGGAGTGGGACAACAATGTTCTGGTCTTAAATCTATGTAACTTTGCTAACCTTGAATCTGTGGTGTGAAACTAAGAGAAGTAGTTGTTTTGTGGGAGTCTACATCTTAAATAACATTTTTGACTGCTATGCTTTTCATTTCCTTCTCCCATGATTTTTCTTTCACTATGTAGTTTTTCATGTGTCCATGATTTTATAAAGAGTATCAGAAGGATTAAAAAAAAAACTTTCTAGGGTCAGGAATACCATTCTGTGTGCAACATTAAAGTTTGATATGGAGAACAGCTTGAATGAAACACTTGCAAGTTATTGTATGTATTTATTTGTATTTAAGATTTTGTGTGCAATGCACTAGTTGTGCATTTATTAGGAGACTGCAGACTGGAAATCAGGTGTGCTCACTAGAATATAGAATGATATACATTAAGATGTCTGTGACACTAATGAAGAGAATATAGGTGAATGTTCATATACATTCATATATATAGATAGGCACACACACACACATATATATGTGTGTATATAAATTCAGCAGCTTGTGTATCAGAAGCTCTCCTGAAAAGATGCTTTTGAATTAAAAATATTGCAACTTAGAACTGTTTTAATACATCCTCACTTTTCAGCAGCATGGAACACTCATATTGAATGAAGTGGATAATAATATGTGGTAATACTGTCCAGGACTCAATGGATGTGGAAGCAGTAATGGCCAAGATATTTCATAATGCCAAAGATATTTCAGTTTTAAAATATGGTTTGAAGGATGATGGAATGGGTGCATTCAAACTGGTGCTTTCTCATTTTGTATTAAACCATGGTGCAAAGTCGTTCTTATCAACCACAACATGTTCAGCTCATTATGTGTTGTTGTACTAACCAGAAATACGCAGTTTTCATATGCTTTTTATAGCACCTCACAAAGAAATGTTGTGGCTAATAATTTACCCACCTTAGAGGTTTTTTTTTTCTCTTGAGGGAATAAATATCCATTTGCACTTAGGTAAACAGATAATGTTTTCTGATGATAGTTTCAAACAAGATTTGAACTGAGACAAGGATTTGGATTAACCCTCAAGTGCAGGCTATTTCTAGTATTAGTGTACCATAATAACTCTTGAATTGACATTTCATATTAAACTTTTCAAATAATACCATGTTGGATTGTGTTTGTCTAAAAAATGAATGCATGAGCAGAGGTGATTATTTCAAGTCTTCACTTGCCGTGTACTGTTAAATGAAATGTCTTAAACCGTAAAATGTTTGCATAATGTACAATACATTTGTGATAATTAAACAGATCTCTTTGTTTACTGTTTCTAGGTTAAATTTTTTCCGAGATGTTGCTGAGTTCAGAGTACTAGCATGTGGTGGAGATGGAACAGTAGGCTGGATTTTGGATTGCATAGGTAATCAATAGCGTTTACAGAATTATCTTGGACTCATGTTTTCATTTTACTGCTTCCTATATGCCAAAGAATGCAGACAGCTATTTAAAATAACAGCTTGTTCATACAGATACTTAAAACAAGAGCTTGTTCATTTTGGGGAAATGATTATTTTTAAGAATATTGACATCGTAAAGAATATTCAAAATCCCTAGATATGCTTAGTGTTTGTAGCCCTCTGGATTTCCAAACATCAAGGAATTTGAATCAATCTATTTTAATTTCAGTTGAAAGTTTCTATCCCAAACCAAATTAAATGGAAGTTTATTCTTTTAAGAACATTTACCTTTGCTCAATTAGTTTTTTCACTTGCCAAATTTTTGTCTACCATCTATTAGCCCATTATCTCTGGTATGGAATATTAGCCATTTAGTTTGGGAGTTCTTTCTGTCAGTTGGCCATAAAGTCCCCAGTACCAATCATTATGAAGGCCTAGGGGTCAAGATACTACAAACGTCTCAAGGCTTACTAGGGAGAACATCTTCCACACCATGTGGTTGTTTATTTGGCATTAGTGAGGCTGCAGAAAAAAGAGGAATGCATGACAGTGCAAATTAGGAAAATGAAGAGAGGTCAACTGAAAGTTTAGGTGAAGAATGTTTGAAAGCCTGTGCTTTATGGGAGGTGAGGACCAGAAAACATGTTCAAGTTCAATGAAAAGTAAAAGTCATGAAGGAATGGATGATAGCAAAAAGATATTTCTTGTCTTGATTTAAAACAAAACAGAACTAAAACAAACAAACAAAACTCCACCAAAACCAAACCAGAGAAAACAACCTATTATTTTTTTTCCCAAATGCAAGCTGTTGCTTGTAACCCTTAAATAGCTTTCAAAGTTGTAAGTCAGTGTACATAAATATCAAGTGTTTTGCCTAAACTTGAAGAGGTGAAGTTTTGCAGCTGTTAATTGTGTCATCACATTAGAACTCACTTCATGAGGTCTAGAATGTCATGCAGTTACATTTTCTTTCAGTGGCATAATTTGGGGAGAGGGGGAAAAAAAGGCTGATTTGTCTTCTGCAACAGATTTTTTTTTAGTGCAAACTAAGAAATTATTTAGGGGGTCTGGGGTCTGGTTGTTTGATAGGCACAGCAAGTAGATTTTTTCCATGCTGCATTTTAGCATACAAAAGCCCTTTGGTGTAGAAAGTTTAAGAAATCACCTGTTTCGAGAAACAGACGTTTAACTGGTTTGATCTTTTCTTTCCTGATCTCCTGATATACAAATTATCTTAGCAGAGAGCAAAGCAAGAGGAAAAGAAAAAAAGAAAAAAAAAGGAAAGAGAAATAAAAACATGAAATAAAATTTTAAAAATAAAAATAAACCCAAACAGTAAACGAAAAACTAAACAAAAGCTTTCTTCCCCTGGTTTGAGACTTTTAAACTTTTTTGTTGTTTCTTTTTTTTTTACACTGATATTGTGAATGTGAAACCTTCCTAAAGTGTTGATGTGAGAAACTGATAAATGATATGTCCCTTGCCACGTCCATTCCAATTAAATGGGGAGTTTGGACAAATTACATATTTGAAATATTATACCTGGCGGATAGCTGCCCCACTTCCAGCTTTCAGAAAAGCTGTATTAGCTGAGAAGAGTTTTTCCCATTGGATTTTGAACAGAGATATTTTGGCTTGAAATGCTAGAAAAGTACCAGTAAAGAGTCAAAAGACACTAAATTAGTATATTTCAAAGCATTACTTCTTAAATACAAAATACTGACTTAGATACTTCATCAGATAGACCAATGCTCATTTCAAATAGATTTAATTCTTGATGGGCAAATCACTCATGTTGATTCCAAGGAGTTCTGGTTAATGGTTCTTCTGTATAAACACAAATCCAAGTGAGTATGCAGTTAAACACAAATTTGGTTTAAGATTAATCTCCTTACTTGTGCTTGTTAACTATTGCTCTCTAGCATTCATAGCTGGGAATGGCAGAGCTGAAAGCAACAGTGAACACAGTATGTTCAGTCTTGGAAAGATCTTTGGTACAATTGTTTGGGAATGTTTATCACATCCATGGGTTACAAAAGTCTTTGTGATAACAATTGAGTAAATTAGGATTAAGAATTGAATATTGACTGGAGAAGGGTCTGCATAATGGAGTGGCTTGGTGAAATGCTTGTTGCTAAGCAGGCAGCATAATCTCATATACAAAACGTGTATCACTGTGATGTCTTTCACTGAAACAGAACCCAACAGAGCTACTGTATCAGTACCAAACAATCAGACTTTTTTGTTCATTAGTTGTGTTTTTTTCCTTCTTTATTCACAGAGAAAGCAAACTTGATTAAGCATCCTCCAGTTGCTATCCTGCCTCTTGGGACTGGCAATGATTTAGCAAGGTGTCTGAGATGGGGAGGAGGTAAACAAAATTAAAATACAATTCATTATGTAATTAAAAGGAAAAAGAGTAACTTTTGCATCAAATTCCACTCTCAACATTTGGTTTTCTTTTTTATAATATATAAAGAGTCATTGCCACCTTTCCTTTTTTGGGAATTAGCTATCAGTAAATGTTATATGAACGATTTTATAGATATTAAGAGTTGTAATCAGTCTTCATACCTTTTTTTGTAGCTTCTGCTGACACCAAAAAGGCTCCAAGGTTCAATGAGAGTTATATATAAGTATTTGGTTGGCTTTTTACCATCTTTATTGCAGTTACTTCTTTGATCAATACCTTATAAAGGGAGTATTCTTTAATGGATTTTAATTGAGAATGTTCTGAAAGGGTTACTGAAAACAGCTAGTAATGGGTTGGGGGTGGTTTCATTTTTTTTAATGTTAAGAAATATTAAGTGACAAATGTCTCAGCTTCAGACTAGTTCCTTGATCCACTCCCCTTCTCTTTTCCTTCAGAATATTCCAGACAGTAAGTGCTATGGTGCCATTTTTCAGGCAATGAGAAGGCAAAGAATGGTGAAAGGAGAATATATGTAAAGTCAAACCTTTAATACTATTTGCAAACATCCCTGCATGTATGGAGCCTACCTTTTAGCTCCTGCAATAATTTATTTCCATTCAGGATTTGCATTACAGGATAATTTGAAGGAGACAAAAAAGAAAATCTTAGGCAAGTCCCAGTCTCTGATTGAAAGCATGTCGGTTTGTGGGCTCACAGCCAGTTGTTTCAGTAGATACGTTGTATGTTTGGAACTTCTCAGTCTTTGTAGATATCTCTTCCTTCTTCTGTCTCATGATGGCAATGTTCACTGTGAGGATAACAAAACACTGGAACAGCAGCCAATGCAGATTGCGGAGTCTCCTTCTCTGGAGACATTCAAAACCTGCCTGGATGCCTTCCTGTGTGACCCACTGTGTAGGTGATCCTGCTCTGGCAGGGGAGTTGGACTAGATGATCTTTCAAAGTCCCTTCCAACACCTAACATTCTGTGATAGCAAGTTTTCTTTCTAGATGTCTGCCTTGTTACCAGGTAGTCTTTAACAAATTCTCAGTAGTTTCCATGCTGTAGAACTTTCTTAAGCATGATGTTCTGTCAAATCATTTCAGAACCTTCTTTACTTTCTGTCATGACTGGTGATTGTTTATTTGCATACAGTTGGGGAGGAGAAACCTAAATTAACCAAACAAAACCCAATGAAATCAGCCTTTCTTCACTTTCCGAACAGTTCATAGAGTCATAGCATAATTCAGGTTGGAAAGGAGAAGGATTCAGAGGAAGCTGCTAGTCCAAAATCATGTTCTAAGCAGGGTCAATGAGACAATTCAATTACATTAGTTAAGATCAGTCCTTCCCCTCATTTTTATTTATTTACCTTCCCTTTTGCATGATTCCGTCTGGACTGTAGTAGGAAAAGACAGTATGAAAATATTCTGCCTTTCATCATTCTTTGCCCAGTTACATTGTGGTAAACAATGCAATAACAGATTTTCTGTAACTTCTAGAGATGGGAGAGAAGACAGGGCTTACAGAAACTAAATTGCTGATGTGTGATCTCAAGGATGCAAACAAATGGCATTGTGCATGCTGCTGTTAAGTGATGGTTTGCAGCAACTAACAAAAACCTACTATACAATCAAGAAATACCTCAGCAATGGCTTTTGAGCAGGGAGGCTTTGAATAGCTTTTCTTGCTAAAACTGTTCATGACTCAGGAAGTACATATTGCTTGTATATGAAAATTTGTTTCTGATTTGAGGAAGCAATGAGTTCTCAGATCTTCAGTATTGTCATGAGTTAAAATGAATATTTGGTGCTGTTATTCAAAACCATCCTGCCTCATGCCAGCTTCAAAATGAAAGTGCTGGCTTGAGCAAACTGTTATGGGGCTTGAAGTTCAGATTGTAACATGAAAGGTTTCTTGTTCTAGTTGCTGCTTTTGGGTTCTGGGGTTTAGGGTGTTGGCTCTCTTCTGCTGAGATGGCAGTGGGCAAGGGAGGGATGGCTGGGAAGTAGCTTCCTGGCTTGGGTTTTTAGCTCGCTTCTGCTTCTGCTTGCTGCTGCTTTCTGCTGTGCTTTTTCTGCAGATAGGCTAAGGAAATTCTGCATTGTATTACTATTATTATTATCTCATTTATTCAGCAAACTCTTATATCAGCCCAGAGTTTTTTGTGTGTGTTACTTTCCCCCTCACTTCTGTGGTGTAGGATAAAGGCGATAAAGGCTGTGTTAAACTAAACACAAGTATCTATTAGTCATTTAGTTTGAATAGCATTCAGAGCTGGTAATGTCACTTAGTAAAATACCCACACCATTTATGTGTGCACACATGTACTGTAGGTTGTGTATACTCAGAAATGCCTAACAAGTTTTCTACTGTTCAATATACAGCGTAGTGAAGTACTACTAGTAGTTGATTACCTAAAGACATGCGAATGCTTCTTGGCAAGTAAAAGTAAGATCTTGACAGAGCATGATGAGGCTCATAAATATGTTGCTGAAAGGTGGAAAAATGTTAGTTCTGCTGATAAGCCATGAGTTATGGATTTCAAATTTCGGGTTTGTTATGCTAAACCACATACAAACAATCAAGAAAAATGTAGGCATCTCTTAATTTTTCAGTCTCTTGTTAGACTTTAAGCAGACAGGCCAACTGTATGCCTTTCTTCATACATTTTGAAATGAAATTATTTCAAATCCTAATATGAATTTCATAGAACATTTTGCAAAAGATAATTGTAGGGGTTTTAATAACTACTTTAATTGCTTGGAAAATTCAAAGGATTGACAGTTTTTAAGATTAAATAATTTTTTCAAGTATAAATCTGATACCCAGTGAAATCTGTAGAATTAATCTAAGTTTACATTAAATTAGCTGAGTGGAGAAATCAGCTTTGCATTTGTACTCCTTTTAATGACATGTGCTGGAAAATTGGCAGTCCTTCACAGCCATGCTTTTCAGGTCTTTTATGCATAGCTTTCATTTTTCCAAGTCATAGAATCATTAAATAGTTTGGGTTGGAAGAGACCTTTAAAGGTCATCTAGTCCAACCTCCACTGCAACGAGCAGGGACATCTTCAACTAGATCAGGTTGCTCAGATCCCCATACAACTACTCATTTAGACAGAAAAAGAAAATGGAATGAAACTTTATTATGCTTGATTAAATAACTGTTTTCATGTTTTGCTAGGTTATGAAGGTGAGAATCTAATAAAGATCTTAAAAGACATTGAGAACAGCTCAGAGATATTGCTGGACAGGTGGAAATTTGAAGTAATACCCAACGATAAAGATGAGAAAGGAGACCCAGTGCCTTACAACATCATCAATAACTACTTTTCTATTGGTGTGGTAAGACTTATGCTTATCCTTAAGTGATTTTCTGTTTTGAATAAATATTTGCATTGCATGTCTGCAAGTGAAGAATTGTTGGCTACAGATCATTTATAATGTTATTTTGCTGGTGAAATGAATACACAGATGACTGACAGCAATTTACATAAATTTACTTCTGCACATTAAACCAGAATTATTTTTCAGGACCTTCTACCTTCCCATCTATAAAGAAGATATTTGTGTTGTTCCTAATAGTTCATGAGAAACCATTGCACTAAATTTATATTGTCATTGTGAAGGTCCTTTAAAACTATGAAGGAAAACTAATCACTTAATAAGACTTTTAAGTAACCTTTCCCATTAGTATTCACATAATCTAAACTGTTTAAAAGGGTAGTGTCATTCTTTATGTTTTCAGGGCTGTTCTAAATAATAAAGTAAAAGAATAATACAAAAAAACTTCACAAATATCTTCTTGGTTCTGTCTTATGAAGATATTCACAATTAGAATGAGTTATGAGGAAAGGGGATTTAAGAAGCTCTTTGAGTCCTGGAAATTGCATCCCAGCTTGTGCTTCTCTATGGTTTCGCATTACCCACTTTTACAGAATATCTAATTCTGCAATCTGGTATCTCAAAATGCTACAGAAAAGGATTTTAACAAGAATTATTACGTACAACATTGTAAATCCAAAAAATCAAGGATGCATGCTTATTTCATTTGTTCACTGTACTTCAGCATTAAAAAGTTCTGCCGCAGTGCTTGATGAAAGTTTTTCCTATGAATGGCAATGCTGTAATTTTTACATAGTGCCAATCAGCAACTTGTAGAGACAATCTATTCCTATAAAAACATTCCTTTGCTTACTGTACTTCGTCATTCCAAATGCTGAAAAAAACAATCAGGTCTCCCTGAGGTTAAGGTATTTAATTAATAAGAAATTGGTTTTGAGTCTGGTTTGGATTTTAGTCTCTGTTGTTCAAAGCAAGTGCAGAGAACATCTAGGGTGCAACAGAAATAGCAGAAATTAGTATACAAAAATACATAAATGCAAAGTATGTGCACCAAAATTAGTGCAAAATTAACTTCATAAATATGGGAGAAATTGCAAAGGAAAATCTTTGGTTACAGTTAAAAAACCCCCAGGATAACAGCAAATACCCAGCTCAGCTGCACATACTCAGTGTGTTTGTCAAAGACAGTGTTAAAGCTAAAGCTCACAGATGAAGAAGGAAAATAATTGTGTTATACTAAGGGGAGGAGGGATGAAATTTTACACCTATGTATTAATACAGTGCAATTAAAATGGTTTGTAAAATGTTGAGTACTACCACATGTAAAGACACAGCACAGAAACAGGAAATTGAATGCCAAGTAGATACTGGGACATCTGTGAATGTGCTAGGCTTCAAAGAATCCTTTAGCATTTTTCAAAGGAAGAAAACAGAATTGCATTAAAAAAAAAAAAGTTGAACTGAAATTATACAGTGGCAAGAACATGATAATGTTAAGGACAGTGTAAATTGCTTGCAGAATACTTCAGGAAGCTAGCAAATTCTGCTCTATACTTCAGCCTCCATGGACAAGCAGAAGACAATTTTCAGTTAAAAATTCATTAATTTAATAACAGTAAACTTCATATAGTATAAGTGTGAGCCCTAGAAAATTGTACCAGGAATGGACAGTACAATATGTTGTATTGAGAAAAGCTTCTAAAATGGTCAAAGCAAATCTTTGAAGGAGGAAGATCTGCCCAATTTGTTGCATATGACAATATATAATATAGCTGTTTCTCAGGTTTTTTTGGCATGAATCAGACAAAGCTAATGAAGAAAATCAGCAATTAGATTTTAGACTTGCTGCAACTGTGTAATTCATATATTAGATAGCATTCATAATAACTCTTCAAAAGACAAGGAAGATGTTTGTAACTAGGCAAAGTACTCAAACTTGGCTACAACTGAAGTAAACCTAATTCCATAATGGCAAAATTGTTTTCAGCACATGGTGCTGAATGCAAACTTTGATAAATAGCTGAATTAAAAAACAACAGCGTACCACCATGCTGCACACCACTCCATAGCTTCTGATACCCAAGAACGTAACTGGAGTTAACCCTATAGCAAAAAAAAGTACTAGAGCTGCCTCCAGTGTTATGCTAAGAGAAAGCATAAAGGATTGATATCATTGATGATGTTATTCACAGAACTATAGAAAATCACTGAGTCATTTATCCATTCGTCTCCCTAAGGTAGGGTCTGTGGCACTTGGCTAATTCCTGACATGCTTATCTAGCTTGTCTCTAGAAATTCCCCTCCCCCCCAAAAAAAAAACAGGAAAAAGAAATGACCTACAGTATAAAGATGACCTACTGTATTACATTGTTGTCTTTACTTTGAAATTCCCTTGCTATATATAATCTGAATAGTCTTGGTGTTGTCTGGGCCCAGGTCATTTTGTTCCACAGAGTGGAGAATGAAAACAAATTATTCCATTCCTCTGTTAAACTAGTTATTGCCTACTAGGAGACCTATCAGATCATCTTGTAGTCTTGTATACCATAGGCTCTCTATCTCAAATTTCTTCAGCGTTTCCTCACAGAAAATGTTTTCTAGATATCTGATCATATGTGTCGTTTTTATCTGTGCTCAGATAAAACCTGAGAATTCAATCCTATTACTCCTTCTTGTTCATATCTCTTTGGAACCACAGTGCTCCAAATTAAACACAATACTGCCTTTGATGTCTTATCAGCACTGAATGAAAAGTGGAGTTAATACAGGTCTTACCTTTATTAAGCAAAATTAGCATTCTTAATATTAGTGTGAATTTCTTTATTCATATTGTGATTCACTGTTAGTTTCAGACACCCTTCTGAAGAACCACTACTTCATATCTGGGTTTTTCTTAGGTGATTCTTCCTGCCTATGTGCAGAAACTTACACCCAGTGGAATTATGGAATTACACCATCTTAATTTTAGTGTTTCTCCAAAGCACTGCGAACACTAATGGTAACCTACAACATACTGCACATTGCCTGACAGAATGTTAGGGGTTGGAAGGGACCTCTGGAGATCATTGAGTCTAACCCCCCCTGCCAAAGCAGGAGCCTCTAGGGCTGCACAGGAATGCATGCAGGCAGGTTTTGAAAGCCTTCTGAGAAGGAGACTCCAGAACCTCTCTGGGCAGCCTGTTCTAGTGCTCCATCACCCTCACCATAAAGTGTCTCCTCATGTTGAGGTGGAACCTCCTGTGTTCTAGCTTGTACCCATTGCTCCTTGTCTTTGTAGATTCCTGATGCGTAACAAGCACTGCCTCTAATCCAATATGAACAGAGCCTGCTGTATGAATGTTGTAACAGTAAGACAGAAATGGTATTTGACAACCAACAATCTCAATGTACCCTTAGAATAGCTGGGGGAATAAAATTCAGTAAAATTGTGATTGACATGGGACTCTTGCTGCTTTAGGACCATAATTCAGGTTGGAAAAGTTTGTGGGATGTCATTACTCCGATCACCTGTTCTGAGCAGAGTCAGCTATGAGAACAGGTCACATTGCTCAGGGCTTTATCGATCTGGGTCTTACAAACCTCCAAGAATGGAGATAGCACAATCTCTATGTGCATCCTGTTCTGGTGCTTGGCTGTCATTATGATGAAGAATTTTTTCCTTCTATCAAGTCCCAATCTCTCTTATTTCAACTTACATTCTGTGTCTTTAATTTTGCCATCACTGTGATGAGCCTGACTTTGTCGCCTTGATAACTTTGTCATACGTACTTGCAGGCTCCTTCAAGACTTCTAGCCTGTGAGATAACTCATCTAGTTAGTCTGTGTTTTAAAGTTATTTTCCACTAATCAAGATCATAATATCCCAACTGGGGTACAAGAATACTGTGGTAGCATACAAAACCTCGCTGAAGCTGAGTGTGGCATTCAGTGCTCTCTCCCTCTCATTTACAAATCTGGTTAGTTTATCATAGTCAGCAAGCAGAAGGCAGTTTACCCACTGGATGGGGAAATGATGCACTAAGTTGAAAAGGAATGTTTAACAGTAGCATGTGTATGTGGAAAGTTTGATTAGTATGTTCAAGCCAAAAAAGGCTACAGCAGTCTTGGAGCTCTGATATGTACATAAATATATGTACTATAAATATATGTACTATATTATGTGTAAGCAAAAGGGAAAAAGTGAGATGTAGTAGCTGAACCAGTATTTGCAATGTTCAACCTGATAGAAGCACAAAGCATGGGAGAACCACAAAAAAGCTTATTCCAAGCTGTGTGTCAGTTTCAAAGCAGGAGCTAGAAAATATCTAAGAGCAATGCAGGATAAGATAAAGATTTTTCAAGTGCTCACATCCATCATTCTGTCAAGATGGCAAGATACCAGGAGAGAAACTCCATCTGCTTCCCAATAATACTGGAGTCACTGAAACAAGCTAAATATCCAAGAAGAATGTGTATTAAATTAGTCAAGTCATATTTGCTTTAAAAAACAAAAACACCTCCCCCTAGAAAAACCCAAACAAAAAAATACTCCATAAGAATATAGTAAGGCCAGCTGTAAGTGGAAGCTTAGCTTGGAAAGTCAGGATCGGTGATCTTGGCAAACAGAACTGATAATATTGGAGGACAGATAAGCAGACATGATAGAGGCAGAAAACATCAGGCCAACTGTCAGAAAGAGACAAGTACAATTACTGAAGTATTTTGGAGAAAATAAGTTCTTTTCCCCATAATCTACAGAACCTGCTTTAGTAGTCATCCCTTCGTGCACTAGGTTGATATTATCACAGGGGTCATCAAAGACAGAGTTCAATAATGTTAGTCATGGTATGTTTTCACAGACTGTACTCTAGACAGTGGGCTTGCAATGCATTTCTGCAGTTGTTGCAGTAATGGAATTTCATCCATGTCACATCATTCAGCCAGCTTGCTGAGGCTCTAAACTAATAGTTTATAACTTTGTCTACTCTGTGTGTAGACAGTGTGTTGGCTTGTGCACAGAGTTTTTGTCATGGTTAGCCTTTTCCCCATGGATAACCCAATTTAACTTACTTCAAGCTTTCCAGTGATTACCATTAATGGTGGACCTACATGTGTCTGTGGAGAGTTACTTCAGACAAGCTTGTGTACTGTAATAACCCTGTACATCTGGTTTATTTTATCCTAGCTATTTTCAATGTCTGTATTAAAAAAAAAACAACAAACAAACCCTTCACTAAACAATTTTGTAGCATGTTATCAACATACAGAAATATTTTCATAAAATTCAGTAATAATGTTTCAGTTCAGGGCTTGAACTTAAAAAAAAAGCAAAAACCTCAAAACTACCCCCAAACTAAAGCTTCAACTGATCAAAGACAAAACATCCTCCAACTCAACCCACAGATATAGATAGATAGATAGATAGATAGATAGATAGATAGATAGATAGATATGTATACTCTCATGAGACAGTATGCCAGCGTGACTTGAATAAGACTTGAATAAATAAGAGAAGAAGTGTGGCACAGTGCAGCCTTCCCACTGGTGAAACAGTAGATACTATTCTAAAATGAAAGCAGTTCCCAGGTATCAGTGAAAGTGTTCAAGGTGTAATGGTAAGCCAAATGATATAGTAATGATCAGTATTTACAGACAGCAGTTGTAAAGCTTATACTAGCAACTACTGTGTTTAACTAGATAGTGCTGTAAGTGTGACTGATTAGGTATCTCTCTGATTTCCATCTCAATTTTGTTCCTTTTAGGCCAAATTCCATTCACTTTTTGAACTAATTCATATTTTTGACCAAGTCATGTTGCTGTTATATATCTTAAAAGCTTAAACATTCTCTCTGTTCACACTTGGCTAATGGTCTGGCCAGAAGGACTGCAAGGGGTGCTCTCTCTTAGGATAACAGCATGGGTTATCCTTAGAGGCTTATATTCTTTGTCTAGTTCTCCTTTGTCTAGGCTGATCAGCTGAGTGTGTGCTTTAGGTTTGAGCCTACTTTGGATCTTTGCTATCGATGCTTTTCTGCTTACAAAGGTTCAAGAGTTGTTAAGAAAATCGGACTCCTGAGGAGGCTTAAAGCTTCAGCTAGTCTTAGGCTTTTTCATTTACACAAGGTCTTAAGATGTGGAAAACATCTTATTTCTGTCAACTGAGACAGAACTTAAATAAGACTCCTCCAGCATCCCTTCAGCTGAAACTTTGAAAACATGTACAAACACATAGACAAGAACATATTGGAAGGAAAAAAGGAGTGGAATACTCTAGGACAATAATTAAGATAGTAACCTGGAAAACAACTGTGATATCCAGATTCTTGTTCCATCTGTTGTTTTTGTCCATTGATTAACTTGTACATGACAAGTCTGAAACTTTTACTGCTATGAATGATTTCTAGCATCAATAGATACAGAATTTTAGTGCCAAACCTAACTTAGACAAGTAGAACACCTCAGACTTTCATTCAGTCTTTACAATGTGATAATTGATTTGATAGCAATATGGTGATATTCTCACTTGGATGATTTACAACAAAAATATTTTTTGAGTGTATTTTGTTAAGGTAATAAAGATAATCTGAATGTGCTGGAAATGTTCTTTAAGTTCTTTGAGAAAATAGTATTATATGTTGGTTTAATTTAAAAAATAATCAGCTATCAGGTAACACAATTCTTCCTTCCTTCTGAATTCCTTCTTCCTTCTGACTTCTTTCCTTCCTTTTTTCTGAATGCTTTCTGAACTCCTTCCTTCCGAATTCCTTCTGAACTTCTTCCTTCCGAATTCCTTCCAAATTCCTCTGTGTTCTCTGCAAAATTATTATCACCAAGTACTAAAGGTCTGTGACAGAGACAAGTGTACTTTTATGACACCTGATAGGTTACTATCCAAATGCACTATCAAATATATATTTGCATGGTCATGATTTAATATCCTTCGGCCTTAACCAGTCGCTAAGAGCCTCTAAGTGTCTCAGTGGGGAAAAATATGACTGCTTAATTCTCATAATCATAAATTTGAACTTATTATGGGTCTGCTTTCCCATCACTATACCCTAACCCATCAGCTTAGATTTTCATTGGAACTCCTTACATTCTTACACAGAAGCCATATTTTTGGCTTTCCTCCTGAAAGAACATTCTGTTGGCATCAGTAGAAACTCTGGCTATCAGAATTTTTACTCAGAAATACCTGAGTCTAAGTAGGGTTATTCCTGTAACCACAAGGTGATTCCATCATTATTTATCTTATTTTGGGGCACATTTCTTTTAAAAAAAACCAAAGTTTATTATGCTATGTATAATTTACAAAAGGGAAACCTTATCTTAGGCTGCATCAGGTGGGGTATGGTCAGCAGGTCAAGAGAGGTGATTCCTCCCCTTTACCCTGTACTTGTGAGACCCCACCTCAAATATTGTGTCCAGTTCTGATGGCCCCATCATAAGAAGGACACTGAGCTGTTGGAACGAGTCCACAGGAGGGCCACAAAGATGTCCCAAGGCTTGGAACACCTCTGCTCTGAGGATAGGCTGAGGGAGCTGGGGTGGTTGAGAAGAGAAGACTCTGGAGAGACCTTAGAGTTGCCTTCCAATACCTGCAGGAAAGCTGGAGAGGGACCTTTCTTAAGGGTTTCTAGCAATAGGACGAGATGGTTTTAAGCTGAGGGAGAGTAGGTTTAGACTGGATATTAGGAAGAAGTTCTTCTGTACAAGGGTGGTGAGACTCTGGAATAGGTTTGTGGATGCTTCCTCCCTGGGGATATTCAAGCCCAGGTTGGATGAGGCCTTAAGCAGTTGTGTCTAGCTGAGAAGCATCCCTGCCCATGGTGGGGAGGTTGGAGTAGGTCATCTCTAAGGTCCCTTCCAACCTGAACCATTCTAGGAATTCTGTGAATTAGTTTTTCAGTAGGCACATATTTTGAAATTTCAAAGTGGTTTACTGTTCATGGTGGTTAGAAGGTTGGTTTGGGTTTTTTTTTTCCATAGGATAAAATCCTGAGGACATTTGCTTTAATGTGATTAAATTTCAGTGCAGAATTTAAGCACACAAATGTCTTAACACTACTTCACTGTGACATTTGACTATGTGTTTAAACTTTCCTGATCCAATGATGCAATTAAATACTTGGTTTAACTTTTTTCTGCACTTTGATTAATATGTCTGAACAAATGCATATGTTGAATTCTGGACATTAGGTGTAAGCTAGTTAAATATTTGAGTTAGACTTATGGGTATGTACCTAAAAATCGTATTTTTACTGGTTTGCTGAACTAATAGGAATATAAGCACTTTGAATGTGCTGCTGGAGTGTTGTGATATATTGCATTGTTTTTGTGCCAGAGAGGGAAAGAACTTTTCATAATAAATAATATTATTGGTCTGTAATCCAAATCACTTTTTCTCCCTGCAAAAAAGGGTTAAGGGAATGAACAATTCATCTGTGTGTGAATGTAAATAGAACTTTTAAATATCAATATTGGTACTGATATATCACAGCCTCAGTCTTGTAGCCAAATCTGTAGAAGTGGTTGCTCTATCTGTAGAGAGAATTATTATTCTCTCTTTCAGGAGGAGTATGTTCAGAACAGCTTCAGTCCAAGATGTAAAATACTGTTTTACCCAAAAGTCACTGATAGTTCAATCCATAGTTATTGTCTCTAATCTATGAAAATTAATATTTTACAAATTAGTTATTCGTACAGGCTTTTGCTGTTTGCACATTTGAGCCACATTTTCTCTTGTCAGCTTTTGTTGCTATTGAAATTCTTCTGCGGTGCTTTTGAACATAATGTATGGCAAATATACCCACTGCTGCTGTTCCCTGGACACAGAGAATGTGAATTCCATGGCTAGAAACACTTAGGCTTAGTGTTGGTGGCAATATCTAAACTGCAACACTGATCTTAGTATTCCCTGCTAGCTAGCTTCCTTCTGCTGCTGTGGATTTTGTTTGCCTTGTAAATCTGTCTTGCTGTTGCAGTCTTCCACTCATAAGGTGTATAAGGGTACCATAGCAAGAGAGATGCACTGTACTGCATGCAACTTGTAAGGTACATACATGCAGAGAACTGAAGTTTCATAGCTTTTAAGGTATAGTTTCCTGAGGTGTTTTATGTAAGTATACAAGAAATTTAAATAATTTTGATTATTCCACCTGTTGGGTTATTTGTTTATTTAAATTGTAATGCTAAAATATGAATGTATGCCAGTATGTGCTGAAAATATCAGTGTGTATCATATACACGAATCTGGAATTATGTGTGCAGTTTCCCTTACAGCACAGTGAGAACACTGAGATCTGTGCTGAATTCACTGTAGGTTTTGGTCAGGCCCAGTGAAAATGGAGTTCTGTGGGCTATATTTAAATTAGCAAGTAATTTGACTCAGTAGGAGTGTAGCAATTGATGCTGAGTCCCTTCTGTCTACAAAACATGCAGTTTGGGAATCTTAATTCAAACTGGATATAGACTGTTCGCCTGCTATGAACTCTCCTGACACATGCTTGTCCTAAAATGACCTAAAAGACTGGTTACTGGTTTGGCCTGGGCCTCCCTGTATTAATGAGGGAACTCAGCAGCCACACTAGATATATTTCCTTCCAAAGGTATCTAGCTGTGATGTACCAGTCTTCACTTCAAACAGAATCAAGGGAAGTGGGGACGATTAAGAGATATTCTTCAACATTTCATTGCTGTTCCGACATTTTAACAGTAAACCTGAAAAAGTCACATAGGAGTATAGTGTGTCTAACTTGACCTACCTTCTCCTCTTGTTTTCTTAGGTATCCACAGGTATTTTCCTTGTAATCCTAGGTATTTTATTCTGGCATTTTAGGTATTTGAGACTCTCTGTCGTTTAACTTTTCATGATGAGGTTGGAACAATGCTGAATACCTTGAATAAAGAAAGACTCTCTTGTTTTAGATTTATGAGTAGCTCATGCACGTGCTATACTTATTGCCCATTCCTGTCATGCAAAATTATTCTTCTGGTGTGAAACCAGAGACTAGAAAGAAACTAGTGTCCTGTATGTAATAAAAACTTGAAGAAGAAACAATGGGAGAGTTTGACAATTCCCTACGTCCTCCTTTTTATAAGGAATTTTGAAAATAAATCAATTTAGAGAGTTGTGATGATGCATGTTAAATTTCACAATTGAGAATGCAATAAGGTATTACAGCTTTACTAAACAGATATTTCATTATGCAGGATACTTTGTGGACAAAAGTATGTAGCTCTCTACTGTTTTGCTTACCTTAGCTAGTAGTGATTTTGAGTCTTGTGTGTTCAAGGATTTTGCTGAAGGGGGGAGAAAGAGGGGGGGAGTTATTTTGTTGTTTTGAGGGCGAGGGTGTTGCATTTGGTTTTGTAAAGGAAGGGTCTGCGAAGCAGCCTAGGCAACAGCTACTGTCACAAGTGACAGTTACAAATGAGAGTATATGCCTAAAGATATAATTAATTTGCAATGAGCTCAGAACAGCTTCTTAGCTAAATGCAACTAAATCAGCCACACAGTGTGTAATTAACTTACAACTACATTAGTCCTTGTACAATATTATTCATTATATATGTATGTTATTATTTTTGTAATATGAAATTTGTAATATACTAAGTAATGATTGAGTTCATTATAGTATTCATATTATCATAATATAATTGTGATGTATGTTCATCTTGTTAATGCTATTATTATTAGTTGTTCTTAAAAGAAATGTCAAGGATATCAGGAAAATATGATGTGTTTTTTTGCACGCAGGCTGGGAAGAATTCGTATTCAAATGAAATTGAAGTTTTAGTTCTCTTCTTGATTTTGTAATTCTGCTTGTTAGTAATGACAGGAGTGTATTGAGGAAAGGCAGAAGCCAACAATACATTATATTAAAGTCAAGAGAAAGGTGAGTAAGCTTCAAGGTTGATCATAAGACTCATGCTGAGCTTAAAGTAGGAAAAAGCATAAGGAACTCAGAAAATGATTTGAGGGAAGAAGGCAGGGATCTTTAAGACCGTGAGGCTATCGATGAAGGCAAAATGCATTTGGAAAAGGGGTTTATGAAATGTGTAATCTGTAAAGACATTAAGGTGGGCTTTGTGTGCCTGATACCTTAACCTGGCTAAACTACGAAACATGTATCTGTGTACACATATGCAGCTATGAGAAAAAAAAATCTGTTTTCATGTGAGAGTTAATTCTGATATATATGTAAACAAGTTTAGGTAAATGAGTTGCTTGATCAACTTGTCCCTGAACATCATTTACCTTCGTGGCATGTCGTTAAAGGTCTTGTCTCAGAACTTCACTTTCACGTGTCTGCCAGATTCCTACTGAGTCTTATCAGACTGCCTGTCTATAGCTGAGGGTTACCAAAGAAATCATGATCTGTCATGAGTGCCTACCGAGGTCATAGAGTTATTCTTGAGAACACATTATAAAAATATATCTATTGCAGGTATCAAAGAGGGAGATCCGTATTATATCATCGTGAATTTAAATACATTTAATTATATACATTTAAGAAACAAATACATTAATTGTTTAGAATTACTTATTGCTTAGAAAATGAGCAGTGTGGTAACCCTTGGAAATTTTTTCCTCTGCCTTCTAATTCTCATTGTCTTAAGTTTAAAAAGAACAGTTTACCTGTTGACTACATTCAAATCTGCTGTTACATCTAGACAATTTATCTGAGGTATTGATCCTTTGAGGACATGATGAATATGATATCATGGTATTTTAGCATGTATTATGTAGTCATAGCTGTTCTCAATGCTGTGAGGAAGAAAGATTAATTTAAAAAAAAGATTAAGAAAGGCATTCTGGCCATAGACAGAGGGATAAAGAGGAGAAATAAACAAACATGGAATTCTGACATTTTGAGTTGGTACCTCTGCAGATTTGAAAGAGAAATCTGATGATTGAATTGAATGTTAAGTAGGCACTGGGAATTTTTATTGTGGTATCTACCACACGATAATATGTACAATACATATCTGTGCTCAGTCTTGAGCCTAGGTAGCAAAGAGATCCCTCTTCAAAAAATCCAGCACGCCCAACGTAGGAGGAAGTTCTTAGTTCTGAGAGACCTGGATGTGTCTGGGAAGAGTTCATGTCACAAATTACATAAAAATAACAATGGTATAGGAGCCATTTAAATTATGTGCTCTGTTGATTTTATGGAGTGTGCTGTACAGAGGGGAAACGTTGTGGGGGAAATACCTAAAAATCTCAGAGACCTGGTGTTGTCTGCCACTTAGCTTTGTTTACATATCTAGAGAATTGATAGCTTAATTGAGATTCTAGTGGGACAAAAATACTCTTTATATCTCCAGATCTGTGTGTTTTCTACATTTTTATGGCAAAGTCCCAAAAGGAACATGATTTAACTAAATTGAAAGTGGGTGGATTTAGCCAAGAAACACTTAGTCTTATGTTACCATCCGAACCAGGTGGAACTAGAGGCAAATTACTGAACATAAGTTATTCCATGTCCTTTCTGGAACAATTTGTGCTAAAGAGCCTCTACAGATGCATAGCCAAGGAACTCTCTCTTCACTGTTTGTGATTTTACAGTTTCTTCACTTAAAATGGGGTTCTGAGGGTAAAATGTAGTATATTCTTTGTTTCTGTGACAAGAGTACTTGAGCTGATGGCATGCCAAGGAATGGGTCAGAATTCTTGCTCTCGTGCCGTCATTGTGTGTAACTACTGGTGGTGTCACCAAGTCTGCATGGACTGATGTGACACCCTAGATTAAAAGTCATAGGTCCACAAATTGTAGTCAGTGCTTTCCAGTGCATCCTGCTAGGCAATCTCACCATAGAGAATACTTCCATCGAGAATGATGCAAGCACATCAGCACACGTTACACAGTGTACTATGGCAGAGTGTGCCTGTTCTTGCACCTGCTCCTTAGTTTAGCACCACCAAGCCACATACACACTCTTCAATAACCATGCAATTTAGATGGGCTACCCTTTCCATGATGGGCTCTGGTACCATGCTGGTGATGAGGTTCCTGCATAGATGGCAGGGTATATCCTTGTCAGTCAAACATAAGGGCCATGGTTTCAAACTAGAGAGAGTAGATTTAGATTGGATGTTAAGAACAAGTTCTTTATTGTGAGGGTGGTGGAACACTGGAATGGGTTGCCCAGGGAGGTGGTTGAAGCCCCATCCTTGGAAATATTCAAGGTGAGGCTCAACAGGGGTCTGGGCACCCTGATGTAGTTGAGGATGCCCCTGCTTACTGCAGAGGGGCTTGGACTAGATGACCTTTGGAGGTCTCTTCCAACCCAGACCATTCTATGATTCTAAATCAGGTAATTAGAGTGCTGAAGGAAATAAATGGCAGAGGTCTTGGCAATGTCTGGAGAAGCAGATGCAAACTGGGGTTCTGTGGACTTGTATACAACTAGTACATTGGAATAGTAACATACCACAGATTTTATAGATCCGACCTTGCCAATCCTGGCCAAAGGGACAAAAAATCAGTAAAGCACACAGCCTGGGAAGTCAATTCTGACTCCTACAGAGCTTGTTTATATTCTTGCGGTGTTTTGAGTCCTTTGGAGAACAGCAGGAAAAAGATCTGCTGCCTGGTGTCTGTAAAATCACATAGTTAGTGACTAAGACAAGTCTTTCTGCAATTCTTCCATCTTAGACAAGCTCCATGTCAAGGGGATAATGTCAGATGTTCATTGGCATGTTTCCCTTGTTGAAAAGGTTGTCTGTGACCTAACACATCCAACTGATTTATCACCTACCTAAAATTTCCAATCACATTTACTTCTGCTAGGGTTACAGGGAAGGAAGCATCCCTACTTCCCAAAAGGCAGTGGCTGAAGAATCTTGATGGAAGTGATTAGTGAATATAGCCAGCCATGAGCATTGATGTCTGAGCAGAAGTTGGAGATTATTAAAATGATTCTTTCTTATCTGGGTTTCTTCTTGCCTCTCTTGATTTCAGTGAGAGGTTCACTCTGGTGCTCCTATTTCTTTTTTTCAGTCACTTTTACACTGATTATGTTATGAAACTGGGAGGAGGAAACATGATGGCAGGGGGATTCTGTGATAGTTCCTCAGTTCAGGAAGATAACTGTCAGTTCAAATACTGACTTATTTTCTACTTTCATTGCAAAATATTTCTGAAGTTCCATAATGGGGGTCCAATGAGGAAAAAAAGCCATTTTCTATGATCATTTTTGAAGTTATTAGATTAATAAGCACAGACTTAGTTAAATGACATTTCCCTTCTTAGGAGTGTTATTGACATTTTGATATGAGACAGAGAAGACCTTTAATGAGATCTCAATCAAAGGTAATATTTATATAATGATACATGAATTCCTAAATGCTAGTCCAATAAAACTGCTGTAGTCCATTTTGGCCTTCACCTTGAAGAAATCTGTACAGGCCATAAGATGAAGAAGGTCATAAGATGAAAAGGCTCAGTGAATGACGACTAATACTCTCTCACTTGGCTGTCTAATTATGTCTGGCTAATTGTGTGAGTTAATGTTTGAAGCTGGATCTTGCAATGTAACTTAATCCATCACCCAGACAAAACGCATGAAGAACGATATTGAAATTTTCTCCTTTGTTAGACATGTGATCTCCTTATGGTGATTTCCCTTCTCATGAGAGAGAGAGAAAAAAATAAGGTGTTAGCTTTAAAAAAAAATTGTAAATTGTATAAGCTGTTAGCTACCAAAGAAGTATGCAGACAGGTAGACAGATCCATAAAGTTCCTGGTTTAGATATTTGCTTTTTACTAACGCTTTTTGTTAGGAAATGCTTTGTTTTACTAGTGGAAATTGCAGTCTCTTATGTTCTGTTGTGACTTCAGAGGGTAAAAAAAAAAAAAAAAAAAGTGTTTCAAAAAGTACATTAATTTCTTCACTGCTTGAAGAGAAAAGGAGAGAAGATGTCTGAACTGCTATATCATCTCTGCTTTAACAGGGAATAAAGTTTGCCAGGTAGAATCTTTCATAGACACCAAGGTAACATCCTGAGTGAAATTCCCCTGTGAGATGGTGCCTTAGCCCCATTATAAGGATTACACCAGAGGGAGATGGAGAAGCTGGGCAGATTACTTACTTCTCTGTTGGTTTCTACATCCTACAGCCATTAGCCCTTACTACTAGTATTGTTCAGCAAATTCCCAATCTCAGAGCACTTGGAGAAGAGGCAGATTTCATTATCTCTGTTTTATTCATAGATTAAATGGTTTCAGAGGCCATTCAGAAAGCCATGGATAGAACTGGGAACAGAGTCAGGTCTGTTGCATTTTAGACAAATTTTATCTAGAAGGGAGTGTTTGCCTCCAGAGTGCTTTCATCTTGAGCTCCTAAGTCTGTTCCCCGTATGTGAAGTAAAATTCTTTTTCTGCCATAAATATCTTTGCATGCTTTGAATAGTACTATTGAGTAGAAAAAAAAGTAGAGATGTTATTCTTGTACTTTTGATCATCTGCAAGTAGTCTGTGCTGTGGATTTTCCATTACATGGATAAAGATACACATGATGCTGTGTGAGTATGAACCCAGAATCAGAGCAGCCTTATTCATATAATACTGTCCTGTGTGTGCATATCAGATCAGGTCAGAGATAGCTGAGAGATGCACAGTCACAGCATCACTGACTTTTCTTCTTCATTACATCTTTTTTTTCTTTGTGTTTATAGCTTAACTGACATATGGTTTAATCCAGCTCTTTCTTAAGTTATTCAGAGTCCAGATCTATGAAAAAAAAAAAAACAAAACAAAAAACCTTATTTATTTATTTTGCTATATAATACACATCTATATAATCCTTCTACTCTCACAATGTCTTCAAAACCTAAAGAAAATAAATTCCTTCAAGTATTTGTTGATGAGGCAAGAAAGAATATTGTATTTGTGATTTTTCAATTTCTAGGCTAGACAGCTTTTGGAGAAAAAAATGAAAAGATAGTAAATGGGTTTGGGTTTTATTTTTGAAACTCTATTTTTGAACTTACTCAGTCTAGCTTTATCTATTTGAAATAGGCTACCAAAGTCTCAAGAGGAAATTTTCCTTTTCAAGGCTTCTGAAAAGCTCTAGTCTGCTTCAGCCTAGTCAGATTTATCTGTCTAAGTTTAACATTTAATTCTGAAAATTTCATGTTACCACTGCCAAGGTCTTTTTCATGGTGGTATGGGGTTTGGGTTTTGTTTTGTTTTGGGGGTTTGGTGGGGGTGTTTTGTGGTTTGTTTCTTTGTTTTGTTGTTGTTGTTTGGGGGGGGGGTTGTGGTTTTGGGTGGTTGCTTTGTTTTGGTTTTTTATTGTTTAGTTTTCTGTTTGGTTTTTGTTGTTGTTTGGGGGGGTTGATTTATTTGTGGAGGGGGTAGGGGTGGGTAGGGGTGTTGGGGGGTGGGTTTCTTCTTGTTGTTGATTCATTTTGGGATTTTTTTTCTCCAGAATTTCAGGGGAGGACATATGTCCATGCCAGAAAATGGCATGAACAGCAAATAATCAAGAGGATCAGTATTTCTGAATTGTCAGTTGAAATTTTAAAACGCAGCTTACAGTGCAAAGCAGCAGCACTTAACCTTACACGCACAATATCAGTTTTGCCTACGTGCAACCAATGTATAGGTTTACAAACAAAACATTTTAAAGATTAGGAGGCTAATGTGGGGTTTTGTCAATTCTGTTGCCACAGTATACCTGCATTTCATAAACAACTGTCACAAGTTTTCGTAACTACCTCACTTCATTTCATTTTGTAACCCCAGAAGTAAGTACACTTGATGTCACTTGATTCGCAACTACATCATGGTACTAGTTATCCCTTAAAAATTAGTCTCATGAATAATGAAAATAAATCCCCTTTCTACTCCCATAGCAAGAGGCTTTAAGTGCTACCACCTGGCATCTTAGTGAAAGATCATAATAAGCATGTTTTCTTACAATACTTCATTGAGATGGTACATGGCAAGAATGAACAAATTCCCCTCTTAGAACCAAATTAGAGGCTCAGTCTCTACTCAGGCAAAAATCATGAGCAGCTTTGCCAGACCAAGACATAGATGGTTGTTCTGAGAAGCATGGTTTATAAAATCCTTATTTTGTCTTTACTATTTTGGTTTGTTCTGTAAGAAGTTTAGAGCCAAACTGTTCTTTTTTCCCCTCTGTGTCTTTGGCCTTCTTTCCTATTTTATCTCTGTGTCTATCTTTCTCTTTCATCTTCATTTGTATTCAGCCTTTCACTCTCTTCCCCTCTTCATGCTTCATTCATTTATCCTGTAATACCCATTTATTATTACCTCATCTTCACCACTCTCTCTTTTTAACTCTTATCACTTATCTGTCACTTTTGTGTGACAGGAATTGTTCTTGCTTAACAAAATCAGTTTCTAATTCCATTTAGCTAAGTAGGTTCAACTGCTTTGTGTGGACATTGAAGCAGTTTAAAAGTGGCTAAAACAGTTTTAGCTTAACTCAATTAAACTAAATCAATTTTGACCACTCCTTAACCACTTTAAAAGCAACCACACAAATGAGTGCATCAATTTCGTCTAAATTAATTTAGATAAATCAGCACATTTCACATCTGTAAACCCTTAGCATCCCTTTTTCCATTCTTTCTCATCAGAACATGAAGTCCCACACATTTTGTTTTTGTTCCATTACTCTAATCTCTGGCCTGGGCTGATTCTGGAATACCTTTGGAAATTGTTTCAGGTGAACAGACTGTAAAACACAAAACTTCAGAATACAAAAAGTAGATTCAGATGAACTTTGACATATTGTGCAACACTATGATTAACTTAATATGAGGGCACAGAAAGTATTCTTGGAGATTCAGGTCACTGTCATTAATTAGTGTGCACTTCAGCCTGTCAGAAAGGTTTGCAGTGTTTCTCAGATACCAAATATTGAAGATTACAAGGGCAAATCTCAAAGAATAAATTCATTAACAAGTAAGTTATCTAGATCAAGCTCAGTCTTTCCTCTCATTTCTTGGGTGATAATAGCTATTCTTACCAGCCAGTATTATGAAATTTCTGTTTTAACACTGTTAGGTACCTAGAAATGAAGCATGAGAATTACAGTTAGAAGACTGTACCTCAAAGCAGCAGCTCTGAAGCAGAAATTGGCCATGTTCAGTTATCACTTGAATATACATTGTTGCTAGAAAGGCAAAAACGATTCTTTCGTTTCTTCTGAGGGAATCATGCTCTGAATGCTTTCTTGGTAAATTTGTCCAGCTGTGGCATCCATATTTCAAAAAGGATGTTGAAAGATTCAAAGAAGTTCAGAAGAGTATGACAAGAGCATTTCAGAAGGTTTAAGAGCTTTATTGCAGAAGACAGTGAAGAGACAACATGATCAGTCTAAATGTACCTTAATGGAAAGAAAATATGTGGTAGTCAGCAGTCTGTTAAGGTAGCAAAGGTCCTCCAGATATAAGCTGAAGCAAGACAAATCAAGGTTGGATGTGAGTCAGCTTTCAGTTCAGGACAGTGCCGTTTCGGGGTGGGGGGAGGGGGTAGGAAGTATATATAGCTCAGTATTTTTTTATTTAGGAATGGCTGTGTTGAATGTTATTTCCTATTTAGGCTGGAAATCGTAATGAACTCTGGGTAAGTGGTGAATTCTTGATCAGTGGGACCTTTCCCATGTACTTCAACTACACCAGGAATTCCCATACCAATGGAAAGAAGGAGGAAAAGCAGCAGCACAGAGGTGGGCTGTTGCTGGGGCTTCTGGAGCTAGTCTCTCCCGTACAAGCCTCCTGGAGCTCCCCTGGCTTCTCAGTTTGTCTGCATGCTTACAGTCATCTGCCGCTCCAGCCTCATCCTGCTGTGTTGCTGCAGATGTATTGCAAAAGACATTTCAAATGGCAGGGTAGGCTACAACTGGAAGGAGGCATAATCTTGTGAAAAAAAGAGAGTGGAAAAATGTTGCAGTAAGTATTACAGTAAGATTTAAGTGTATCACAGTTTAAGGTATCCCATTATCATGATAAGGTCACAGTGACTACACTACTTATTAAGCAACCTTTTTTCTTCATGTGCAATATTGTGAGTTTCCGTTTTAGCAGCCAGTTATCAGAAGGATATTTACATGCAAAGGAAAATATTTGGAAAGCTAAAATGCATAGCAGTTTTCTGTTTAACAAGGTGGCCTTCTCGATTTGAGCCCTATTACATTTTTCCTCATGGGATGGTTCATGATGTTCCTAAAGTACTGTCAAGGCAAATACTTCAATTAAAAAAAGCACATTCCATTCTTTAAATGTCCTCCTTGCTCACATCATCTCAGTTAATCTCTTCAGCCTTTACTTCCTCTTCTGTTTGAGTGATTGGAGTTGATACGTGCCATATGAGGCTTCACTGGAACTATTTAAAGACTACTGAATTTAAAAGACCCAATTGATTCATATGAAAATTTAGATGTGGGGTTAATAACAGGAATAATTTATTTAGTTCATATAAAAAAATAATTGAAAATGCTACAGAAAAAAAGAGCATGCGTGCATGAAATTCATATGAGAAGCAGCATAGGTAATTATAAGGTCTTCCTCACCCTTGGCTCACTGCTTAAACTATGTAGAGCTGTGTCATCTTGTGTACCATTCCTCTTTAACTATATTTGAAGTTAAACAGCATGTATGGTGCCTTTTTCTGTCAAGAAGAGTGACAGCTTCTATAATTCCCTTGTTTCACGGAGTATAAATATTCCAATGACTGTTTTGATGGCTACAGTCACTGCGTTTTAACATGTATATTTATTGATTGCCTTGTTCTGATAATTTATGGTCAGCTGCCAAGAACAACTAAGCCTTGCAGTTAAAAATGTTTTTTTCAACTTAGACTGAAAAAAGAAGTAAAAATCGGGGTTTCTAAATGTAAAACACATGTAAAATAACAGATTTCTTGTATTAGGGTGATAGAAGCATACTGGGCAATTGATAGTCCCTCAAGAGGTGACTTTCTGGAAGGCCCTGCCTGACATTAATTTGCATGAAATTTAAAATGCAGACTGCAGACAGTTACGAAAGTGCTGCTGAGCAATCTTTAGCTGCAGTATGTATTACATAGCTTGGCTGGTCAGGTCAAGCTGGAAGATTGCATAATGGCCCCTCTATTACATGTAGACATTTACTCATTATGGGTGAAATATAAAATCCCCCTGGATGGTTCTGCCTTTTCTCCGAATCTGTGTGTATACGCATGTACTGAACAGCTAACCAGTTAAAAATACTGAGTGGATTTTGAATTCTTATCCTTGGAAAAGTTTTACTACACTTTTTTACTGATTTAGCTCTGAGTAACAGAAGCAGAAGTTGGTATTTAGTTGAAGTACTGTAGCGGCTCCAAGGTCAAACTGATAGCCAGTGTGTCTCAAATGGATGTAAGATGCAT
The DNA here is from genome assembly GCF_027791375.1 of Indicator indicator. Classification (NCBI taxonomy): domain Eukaryota; kingdom Metazoa; phylum Chordata; class Aves; order Piciformes; family Indicatoridae; genus Indicator; species Indicator indicator. Next base: position 22,490,548 of record NC_072020.1, on the reverse strand, counting down.
GGCAATCTCAATAGAAAAACAAATTAAATAAAAATTAGACTATAGTTTTAGTTGCAGTGAGGTTCTTTGTAATTCATTCAGTATATAAAGATGTCGTATGTCAGTACAGATTTAGTGAAATGGTTAATAGGGCTATAGGCCTTTTATTCCCTTTGCTGTGCCCAGAGAAATGCATCTCTTAACCTTTCTGGTATTCAGCAAATTTAATATCACAAATATTTGATTATGAAGGCACAGACTTCTTGGGTGTAAAAACTGATGATGAAATTGTACGTTAGTTTGTTCCTAGAAAAGGAATGAAAGTTTGCCTTCTCCTGCATAAATACATAAGATTATGATTCCACTTGCCGAGGATAGCATTATTATGCACTATTATTTATATCATCTGTAGTCTAAAGGACTGGAATATCTTCAGCTTATGGCCACATCAGACAGAGGAGAGTCGATACGTTCTACTGCAGGTAGCTTTTCAGATTGTCAGTTGGATGAAAACTTACATTCTACTTTGTCCACTTGTTACCACTCTTTAAAGTGAGCACCCCAAAAGCTTGATAGAAGGGAGAAACCAGAGTTTGTTTTCTGAAGTACTGGTCAGACTCCAGCCTCTCTGGAAACTGACACGTTTATGCCACAAAGGGTCACAAATGTCTTACAATTAAATCATGAAACTCACCCACAGATTTGCACTATTATCTTAGGCTGTGTAGAAGCTATTGCTTGCAAACACTTTCCTTTGAGGATTATACAGAACATAGTCAGGTGTTTTAAGGAATTTTTCACAGCAATTCTTTATTTGAGCCAGATTGCATATATATTTTTGAAAAGGGAAACAAACTTTTAAAAGCATATGAGCACAGTTCTGTTTTCTGTGGTGTACCTATATTTAGCTCTCAGTCAGACAGGTGAAGTCAATGTTTCCTCAAAAAGCCAGGGGAACTTTTTTGCCACCCAGACTTTCTAATGAACTGAAGTCTTGTTCTCTTACCTAGCCAAGCTCCTTTTAACTGTGCTTTTAAATTTGCACTGACATAAGACCCCTTTATATACTGACTGAACTACAGTGATCCTCACTGTAAGTAAAGCTGTAGTCCATGGTTTTTTTCCATTACCATTAGCACTGTCAAGGACCTACCAGTAGTATTTACAGCATTTACTACCTAACAGTCACTACCAAGTCAGAAGTAGTTAGCCCTCAGCCAGGCTATAGGCATCTGATTGTGAAGTTTTGAGGTATGTGATCAATATCTTTCTGATTTCTTAGGCATGATAAAAACACACGGTCCTATAGAATCTTTAAAGAATCATGCGTTTAAATTCCAGCTACTTTAGTCATCTAACTACTGATTAAATTCCTGCAGGTAATTCTAGCTGTTGGTGCTATTTTAATATTAATTTGTGAACTATCTATACTGCATTTACAAAAAAAAAAAAAAAATCTGAGACTTAACTGTTCTCTTCAACAGCTTAAATTTTAAATAATATTTTTGCAAGCATCTCAGTACAGTACAACATTTAACCTGCATGGAGTACATCCAAGTACCAAAGGGTACCAAACAGCACTGTCAGTATGCCATCTAGACATTACTTTCCCACATAAAGGGTTTGCTAGCACTTTGCATGTAAGTTGTATAACTTATGACCAGCTGCTTCCATGTGCAGTGTGTAAGTGATGGGAACATATGGCTTTAATTAAGTAGCCTATTCTAGCTGATTTTAGGCATCTATCCACATGGCATACAGTATTTGTTGAATCCAAATCAAGTTTCACAGCTGTCTCTCAAGATAAACTGATTGACTGACATGAGCTGCTTTTAAACGCTGTCAGGTTAGTTCCCATAACCTCAGGAGATTCAAACAACAGGGAAAAATGTCTCAGCCATATGCATTAAAGCTTGTGTGACTAGGTCATATACATAGATGTATATATGTTTTAACATTTCAGGTTAACCTTAAAGGATTTCTGTAGCTGCTGATGCTGGCACGCAGCAGAAAAGAACCCAAGTGACTGAGAAATGTCATGTTTTTCTGATTTGATTCTATTCTGTGTGGTGACTCGACACCAGTCTGAATTTTGATAAGAAGGACATTCCTAGCGATTGTGAAGTGGAAAAGGGTCATCATCAAAGTGCAGAGCTGGTGCCTCACTGGTTTACATCAGTGTAGAACTGTCTGGTGATAGCTATTGGGAAAAATAGTAAAAAATACAGTACAACTCTGGTTTTAAATAAGTTGGTTTATTTATTAAGTGCATTGAGCAGCAGCTGAGTTAATCTGCCTGTCAGGTACTGCAGTTGTGGGATGTACTTGATGTAAGGGGAAGAATGTAAAAATCAAGAGTACAAAGTATGAAGAAATACAGCTTATGAAAGTGTATTTTCAGTACTTTTTCAAAATGACCCATGCTGAAAGGGAAGACAGATAATCATAGCTGGTATCACATAGTGCACTGGCCATAAATTCTGCTAAAGATTTCAGATGTAAAACTAGAAGTTTTGTATGTTATTGGCAGGGCTGGGGAACACCCTCTGTAGCTGAGCTAAATCTCTGGGGTTGTTTCAAAAGGTTTTGTTTTATTGCACAAGATGTAGAAATTGAAATACAGGCTGAAAAGGATTATGAAAATAATTTTAGAGACCATGAAATTCTTCCTGGGTAAATTAGGCACTTGGAAAACTGATTGAATCTTGTAATGAATTCAGATTTCTGATTTTCTATAGTATAGTGGTGATGGCAAGAGCCCAAAACTAACAAGTGCTGTGAGGGAAGGGTGAGAGCACTCTAAATGCCAACTTTGGAGTTCTGTAATTAATAAGATGTCTATAGTCTCTATGAAAATATGAAGATAAACTAAAGATTGTGAATTTGAGAAGATGTATTAAGTAGTGATAACTTCTTTCAGTTCATAATTTATACATCTGTGGTAGACCTGTGACTTGTAACACTCTTGAAAATATTGCAGTGAGTGGGAATGTTATTTAAGCCAGAAGAAAAAAGGCTTAGTGGAAGATACTTGTCTTGACACATCTACATTGAATACTAATATAAGCCAGACTAAGAGGAAAATGGGTAAGTGACCCTTAAAGAAAGGAATAAAGGTAAATGTAACCAGTAAGCCCCTCAAGGTTTAGCCATTCTTGGGGATTAGGACTGGACTAGTTTTCTTACCTTTCTTAAGCCTGACAAGATGATGTGGCAGTTAGGAGAGATCCTTATTACTAAAAATGGTCTTGAACTGTGTTTTGTTGTTACTTACTATGTTATATTTGAATTTTTAACTTAAGAACTTGCTGCTTTTTTGCTGGAATACTCTCTCCCTCCCCATTTAAGCTTATTTAATATGAACTGTGATGTACATAAATTTCAAATGTCAGACTTAATCAGAACTGATAAATCCAAATGAACTAGTGTTTCAGATAAAGCTTTTTGTGCTTCTTTTCATGCTTTTAATGGTTGGACTTAGAAAGACGCTCTTTTCAACCACAGGGATTCTGTGATGCCTCCAGTTTAGGAGAGTCATGACAAAAAAATGACCTTTCTATTCTGTGTTTGTATAGCTCTTTTTTTGCATTAAGAATCATAACAATTCTTAAATACTGTGTTAATACAAACGATAAGAGACTGGAATGACTCTGTCCTGGCACAGGGCAAAAGGAAGAACACTTTTGGAGGCAATCACAGTATTTTTGGCTGCTGAAGGCTGTATTCTTACAGGGCAAGTAACACTGCTTTAGGTGATCTCACTACAATTTCTCACCAAATAGAAGTTATATGTTAGAATTAATCTCTGCACAATTAGATTCAATAGCCTGGGGACTCAGATTGTCCATGTCAGACTGCTTTGCTCTGGGTTTTATGTTTGGAATAACATACACCTACAAGCTTCGTGGTTTTGTCATTAGCAACTAAATCCTTGCCTTTTGGAAACCATGGCAGCAAGATGTGATGATGTCAATGAGAAAATAACCGTGTGTCAGGGTGACACTAATGATGGTTAATAAACCATCATTAGAGAATTGTTTAATATTGAAACCTCATATCAGAAGTACTTCTGCCCTGTGATTAGGGATTCTGAACTGCTGAATTTCACTTGTGTAATTGTGTGTTGGTAACTGAGACCTGCTTAGTTTTAAGGGGGAGTGTATGATAGGAATTTTACACCAGTGGTCCAGGAGATCTAATTGAAAAATTGGTATGATGATATGAAAAAGATTTATTTTACTTTATTTAAAGAATCAGTAGCTTTCATCTAGAATTGACCAGCAAGTATTTTTTGTACAATAAATGTTAGTGCTGACTTGCTCTAAGGAGCAAAGATGAAAGGTGAGTAACAGCACAAAAGTGATTTTAAACTTGCCGTTTCCTCAAAGATCCTTGTACACTGTGAATTACTGAGAAACATCCCTGTGTGTTTTTACCTCTGATTATTTTGGTTGTACTCTCTCTAGAGTTCCAGTTTTCCATAGCTCAAGGTCTAGAAATTTTTTTTTACTGAAGAAACCTGTATATCACCTGCCAGTGTGAGATGACAAGGTTTGGTTTTAGGGTTTGTTTTTCTCTTTTACCTAGTTAGGAGATATATATATATACACACACACACCCCCCCTTTGTTTTCCATCTCCCAGAGAAGAAAATATTGCCCTGTAAAGTCTGCACTTGGCTGTGAGTTGAACCTGAGGTACTTTTGCTTGTTCTGCCTCTGACCTTCAGTAGGTACATCTGTGTCCGTAGCCCTGCCAGTATGAATGAGAGGGTCTGCTCCTCTCCTCACTAACCCATGCTGTCTGTTGCACATGTAGATCACTTCAGCTACATCTGTACCACTCATCAAATTTGCTGTGTATGTGATTCCTACTATTTGATGTATCTGTACCATTCAGACCCCATTTTTGGTGGGATAACATCAGACAGCTGAGAATAAATATAGGCATGAGAGAATGAAACTGTGGGGTCAGATGCCTGCTTATTGTTGGTAGACTGGGACTAACCCAGTGCAAGCTGGTTTGGTGGCATGCTTATGGAAGAGGGTTCAGATTCAAGCAAACCCCTTGTCTGATTCCTGGAATTCAGGGCCAGCTTTCTTCACCCCTGAAGAGGAGCAGGCAAAATTGCAGACAAATAAGTGGGTTGTGTAAATGGGAACAAGTCTGAGTTCGGGGTAGCAGAATGATGTAGAAAAGCCACCGGACACTGCTCAGTGTACCAAGCTACACTGTGAGACTAGGAGGCTAATACTTATTAAATGTTGTAATGCACTTTAGCCTTACAAAAGTCAAAGATAATGTTCCTGTAGAATTTGTTAGAGTCCACACAGAGGCTTTGAGTTTTTAGGTAAAAGTACTGGTAAAGGAACCTATTAGTGTTCTTTTTTATCACTGATATTGTTTTCTTGAAAAACAAACAAAAAGGAAAAAAAACCCACATATGGAAGCAATAAACAGCACCATTTAGTAAACACATCTGATCTAGTATTTTGACTTCTTACAGGCTCATTTATATTTCTGGTGGTTTCCTGTGACAGTCAATACCTGATAGAGGGGAAAACCCAAATAACATAAACACTCTTTAAAAGTAAACAGCAGCTGTAATATTAGCAAGACTTCAGAAGATTCTCTTTCTAGAAGTAATAGATGTTTTTGCAATCCTGATTGTCTATGTACACAAATTATTTGTGCAAAATAACTTCTTTATCCAGTGGCATCTGCTCACCATCCCCTCCCTTGGCAGCCGTTGTCTGGGCAAGGAGCAAAGGTGATTTTATCTTTGTTGATTCATATCAAGAGAGACAAGATTTAGTCTCTTACAATGGGGTGAAAAATATTTATTTCAAATGTGTTTCAGAAACAAATAATTATGGCTATGTGATAAGAGATGTGTGATCCAACTAATTCATTACAAACCCAGTAATTTTAGTGGAATGAAGAACTATTTTCATTACAATTGTAGGGATACAAGTGCTATTCACTTCATGTGTAGGGATTTTTCGATCATTAGTTCCACCAGCACTGAATGTTGTATATTTAAAAATCCAAATATAGAGAGCAGAGTAGGCTTCAAATGCATCACACTTTAAACACTTCTGTAGTCAAGAAGATACAGAAAACTCATTAGAAAATGCTTTTGAAGGACTTTTTAAACTTGTTTTCTGGATAAGAATTGAATGTGTGGGTTTTGGAGTGCAAGAATCATTCTGGAAATACATTTCAGACACATACATAACATATATAAAGATGGTTTTCACTGCAGTAGCTTCACCGTTACTTTATATTTACTCAACTGTGCTGGTAGTTGTGCTCACAGTACTTTTGCCACAATGAAAACTTTTACAGTCATGGAATGGTTTGGGTCAGAAGGGACCTCCAAAGGTCATCTAATCCAACGCCCCTGCAGTGAGCAGGGACATTCTCCATTAGATCAGGTTGCCCAGAGCCCTGTCGAGCCTGACCATGAGTATATCCAAGGATGGAGCCTTAGCTACCTCCCTGGGCAACCTGTTCCGGTGTTCCACTACCCTCATGGTAAATAACTTCCTTTTAATATCCACCCTAAATTTACTTTTCTCTAATTTAAAACCTTTTCCCCTCATCCTATCACTACAGACCTTTGTAAACAGTCTATTTCCGTCCTCTTGTAGGCACCCTTCAGGTACTGGAAGGGCGCAATTAGGTCTTCCCAGAGTCTTCTCCAGGCTGAACAGCACCAGCTCCCTCAGCCTGTCCTCATAGGAGAGGTCCTACCAGACCCTTGATGTTTTTCATGGCCCTCTTCTGGGCCTGCTCCATCAGGTCCATATCTTTGTGTTGAGGGTACCAGAGCTGGATGCAATACTCCAGGTGAGGTCCCACCAGAGCAGAGTATAGTGGCAGGGCTGCTTTCTGTCACCTCATCCTGCAGCTTGTATTGGTAGTGAGGGTGGTTCTGACTCAGGTTCAGGACCCTGCATTCATAGAATCATAGAATCAGTCAGGGTTGGAAGGGACCACAAGGATCATCTAGTTCCACCCGCCTTGCCATGGGCAGGGATACCTCACACCTCACATATGCACTATATGAGCAGTGTATACAACCACATCAACCATGTAGCCCTAAACAAAGTGTTGTACAAACACTGTAGAGAGCAGCATTAGGTCTTGTTGAACTTCATGAGGTTCACCTGGGCCCACCTCCCTAGCCTGTCCAGGTCCTTCTGGATGTCGTCCCATCCCCCAGTCTGCTGGTTTACTTCACAAGTAAAAACAAAACAAAACCAAAATATAGATATATTTAAAAAATATTGCCTCTCTGAACTAGAAACTTTTAAGATGGTCTTCATTCTGAAAAGAATGCCAGAACCCCTGATATTCATCTGTAACAACTGTCACTAAAGCTATTTGAATCTCTGTGGCAATGATTGAAGCTACGCCACTGGATGTTTCCTTTTCAGTTCTAAATAACATAGTCATCTATTTGCTGACAGCATTGAGGGCAAATCTGTAAAAAGCAGAGCCCAAGTAAATTTTATTCTTACCATCACTTGCAGTATCTTTACCGTGCCATGTAAGGTACTTTCTGCATGTGTCATCTCATGTTTCTTCACTTTACAGTTCCTTGAAAGCACTCTCTTAATCTAATCAAGGGTTTTTAACGGTTCTTTATTAATTACATTTTTAGTACCATAGTTGGAAAAAAATCATACTGCTAAAATGCTGTATATATAGCTGTCCTAAGCTGGATGTTATGAAGTCAGTGTTGACCAGTTATTTATTTATTTATTTATTTACCTGTCTAGTATATCTGTGTTCAGAAAGACACTCCATCAATACACTGTCAACATCTGCTGCTGGAGGCTTTCAAAACCTCATCTGAAATGGTTTTCAGGAAAATTCTACACTGGTTAGCACTTTGGGAACATTCATATATGTATGGTCTGTCTCTGTGAGCATAGTAGCAAGTAGCAGTGATTTGTAACTATTTATTTTCAAATCATCCAGTATGGAGTCCTCTACACCTAAAGAGTCAGATGGGAAGGGGAAGGAAGGAGAGAAATAAATGCAGAGAAATGCAGTTTTCTTGTAACTGAGGTAAATTTTGGAACCACAGTCTACTGTGATTCAATGGCTGAATTACTAGAGCAGGAAGTTTAAATTAATGTTTCTCTCTTTGCCCTGCTGGCTGTTTTTTTTTTTTTTTAGCAGGTTAATCATCCTTGTGCAATCTACATTTTCTGTTTTACTTGTATTATTTATCCTAGGGCTTTTAAATATATATATATTTAAATTGATTAAGAGTCTAAATTGGCAATACTAATCTAGTAGGTTAGAGTGCAAACTCATATGCTGAGTATAGAGAAGCCTTTAGTACCTTTTAAGATTGATTAGTTAAATAACTATTCTGTATTCTCCAGTAGCCAGAGAAAGTTTCACTACACAGCATTTTACTGTGGAAATTTCATATGATTTAACATTTAATAAATTGAACTTTTAGTCGTGTTTAAAAGAGAAGCAAGAGTAATTTGTATGCATTGGCTACTGATTGTAAATTATAAATCTGTGGGATTGAGTTCAAATTTCTAATTGGTGGGGAAAAAAAATCAGTAATTAACTGGGAGGACAGAAATGATTTTCTATCAAAGCTATCTTCCACAGAGAATTCTACTAAAGCTGTTCACGATTAGAAGGGTTATGATACATGGAAACACTATAATTTGTATATAAATGTCAGCATAGTTTAATCTGATTATAAAATGCTTTTGGAAATTGGAATATTCTGATTGGGTAAAAATAGTTGAATGCATAAAACTGTGTGCTTGGAGCTGTCTAACTGTGTCAGCTCTGCAAGATAGGGATGCCTTGAGAAGCAAGGTAGGGGTGGCTTGTAGGTAGTAGGAACAAAGCAAGGGAAAAAAATACTTTTGCGTTCTCTGTAGCTGCAATCTGAACGCCTACAGAAGCATAAACTTCATGAAGCTGCAGTATTTAAGAGCCTACAGTTTTGTGGTTTTGGACAACCATAGTTATGACTGTTAGATTTCCTGATTTTTTTTTTCAGTGGAAATACATGTTTAATGTTTGTATACCCATATGTTCTAAATATTCTCTGAAGCATTTAGCACCTATGAGATGTGTTTTATTAGAAAAAGATAAAAAAAAAAAAAACCACAAAATTGAGAAATTCTTTATAATTCATAGGCCTTTTCAGCAGATGCCAGAGGACTTGAACCTTTACTTTTATGAGATCATGACCTGGACAGCTATTCAACAAATGCAAAATCACAAACATATCCATCACCACATTCTTATTTCACTCATGCCTTCATGACTGAAGTAAGGCATCAATGGACAAATAAAGTGACATCTAAATTAAAATACAAGTTATTGAAATTGAAGGGTAGATATATCTACCCTTATAGAGACTACTCATAGGGGTGGTGGGACTTTGTTCCCTGATGCCTTTTTTTTCTTTTTTTTTCTTTTTTTTTGGTTGGGTTTTTTTGTTGTGGTTTTTTCTGTTTGTTGGTTGGTTGTTGGTTTTTTTTTTTTTCTTTTCCCCAGGTAAATAATTAGACAGTGGAGAGAAGGATTTCTGATTAGGTTTTTATAGAAAGTCTACATCAGTGTTGAGTTTTGTCCAGGTCTAGTAGAAGAGTTTCGCTATGTCTGGAGAAACAGTGTTGAAAGAAAAGTAATCTGTGCCCCTGCAAGCTGTTGGTATTGCTTTTTAAAGTATTATTAATCGTATTGATCTGGGTTTTTTCATTTGCTTCAGATTTGAATAGAAAGGAAACATGGTGTAAACAACTGTAAATATCTAGCTTTCTTCTCTTTGAAGTTTATATTTCTGTCTTAACTACTCTGAATTTTACTAAAATAGCTATATGGAGGTAGTTGCATATAATTACTGAGAATGTAGAAATACTGACATGATAATATCGTTTAGCTATACTGGTTTACATTAGGTCTGGGATCTGGATCTGGTTAGTCAGTTGTGGACAAATAAGGAAACAACATTAAGCTGTAACAAAACTGATGACTTCAACAACTGATTTCTTTAAGAAAACATTAATATAGAAGGATTCCATTTCTTTATAGTCCTTCGTTATGCTGCATTAAATCTTCATCTGAGGTTGAAGTGGATCCACAAAAGGATAATACAGTAATCCACATATCTAAATCTGTTGCATGAAGGACTGTAAGAACAACTCTTCTTCACAGAATCACAGAATGTTAGGGGTTGGAAGGGACCTCCGGAGATCAAGTCCAACCTCCCTGCCAAAAGCTGGATCACGTAGGGCAGGCCACACAGGAATGCATCCAGGTGGGTTTTGAAAGGAGACTGCACGACCTCTCTGGACAGCCTGTTCCAGTGCTTTGTCACCCTCACCTTAAAGAAGTGTCTCCTCATACTGAGGTGGAACTTCCTGTGTTCTGGATTGTACCCATTGTTCCTTGTCCTATCACTGAGCACCACAGAAAAGAGACTGGCACCTTCATCCTGACACCCACCCCTCAGGTATTTATAGACGTTGATAAGATCCCCTCCCAGCCTTCTCTTCTCAAGACTGAATAGCCCCATTCCTTCCCCATTCCTGTTCACTGTTTTTCCTGATGCTTGAAAAGTGTAAGATATAGTCTTGCTGAAACTCTATAAGCAGTATCTATTGGTATCACAACAAATTTAATTTTAGATAAAAGAAAAAATCCTAATAATTTAGCTAAGAAAAATAATGCTGATAGACAGAGCAAAGGTGTAAGGCAATTACACACTCATAACCTCTATGTTCTTGTCCCCTTCAACAAACACTTTTGAGAAGTTGGCATCAGGTCTGGTGTTAAATGGAAATTCCTGGCAGGCGTGCCTTTGAGATGCCATGTTTTACTTAAATAGGAATGAAAAACCAAGTAGTTAACACATGTTGGTAGCAATTTCACTGCAGTAGCAGTACTTAGCTAGGTAAGGTGACATTCAACAAAGGTTCATAATCTCTACTGGGCCATGTGAAATTAGACTTCTAGCAGGTGCTAGAAACAGACCTGCAGAAATCAACAAGGGCATGAATGGGAGAAGATGAATGTAAGTTTCCTCACTTCTCTTGCTTTGTTGTACATTCTTCAGAACTTTTCATTCCTCTGTTTCTATATGGCATTTCTAAAAGCAGAATTGACTGCCTTGTCCAGCTAATCACCCTGAGGAGTCTGTGTGCAGGTAGACAACTTAAGGAAGCAACAGAAACGAGTAGATGGGGCAGAGAGTACCAGAGTGGCATAAGAAAGTTTGTTTAAAAGTGTATGAAAGCACAGATATAGGATGTTGCCTAGGAAAAACATCTTGCTAATGCCTCAAAGGTGTCAGGAGGTAAATCACAGACAAACATCACATGAAAATTTTGTAAATACCTGGCAGGTATTCATGGCTTGTTTTTTCCATACCTCAATCAGCTGTATTAACTCCAGCTACCTAGACCATGGGACTGTACATCAGCTGAATCAGTCTTTGGACCATTTTGAATGTCTGAGACTAATTTCTTCCTTTCTGTGCATTCTGGTAGAGGAGATAAACACAGGCTTTTATCCCTTAAGATTCCAAACATGCTTTTTTTTAAGCAGAGTTGCTGTCTAGTGCGGGCACTGAATAAATGGGGTTTACACCGTTGTTTATTTATATACTTTTAAAATGCTCTCTTTGCAGTAGAAATGGTTGCACATGAGTATAATTTCACAGGATGTTTTGATACAAGAAAACAGTATTCCCATTTTACAGAACCCAGAGCCTGAGAACAAGAATTTAAAAGCACCTAAATCTTCAGTAAATCATATTCTGTAGCAAATTTGTTTGAAGAAACACAGGTAACATTAGATGATGGTCTAGAAAACTTTCTTATTTGTAGTTGTTAGATTGGCATTCTGTAGAAGAACTTGGTATTTAAAGTTATGTATCTAATAATGCTGTTTAGAAACTGGTGTGCTACCAGGGAGTTAAAGAGCTACAGAACGCTTATGTACTAATTTGTGTCAGTCTTTCTAAGTTCAAAGAGCAGCTTGAAGTCAAGTAGTTTTTTTTTCTCCCTGCTTATGTTTGGTATATTTAGCAAGACTGTTGCTGTATGAACCTGACAGGTTCATTTTAAGATGGGATTAGTGGGAGATTGTGTGACTTGATCTAAAACGTATTAAGGAAGTGCCTTTTGCAGCTTTGCTTCTATCAGTTTTGTTGGGCAGGAAATTCATGAGCAAAACATTTACTTTAAGGAGGCTTTTTGTCTGGAATTTTTTATGGTGTTTCGGTGTGGGTTGGTTTGTTTGTTTGTTTTTGTGGTTCTGTTTTGTTTTTTGGCTTTTGATGCGTTTTTCGTTTTGTTTTGGGGGTTTTGGTTGGGGTTTTTTTGGTGTTTTGCCTTTTTTCTTGTGATGTAGTATTAAAGGTGTAAAACAAATCTGCTGAGATAATTCAAAGAAGCTGAGAGCAAATTTTGCAGGACAAAAGACTGTGAAGTCATTTTAGAAAGTTCATATGGTCTGGAAAATGTATGAGTGATATACCCTTAAATCACTTGGGAATTTTTGCAAATATAGTTCTTTGAGCAACTCTGTTATTTATATTAAACAATATTCAATCAATTAATATAATATGAAAGTAATTTTACTGAAACCTTTGTACATTTTTGTAGAAAAATCAAAAGAACTCAAAATAAAATTATATTAATTCTGACTGTAAGCAGACAATTAAACAAAGAAAGCCATTGTAGGAAATCTAGGGTAATCATAAGTAATAACTCTTACACCTGATATGAATGAGAAAAATTAACTTTTACTTTTAATTAAATATCATGCCAAAAGGTATTCAAGCCATTCTGACATATGTAGAAGATAGAATAATAAAGTACAGGCCCAGTCTTAATCACTTTGCATTATTAAACATTAATATACTGTCATTAACAGTACCTGTTATAATCTATGTCATTTTGTGCCTTGCAAGGGAAGCACCCATCTCCTTTCAAATACTAATCACAAAAGCAGATGCTTAATATACTTGAATAACCCTTTTATTGCCATACTTTGCATATATGTTTTCAAAGGCAGTCTGAGAAGTGCAGTGAGGTGTATAATTAAAAAAAAAAAGAGGTTATGCTGTGGTGGGGAGGACTTCTTAATTCTATTGTAGGTTGATTAAAATAGTAGATTCCAATGTGGAATTTTGCCCAGTATTGTCCAAGATACCTAAAATCTGATGACTTGCAGTCTTGCAAGATACCCTGTATTTTTTCAGTTTCTCCAGTCCCTTGAGAGTTGAGGTTGCAGCATACTGCCACAGTTTCCATCAGTGAACTGGAGCTGATGTGCTGCTTTCTTGGTAGCAACAAAACTAGCAGATCTTGTAAAATTGCCCAACTATTCAATAAACGTTATTGTCTGTATGTAGGGATTATAACAGAATACTGGGTTTTTCCTACCTTTCCCTCTGTGATGGTTAGTCATTTAACATTAAGCCTTATTATACCTCTGTGAGGTAAGTATGTATTTGACCCCTTGTTATGAATAGATAAAGTTAGATCCTGAATAGAATAAGTGTGTAGTTATATCCAAATCTGGGCAGTTTGAAATGGTGATGTTAATGTGGTCTCAATCATTACACCTCTACGTGTATCTCATACAGTAATTTTTAAGGATTGTAGGAGATTGATGGCTTTCATTTTTTTTAGGTATTTATTAATTTTGCTACCCTATGTTGCTATCTTAACACACTTATAGCTAAGAATAGAAATGATACATGTAAATACTAAAATAAAGGAAAATACTTCAAAAGTTTACTGTATTAGCTAAATAGAAAATGGAGAGCATTATTTTTCATATATGTCTTAATGGTAGTGGATTTGTGCATACTAATACCAGACGAATTGTAATAACAGGAGCAGAGTCATTTTGAGGCAGAAGTGTATGAATTACTTGATTTAGTTGCCATTGTGCCTGTAAGTGACTAGAGCAAGGTCACAAAGACACACTTGTACTTTTTAACTCCCAGAAGGTGTTAAATGACCATGAAACACTTTGCTGTAGGTCCATCTTGGGTTTCAGCATAGAAATTTATGATGCATTTCTGGTAGAAGTTGCTGCTTTAGTTTTGACTCTTGGCAGGAATGTGGTTTTGCCAAATGCCAAACAGGTTCCTTATTTTTATAGCAAGACACATAGTATTTGTGTTTTGTTTTTTTTTTTTCCTGGATTATCAGTTCCAGTTCCTTATTTTACCCACATTAAGATTCAGCACTGGAAAAAGAAGAGTGCTCAACATTATTCTTTACCTTTGGACAAGCTCAAGAGAGAATCTTCTGAGATACAGCTCCTTCCCTGTTTTCTGTCTTCAGCCATCTTCACAGCTTCATTGATTTTTAAACATGTTACCTAGTAAAGTAAAATGTAAATTACCATGTTATATATCTGAGTGAGTACTGAGCTGATTCCAGGGAAGTGAAAGAGATGTGAAGATCTCAGTCATTTGTGAAACTCAGTATCTGATGTAGGAGAGAGGTTGCTTTTCTGAACAAAAAGCAGACAGAATTCAGCTGTCAGTCTCATTTATAGCAATAGTGCTTGAACTGCTATTAATTTAATTTTGAAACAGCCAAAAAAGGCATAGTGTCTTGGCCAGCAGTGTTGTCTTGGGAATTGAAGTCATGTAAACAATACAGAAAGGTATGTAAACATTTTAGGCTTATATCAGTAAGAAAACAGATTCCATTAGCTCTGCTGCTTGAAAAACGGTTCCTTTAAGTTTCTTCACCTATACCATTTTGTAATTAGTTTGATGAATACATCATTGGCATAATACTCTCATATGAAGAGTGATTTTAATTTTGATCTTATTCTTTTCAGCCTGCCAGCTCTTGCCAGCTCTAGTGCAGCAGTGGCTATTGAAGTTCTCCTTGACATCTTCCTATTTCTTGACATTCTTTAGCACTTGGACTTGTCTGTGATTTTGTCAATAATCCTAGTTTTTTATCTTAAACTTCCAATCTTTTCTTTAGAGATAAGTAGCTGGCATTTGGAGGTTTCTTGTGGGTCCTCATTCTGAATTTTCTACATTTAGGCAGTGCTGTTTTTTGTGGGTCTTCCTCAGTGAGCCTGAAATGATAGGTGTCATTCATCAATGTTTTTTCACTCTCCTGTTACACAGGACGAACCTTTCATTTTCATCTCTTAATGTCAAGTCCATCATGTCTTCTAGGAATAAACAGGGCAATTTTAGGAGAAATATGCCATCTTTTGGACTCCTGAATCATATTACACAGTCTGCTGTTGTTACAGCTGGACTATACACAAACAGAAAATTTGAAAGGCTCTCATGTTCACAGTTATGCTAGGTATTACAATGGAGGGATGGATGCCATCACCAAGTATTTATCCCCCTGCTCAACAGGCAACATCCATTTTTCTGCACATATATGTAATTTCTTCCTGGTTTGCGTACCTGATCAGTTTAACAACCCAGTAGTGATCTATGTTGCCGATGCCACTTCCTAACCCAAACTTTTTTTTCAAAGTATAGTGGGAAGAAAAGATTTAACCAACTGTATACATTTATGGTTCACTGAAAACTACTTGATACTCTAAGCTCTGTGGGCAAAAATCTGTTTTGCTTAAGTAGGTTTCATCTCTGCTGGTCTAATATACTTATACTGTTAAATCCTTTTAAGAATAGTCAGGTTCTCTCTATAAGGTTAAAATGTACATCATGTTCCAAACACACTTCAAAAGTAAAGAGCTAATTTAATTTAGCTCATTGACAATTGCAACCTTGGGATTATACAGGGGTTTTTCTTAACTTTTTTTCTATTTCAAGCAAACTGCTTTCTTTCTGTCAGTTCCTTGTGCAAGTCAAACAACAAACTGCTGAAGGTAATCTGTAATCATCTATCTTCCACAAATTTTCTTACAATTCTTTGTGATTCCTTATACATAAATCTGTATAATCTAGAATCTGTAATATGTTTACAGGCCATTTCCTGATCTGATTGAAATCAGTAGAAAGCTTTTTGTTGTTGTTTCAAGGACATGGAATTTGTCTTCTTGTTTGCCAGATTGTTTGGTGTATGCAAAAGGCATCCATCAGGAAATGTCTTAAAAGACTATAGTTGATGGTCTTTTGTTCATTGTATTGAACATTGGTAGGTACATGATTGAATCAGCCCAAGTTACCAGCACAGTCAATTTATGTACCCTGGTGAATTCGTGAAGACGGATCATTTTAGTAAAACTAATTAAATTGCAGCTGGCAACATTTTCCCTAAGAAGTTATACTATTGCATATTATGTGAGCTGAAAGATCTTGTACCATTGGATGGGTGCTGCTACAGCATCAAAGTGCTGCTTAAAGTTTAGTAAGCATCAGAAGACTGGTTTGAAAAAATTAAGTGATATTTGTTTGTTTTCAATCAGTGGATTCCATTTACAGAATGGTGTCTTTTGTGAGGTTTTAGGCCTGCAGAAAGATAAATCAGAAAGATAAAAATAATAAGTTGAATAGCAAAGTAATGATTGTGCTATATGGATGTGCCTTTATTTGCTATTGGGGAGCATTATTCGGAAAAATAGAATGTTACTGTTTGGTACTTGAAATTACAAAGCTTTATATCAAAATCCTGATTGTAAGAATTTCTGATGATCCAAACAGAGGACAAAACCATTGTCATTGTAACCCTTGTGTACAGTCAACAAACCAACTGAGCTCTAAGTATTAAACCTACATAATGAAAATCTGTGGAGATTTAAGAATAAAAAACGATCACTGAAATGGCATGGAAAATAATTTCAAGTAACTAATGAGCACAAAGATATCTCAGTCTGTCTTGGGGTAGTTTGTAAGCAGATAAGGAATTAGTTCGTTTGGAAATATAGCTGGCTAATAATTATTAGCTGTGCTGGAGTACTGAAGAATTTAAATGAAATGTGCTTAGGCGAAAGCATTGGTTTTGATCTTCATATGTACCTTAGACACATGGTTTGTACAGACGCCAGGCAAAGTTGGATTAGAGCTGGGCACATGATTATGGGCATAGATAAGGTTTGTAAATCTTCAGGTAGAGTTGATTGTATGTGTTCAGAATGCTTTGAATAATTCCTGTGAATCTCCAGATTAGAAGAATGTTTTGTTCTTTCATTTCATGGGAACAGTTGTATAAACTGGGAACAAGAAGAAAGAGGAGGATGTTGACACAATCAATGTGCAGTGTTGCAGCACAGGCATTCCCTTACCCAAAGGCTAATAGTCTGTTCTTCAAGATATTTGGCTGCGCAGCAGCAAGCAACAAGTAAAATGGGTATGGGAAACTGGAGCCTATTTCCATAGCTGTGCCTTTTCTTTTTTACTTTTTTTTTTTTTTAATTTCCAGTTGTTAAATGAAGTGGTAAAGAAATGGACACAAGAATTCTCTTGAAACTCAACTATCTGCCATTTTCTGCTCCAGGAACACTTTTTTTTTATTTGAAAGATGATTTTGGGTAAAGCTGGATTATTGATGACAATTCTCTATATAAGCATGAGCTTGTAAGATCAGGATGGACAACTGTTTAGACCTTCATGGCTGGGAATCATGCCATTACTACCCACAGCCACATACATGGCTATTTGGCTGTGTACATCATGCCATCTGTTCAGATGGCATTTTGCCTGCTCACAAATTGGTTAGACCTATGCCAAGAGAAATTGCTTTAGATGGTTACACTGCAAAACACTGCTATTTTGTACAAAGTCTCTCTCTTTTGGACACCACTTTAACACTTTGTTACATCCTGTGGACATACCTGTATACTGCAGGGACTGGAAATAGCAAAAGATTATGTACTTTTTTTTTTTTTCCCTCTGCTGAAGCTCTCTTTTCTAAATGCAAAGAGGACAAAATGAAGTGTGTGTTACTTGAGTTCAAATTATTTCTGCTTATTTTCCATCCTAAAAATGTTCATTCCTTTTAAGTTGGTAAAAGCTGATCAAAAGCTCACAGAAGATAATAGGAATATTTGCACTGATACAAGTAGATTTTGAGTTGGAGATGTAAATTATGGCCAGTTGTGTGCTTGGTAGTGGACAAAATCAGGTCAGCTGACAGCTTCTACATGTAGTTGGTTGATTGGTTTGTTTCTGGGATGAGATTCTGAGAGATGTAATGGATTATAGAACTTTTCCTTTTTAGATCAGTTACTTCAATTCAGCTGAGATATACAGTAACCAAAAGTTATCACCAAGTGACATTTATGCAACCTATGGAATAATTCTGCTGAGTCTTATCTGTTGAATAGATATCCATGTCATACAGTTGGCACATTTGTTGACAGCCTCAACTGTGAACCATGGAAGTGAACTTACTGCTTGCCAGCAGAAGTAGCTCCTGTAGGTAAAAGCCAAAGGATATTGGCAAGGAAATGTAAGCTCAATGAATAAATATAGGACTTTATGTAGAAAGTGTTGTCATGCTGCCAGTTTTCATAGCCACTAAAATAATTTCAAAATCAAAACTAAAATAATGTTTTTGTTACTAGCAAGAACAACAATGTAGAATTCAGAGTATGTGCAAGTGCGAAGGAATTGTTTGCCTCTTTCTCTTTGAGTGTAATTAACTGTAGGAGTATTGTTGTTTTCCTTCTATGGACTTCTCTCTGTGTATGAATGTCACTGCTCAGTTTGAGCATGCTTAGTTGAATCAGGATGATGTCATTTACGTGGGTGAGTTTCCATATATTGGTTAGTGGGAGTTATGATATTTTGCTGATTATCATCTGGAGGTGTTGCCAAAGTCCTTCGTCTGGGTTTCACATAAGTGATGCTGACTAGCTTTTGATTCTTAGAGGAAACAATGGGGAAGAGCTGGGTAAGTCTAAAAAGGGAAAGTAAAGAGATCAAAAGTCAAAATGTTTAGAACCCAGGATGTAATTTGCTTACGATTTGGGTGGCATTTTCCTTGTTTGCGTAAATCACTATGAAGATAAGGTAGAGATAGTCCTTATATAGAAGGACCACGAGATCCTTTTAAGACCAATATAAGTTTTATATTGTGCAGCTTCTATACTGCAAGGTGATGCATAAAGCTGATGAACAAAATTCTGACCAACATAATGTCTGTGAAAAAAATTCTCATTAATTTAAGAAGCTTTGTTGTTCAAATGCTGTTATTTGTCACTGAAATTTTCTTTAGTAGAGCAGTTGACACGTGTTTCCATGACTGAAACCATTTGGTTTCATTACTCATAACAGCTGAAATTTTATCTAAGGATTGGATCAGTTTGAAGAATGTGAAGAATGTTTTAGGTCTAGCACTGCATATTCACCCTCATCTGATAGAACCTTTTATCCCATTTTAGTATGTCAAGCAAGCACCATTGCATGTTCCATGTTCTAGTAATAAGATTTAATAATTCAAATTTTGTCCAGTAATAAAAAAATAAATGACAAAAACTATAGAAATGAATAAGATGCCAGTAATGATTTTGTAAAAAATGACACATCTTGTACTATCCCATTTATCTCTAGGGAAGACAGCTAATACAGAAATCTATTGTGTTCACACCATAGTACTGTTACTCTGAAAAAGAATATTTCACATCTACTTGTATTTTCATAGTAGAAAACTGTCCCCTTGTGGAAATGGTGAAACTTCACCACTTTGTGTAGCATAAATGTAGTGGCAATTTGATGGGCAAAGGAAAGCTGGTAAATTCTCACAGGACTAGTGTGCACTGCATTCTAAGCTGAAAATTGGACATAGCTGAATACTTAGTGACCCTTTAGCTGAGGCATTCTGAAGTAACCTGAATAGCAGTATTCTTCAAAAATCCCTGAAACATTGGGAACTGATTTGTTTTACTTCCATGCAAATGAATGGGAATTTTCCTTTTGCTTCACTGGGAGTAGGATTGGATGTTTCTTGAGTTGACCAGCACAAAGTAACATTTATAGGCAGAAAAAAGGAGAGATTTTTTTTCAGCTCCACAAGTTCATTTTTAAAAGGCACTTTGCTGTAACCATGTAAACCTACATAACCCTACAGTTTGTTAACACTGAACTTTAATGAGTTCTGATAAGAAGCCAGTCAGTGGATATCCATTTAGCTAGTGATGATCTGAACTCCAGCTGATTGTCCTAGCAGCTGTGTGACTTCATTACCATTAGAAAGGCACACAGCCAAGCCAGCTGGAATCCAAAGAGGCTACTCAATTCACATAGCATGTCAGTTTTTTGGTTTACGTATCAGAATTACAAAGGACTTCTATTAAAAAAATAGAAAAATACAAAAAAGATTCTTCATAAAGGTATAGTTTAAAGGTTAAGTTCAAAATCATTATTAGAGCAAATGGAAGCTACTTTGTCATGCAGATGTTTTATATTTTTGTGCCATGTTATAGCTGTTTTTATCTCTTTAATAAAAACTAGTCAGAACATTCACACTTTGGTTACAAACATAGCCCTATCCTATAATTCCTCATCTCTTAAGTAAGAAAACAATACTTTATTGTATTTTGTATTAATGTTTTGAGAACACATTATTAGTTTCCCTTATTGTTTGCAGGGAAAAGAACTTCTGTTTGCCAATACAGGTTTATGAAAAACAACTTATAACTGCGGTAATTATTAGTATTTAACTGCTAGAGACAATAGCCCTGAGGAACATTTCTTCCTATGGCCATGGGTATTTTTAAAGGGTAGAACGGTAGTGAGACCTTAGCACTGGTTTGTGCATGTAGCACATGATAGTCTGCTTTAAAAAAATAAACAAAACCCAAAAAACTAAGTTATGAAAATTCCAAATTACAAGAAGGGCATGAGTGAAGACCTAGAAAACTACAGACCTGTTTTTAGCATTGGCGTGGACTCACCATGAGTACTCCATGCAGTACATGGGCTCAAGAGACCAGGAAATTCATGGAAGAGACATTTGTTTAAGGACTATTCAACAGAGAACTCTGGCTCTCAGAATGTTGATTCAGATTAGAAGGATCCTTTGCAGATTCTCCAACAAACCTTCTACACAAGACAAGTCTAACCAAATAAGTTTTGTCAGGGACTTCTCTAACTGAATCTTGAACGTCTCCAAGAAAGAAGATCCCATAATGTGTCTGAGGAGTGTTGGACTTGTTGCCTTTCAGCCTATCCCCCTGCACATCTGCCAAGAGTCTGGCTTTTCTGCATCCTGTGATCAGGTAGCTATAAACAGCAGTGAAATCTCCCATTAGCAGTTTTTTTAAGGCTAAACAACCCTTTACTCCAGGAGCATGTTCTGCAGCCTCTGAGCAGCTTGATGGCCCTCTGCTAGAGCTCTTCTAGTATATCTATATATTTCTAGTAATGAGGAACCCAAGACTGGACTGATCTCCAAATGTGGTTTCACAATGTTGAACAGAGGGAAAGTGTTACTGCCCTATGCATGATGGATACGCTTGCTGACAAAGCCTGGGGTGCTATTGGACTTCCTCACTGTAACGGTCCACAGGTGACTTACGTTCAATTTATTGTCCAAAAGGACCCTTGTGTCCTTTTCTGTGGATCTGCTTCTGAGACAGTCAGCAAAAGCTTCTAGTGTTTCATTATTCACCCCCAGAGGGAAGTATTTGTTGACATTTCAGAGGTTTCTGTTAGCCCAGTTTCTGAGACAGAAATTTTTGGAAGCTGAGAGTATTCTGGTGCTTGATTTTTCTAAGCTTTGCTTCAAAAATCCACTTTTAACCCCAAAAGGAAATGAGAGACAGGACTAATTTGAGTTATTTTATAAGCTCTGCTAAGGTCTTTCAAAGAACAGACATAAGTAACTCATTGCAGGTTTCTGGATACTGGGTGAATGGGGAAACTTTGCTGAAGGCTTTAGTGGAGAGGACATGGTGGTATGGCAACATGTATTCGACTCATAAAACCTACTGGATTTTAAGTCAAGTTTGGAAGTACCTGGTTATATAGAGCTTTGGGTATAGTTTTGGGATTTTGGTTCTACTCTTGAGCTAAGCATCTGAAAGCTAGATATTGTGGATTATTTATGTGATCCGAGTTCCTCAAAGCAAATAATATTTTAGAGCTCTTTAAAGCCAAAATCTACATGAGGATGAAATTTATCCTGCATAGAAATTTTAAAACTGGTATCAGTTAGTCAATAATTTGAGTTTTGGCTCTGAGGTGTGTCTTTACCTTGTCTGTTTCTTCTTTTAGATAAGTTTATCATTTGCTTTGGAGTCAGAGAAACTTAAATTGTCTCAAATTTGTTTATTTAATATATATATTTGTTTATTATTATTTTTGCATTGCAGGAGTGATTGTGAAATAGAAGATTTCTAGTGCCTGAGGAAAATTTTTTTTTTCCCTCCAAAAAAACCCCAACCCGCAACCCATATTGTAAACTACCCAATAGATACTCTTAACAAAATGTTTCATGGAATCATAGAATGGTTTTGGTTGGAAAAGACCTTAAAGATTATCTTATTTCCCATCCCCTTGCCATGGGCAGGGACACCTCTTGCTATATTAGGTTTCTCAACCTGATCAAGATGTTGCTCAATCTTTTTCTGTAATATTACAATGAAACAAAAAAAAAAGAATAAAAATTGTTCAGTTCTGCAGTTCAGCCTACACCACATTTGTAAGAAACTTGATTCCTAAAAGACGTTAAACATATGCATCAGTTGCATAGTCAAGGCTGTAAGTTGGGCCACAGTTGTGAATATATTTAAATTATTTCTTTGTCAATAGTATTGTTTGTAAATTAATGGGAATATTTTTGTCTTGAACAGAAATTTGGGAACTGGAGTCTCCCACCGATGGTATGTTTTGCAGTAATACATTGACACAGGAACAAAAATATCTTTATCTCTAGAAAGTTAACTTTTAGTTATATGACTGTGTCTAGAGTAGGATAAAAATTGCACAGCCAGGAAAGTCTGTAATCACACCTTTGCACAAAACTGACTGATTGCGTAGTTGTCAGAAGTTTGTCAGGTGGATACACTGAAAGTATCTAATATTTCATGAATGCCAAGAGTAACTGAAAAGATTTTCATGTAAATAGTCTAAATAAACATAATTTGCATTTGAATTTTTGTTACTTGCATGTTATGTCCCCCAAGATGAATGATACTAGACATTACAAATTCTGTTTTCTGTTGCAGTTGATGCTAGACTGTAGTTCTTAAAAATGAAATTAGAAAAAATGCTGTTTCAGATAGAGGAAAAAAAAAGGGCAAGACATTAGGTTAAATATTAATTTGAATGTCTACAATAATGGGTGCACACACTATTTAAGGAAGTCATTATTGCACTGTGTAGTCAACAAGAGTATTGATCAGAATTAATTCACTACAGAAAGTCTCCAATCATTTTTAACATAAGTTTTTCCTCTTTAACAGTACCCTGAAGCTTGTCTTTTTCGTGGTCAATTTAGCAACAAATTTGCAATTAATCATTTGTTGATTGCAATGAATGATCTGTCGATAATATGCAGCTTACACTGCTAAAAGGGTTATACAGAGCTTTATTGTTTTCTTTTTGTCTTGGGAACACTTTGTCTAGCTGTGTTTCCTAGAATGGGTTTTGAATAGATGTTTTGAAGTAACACATGCCAGTTTTAAAGAGACACCACGGACTGCTCTGAGAGTATTAATCAAGATTTGCCCTAACTTTCTTCTGGCATTACAGTATTTGGACATCTGTTCTGACTCCTTGCATGCGAAATAGGACACACTGGCATAAATGAAGGGTTTCATTATCTTAAATGTCATAACATTTGTTTGAATTACTTTGTGTAGATTTTAAATGCTGAAATTGTAATCTCGGGGTTTTATAGATTTCATTGTCCTTTCAAGAGACTATAAAAATGGAAGCCTTTTAAAAATTCCATCCATAATTCAGAAAGCACAATTTACAATTTTGAAATTGCCATAGATGATACTTAAGTAATTTTGAGCTATGTAAAAGTGTTCTTGCTGAAAGAAAACTATGGGAAAGAAGTGCTTCTTATTCCAGAAACAGTGTTTTTGTCACAGATAACATATCAATGAAGGCCATTATGAAATGTCCCTTTGGGAAATGCAGACATGGATTTGTTTCTTTGGAAAGTAATGGTAATTTGAACTGCAACTTCCGTTTTGTCAAAAAGAAATATCTGTTATGTTCCAGGTTGACCTTAAAGGAGTGTCTGAACAGTGTATTCCATACTCTGGATAGGAAATGGCTTTGAAGGCTGTGTGCATAACTGATATTTAAAGAAGGATGAAATTCTGGTTGCAGACTTTTCCAAAAGTTTGGAAATGTTTTATTTGCACTTTCTTTCAATTGTGTAAGTTTTTGTAGGTTTTGATTGTGTACATTTTTGAAGGTTTCAATTGTTCATTAGCAAAACTAAAGCTAGTAAAAGTAGGATTTAACTGATGTACATTGCCCTTATTAATGCTAGTATTATATAAAATAGTTACAACTATTATACATTCATACTCTTAGAGAACTTCTGATGTCATAGGGATGTGATATTTATTCTTCAGTAAAAGTTTAATATTAACTACATTTGTCTTAGCTATAATTAGAAGGATTACTTATTACAAACATTGGCAAGAAAAGTGTCTGCTTACTGTGCAGCAAATTTTGGAATACAAGCTTGCCATTTAGTATTGATTGCATTATTTAAGTAGCTGAGCGAAGCAGCACTTTACAAACAGGTGCTCTTTGATTTGCAAATTTATAAAAATCTAGGAGCAGCTTTCAGCCTACTGCATTGTTGGTTTTTAAGGTAGAAAGTTAAAGGGTGATTTCACATAGAGGTTTGTGCAGAATTTCTTTCCCATGGAGCAAATTGACTTATTGTTACTAAAAACATAGTGTGGTTTTCCACCGCTAAAATATATTTATAATGTAACTATCTGGTTTGGAGTTCAGGTAAACTGTCCCATCCAAGTTCTTTGCAATGAAATTTTCTGGACCTGACTTTGACCATGTTCCTTAATTATCTCCTGACTGGATCTGCAGGAACTGATATCTCCATGCTAGCAGATTTTCAAAATGATAAAGCTCTCTAGTCATTTGTTAATGCTGCAGTATACAGGCCAATAAAAGTACAAATTGCCATTTCTGGCAACACCTCTCTTGCAATGTACATGGTTCCATATTCCATGGCTTATTTCAAACTAAGAGCTTTATTTTAAGCAATACTGGCTTTATAGAAGAAATAAATGATTTTCTTAGTCTGCTTGTTCCTGCATTTGCACTACAGCTTGCTGCACCCTTTAGTTTGATCCTCTGGGGAGTAACTCTGCAAAGTAGATAATTAATTTGGGGAATTGTACCTCAGTACTTAGTGTAAACAACTTAGCTTTCTGGAAAACCTCATCTGTGTTGGAAATCCTGAGTAAATGGGACTTATGCAAGGAGTTTTTGTGCAGATACAGAATCCTCCCAAGCAATCTGAGGCTGAGAATAGGATACTGGTATAATATATTCAAAGCTGCCATGAAAGCCGTAAGTTGCTAAACAACCATGACGCACTGAGCCTGTCCAGATGGTTAGGCAAAAAGCATTATGCAAGTGCACACTTGGGAGAGGGATTTTTTTTTTTTTGCTAGAAAAGTTAAGGAATTTCTTAGTCACACTCATCACACACTTCTCTAGACTTTGTCACTAGTCTTCCGCAAACTTAGATCTATGGCATGTGAAAGGCATTTCTGTTTCTTCTTTATTCCAAAATCCTGTAGCTGTGAAATCATAAAAAAGGGCTTTAGTGCAAGTTCCAGGGTTGCTGACCACATCAAGAACCATATTTTTACTTCATTGTGAGATTGCTTAATATGCAATAGTATTGCATAAACCAATAGTGAAATATAGAATTGGTATTTTTAAAAGTTGCTGGGTGTTTGAGTTTTCAGATGAAGCCAACTTTAATTGCATGTTAGTTTTGTTAAAAAATACTTGCAGTTCTTAATTATTAATGTCTTCAGTATAACAAAGAATGTTTTTTGTTGTCCCAAAGTGCAAACATTCTGATGATAACATGTGACTTATTCCTTTTGTACCATGTAATAGAACCTGCCTATGGACTAGATAAATATGTTTGATCTTAAAGTCTTTCGGTGTCCAGAGACTACAAAAATAGGCACTTCATAACATCTCTGTACTCTATGCTGGGTAGACCATCTCTGTAAAATGTTTTACGTATCTAAATTATTTATTTAAAGCAGCTATAGGGAAAGCTTGATTTGTTTCAGGAGGAAAATACAGGTGAATCAGTTCTGTAAAATTTGACTACACCTACCATAAGCACATGTTCGTATTTGTACGTATTTTAACACTTTTCCATATATCCAAATACTAAGTTCAGAAAGTGCTTTTCATTCTCTAAGCCATAGCACATTTATAGTATCTGGGTCTTTTAATACAGGATCGTACTATTTGTACAGAATAATATTTTTTTTCAGGCCATAACAGCCTGTTCTGTCATTCCAGGTATATTTTGCAACAAGTTTTAAACAGCAGGCTGCAGAAGTAAAATATGTGAAGAAAAACTAAGCAACAAAAGCAAGGGGGAAGGTAATAAAATAATTATCAAAGCAGCATTGGTCAAGCAGTGTTTTCAGAAGAAGTGAAATCCCAAATATATACAAAGTCCTCCAAGCCAGTATACTGTTGATGGGTGGACCTCACATCTGAATGTCTAGCCTGTGACCCAAAAAGATTTGAGGATAGCAGAAAAAGTCTGAGTAAGATGCTTTTATAGACCTAACTCTAATGCTGAGTACAATGAACAAATATCTTAGCCAGCCACAAGCATTCTGAACTCATCATTTCTTCATCACTGGAGATACTCACTTGGAATATGTAGGACAGTGGTATTGGCAAGGGCAAAATAGATGTGGCAAGTTTATCACCTCAAGAGAGAAAATAGGTGTTGTAATAGATGACAAGAGTACTGACACTGATCCTGAAAAATTATGTCAGAGAGGCAGGTTTTGGAAGAAGATTCTGGGAGAAATTCCTGAAAGGGAAAGAGTTGGTGTTAGCAGTAAAGAGCTGCTTATTAAATACTGTGAAATGTACAGGCTAACTATCCTTTTTTTAAGAAGAGAAAACCCCAGAAATCTGGCTTGTTAAGCATAAGTGGAGAAGATGGTAAAGAATGTCAGTGATAATACAACTAGAAAAGGTGAACATGGCAATCCTGAAATCCTAGCACAAACAAAACCCATTTTTCCGTGCAAGTCTGAATTAGCAGGTGAAGAAAACCTGCATTTGATACTTGTATGTCCACATCTTTGGGATAAGAGAAGTGAAGACAAAACCAAGAGAATAAACTAGAAGGTTTCAGAAAATAGTTTGATCAATACAATAGAAGAACAAATGCAAATACTGAACAAAAGTTAAGGAAGTTGCTTTTTAGGCTTATAAAAAAGAGCAAAGAGGCCATAGAAGTTGTGAGGGACAGGATCTTGGATCAGTGAAGTGAGAGAGAGAAGATCTGTAGGTAAATAATCTAACATCTAGCCCTAATTTATGAGTAAGTTTGGTTTCTAAATAAATTAATATTTGTCCAATAGGGAAGATAATAAGTAATATTACAATGCAAAAATTTAACTTTCAAATTGGAAACATAATGAATGAAAAAAAGCAGTGACCTGTTTCAATTAAGCAAAAAGTGTTCTCTCAGTGTGTAAATCAATGAGAGATGTTCCAGTGGTTTGCATACTTATAAAAATAAATATTTACTATGGAAATAAATGAATAACATAAATATGTATTAAAGTTCTAAGTCTCTGTTGCCAAGGCTTTGACTAACAAGTATGGGAAGTTGCTAAGGAGAAGTCAGGTGAACATTTATTATTTGATCGTTATCAAATGAGCATGTAAAATGAGTGGTGATACAATAAAAAGAGAGTGAAGATTTCAGAAGGCTGCTTACACTGTTGTGTTTCAGGCAAGGCTTCACAAATTTGAGAGTTAGGTGTACTCAGCTTCTTGTATGATAAATAACAAAACCTTTCTAAACAACAGTCCAGAACAGAAATTTGTGTTGCATGCCTTGTGGAAGAAACTTTCCAAAGAGTTTTCTTATTATTGTTGGGCATACTGGAAAGATAGGGACTTCATCCTGTCAGTTTAGCCACTTAAATTCAGGACCTAGGTTTAGCCCCTAAGAATACTGCTTTAATGCCAACTTAATCAAAGCTCTAAATGATAATTTTATTATTTTGTCGTTGTTCTTCAGATGTTTTGTTTGGTTCTGTTTTTTTTATTAGGACAGTGTTTGAAAACTACAAATGAGTTTATTTTTTCAAGACAGCACACAAGCAATTATTCCTTATCTGAAATATGCCCTTTTCTTCATGTTATGTTTTTGGCCTGATGGCAATAACTATTATTGCACAAAAAAAAAAAATATGTTTAGTAATTGATTTTTCTGGTGAGAATTACTTTTCTTTCCTCAGAACTGCAAAAGTGGTGAGCATGAAAGACATTCATTTCTAGCTAGACAAGCTCTTAATGTAAATTTTGTTTCTATGCTTTTTACTGAAGCTGTCTATGAGCCATTGCTGTGTGTTTGTGAAGAACAGCTAAAGCAACAGCCGGTTTCATTGCATTCCATTACTTATATTGACTTTCAGTCTGAACTGTGTCCTTGGTTGTGTTGTGCTCAAACTTATTGTGCAGAACAATTTGGGACAATTTCAACATAGTTCTCCATCAGCAGTTATCAGAAATGCTACTAGAGGTTTACCACAGGGATCTGTTTAATATACAAGATATTTAATACAGTCTGTATGGCTATGTTGGCTGATTGCCATGTGATCACTTTTCTTCTTTTCTTTTTAGTGACCACATAAACACTCAGTATAGATCTAGAAGAACCCTTCTCTAGTTACAGTAAATTTAGGGTGACCAAATATAAAGAAAGGAGGACGTGCTCGGTAACACAGCCTGTCTTCAGTAGAGCTCATCTTACAGGGTACATGTCCTTTGCATTGTATTGAGTCATGTGGCACAGTTTATTTTAGTCATCTAGTCTGATACATTATCTCCCAGTCTTCTTTGATGGTCCTTGAATTCAATTAGTGACTTAAAATATAGATAGATAGAAATTTAGTGTTGGTTTCTACTGAAATGTCTTCTCAAAGAAACTCTTTGAGATACTGGTACAAATGCTTAACTTGTAGGACTAGTGCCTGTTCTGGTCCCTACACAGATGAGATGTGGTCACCCTATATGAACTGATCAATAATAAATTCTAATTTAGTTTCAGTAAAATAGTAAATTCTAATTTAGAGTCAGTTTGTGTACCTGTCCTCATACTGTAATTGTCCATAGGCAGAAAATAAGGATGTGCTGTGATGTTGCTTTTTCCACAAACATCTTTTCCTGTGAAATGGAATCTACTTTGTCTGTGTGAAATGTTTCTAGTACCAAGTCCTGTATACACAGTGTCAGAAACTCAGCAGACATCTGACTTCAAATGCAAAGGAAGAGGAAATACGCTTACCTTTGAAGGCCCCAAATATTTTCTTACAGTTTCCTGGTGTATTATCCCCTGGATTTTTTGCCTATTGTCTATAAATACTGTGGTTGCTGATCCTTCATCCTGGGTTTAGAGATATTGCCTGTTTAAATGAGTATTTAAAATATGAACTGTCACTAGACTTAGTAATACTTTTACAGCTGAAACATATTTAAGTATGACCATCAGAGGCTGGCTGTCAAGAATATCACTGACAAAATGAATATCATTATCTTGACAGTTCCTTTGTTCATCTTGGAAAACCAGGAACACAAGTGTATCAGATATTTTTTTTTCTTAAGAAAGTGGATTTTAATTTTTAGTAAAAAGAGCTTGAAAATTATTCTTGCTCTTATGTTCTTAAGCTCCACCTTTTTCAGGCATACAGGCTCAGATTATCAACAGAAACTGAGACAACTGTAGAAGGTAGTTTCAACAAAAAATAATGTATTAATGTATTTTGCTTGGAATATCTCCTACTTTGTCTCTCAGATTAACTCATGTAATTTAATCAAAAATGCCTGAGAGTCAAATATGAAAAGACTGCTTGATTCAAACAAAGCAAAAAGTGAAATTTCTTAAGTACCTTTTTCTAGACTGGGTCACTACGAGCTGTATTCTGTGCTTATCTGAGACCATTAATTATTATGGGGTGGGGAATATTAAACAAAGGATGTATCCCATGTTTTTGTGTTTTTTTTTCTTTTTGTGTGTAAAGTGTGATGCATAATGATAAGGATGTTTGTTTAGAAAATAATTTTTAGTCTTAAGCCACTAAAGCAAACTTTTCTTAATCTATTTTCAATGGTACTTTTTGAACATCTGTACTATTCCACATTAATAACTGATGTGAGCTAACTGGTTGGTCAGGTTAGATTTGCATTCTGATCCAAAGATTACAGGTTGCTGAATTATCCCTTAAGCTTCCTAGCCTTGTGAATCCATTAAGCCTTAATTAAAGAAGCATCTTAGAAAAAAAAATAATCAGACCATTTATATCCAAAGAAGATGCACACTGGTCATTTGTTTGTTCACCAGCATAAAAATTATTATTTAATGGAAATTTTAATCACAGCAAGCTTATAGATAGACATATTTTAAATGCATTAATCTTTCTATAAGGTTATTCACAATGTATAAGGTTACTCCTCTGAAAAGACTGCTTCAGATTGCTTTCCGGTAATGCTAATACCCATTAAAAAGATGAATATATATGTGTGTAAGTCAATCATAAGGTATTAAAGAGGT
Source organism: Indicator indicator (assembly GCF_027791375.1). Classification (NCBI taxonomy): domain Eukaryota; kingdom Metazoa; phylum Chordata; class Aves; order Piciformes; family Indicatoridae; genus Indicator; species Indicator indicator. Next base: position 22,459,833 of record NC_072020.1, on the reverse strand, counting down.
GTAGCAACTTAAGCTTCTTTTCTTCTTGGCAGGTCACTTTGAGAAATGTCCTGGTTCAATTAAAATATTTTTTCCATTTCCTAGGAGTAGATTCAGATATGCTCTGTCTGTTCTCTATCTTATCTTCACTGTCAGGATTTAAAACAAACCTGAGTGAGATGTAAGAAGGACAGTCCTGCTACTTCAGACTCTGAACAGGTTCACATTAAGGGTTTTTATATGTCTATATATCTATATATTTATCATGCATATGTCCAGGTTGAATATTTGGGAGACACAGAGGTACATTTTTTTAAGAGTCTGTTTACAGTTTTGTAGAATTTAAACTGGGATAAACTATATTTTGTGTCCTTCAAACACCCATTCCTTCATTTCCACTTTGCAAATGCTACAGTTGTGAGTGGAAACCATCTAAACTAGAGAGGCATACAAAAGAGATCAAGGAGGGTAGGTGTTTGGGGATTTTTTAGATTAGATTGGTGATACTATGAAATGAATGTTCAGAGAAATTAGTGTCATCCAGGCTATTGTCACATATTGCATATGACATGTAAATGACTAAAGGCATTATCTGAAAGAAATTAAGTATTTTAGAATAGTAGCATATAACTGAACTATTCATATAATATCCTCAGAAACACAAAATTGCCTAATTAGTTACTTAGTTCTGCCTTAAATGCTCTGTATTCAGCATTGCTTTGCACACCAGCATTGATTTTGATGCAAAAGTGTTCCTGGAAAAAAAAAATCTTTAGTCTTGGATGCTTTGATGAAAAATACTACAATGCTTTAGGTATAAAATGAATTTTGTGACTGAAGCATGATGGTGGGGAAAGGTACTAGCTTCATATTACAGTGATCCTGTAAGACCTTCCTCATCCTTTCACCTTTGCAGCAGGCCTGACAGCATTGTGCCTCCTCAGATTATTATTAACAATAAAGCTCTTGCAAATTTTAGGCATGTTTGTGTGTACTTATGTGTTACTTTTTTAAAAGGGAAAATGTTTAGATTCAGGTATAGTACTGCTGGAAAGTTGTATTTCAGGCTAGCATGCATATCAATTTATTAATAAAAATTAAAAAATAATGCACACAGGTGATATTCATTATAGATCAGTGTGTGACTGTCAAATGACCTTTCTTAAAAAAAAAAACTGATTTATTTCCTCTCTTGCTATGTAATATCATGAAGCATATGAATTTGCTTTACTGACTCCTGGGTTTTCTCTTTTACATCAGTTCTATTATGAAATGCTAAAATAATTTCTCATCTTTTACTGGCCAACCACAATATGAAGTACCACGAAAGGTTGGCATATTAAGGCAACATTGTGCAAATAATATTTGACTTACCATGGATGTGGATATTGTGCTATTTCTCAGTACAGTTAATTGGATGACTTTTAATATAGTTTGTGGCACAAAACAAAACAAAAATCTGTAAACAGGCAAGGCTAGGTGCCTCTTGGAAACGGCTGAAGGAAGTGTGCTAGAATTAATCCTCTTTCACGAAATACACCCAAACCAGTTTACAATAAGGACCCTCCGCTTTCATCATCCATAAATTTAAAACTTTCAGTGGTTGTTCCTCAGAATTTAGGGATTGCATTTGACAATTTTTGGAGCTCCTAAGAGATGGAACTTGCATTCCTACCCACTCTTAGGTTGCTGTTAGTGCCAGTGCCTCTAATTGTTCTTCATTTATTTATAATTGTCTGCATGCTACTGTCTTAAAAACTCACTGTAATTTGGTTTTTTTTCATATATTCTTTTTATTTTTTTTTTTTCAGCTAAAGCAAGAGATTATTGTACTAGTGTGCAGCCAACATAGGCTGGGTTTAGTTTTTACGTGGCGCAGTATTATGGTCAGAAAGAGGTCCCTGTGCCAGGAATTCTAACTCTTGTACGATAGATTCAACTAAGGGTCCCAAAGAACAGTTGGGCAATATAAACTGAAAATTACCTTAGCAGCTCCCCTACTTTCGAGGTTCTTTATGTGTAGTCACTACTCTAGTTTGCAGTCAACAATTTGCCTTTCAACAATTTATTTCTTTAAATGAAGCTGGTTTGATATGTGCTTGTTTTGTGTTGTGCCCACCAAATCTAGCTTTGTGTATTACTTTTTTTTTGCCTCTCAGTTCATTAAGTTAGTTGATCTGTTTTGGAGTAAAAAAATGTTCAGGCAGGGGAAAATTTTGATCAAATCAACCTTGCATGAAAACAACTGCCCATGTGCCATCTGCAGTGGGCATTGATCCCTAGCTTGTTTGTGCCTTGCATTTGTTATGCATGAGTAAGCACATTAGCCTTTTCATTTCATTCATTAGACAGTTAGTCCTTGATTAGTGTTTTCTAGTTTCTGTCATATATGCTACTGCTCCTTTATTCTTTTTGTCTTAGTTCTGTCTTTTGCTTCAGAAAATTAGCTACAACAGTAGTCCTTTTATTTGTTTTTCATATAGGGCTGGCTAACAAATATACTTTTGTAATGCTGGCACATCTAATGTAGGATAAAGTATGAATGATGGGTCTTTCTAAAGTTAGCAGAGTTATTATTTTAGTTCCGCTGGCAGGCTTTGTTTAGAAGTGTGATGTCTCAGGGTTTACTGTCAGCTTTATTTCATCCATCTCCGAGAACTGTGGGATCACCTGGATACTTCTGGATATTTGCCTTATAACATTGCACAGAAAAATAAATTTGAAGTAATGCAGCTTGAGAATATAGCACTGAAACTTTCAGAAGACAGTTTGGATAACAGGGCAGAACAATGAGGCATTTTGTGACTAACAACAGTCCGTTCACTAGGGATTTCTGCTGCCATTTTCTTGTAGAACAGTAAAATGTTAAATGACAATTCCATTCTTAAAGAGAATAGAAACCTAAATAAATGATGTGATATATATAAAGCAACAAACTGTGTACATGTTTAGAACATGTATAACTTTATACTGGCCGGAAGTATTTCAATGGAGTTAATGCATTTAATGATACTACTAACTGATCTTATTTGATCAGTGATCACACGTTTTGCCTAAAAATTCTGTGCTATGCTCCGTCCATATGTAGGAAGACTTCTGTATTGCTTTATTAATAGTTTACTTAAATGTTGTAAGTCTATCTGGATCATTTTATCTTTTTTCAAAGTACCCATGAGTTAGTAAACCAAACCTCAAAGATTGGAGTGTGCTCTGCTTAGGATTCTAGTAAATAAAACCCAATTTTTAAAGAGTTGCAGCCATGTTTGATGTGGTGCCTATATATCTGCACTAAATGCTTGCTTATTTGAGATTTATATTAATGTTGACTGAATGGAAAATTATTTTCAGCAAAATATATTAATGATGTTTGTAATCAGCAATGATATCAACTTTAAGTAAAGATTTTATTTTCTTCCCCCAAAATGCTAATTTGCATCATTTGAAAACCCTTTAAAACGTTACTAGATATAGACTTCATAGTGAATTTAATACCTCTGTCAAATTCTTTTTATATATTTTTCGTCAGTTTATATGTTGATAGTGTATTTTTTTCATATACACAATAATTGATTGTAGTGATATTTTATTTGCAACTTTTGCCAAACTCTTATTTACATGAAAACTGAAATTCATTTAAATTTCTTCTTAACTGAACAACTCTTCTTATATTTATATTTTTATGCATGTAGCATTTTAAAACATGTTTGTGAAAACATGATCCAAATGGATTTCTCTGTGTTTTCTATCTTCTGCAAGACTGAAGAGTTGGTAGATTTCCTACTCTCACACCTCTTTGAATATGTACATTAGAAGATTGAAAAAAAGCTTTTTACATTCTTAATTCCCAGTTTGTAAATGCTGTATGGTTAGTATGTGAAATAAATATTACATAATTTGGTATGAGGAAAATGTTCTTTTCATAACTGCAAAGGAGATGTGAAAATGCTGTGAAAACTGATTCTAGCACATCAGTTCCAGATACTCTGTTTTCAGCAGCTACCACCACCACAATGGTTTGATTCTTTTTTAGATGTAAAACACATAAGTCTTTTGTGTACAGCTACTTCATTTTATATGTGTGTTATTTAAGTGTATTATTAGCATAATTTACTACATTTTAAAATATTTTGATAAATGTATTTAATTAAGCCCTTTTTTTAAAATATATTAATCAATTTTTTTCCCCACATGACTTCAAACCCTGACAAACAGAAAATGAGATTATCTCCTGGTCTTTATTTCTAATTTCTACCAGATTTTAGAGACAGCTATAATGGCCATATGTAAATATCAAACTATATACATATAAAGTAACTTGACTGAATCTCACCTTTACTACAGGAATAAATTTCGTAGACTAGTACTCCTACAAGAAAGAACAGTATGAATGGTCTTGTGGTAAAACTTCACCAGATGTGGATGATCCTCGCTGTACAGAAGCTGAAGGCACTTTCAGTAGATGTTTCATGTCTGATTTGTAAAAAGGAATAATGCAGACTGTAGCAAGTGTAATGAATTAGGAAGTTCTGATATATCCCATTCTTGGAGCAGAGTACCTGTAAGCTTTCTAAGTGATAAGAGTGTTCTTGTTGTTGAAAATGGCAGTTCACAAAGCACCTTACAAACAATATGCCTTGTTTACAGATTCTCTCTTCTGTTTTGCAATTTTCCTGTCACAATAGATTTCCTTTTTTCTTTTTCCTCTTAGGATGCTTCAATTGCCCACAGATTCCATATTATGAGAGAAAAACATCCAGAAAAGTTCAACAGTAGGTAAGGACCTAAAAATATTTGCATATTAAAAGATTCTTTCCGTGTTACTAAGGTGTGTTCCATAAGGAGTTAAATTTTGCACATCCTTTCAAATATTGATTTTTATGAAAGAGAGGAAATTGGTGCATTTTATAGTAAGTATATGCTCACAGTCTGCTTGTAGCGTAGCTGGTTTATGTCTGGTATTTCAACTGAAATGAATAACACTCTGAATCTACTGTTCCCACTGGTGAAATGTTTGACTTGTAAGACTAGCATGGACAAGATGATGCATTGTGGTATCTGAGGATCCCTGAATTGACACTTTGCCATTAGACACTGAAGAACACTTATTAGACAGCTGCAGATGGTGATCCTTATGTTTCATTCCCACACGTACGCTGGTACTTTGACTGAGGGCTCTTCCATATATACTCTTAGTAAGGGCAAGTGAATGCCATTTTACACATAAATGCGTTTATCATTAAACTACTTTGGATATGTAAAAAAAAGTCAAGAATGAGGCTTTGCATCTGTTCCTTGAATTTGCAATGCTATCTCAGCTTTGCTGGAGATGAAAAATGTATTACAACATGTACTGTAAATTCGCCTTCTTTCAATACCTGGTTTGTTGAGTAGATAATATTCATAATGCAGTGCTTATGTTTGTGTTTTCTTATTTAGATAATTTATCACCCAAGTTGTGATGGGTAAAAGCTACATTTCAGAAATAATTAACATTTAAAGATACATGGGGAGAGGAAAGTAAGATATGAAGTAATTGGGAATAAACAGGAAATATATAGAAGTAATCATTAACACGAATGTTTTGTCATTGCAAACCTACCCATAGACTTTCTGTAGTTTTCCATGAGGGTGTCCTGGAAAGTCTTGTGAAGCAAATCTTCATTGAATTTATGAATGATAGAATATGCTGTTGGTGCTGTTGTCTTAGAGATGAATATACTACTGTTTGAGTATGTTTGAATATTATCTAATTTTTTTTTGCTTTCAACCTGAAAACACTAAGTTTTGTGCTTGTCAGAGATGGAGTCTTTTTTCTTAAATACTCAATCTGTCTAGCACCTGTGCAGTGTCAGATTATGAACCCAAGTGTATGTTTGGTTTTAAATTCCATAGTAAGCATTTATTTTCTATGACCTCCTCTTCCTGCCTCTGATGCTTCTCATTCTGAAAGAATTATACTATGGAAAGATCTGAGCTGAAGCCTGATCTGTGCATCTCAATGTACTATACAAGTGTTCATCAGGATTAGAGATACTGGACATTCAGCTAGTGCAGATATTCTAGGCCATGAAGATGAAGCTAGTTTATCAGTGGTCTTTCTGCATATTTTCAGCAGTTGGCAATTATAATTTATAAAAAGCTCGGCTAATAACATGAGTTTCAGATCAAATTTCATGTCACAATAAATCATATGCCATTAATAACATCTGCTAGCAGACTCACCTTGAAATTCATCTATATTTTAAGGAACCTGATATTTCTAACATTATCTTAAGGAAATTAATTACAAAAATATATAGTTCCAGTCCCTATGTTCTTTGGTACACTGATATTGAAAGAACTCGAAAAAACAGTGATTCTCTGGGTATTGAAAGACTATTCAGCAAGATTATGCATTTCTTTAGAAGAATGTAAGGTTTTGAGGAAAGTATTGTAGTAGAGACTGATGTTTTAAAATGTTTCTTCTTCTGTGTAGTGAGGAAAAAATGTGGATTTCTATTTTTGCTGAACAGAATTTTTCCAAATTATGTTATTTCACAAAATAGTTTGTTCCACTAACATTTATTTTCCCGTGGCACACTCCATAATATGTTGCAGCAGCATTTTCCTGCCGTGTGTAAAAATGCCCCCTTTTTTAGATGTCTACTAAAGCACAAGTCTTAATTCACCAGTGTGCAATTTTTTGTGCAGTTTAAATGATTTAGGATCAGCAAGATAAGCTCAAGTCAGATTCATAGTGGGCTCCATACTTAACAGCACTTCCTCATTTGACAATCCTGCATTACTTGTTGAAAACCCTGCATTGTGACATGTGAATATCTCTTACGATTTAAAAAAATAAATCTTTTGTGGTTTTCTGTTAGTTTTCTCTTGCCTGACTTTCCAAGGTTTTGAGCTCCCACATCTATCACTCAGTTGTGTAAAGCCAGGTCCTTGCACTGAGGTTCTGCTCTGAAAATGAACATGTAAATAATTTCCTCACTAAAGAGAAGCTTCAAGGTTATGCTGTGTGCAAAAATATTTTGAAATGCAAGTGTGTTGTGTTTAGTTCAGTGAAGTAAACTAGGTTAAGTTTGGGATTGGAGAATCTTCTATGTTAAATCATAGTAATGATCCTTAGCATCCTAAGAGCATTCCTTAACACTTTGATCCCAAGCTTCATGTCTGTGAGCATGGCAGTAGGGATACTCCTAACATGTTATACTTGTGTGTGAAGCCAGAACCTTGCTGTACTTATCTTCACAAAGGGAAAATGAGAACATATCGCAAGGCTTAGAAATACTTTTTAATGACTACGAGCCAATACTGTAAAATACTTTCAAAGCAGGTGACTAATGATTAGGAACTCTGACACATTTTGAAACCTTTCAATGTTCATAGATTTTGGACACAAAAACTTACTATTACTGACTTACTGAAAATAGAAGGCAATAAATTAAGGTGGGACTTTCTAAGCTACCTAGAGAGTATTTAGGTCTTTGGAAAATCTGAGATTGAATACGTTTGAATACTCATTAAAGAAAAATTCATATTATTTGTTGTTTCTTAAATCTTCAAATGACTTAGCAGCTCCCTTGTGACATTTCTTTTCAATGAAACATCTGCTTAAGCTTCTTACTCAATTGAAATCAAGAGTCTTTGTCAAAAGGATCTTCTCTGTTCAGAAACTTACATTTCACTGAAAAACACTTAAGTATGCCTTACTGACTTGAAAATGGAAGCTGCAATATGGAACAGCTCCATAACTAATCTAGTTGGGGATGTCCCTCTTTAATGAAGTGGATTGGGCTAGATGACTTTTAAAGGTCCCATCCAACCAAATGTCTTCTATGATTTGATATTTTTTTCCAAATGAGACTCAGCATAAATGACTAACAGTGATTTTAAATATTCATTTCTTGTTCCTAAAAACTGATCTTCTGAAGAATAATTCTTCTTCCAGTTATGGTCAAATAGAAAAGAATGGAAGTGAGAACACAGGAGCATCCCCACTTCTGCTGAAAGAAAAAATCTTAATATGTCATTTTAATTAGTTGAATCTTAAGATCATTAGCACACGTTCTCAGAAACTAGTACTGACATTGCATTAAGATTTAAATGTGTTCACAAAACCAAGAGTCTCAGCTGTCACATTATCCACTCTACAAATCTGAAGTGCTGAGAGCCCTATGCTTGAGAAAGCAGAGTTCACATCCCAGCATCTCCTGCTTAAGAGTAAGGTCAGATTTTTTGATTTCAGTGTGAAGGGGCTGAGTTAATTCCAGGGAGGAGAAAAGTTGCAAAAGGCAGCATTTCAAGTAGCAGTGTCATTAAACTAGGACATAGTGCTGAAATAACGATTTTTTTTAGGCCCAAATACCCTGCAGGGAGAACTGTGTAAACATCATAGACTCGATGCTGGGAATAACAGCTGTATGAATTAAGTGCCTGAAATATGCACAGGGAAACAAAGAATATGTTCAACAACAAATTATTCCAGTTGATATTAACTATTCTAAAATAATAGTCAGTGAAATTAGGCATGCTAATTTGATTGTGGCACTCCATAGCATAAAATAAATTTCTTATTTTCAGTAAATTAATGTAGGATTTAGAAACTACATTTACAATCATAATCTTTGAGATTTTCAAACATCTATCTATTTTTGTCTTTATGAAGACAAATCCTAAATCAGAAGTAGTTCCTATTTCTAATTTGTAGCATGTTCCTGGGCACATACTTTTAAGATTCCCTCTCAGCTTGCTTAATTATGTTTTTATTTTGTGCCAATAACTATGCACTTAATCTCTAAAGAAATGATATAATAGTACTGATTTACCTTGTGCAAGTGATCTCCAGGAGAGTAAGTCTTCTGTTAATTAATATGAATGAAGGTAGTTGTGCTTTTGTTTTGACCTGCATGTTATGTGGCACAGAAAAAAACACAGAAATAAAAGGTGGAAGAAGTGGCAGGTAAACAAATCTTAGCAAGTTCTTCCATGTGTGCTAACATGAGTACTGCACTATACAATGTAGCTATAGTATCATATCTTGACTGATACAAAAAAAAAATAATAAGAAGAAAATCCCATCATGGAAGCATTGTTACTATATTCTAAAGCTTTATCAGAAAAGATTTCTAATCCAGCCTGGCAACAAAGAAACTGGAACCCAGTTATTCCGTATGAGTTCTGGAGATTCCTCAATTGACTTGCTTTTGAAAGCAAGTACTACTGCCACTGTGGTGGCTGAGATTAAAAAAAGATCACTGTGGACATTCTCTTTTTTTTTCCCATAAGGCAACCTCAGTTTAAAAGCAGAGTAATTTGTGATGGGGTGAATACTCTGTTCTCAGATGTACTTAGCCTTTGTTTTAAAGTTTACTTGTTTTAGCGTTGAATTTAAGAGTCAAAATGTTTCATTTTTAATAGAACCAAATTATTTTGATATTTTCATTATTCTTCTAGTTTAAGTGATGAAGTCTCTTGGGTACTGCATATTCGCAGTGAATATACTAATCATGAGCAAAAACTCCTGACCTGAATTGCAGACATTTCAGTCTCTTTCCTTCAACCTCTCCTCCCTCCCTGGTTGTGACTGATCTGAAAATACTTAAAAAGAATACACTGACCCCACAGAGAAAGCAGATTGCAGACATCTGTTATGTTCTGTTGAACCCACAGATTTCTTTTCATAAAAGGAAAAGGACTCCAGGGAATACTTCTGCAACTCAGGCAGTATTACTGCAACTCTGGTCATCAGGAGAAACAATGCAAGATAAAAATATTTATGATAGTGTGACTTATTTTCACAGGAGCAAGAGATGACCTATAGTTAGATAAGATACTCTGCCTAGCTCTCGAGCATAACTTTTATAGATAGAAAAAAAGAAAAAAGAAATCAACACGTTCTTCTGCCAGATTTCAAACATGTGGTAGCTCATCTTTATCCAAAAATACCTGAAGTGTATAATGTGTGCTTGAATTTACTGAGCTGAGGCAGAAGTTATTTAGAATATAATGCTGATTCAGCCTACCTGTTTCTGTTGTCTACAAAGCAAAATGTCAGCAGTCTGCATCTGCAATATCTGCACCTCTCTCTCTGATAGAAGATTTCATATTTTTATCATTTCTCTGGAAAATGCTAATGGGCTAGGTCCCTCTGCTTTTGAGACTTCTTAAATTCTTAAACATTATTCTGTAGTGCCCATTTGGGAGGCTGATGTGGTTGCGGAACTTTAGGTTCAGACTCACGAGAACTAGTGTGTTGTATAAAATGTATTTTGATCAGGCATCCCCAAGTCTTGAGCATCTCCTGTGATTTCAAAGCACATCTCTGAAAGCAGAATGCTGTACCATACCCTTAGCAGAGCAGTGAATTGATGTTTGCATTCTCAGGGTGCTTGGCTGCCAAATTCACTACTGCAGGACTGAAATGGGGTCAAGTTTTGTGCCATTGTAATGGTAGAGGCTGTTCATTGGGTATTTCCACTGGAGGTGACTGTTGAGACACCTGCGTTCTGCACCTTGAAGAGCAAACAACTGAGATATGTACTCTTAATGCTGACATGATACTGGAATGTTTTTTTCCTTTAAGGAAAGTTCTGTATTTTAAAAACAGGTAAACATTGCTGCTGTTAAAGAAACAGTTGAGTAACATGTTAAAGGATGAAAACCATTGTTCAGGAGTAAGGATTGTTAAATGTGGTGCTCAAACCATACAGAGAGATTGACCTAGCATGTTCATTCACAAAAGGTCTATCCATATGGTATAGGCCAAGGTCAATCAACTGATGTCAGGGGGTAAAGGAATTTATTGCAGATGTTTCATTACTCAGAGTAGGTCGTTGAACCTTTTCTACGGATTGAAGCCCCTGTTGGATGTTCTACACATTCATTAAAACTACTGCCTTCTATTACAATACGTTAAAGGCAAACTTAACTATATAGGAATTAAATCTCAGTCTCTTCCACTGTTTAGTCACACCATTAAAAATAACAATAACACAGTGGCAGGAAAAGGTTTCTGACTGCTTTCATTTGTAGTAAATTCACATGTGAAAGGAGTCTATAACAGACAGGAGAAACACTGTGACAAAACTACTAAACTACAGCTTGCTGTTTATTGCTTTCTGATAAAGTATTGTCAAGTATTTATATGCAAATGAATAAAGTTATTTCCCCCAATTTTCATGAGCATACTAAATAAAATGCATTGTAATACAAGTGGGTTTTATCAAATATTGCTTGCTTTTTCTGGAGGGGGTCTTATCATCAGAAGTGATGAATACTAACAATGTAAATTTGCAGCTGATTTTCAAACTTAATTTTGGATCAGTTAATCTTTAAATCTCTGAAGCAAATGGCAAATCTGTGCATAAGTTTGATGTGGATGTATTTCATTTTTACATCCGTTGCTAGGCTTCATAAAGAGTTAAGCAGCAGTTATTTCTAATATATATCACAAAACCAACAAAACCTTCTTTCAAAATCTAGTCAAGGTTGCTAAGTGGCCACAGTGCACTTACATATATTATTGACAATATCCAAGCCATTAAAAGCAATTAAATGAATTGTTAAAGAATAAATTTTACACTTCCTATTTAATAAGCATAAACACATTATTCTTTAGAACATAGAAATTAAAATTTAATCACAACATTAAAACTTTTACACTGAACTATGAGTGCTTCATGGAGCTTTTTTTTTTTTTTTATCTCTTAATTTCAGTAATTAAGCCTCTATTTTTGTAGAATGTTGTTACCCAGGCATATCCTACGGTACCAATAGATAATGAGGAGAGGCCAAATACTCCTTAGGACAGCATACACTGACAAGGATATGCAGCATGTGCTTTTACTTGGCTTGTGCTTCAAGTCACAAGAAACTGGGTCCTGGAGTTGCTTCAAATCCAGCATCTCACAACAAGTATACCCCAGGCTTCTAACTGTACACTCTGAAAGTGCAAATTAGTTTGTGCCATATCAGGTAGACTTAGGTAATTAGAAAAAAAAAATAAAATTAGAAAAAAAAAAATCCAATCACCCTAAACTTATTTTAGTACTACTGTTCAAAATTCAGATTCAAATAGATGACCTGAAAAGTGATCCTTTCAGCCAGTATGCCAGCCTCTAATTAAATAATCTTATCTTTGCTAATTTTATGACTGAAATGATTTTAAGTAACATATATTTTTAATACATCTAATAAAGAGCCTTTGTCACCATCTCCATCACTTCAGATAACGTTTTTCATTTTCCTCTTTGTTCTGTTTGAATGTAGTTTGCCTGGTTTATGTCTGTGTATTTTGATGTAAACAGTCAGACTGCTTCTGATCTGCTTTCAAATCTCTTTTATTGCAATGGGTTACATAGCGCTTTCTAAGAAACGTGCAGAGCTGGAAGTATTTTCAGCCTTATACAACATTGCAAAGTAGAAGTTGTGTATCTTACAAAAAAAGATCAATGCTATAGATGTCCCTCAGGTAACATTCTTATTGATTTCTGGCACATATCTTCACTTTATTAACATAGGATATATTCTTCCAAAGAAAATATTTTGAAAATACTGGGTGTTTAATAACATTGAGTAATTCATGTCATGCATTTGTATGAAAATTATATGATAGATGCAGTTGTATGATAATACCTATTCTTATAACTGCATTGCTGTTGACATTGCCTTCAGAATTTGGAGGTTTACTTTAACTTGTAAAATAATTACTACTTGTTTTAATTTCATCTGATAAAAACATAAGTATATAATCAACGCTGAGAAGTATCTTAGTATTGAATCTCTTCAGCATCAATATACCCAAATTATATTTTCTATTTTAATTTTTGCATTTAATTTTTAAAATTATTATTATATACTTATACACAAAATATGGTGTTTTTTTTTTTTTTTTCAATATCTTTGTGTATGTGTGTGTTTCTGAAACTGCTACACGTTTTTAAATAGATTCATAGAATACCTGGTTGGAAGGGACCTCAAGGATCATCTAGTCCAATCTTTCAGGGTAGGAATAAGGTAAATGAGATGGCCCAGCACCCTTTCAAGTGGGCCTTGAAGCTGCCTAATGTAGGGGAATCCACCATCTCCCTTGAGAGTTTATTCCAACATCTATTAGTTTGAATGGTGAAAAAAAATTTTCTGGCATCCAGTCCAAATTTGCCCAGTAGCAACTTGTCCCCATTATCCCTTGTCATTAACGTGGCTCTTTGTAAAAAGAGAGTCTTCCCTCTCATGCAGGCAGCCCTTTATGTACTTGTACATGCTTATGAGATCTTCCCTAAGCCTTCTCAAGGCTGAACAAACCCAGTTTTCTCAGCCTTCCTTCGTATGGCAGGTCTTCCAGTCCTCTGCTCATTCTTGTTGCCCTTCTTTGGACCCTTTTCAGCCTATCAGCATCCTTCTTGTGTAGTGGGGACCAAAACTGTATACAGTACTCAAGTTGCGGCCTGACCGGCACTGGTTAGAGTGAGAGAATGACATCTTTATCCCTGCTTGTGATACCCTTACTAATGCAATTCAGCATCCTCTAGGCTTTCTTTGCCACTGCAGCACACTCTTCACTCTTGTTGAGACTCTTTCAAGCAATTCCCTGAGGTCTTTCATGAACTGAGAGGCCCAGAAGTGGACACAGTATTCCAGAGGCAGCCTCAACAGGGCCGAGTAGAGGGGCAGGAGAAGCTCTCTTGACCTACTCACCACATCCTTTAGAATACACCCCAGGGTGCCATTTGCCTTCTTGTCTGCTAGCGCACATTGCTGGCTCATGGTCATCCTTCTATCCACCAGAATCCCCAGGTCCACTTCCTCTGCACTGCTCTCCAGCAGGTCAGTCCCCAACATGTGTTGATACATGGGGTTGTTCTTTCTCAGATTCAAGACTCTACATTTGCCCTCTTCCAGCTCAAAAGGTCTGGAAAGACCCTCTGGGGAAACCATCAAGACAGAATTCAAGACAGGTAAAAAACATATGTGGAACAATATAATTTTGGTATTGCTTGTCAAAGTTCTAATTAATGGTAATTAAAGAAATCTGAATTAATTTACTGATGAGTGGAAGGATGAGCTGGATGCTTGTGGTATATCATGGCATGAAATGGATCACAATAGAAAAACAGAAAATCATTGGACATAAAATCTGTTGCCTAGTTACTTCTTGGAATTTAATAATATTAGAAACTTTTCAAATTATATCCAATTTCAGTTCCTGGAAGTATGCTTAAATATGTGAACGATTAATATCATTCTTTAGCTTCAGAAATTAATACAGTGTTTTAACACCCTATTGAATCCACATGAAACTGTTTTCCTGATATGCCTTAACTTCAGTACTTACCTTTGAATCCTCGTGAAACAGGTAGAGAGAGAGGGTAACAGCTGCCTAGGATTCTGATTTAGTAGTCAGAGGAAGAGGCCAGGACGTCTGTTAGATTTGCCATTTTTTGTTCAAATTAGACTTGAGGAACCAGCTGCAAATAATATAGTTTCCTAGTTCTTGAGAACCTTTCAGTTATGCTGTTTTTAATAAAGATTTGTCCATATGAGGCACAGCAAGGTCTGTTAACCTTTCTTGCAGCATGCTATTTCTGAGCCAATTATGAAGATGTCTAAAGGCATTGAATGCTCTTTGGAGCAGTAACTTGTGATTTGGGAGTATAATGGCCAACTGAAGAACTTTTTCTGTGGTTAGAATATTTGTGCTCAGAATATATTAAAAACAAGGGTAGGATTGATTTTTTTATGAGCTAAAATACTTCTTGGATCTTTTTCTTTTAGTTATGATGATATATTAATAACTACAGTAGCAGCAGAAGTAGCAGAATATTCTTAAGTGATTTGGATTTTGTTAGTAAAGCCTTGAAGGCTGTTATAAGCTGTCAATCTACTTCTTTATCAAGATTTTATTGATGTTTAAAGAAAGAAAAAAAGTGTGTTAGTCAAAGAAATGTGGTGTTCTTGCTGGTATGAGGCAGCTGACAACTCACTCTGAATGAAATCTTCAATATGTTTAGCTGTTTTGATTTCATAGAGAATTGCAGTGTAAATGTTCTGTGGAAGTGAATTGGGAGCATAATTTAATTGTCAAATTGTTGTGGACTCAAAAAAAACAGTAAACCTGAGCAGACTGACCTAATTAGAGCTTGTGCTTCAAAAGTGCTTGAGGTAGCAAAGCTGCACTGCAGCCATGCCACCGCAGCGATTGGGAGTATTTTTAATGCTGGCTTCGTAGTGGGGGCACTCAGCCAGGAAATGGGAGATTGGGGTTCAGTTCCCCCTTCTGACAGGGCACTCTCTTACTGGGGAAGAAGTTCGGTCACTAAACAACAACAGCAAAACAACAACAACAGAAAAACAGCAGTGGGACTACAATGCAAACATGCCTATGCCCTATTTGTAGCAGAAACACAAAACACACAAACAAGTAAGCATATGGAAGTTTGACTCTGTCACCGGGATGTCAGGCTGTTAACTGTGAAAAGGCATTGTTGTCTTCCTGAAGTCTGATGAATGTTTTTAATTACGCTACTTAAATTACTAACAATGTTTATCCACTACTTTATTCTTATGAACAAAATAAGTATCATGGAAACTGGTCACACATACTACACATAAACCATCACTTTTGTAGCATAGTAGTAACTGTGTACCAGAATGAGAGATTCTCAACTGATTTTGTTAAATTTAGAATAAGAAAGCACAGACACTAATCTAAATTATTTGCAATCTGGCATATTTCCTGAGCGCCCTCAACAGTCTTTCTTCTGTCTACCAAAGCTCTTTTGATATCACCTACAATGCCCAAAGACAATAAAGCAGAATAAGGGCATGTAAGCATGATGCAGAACACTGTCTTTTGGAGAGACATATTAATTAGACACAGCAAGCACCACCAAAGACAGAACTAGTTAGAGTTACAAGAAGAAGATGCCTGTCACGGCCACTTTGAACCTTCTCTTCCAGTTTCTCAAAATTATTTATTCACAGTTGCAGCTGGTTTGCATAATGAACTGCAGATATGCTTCTAAATTGAGTGGCACTGCAAGGACTGTAGGGAGCACAAGACCACACATTGTTCTGAGGTTTAAAGTAAATTTATGCTATCACCAGCACAACACAGTATCACTGTAGCTGTCTTGCTTGTACTACCAGAGCTTTCTCAGATAGCGCTAGCTTGTACAGTCCTGTACCGTTACAAAGTGCAGAAGTGGTTGAGTACACTGGGTCAAAAGCTAGTGGCCACTGATCTCTCACATTATGCCATATTCTGTATCCCTTACCAAATGGGTTTTTTAGATGGTTCAAGTGAAGTAACTCTTTCAGATTAAATTTTAACTTATAAATTTGTCCTTGCTATAAGTCACATTGATCTTTTGCCTAGTTTTCTCTTCCTTTAGCATGTTAAAAGAGTTTTCATGTTTTGATTTCTGCTTTTGACTCCTTTTTTCCATGCCTTTCTTAACTTTACTTTGTTCCTTCACCTTATAAAATAACCAAGGATACAGATTTCAACAAACCTATACTCTTGGTTAAGAAGGATTTCAGTTTTTATTATAAAGCTAAATTAAGAGCTGCTTAATAAGCTCATGGTTTAGTGTTTTAATAAAAAGGGAAATGGAGAAGCTGACAGCAAGAGGGAAGTGCTTTTCAGCCATGTCTCTTACTGAAGTCCTCAGTGTTGCTTTGTTTGGTCTATTTATTATTTTTTTTTCTGAAGTCTCCATTATATAATGTCTTTTTCATAACACTTCTCTATAAAATTATATGATGGTGTATAGCTGCATGTGGTGTGCAAGTCTATCAGAGTACTCTTGGACAATGTAAAGTTAAGTAATCAAACCATAAGCATGCCCATTTTTTGTTCTGAACTGGCACTCTAAAGCCTGTAGCCTGAAAGAGGACATACTCAGTTTCTGTGACAAGATTTTGGTGTACAGTGCAAAGTCTGAAAGCACTTCTAGAGCTGCAGTCTTTGTTTAAAAGCTCAATGCATCTTACAATGGGTAAGTGATATGAAGGTTTAGAGAAGTGTTCCTAACCTCACCGAAGTCTGTTCAATGGTACAAGGCAAAGCATCGATGCTACTTCAAACTAAATAGTTGCTGTCCTCTTTTTCTAGAATTTATCACTTTTGTGCTTTTTTTTGGAGAGTGCTCTGAAATACCTACCTGTGAATATTGATTTTGTTCTGTTCTCCAAGAATTTAGATTTGGAAATTAGCACAAGCATGTTAAAAAACAAGAAAAAAATTGCTGTAGTAGGTCAGGCAGTGTTTCACTGAAATCCTGATCTATCCAAGCTTTTATATGAGGCATACTTTCCACCTTCATATTTATAAGTTTATAAATGCAGAGGTAGAGTTTATAATAGAAATACTGACTTGTACTTTGCCAAGTAATACCCTGTACATTAAAATTAAGTATTTCAGACTGATTGTCTTATTTTACAGAATACTGGTAATGTCCCATGTGTAGTATCACAGAATATTGGACATTTTTGGTGGCTGTACATGACTTACCCATAAACCACAGGAGGTGACCATTTAATATTACTTAAGAAAAATCAGTATCTTTCTAGTTCTTTACCTTAGGAAATTCTGGATCACCTGTATGGGTAAATTATCCTGTTTTCTGGAAGGAGCTAAAAATGTGCAGCTAGTAAAGCTCCCTCAGATGATGATGCTGGGCAGGAAATAATTTCCCTGGTGTGAAAACTTTTTTCCTGTTTAAAGAGAAAAATAATTTGGATTTAAAAAGGTCAGAACCTTGCCTCAGGTACAGACAGGTAGCTTTGCCTCTCTCACCCTTGCTGCTGAGTGAAGAGCTGCAGTGATTTCTTGAAATGAAAGAGTGCCAGCTTCAACACCTAGTAAAGACTCACCTTCTCCCTCTGTGCTGCTTAAGTACAATTTGTCTTATGAGAGAAGGCTTGGGGTTTTGTTCATTTGCTTGTTTGTTAAGATGAATGTAGGCCACCTGAGCAGCTTGATACAATATAGGTCAACCCAAGGGACTTATTCTGCTGTCTTGCTGCCACAATGAAAACTCCAGCAGGTGCCATTGAAAACTGTGGACAGAAGTGTAAGGGTAAGAGCAGTTGCCTGGGATGTTGGAGATGAAGTTCAAGCCTGTAGTTCAAATACAGTATACACATGCTGTGTTGCTTGAATCCCAGGGGATGTATATTGACTTACCAGAGATAGTTAATAAGGGGTAGCTAAGTATGTTTTTAAATGTAGCTTTAAGCTGATATTCCATCTGTTAGGTAGCAACTTTTTCTAGATTAAAATTCCATTAAAATTGGCATCATTTCATATAGGTTTTGGTTTCACTGAATAGTACAG
Source organism: Indicator indicator (assembly GCF_027791375.1). Taxonomy (NCBI): domain Eukaryota; kingdom Metazoa; phylum Chordata; class Aves; order Piciformes; family Indicatoridae; genus Indicator; species Indicator indicator. Next base: position 22,441,523 of record NC_072020.1, on the reverse strand, counting down.
CCTAATCAAAGACAGCTAAAAATAATCCCAGTTGGCTCTGCATGGAAGTCATAATAGGAAGTCAAAGGCAACAACCTGCACCATAGTTTTGTATTACGATGACCAGTGAAAGAAAATCTTTGGTTAGTGGTGAGCCCAGTAAGATTTCTTCATTACAGGGCAGACAAGTCCAACCCTGTACTTGCTTACAAGCTGGATTCCTCCATATATTCGCAAGCTGTGACATTGTGCAGTTACTGTACAGAGGAACTTAGAAGATTTGGAGGTAAAATGTTGGTTTTAAGTAGAATAGCAGCATTTTAAATAATGCTCTATTAAATATTTCTGTCACGGATTGCGCTTCTCATGGTATAGGTCACTCTAAAGATTTATTCCAGAGACATCTTTGGCAACTCTTCAGATTGAGTTTGAGGTGATTTTTGTCTTCTAGACTGAAATACAGAATGTGAATTCCTGTTACAGAGAAAGAGACAGAGACCAACACAGCTTCCAATTTAGTTCAAAATGAGGGGAAAAAAATCGCGTTATCTATTTGGGATTTAATATACACTTTCTGCGTTGGAAACCAGTGAAAATAGTTTAAATGTTTGCTAAATTATAGCTCACAGTAATAAAAAACGCACATAGAACATATTTGTTTCTTACAGTTTTAGAAACAGTTGATATCCTCATTTGTACTTCATAATCCACCACAGTGAAGGCTTAATAGACCATTAAAGAAACGGTGGGAAGTTAATTTTAATATGTAATGGTGTGAGGGGTTTTATTCTTTCCTTAATACAATGAAGCTTCTAACAATTTTATTTGCAAAGAAGATGATTATTTAATAAAGTGACAAACTGTCCCACTGATAGGATACATTAATTTTCTTCTAAAGCTGTTCCTTGTACTCCATAAGAAGGTGATAATTAGGTTTGCAGATTAGAATAACATAATCAGACCACTTGTGTGGATGCTTGTTAAAATATATTTTCCTCTTCATATAAGCCTCATAATAATTAAAAACTGTTTAAAAAGAGAACTATTCTTTTTCGGCATGGACTTTTTAAATGAATCCTAATGATATATCAAGTTATTCTTAAGCTAATTCAACTTTTTAAAAGGTTAATATTTGAAAAAGAATATGGGAAGTGATTAACTGATGAGTTTAAGTATTAGCATTAGGTTTTGCAGGAACACCTACAGTATAAAACAGTGCTCATTCATATCCTGATTTAATTTCTTCCACTGTCACTCCTGATTGTTCCATTTAATCTTTCTTAAGTCACATAAAATTATCTTGTATGTGTAAATTAACAATCACTTTCTAATTCCACTGCAAACTTGAAGCACTGTCAGAGAGAGGAGGGGGGGGAAGTATTGGCAGTGATTAATTCTCTATTTTAAACAAAACTAAATGAAGTTACTATTGAGGCAGAGTGCACACAGACTGGGGTTTTTGGTGATTCTAGACTCAAAGGCAATAGAAAAATAACAATGAATGTTAAATGAGTGGTTCACATCTAAACACCTGAGTCTCATGTCTGTCACATTGGAGCAGTGCAATATCCACTGACCTTAAGTTTTAAAACACTGAAGCCAATTTCCTTTGCTTGGGATTCATGCAATGTTAAATGCATCTTAAAACTAACTACCTGGCCCAAGCCCAAAGTGGAAAGTGTGCAGGCTAAGACCATTTAAAGTGCTTTAAGCTTTCCCAGTTCCATCACTTTTAGTAAGATTGAGAAATATTTTTTTAAAAAATATTGCAATTCAGTCTTATTCTAGGGAAGAGAGAAAGAAGATTGGTTGGGGTTTTTTGTTTACAACAGATGTGAAATTAGTCTTACACTAAAGGAGAAAAGCTGTTTTAAACGAATATGTCTTGGTATTTCATCAAGTGTGTTTCAAACTTTCAGGGTCTGAGATGTTTCATTACAGCAGTTATGATCAGTGTGTTGATAAGGGAGGGCTGATTTAAACACTAAAAGAATGACATGTTCTGCCTAGATATTATTTCCATTTCATAAAACTGAATGCAGGGGGTTGGGGGGAGTGTTACATTAGCAAGGATTCACTGACTTATTAAATATTGCAGTCATCTAATTTGTACATACGTTCTTGTAAACCCTACTTTGTGTGCACTGTTCCATATATATATTTGATATACCAGCTTAATCAAATTCAGGTTGCTGTTGGGGACATTTTTTATGGACAAGTAAAAAAAAATCAGTTTCTTTTTATTACCATTATGGAAGAAGTAGAGGAATATTTTTTCTAGTGTGCTAAATATACGTACTGAAAAGGACAAATGTTCAGTCATTTACAGAGGGGGTTGCAATACTGACTGATTTAGCAGCACTAGATTAATATTATACACTCAGTCATGAAGGGATATATAAAATATATTTTTAATATCGTTAAGTCTTTTTATTTTTTTAATCATGCTTGGATGTTAACCAAATTTTCTTAGCATCTAAAGTAAATCATACGACACAGATTACCTTGTGCTCTTGCCTAGAAATTGATCAATAATGGCTCTATAAGCCTATAGGTCAGGTATTTAGAAACAATTGACCACAGTTTTCTCTTTGTAAATAGACTATTCACAACAATTGTCAAGGTAAATATCCTCTTTGGGTGGCATTTTGTGTAACATTTAGTTCTAGATGTTTTTGGTTGAACAAGTTACAAGGCATCTATAAAAAATGGCATTTAAAAAAATATTTCTGAGTTATGTAATTCCTCAAGGTAGCAGCCCTTAGCTGAATATCCTTCGTTCATTTGGAGGAAAAAGACAGGATGTTCTAGGAATAAGTTCTCACCCTTGGTCTCCAGAATCCATACCCTGATGAGGTGTATGTTAAGCTTTCCTCTTAGAACTTTTGAGTCTTCTGAGTGAAAAGCATATGCAAACAGCATAAGGACAGCCAGAATATCCAATCAAATCCTGTCTGATGGATTCTCAACACAAGGCACCTGCAAAATACCATAACAGAAATGTTACTGGATAAGCATGGTGGACTCCCATCTGAAATACTCTCTATAGGTAATAAGCTCCCCACAGCTGAAAAGAAGATCCTATAGGTGCAAGTGAAGAAATTCTGTTGCAGCTCTGTGTAAGACAGCCTGTACTGGCCTTCCCCATATAGCAAATCCTAACATGTTGCAAGTAGGTGGTTTATAAAGACCCAGCTTCAACTCCAAAGCATCTCTGCAGTAGGAAATGGAAAGAAAAAATGCTTACAGATCCATGGTGTCCTGCCCCCTCTCTACTTTCAATGTTGCCTTTAGAGGCCAAGCTTTGTCTTTCAAATAATGATTTGTGCTTAAACACCCTAGAAATCATTGCAAAAATTATTAGGGAAGATAATTTAAATTTCAATTCTATTTACATCATTATCTGTGTGTATTTATAATTTCTCCCTCACAGCTCATGAGTATTTGAGACCTTAGATGAGGTCTTCAAGGGTAGTGAAACAGGTTTATAAAGATTTTAATGATTTTCCAGGGAGTCTAGGACTAAAATGATGTCCTCTGAAATTCAGCCCAAGACATGACTATCAAAGGATATTTCATCCTTTTTATGTTAGAAACACATGCACTACTGAAAAATACGATGTAACTTGAGCAAATAGTCAATGATACAGAAATACATAGTGAGCATTCTCTCTTGTTCCCCTTTGCAACAAACTTACTTATTGCAGTTTTTCCTCTATTGATTACAGCTATCCTGAATCTTCATCTTGTCACACAGACTAAGCACAGTGTGCTCTCCTAAATGGAAAAATATTAAGCATTAGCAAAATTATCATGGGGCTTTAAATGTTAAAAATGTCTTAAAGACTAATAAAGGTTAGAAAATTTATCAGGTCACCACATCTTTTTCTTATTACTCAGTTAAAGCATTCAAGTGTTAACCTTTTGAAAAGGAGAGGGGGGGAAAAAAAGAGGCCAGATGATTGGGAGATACTTAATTATCTGTTTCTCTAAAGAAGATATAGTCAGAGCCAACCTCATTCAGCTGCCAACACTTGCATAAAGCTGCTGGAGAGAGCTCCTGTGAATACTCAATTGCACAGCCCTAATTTGAGATAAAATAATGCATCTAACTGTACTGTTATCTATAATTTATGGGCACTTATGAGTGTAATTCATTGAAATCTCACCTCTGGCCCAACCTCTGCCACTCCAGGAAGCAAGATTCATAGCACTTTTCTTTCTGATTTTACCCAAATCATTGTGTGAGCTTTATGGGGGGTTTAAGCAGTAAATTGTACACAATAAACATACAGAAGAAGCCTAGCATGAAGTAGAGCCTTTTAATAACAGAGCCTGCATTTGTTTGTTTTCTTTTTCCTTCTTTAAGAATACATACAGAAAAACCCCTCGCTTTGTTTGGCCCCCTGCTAAGACTAGGCTTTTCTTCGAATGTCATCCATTTTCTAGAACTGTAAAAAATTGAAGAGCTTTGCCCTTTTGACCTCCTAATACATCTCAGTCACAGTTCACTGAGAAGCTGTGACAACATTCACACTGATAACAAAGCAGACTGTTGCATCCCTATATTGTTAATCTTGGCTGTATCAGCGTTACTGTGACAAAACTCATCAGAATTTGAATAATGTAATTAATTGATGAGATTCCACAGGAACTAGTAACCTGTGATTTTAAAAAGTAATAATTTAAAGGGATCTTTTTATGTTGCTAATCTGGATTTTTTTTTTTATTCTGGTTTTGTGTATTACAAGTTATTTAATCTGCATTATTGGATGATTACATGCAGTATTCTTTCTAGATTAAGTAAGCCTCCTCTGTCATTCATGGAGGCTGACAGTCATGGCGGTATATCAGAATGATTCCCTATACCATGTTCTTCTACCTCAGATTTGCAGAGCCTGGGTCCCAAAATCAGTATCAGTGCTGTGGTTCTCTTGCACAGAGGCATATGTATGAGTAAGACCAAGAAGAGATCATATCATACTATGTGATGTTTGCTCTTTTCATGGGTGCATGAAGTTGAGGCTTGTGTGTAGTGGTTCACTGGGAGCAGTCACTAATCAGAAGTCTTTAGAGTTGTCTGTGCTCAAGAGTCACTTGAATTTGTTTACTCTATTTTCTATTAATTTAAAGTTATATAACTTTTTAATTTACTGATTAAAAATCATTTTACTTTGATGTAGTTTGTCCTAATTGGGGGGAAAAAAAGAGAAAAAAAAAAGACGAGAATTGCAGTAAACTGCTGGATCAAAAAAGACTTTACGTACTACTGAATTGCAAAAAAATTCCTTTTACAACAAATATAGGCTTGGCCACTAGTTCAAGTGGAAAAAGTGCAAATCAGCTATCAGTAAAACCAAGGCAAGAGCTGTGCAATATATTGTTAAACTTTATGTTTAACAGACACAAATGATCAGCTGTTGACCAGGACAGTTGATTTGTTTCTCTCTCTAGACTGGAGGAAGGGATTCTACTACATCTTGTTGTTTCAGGTCTTTTTTTAAAGGATTCCCTGAAAATCAGAAATAATTTATATCTATCTCACTGAAAGTTCATTTTGTATTTTCTGGGTTGGTTGGTTGTTTTCATTTGGATTTTTTTGTTTGGTTGGTTTTGGTTTTGGTTTTGGTGTTGTTCGGTTTGGGTTTGGTTGTGGTTTGTTTTGTTGGATTTTTTTTATTATTAATTATTTGTATTAGAGTTAGAAGACTTTTTGATTTTTATTTTTATTTTTCCTAGTCAGTGTTGTATGTTGAAGGTGGTTATTAAAAGTCTGAGAGTTTTGATTCAGCAGATAAAATGTTCAGTTTTCGAAAGGTACCCTTTCAAGATGCAAATTAACACAATTATGTTAGTTGAAAACATATTTGGGAGGTATGCAATCAAAATAATAAACTAGTTAAATAAAGCTTGCACATGCAATCACATTTGGTAAATACAAAATACCATCTAATGAGAAACTTGATAAGATTTTCTTGGTGCATTTTTTTTAAATTCAGGTCTTACGTAGTTTAAGTTTTATGCTGTTATAAAGGCAAATGCTTCTCTGTGTGGCAAAGTAGGAGATAAATAGACAGCAACTCCAGAAATGGCCTAAACCACTACATGTCTGGAGGAGAAAAACAGCAATGCATCATATCCAAGTCTTCCTCTTCACCCACACTCCACAAAATAATTATGTGGGACAGCAGGATGGGGGGGATTAAGTCAGTACTTGGCAAACAGCAGATGCACAGGCTCAACTTTGTTCCTCACAATCCCTAGCCTGAGATGCAGAGTAAATAATGCTTCTTAGAGAGGGAGAAAGTACATAATTATTGTGATTAACCCCACAGCAGTTCATCTTCAGATAAAGCTAAAGCAGGCAAAGAGTCTTCACAGTGGCTCCCAGACAGCCGCAGGAAGAGGAACATTCCTTCGTTCAGACACTGTACAGCAGTGGGGTGGTGACTCTGCTTTTTGTAAGAGGGCCAATCTGTCCCTTTGGGCCTTCTGGGCAGTCATAAAAGAATTCTAAAATAAAATTAATAAAATGCATTTGTAGTGAATTTCCCAGCAAATATTTTCAGCTATACTAGAAAAGCTGTGTGAATACAGTGAAGATTCTGTTGTAGTGCCTGCTTTGAGGTGTATTCACTTTCTTTCTTGGTTTTGTTAGGTTTTGGGTTGGGTTTTTTGCTTTTTAAATATAGCACCTTGAGAACTGTTTTAAGTGATTATTTTTATGTTCTTATTGACCTTCTCATCCCATTTACTTTAAATAGCAATTTAGAATATGCACTGTTTTCGTGCCACAGACAGATCTGTAATCTAGGTTGCCCTACTTTCCAAATAACATTATCAACAGAATTTATTAGTGGTTTGGCTGCAGAAAGCTAATTCCATGTAAACATAGAATAGGAATCCTAATGAAGCTGCTGAAGCTTCAGTGTGAGCTTTAATATTGAAAGTGTGGGGTGGTGGAGAAGGAAGACTTGATCATACTGAGTCGGAAGGAATGCACGTCTTGTAATATCTGATAGAGAACGTGAGTTGACTAGATTATAGGATAACAAAAACTTCCCTTTTTGTTTTTATGGAACCTGTGTCTGAGTAAGAAATGTGGGATTTCCTGTCTCACTAACATATGCTGGTTAGAGGATCTGCTTTGTTTGATTATCCCAGATATATACATTCTCATTAAGTATCTGTGCAAAGGTTTATTGTGGATAGAAGAGTCAAATCTATTCGTTTGCAATTTCTTTTTACTATAGTAATGAAAACATATTTTTAATAAAATAGGCAGAAAGAATAACCTGAGGGAGTAGTTCAAACCCTCCTGACTTAGAACTGGCAATCCACAGAATGACATAGCATTTAAACAAATGATGGAAGATGGAGATCAAGAGCTATTAAACATATTGTAGTTACAACTTCCAATACAGAAAGTCTGTGAACTACTGATGACTAGAAACTAGAAGTAAAAATCTAGAAGGAAATGTACCACTTCAGGTAACTAAGTGGCACCCAAACTGCCACAAAATATTGAATGTAAATCTTTATCTATAGCAAATCAATAGACAGAAAAAGAGAGGAAAGGAGCAGCTCTCCATCGGAGAAGGGTTACATATGTTATGTATTGAGGTCATCAGAGAAGACCTAGTTGTGTGTTATAAATGTATCTTACATATATTATGCATGTATCACAAATTTCTGTATTTTAAAATTAACTTTTTAATTTCTAAATTAGTCAAATCAAAGTTTTATCTGTCCTGTTATTTGAGCTAGCATGGACATTTCACATTTATGGTAGGAGCATAAAATGGAGCTTACATGAAGAAATTGAGAGGAGGCTTTCATTGAAGTAGTTTATTCTTATAAATGATGACACACTCAAAACTCAAGGCAGTGGCCAGCCTTTCTTGATAAGAGAAAGGTAATGTATACTTAGGAAATGGTATTAAACAAAACCAGAACTGAATTCTATTCCATTTAATTTCTTAAATATTTTCTTAGCTTCAAAATTCTAGAATCCAAGCAAGCCTAATGACAAATCAAGAGGTTTCTGAATTTGTAGAAATCACCTTTAAGTCACACTGCCATATGTTTCATGTCATGTTATTAACTTCCCTAAAGCAGATGACTTTTCACATCTGACCACTTTTTCATAAATCCAGCTGACAATCATTGGCAGCTTCTTTCATGCTGTTTAAGCATCCAAGTAGCCCTTCCAGTCCCCTGGTGCTGCTTACAGCACCTATCTACCACAACTGAAAAACTAAATGCTTGTTACTTCTGCTCTTCTTTTGGCCTGCATTTGAATTAACCCCTATTTACATGTAAGTTCAATAAATTCCAGATTTACCCATTTGAGACACTCAGAACTATTAGTGGTTGGGTATGTGGGTTATGAAAAAAAAACAAAGCCAACATTCTTTTCCTTCCAGATATTATAAGGAAATTTTGATGTGTTTCTGATCCTTCCTCTGTTACAGTCAATCAACAGTATTGATTTTGATGGAGTAATGCTCACTTACAGCCAGTGAATATCTTGTTTTCCAATAATGAAGTTGTAACTATTTTGACCATCAGATAGAATATTGCCTCTTTTCCAGTGGTATAAGAATAAATGCTTTTATTGTCCACTGGGATTTATCAGCCATAGCCTTTACAAACAGGCAAATGTCAAGATGCTGCACAATATAACATTTGTAAATAATAGATCTCACATGCATGTCTACTGATTCCTTCAGTCCTTAGATCGCATATATATTTTATTCCATTTTTGAAAAGTAACTTGTAGCTCCATTTATTAATGATTGTACATCCCTGGATGAACATAATACTAACAAAGTGTTCCATGAGCAGCCAAATTAATGAAGACTGATTTCCTACAGATGTATGTCCTGTGACCCTTAATGTCCTTGCTGTGACAATGCCATTTTCACATATGGTCTAGTTCCACATGCTGATCTGTGCTATGTGTTTCTGATTAACAAATCAGTGTTTGCTGATTTCTGGGCTTTGGTACAAACGGAAAAAATGCCAGACACTTTCTTTAAACTGCAGTCATCTTGTTTGTGTACAGGCCATATATTGATGAAAGAAGTAGTTAATTCTTTAAGGGCTCATTAACTTGTTGGCGTTTTGCAATTTTTACTGTTATTCCTCCTCCCCACTCCACAATATAAATCATTTGTAGCCTTGTACTGTCAGATTCAGATAAAATTTGGAATTTGATTGATCCACAGTATTGCATCCAATTTAGACGTATTGTACGTGTTAAAACTGTAAGGTCTTGGAGTAATTGACTCTTGAACATAATGGGTTATAATGCTGTCATTAAATGACTGATTGGTTGTTCTATGCTATTGCAAAGAAATCCTGTGGAAAAGAACGTCTGAAACGTGCAGATGTTCATCCATCGCAACTGGGGGTAGATTTGTTTCTTTTGATGTGTAATTGCAACTCATAATTGTATAGGGAAAAAAATCGGGATCTTAATGTTTCAGATGTCTTTCTCTTAACATGCATGACATCTCTATCCCAATGTTGTCTCTGATTTTTGACACTATCCCTCTCGTGAAGCTACATTGTAGGTGCATCCCTCACAGGAGTGACCATTTTCATTTTGTCTTAAATGTGTTTTCCATGCTGCCCCTAATCCCACCAACTAATGTTCTACTGGCTCTATGTCCTACTGGCTCTCCTTTCCCCTCAGCCCAGCCTGGACTTACCTTAATCTTATTGTTAGTTTTCCTTCTACTGTTAGTTTTCCTTCCCCTAATCTTACTGATAGTTTTGCTTCCAGGAAACTAGCATCTAAAAATGCCCTCAGGATGGAGAGGGCACAATGCAGGTTATTTTGCAAGCACCTTCAGGAATTTATTGGTCTGTTTGAGGAATCATTGAGGAATGAATTTCTTTGTTTTTTAATAAGGCATTTGAAGGAATTAACTTTGTCAATGAATCATTCATCTAAAGTGAGTCATAACTGATTAATTAAAACATGGGCAAGGAACAGGTCCTTCTTAAAATTTCATCTTGTTAAGCCCTCATTTTTGTCTGTGCCTATAGTCCAGTGTGTCTGTACTGATGTACATCTGCTTATGTATTCCTTGTAATGCTTCCTTGTACCAAACAAACCTACTGAACCTCTCATGTGAGCGCATGTGAGGACATTTAACTTGAAGTACTTTCCTGAACATGGGGGCCCTTAAAACTTCTATAAAATCAATAGATTAATGGGGACATTAAATAGGAAATAACATTGCCTGGAAGAGAAGGAAGAAATAATCTTAACATCCTATGAGATAAAATAGGATTTCTGTCAATTTGATTGTTTTTAGTCCTGATTTAATTTACTAACCATTTTATAAGACACTGTCTTATGACATACCTCTTTTCCTCCTATTTAATGTCCTAACTGAAAGATTTTGGGGATTTCCTAAGTTATTTCTTGTTTCCTTTGACATCTGTCTTCATAAATAATTTGTAGTTGTTTATCCTTTGATCAAAAGTGGGTGCCTTATATTTAAGTTGGCTGATACAAGATAAACAAAAGTGGTCAAAGTAATTTATAATCTTCCTATGACTCTAGGGGACTGTAAATGTCATTAAGTTTACTGCAGTTATGAACTCCAGTTCAGATCATTCCCAATTTAATTGCTAAGTCCTTATAATGCCATGATTGCAGCTTTTAAGTCTACAGAAATATTCTGTAGCAATGTTCCTGTTTCTGATACATTTACCTACTAGACCCGTATTTCCCATTAATTTGTTGTGGTTTTCTATGTTTGTTTGTTTCATATTTCTGTCAGTCCATTACCATTTGTAGTAGTAGTGGTCTTTTTTTTTCCAGGTCAGTACTGAGTCTAGTCCACTGACAGTCCACAATGAGAAGTATTAGAAGCTGAGAACTAGTATCTCAGATCATATGAAGTGAGCAGTCGTAAGTCAGCTTTGCTGTGCCTTTTGCTAGGACTGAAACAATCTCCCTCATTCTTTAGCCTTTTTATATTCTCCTACGGTGCAGATTATTCAGGAACTAAAACTTGGTTAAATAAAATCACCTACCAAATTAAGAATCCAAACTCTGCACTTCTTGTTCAGATTCAACAAAATTTGGTAGCGCATCCCTGTTAATGAAGCATTTCCAGACAAGAAAGTTAAGTCAGTGTTCTGTGGGAAACTACCTGAGTGAAGAGTATCATTTTTTCTCTTTGATTAGCTCTGTTCTTGTGGAGTTACCAGCTCATTGTCAACTGGCTTGATAAAACCTAACCGGTAAATTGTGTAGTTGCCCTGATAAAGCTCTATTTCAGTATGAATGCATACAGTTGGTATAGTGAAAGAACCTAAAATTCTGTTTCGTACTCTGAAGATTCAGACATTCACTCAGAGAAATTCTGGTGACAGCAACAGTGTCAAAAAGTTTTGTGTCAATTGTATTTCATGTAAATTAATTTGTAATATCGTGTTTTCCTTGTTATGTTTACACTCTGTTGTATAGTCTTTTACCTTAGTACAGTTGAATAGCTGGGTGTGGATAGCATTTGTTTATCAAAATAAGAATTTTGTGTAGCTTTGCAATATTCTCTGTTTTCCTCCTTTCCTGTAATGCTGTATATTTTGAGTCACCTTTCTCATTTTTAAGAGAGTATCACCAAAACTGAGTAAACTCCATTCTGAGAAAGCTTATACTAGGAACGCAAATTCTAAATAATACTAATTTAAGTAGAGTAGAAAACATCAGGTATTGTACATGAGGGTTGGACAATACTTAAGCTATGACTTTTTCTGTGTAAAGTTTTGTAATTGTAATTAAACTTAATCACTGTGTTTTAAGCAGCCATAATAATTTCATATTCTTGTTACAGAGGCATTGTAAAGTATATCCACAAAACCTATGTAAAAAGTCTTTTGCAAAATTGTGAGAAGCTTTTGCATTTTTTGAGGATGAATTAGGCCCGTTTTCTTTGCTGTTGACAAAATACCTCCCTTTGAATCTAGTTATAGGGAAACTCACCAAAATTTGGGGAGGAAATACGAAGAGATTATAGGAAATGACTGTTTAAAATACATCAGCGAATGAGTAATGCTGGACTTGTGTTGCAACACCCCATCAATTCTTCTAGGACTGTACACTACAGATACGCTGCACTATGCATCTGTGTGTCATCGTTTGACAGTCCTGAAGGTGCTCCTCTATTACCAGACATCATAGCATCTAAGTGCCAGGTTCTACACACTGGCCACAACAATCCCTGCAGCGCTGCAGGTTAGGGACAAAGTGGCTGGAGAGCACTAGCAGAAAGGGACCTGGGGGTACTGGCTGACAGTAGGCTGAACATGAGCCAGCAGTGTGCCCAGGTGGCCAGGAAGGCCAATGGCATCCTGGCCTGCATCAGGAATAGTGTGGCCAGCAGGAGCAGGGAAGTCATTCTGCCCCTGTACTCAGCACTGGTTAGACCACACCTTGAGTACTTTGTGCAGTTCTGGGCCCCTCAGTTTAAGAAAGATGTTGAGTTGCTTGAACGTGCCCAGAGAAGGGCAACAAAGCTGGTGAGGGATCTGGAGCACAGCCCTATGAGGAGCAAAGAGAAGGCTCAGGGGAGACCTCATTGCCATCTACAACTGCCTGAAGGGAGGTTGTCGCTGGGTGGGGGTTGGTCTCTTCTCCCAGGCAACCAGTGACAGAACAAGAGGATGTACTCTCAAGCTGTGCCAGGGGAGGTTTAGGCTGGATGTTAGGAATAAATTCTTCACAGAAAGAGAGATTGGGCATTGGAATGGGCTGCCCAGGGAGGTGGTGGAGTTACTGTCCCTGGAAGTGTTTAAAATAAGACTGGATGAGGCACTTATTGCCATGGTTTAGTTGAGTGGATGGTGTTGGGTGATAAGTTGGTCTTGATGATCTTGAAGGTCTTTTCCAACCGGGTTAATTCTGTAATTCTGTGAATCTTTTAACAGGAAAAGTACTGACTTTGTAGATTTATGTATATGGTTTCATTTATCATTGCTTACAGCCCAAGTTCATTGTTTACTGTGGGAAAAACATGTCTTGGAAATGTCTTGCTCAGTTTCTGGTGTGTTGGATAACAATAATGTTGCTCACTTTCACAGTTACATGATCTCTCACTCTTTCTTACTAGAGAAACTAGCTTATAAATACAACAGAGGGCTAAGATTACTCACCCATTATCTTATGAAATTGTCATTGAAAACACCCTGACCTGTTTTTAAGAAACAGTTTGTTCTGGTTTTATTGAAAAAGTAACAAGTCAATTAGTACTATTTACAAACTATTTACCTCTAAAAACCCATTTAAAAATCAATTTTTTAAGCTTTAAGCCATTCATTCCTACATTTTATTGAAAACTCAAAAATAGATACATTCTTTTCATTATTAAATTTTGTAAACAAATTCATCCCCAGGCCAACTTTTAGTGGCAAGTTTAAATGCAAAACATTCTTTTAAGAGCTAAGAATAAGAATTTATTGATAAGGAAAAGGCAGACTGTAGTGTGTCTGGACAAATAGTACTGCTGTAAGAGTGATAGATCTAGCTGAAGAAACTGCAGGAAACAGAATATAGAGTTCCAGGACAAAATGCCAAATAGCTGTGAAGACTGACTATTTTTAAATAAAAGCAATGTTCACTCTGGAGTCCAAAGCTCCCTCTTCTAACACTAGAAATAAACATCTGTTAGTTTTTCCATCGTAAACCTTCATTTTTATGGGTTTATAATAGGGTCATAAAAAGTCATTTCTTGCTGAAACTTGACATCATAAAAGGCTAGGAAAGTCCTTTGGGTAAGTAATAAATAGATTAAAGGATGATGGAAAGGTATGTTTTCAGTAGAAGCACACTGAAACACACACAAAATCTCACCCCATTGTCCATTTGACTTGTACTCTTTAATCATAGTTCAAAGCTAAGCAGAATTTCTTCTTTGAAAAGTGTACTTATGGATTCAGGAGATTCTTTTCCAGTTCCATCCTAAAGTAAAGGAAGAAAACTCAGGGGGAGTGAACTTCTTTCAGGATCTGGTTCCCATCAGCTGAGGAATCCTGGAGGCCACAGAACTCTCCCAGAATTTTCATTCATTCTTGACCAAATTCTTGGCCTGCTTTATCTTCAAATCTTGTGTGTCAGTTTCTCGTTTCATTCCTTGCTCTAGATCTTTGAAAGCTATAGTCATATTAATATAATGAAAATCTAGAGCCTTAGTATTTAACTTGCTACTAAAATCTGGATTTTTCGAAAGTAAAAACAAAGAAAGAAACAAAAACCCCCCCAAACAAACAGAAAAATACATTTTCACAACACGAGTCTTTCAACCCAGTTGAGAAAATTTATGATGGTGAATTTTCTTACGTACGAAATGGCATGAGAGAATGGAATGTTGATATAAAAAAATTGTCTTTCTTTGGTTCTTTTAGTTCTGGATGCAAAACTGAAAAATACGTGCTATTTTCGAACATTTTTAATCCTTCTTTTAATCACTGGCTATTCTTACATGGACTGTTTTCCATTCACTGAAAATCAGTGGAAGAAAATTGCAAAGGGATGTCACTGGTACTGTTTTTAGCTCTTCAGCACATCTGTAATACTGTGTCCAGTTTTTGGCCCCTCACTACAAGAAAGACATTGAAGTCCTGGAATGTGTCCAAAGAAGAGCAACAAAGCTGGTGAAGGGTCTGGAGAACATGTCATATGAGGAGTAGCTGGGAAAACTGTGGTTGTTTAGTCTGGAGAGCAGAAGGCTGAGGGGAGACCTTCTCACTCTCTACAACTACCTGAAAGGAGGTTGTAGCAAGGTGAGAGTCAGTTTCCTCTCCCAAGTAATAAGCATCAGGACAAGAGGAAACGGCCTCAAATTGTGCCAGGGCAGATGTAGGTTGGACATAAAGAAAATTTTCTTCACCAGAAGTGTTGCTAAGCGTTGGAACAGGCTGCCCAGGAAACTGATGGAGTTACTATCCCCGGAGGTATTTGGAAGATGTGTAGATGCAGCACTTAGGGACGTGGTTTAGTGGTAGACTTGGCAGTGTTAGGTTTACACTTTGACTCGATCTGAAGGGTCATTTCCAGCCTAAATTGTTCTGTGATTCTATGAAGACAAACACTACAAATGAGAAATTTAAATCATTAGATTGAAGGATCGTTACACAAAGGAGTCATTAGGTGATGTTTTTCCCATAGTAATGTCAGTTCCCAGTTCAGCATAATACAATGTAACTATTTAATAACAAAGATAATAAAAATTGCCAGAAGAAAAGCTGTTAGATAAACGTGAAAGATAATAAAATGAAGTATGGCAATAGCCCAGTAGTTAGTACCGTACAATGTTCTGAGGCAGCATTTGTTTCGTGATGCACCTCACAACCTCAAATACTAATTGAATTAATTTTCACTGAAGTTACCAAGTTTTCCACTCAAAAAAATGGCAGGAGAAGAAGGAATAAGGAGCAATTATTTAAGGTTGATAAGCATTGGAACAGGCTGCCCAGGGAAGTGGTGGAGTCACCTCTCTGGAGTTATTTAGAAGACCTGTAGATGTGCTGCTTAGTGATATGGTTTAATGGTGGATTTGGCAGTGCTAAGTTGGTTGGACTCAATGATCTTAAAGATATTTTCCAACCTGAGCAATTCTATGATTCTATAGTTTGTGTCTGCCAAAGAGGAGAAGATCAATTAAATACAGAAGGAGATTCAGACTGTCTACTCTTACACAGTTGTCTCAGTGCTTAGAAAAGTATATAGGACCTCCCATATAGATATATGGGAGGTGGTCTGAATAGCCCTAAAATTAGCATTTCTAAGATTTGCTTTAATTGATTTTAAGTAAATATAAGAGGTCCCAGTAATATCCATGACACTTTACAAAACATCCAGCAAAGACAAAATATTAGTCCCCTGTATTCATTTGGTTATGGATCATTTACTTTGCTAGAACAGACTTTGTTTTGGAAGGGCCATCCTTCTTAGGATGGCCATTTAAGGAAGGAAACTAGGTAAACACTTCAGAATATCTTCATTAGCAAAGCTGTTACCTAAAACTGAATGCCTAAGGATTCAGTAATGCGGCTGTAAGTAAATGTTATTTATAAAGAATAATTAAGCATTTGCTGTCTTTCCCTTTTCCTGCTAACCTTCCAAGGGAATTTACTTTTAGTGAGACAACGGCAGTTCATTTTATATCTTTCGTACATGGGAGAATTGGAAATAAAAGATTTATTAAGCAAGCTTCAACCTGTCCATTGGATGTTTTACTGTTATAGTGTGAATTTCTTCAGAAGAGGTATAGATTAGTTTATCCTCACTTAGAGAAGAAAGCAGTTAATGCAGTGCCAGATCAGGGTTATTATATCAGTCATATGAATCTTATAAAAAGCCAAAGGCAGGCAATAGCATTTGCATTTAATGAAACAGTGATTTTTATAATGTAGCTGACTAAGGGAAAGAAAGATCTTATGCCAATAAAAATCTCATCAGGTGATAGCTTTGACAGAGCATCTCGCTATCCTTGTCACCCAGAGCTCTCATAAACAAACTACTGATGAGACAATGATAATAATTAACATAGTGTTAATGGAACATAGACGCTCACAGCTATTTTTCAGATACGGTGAGCTGAATGAATGCCAGACAGTGCATGTGGCATAACATCATAACATGCTGCTTTTTCTCTTTTTGCTTGCTGTGGTAGTTGTTGGATCTCTTCTTATTTTCAACTGCAGTTGTAATCTGATGTAAATCCTTCCTGTAAGCTGATGGTATTTATTCATACAAAGAAACTGTATATCAAATATAATATTTAGAAATATCCAATGGAGCAGAATCTCAGGTATTGTACTTTCAAAAGCTGGCTAGTTTTTGAAACTGGTTCACCAAGTCAAAAATTTTCTTCTTCGTTGTGTGGTTATGATATTATAGATCATTGTTAAGATTACACATATCTACACAATAATCGTTTTACTGATAAAACTTCTGTAAAAAAATAATTTTGAGATGTTAACTATAGCTAAAGGCCTCAGAATTTTCCCTTTCTCCTTTCTCTTCTTCTCTCTCCTCTTTCCCCTTCTCCTGTCTTCCTTCATTCTCCCTTCTCTGCTTCCCCTATCCCTTTCTGCTTCCCCTTCCCCTTTCCCTTCTCCTTCCTCTGAATGTGGCTGTTAATGGCCATAGATCACTTCTAGCTGAAATGCTGGGAAGTTTCCCTGATGTGTTCCCTTTTTGGGACTTTTGGCATCAGCGTTACAGAACTGTAGGTTAATTTTCATGGGTAATTGAGGCAAATAATGAAACACATTCCACGGTGTTCCTGGGCTTGAGGCACAGAAAACTGATACTGGCTTTTGTCTTGACTTTCTGTGTCACCAGTTAATCTCCGATAGTAAAAAGAAATACCACCTCTTTGCCTTTTCTTTGTCAAGGTATTACCTGACTGGCATTTTCTCCCTGCAGATGATTTGAATCTGTCCAGATGCCACATCTTTTCTAATCCTCTCATTCCTCCTTCACCTTGGCTTCCTAAATTTCTCTTCTACACATGTTCAGTCAGACATACGGACTCCAACCATTTAAAGATAGACTGAGGAATAAATGTGAAATAAATGAAAACTGGATGAGAGTATTACCCTCTCAGGCAGTATAAAGAATGTTATTCTCATCCTTAGTGTTCTCCCCATTTTTAGTACAAACCTGAGCCTACTCTTTGCAAAAGCTCCCTATGTAAAAGGGAAGTTTTACCCAAAAGCTTTCCAAGACTGTCCTTGAGTTTTAAGTGACTCACGGAACACAGGCTTTTTGATTCTAGTATTGGCATATAGTATTGATTTTTTTATTTAAAAAATTGGTGTGTTTAAATATTTCTGGTCTCTGTTCTAAATTCATGCTTATCAGAAAGCCTTGCTTTCATTTGCAAATTTGTTTATTGTGGCAGAGAACATTGTTTAAGTTATGGTTTGAACAATCCTTTAGGCAAAGAGGCAAAGGACAATTATAAAGTACTCAAAGATATTTTTTTCCCAAATGACATGCTTTTTGAGGCCTAATGCATGACTTTTTTAAGATTAGAGTTGGCAATACTACTGTTCCAAATTGGAAAATACCATTATATAAGAAATAATAAAGTTGGCATTCTCTCAGAAATCTTCTCTCATTCCAGAGAATAGAAAGCTCTTATCAGATCGATGATGTGGAAAAAAACACGTTTCCATTAAATAAGGGAGTTCTAATTCATATTTTTGTTTTCTGTTTCTGACACAATTGTGTCCTGTTCCATGCCAGAGATTTCTCATTGCTCTAGGAATAGTAAGAATGACAACAAAAATGTTCCCATAAAAATTACAAATTTTTTTGAAGTTGTGACCATCTAGTCAGTTGCACTTCAGTTTTGGAAAACAAGTTCTTATAATTAGGCTCAAAAATTACTTTAAATAAGCCTCCTTGAAGACTTAGAGTACATGGAGTACCTGATCTCTGTAAGGCAGCTCTCTTCAAAGTCAGGGCATTTGTTTGGATGGTGTGTACTTTTATAGTTGGGAAAATGTTTTCCAGTGTGTGGGGTGCAGAGATCAGCTGAGCAAATCTCCAGCCTGAACAGAACTTCAAATTTGTAGTATAATTTGAGGACAAAGAAACAGACTAATAGATGCAGCAGTCTGTGTGCACAGTTTACCATCCAATCTAATGTGCACCGAGAGTGACAACTTGCCATCTTAGACTATACTATGTAATACACACTCTACCTTGTAGAGCACAGATCCTGCCATGGTCTGGATTATACTGTGTTCTGTACACAAGTTATGGCTGTTCTATACCTCTGTAAGTTGGGCAAGTGTAGTCTCAGTCAAATCTCAGGCCTTCTAAGAAGGCTTTAGGGGACTCTGCTCTTGAGTCCAATGCTCAAATATACTTGTACAATAGTTTGGAGGCAAGGCAGGTCTGGGCTTGAACTCATACGAAAGACATGCTATTGATGTAACCACAGACTGTTGTGCAGCTAGAAGTTACTTAGATCTTAGGAACATATGGCAGTTTGATTGATGTAGATTACATCGATTCATTTTAAACATAGTATCTTCTGCAATTTTTTATAATTAATTTAAATTGATTATTTTGCACTTAAAGAAGACAACATCAAAGAATGGTAGGTAACTTCGGAGCTCCAGTGCACAAAGATATAAATTGAGGTGTTATGTCATCTTTCTGTTTTTAAGTTAGCATAAGGTATCATCTCTACAGAGGTTTAACACCAGAAGAATGATGTATGAATTTCAAACTAATGTTCTTTCTGGGCAAAAGCCAGAAGAGGCTACATATTTGCCAGAAAATAACTTTTCTTGTTTATGTAGCTAAATAATGCAAAATCATTATGTACTTCTAGATTTCTTGCTAATAATAGAATAATATTCGAGGATGTCCTTGATCCCTCTTGTGTGCAGGCTATAACAAGTACTTTTTGTTTATGTTTTGCTTATAAAAAATGAAAGATTTTTTTTTTTAGTTTGTTTGGACTTTTTTGGTTTTAATATTGCTAAGACCTTGAGAGAGACTTAGGAAGTAATTTCTCTAGGGAAAGACTTTATTTTTGTGTTACAACTTTATAAAGTTGAAAACAACCTACAGATATATTTTTGGGAGAGTTCTCAGGAATGAGCTAATAGTCTTATAATTACTTGAGTGAAAAAAAGAGTGAGTCTATGGAAAAATACAACTTCCTATTAGACTTGAAAATGAGACATGATGAAAAAAATTCTGTAAGTGATTTGTTAAATTTATAGTAACTTGCAGTGCTTCAACTTGTTAACATTTCACCCCAACTGGCCACTGGTTTGCACAGGTGGAAACAGCTACTCCAGGAGAGGAGGATACTACTCCAGGCTGGTGGAGGATATGCCACAGAGCCCCTTCCTGCCTTGGAAGATAGAGGCTTTTATAGATTGTTCGCACTGGCACTACAGAACTATCCAACTGTATCTTGCAAACAAAGATATCTGACTTATATGAATGCACAAGCAAGCGTTAATGCTGATAGAAACCACTGGATCTATATCTCTCTTTGCTGACACGTGAGCTTGAAACAATAGGACACAGTTCTCCTTCAGCCCAAACAGCTCACTGGGCTTGACAAGGACTCTAATAGAAGATGAGCAGTTCTGCAGTGTAAGGCTTTTGATGGAAAACATAACAGAACTGCTCTGTCTGACTGCTCTCTGAACAGGCTAGAAAATGACAGATTGTCAAAATTAAGTGCCATTGTTGTTCACCTGAAAAAGAAAGTGAATGTGATGAAAGCTTTTAGTGATAGGCAGAGGTTTAGTTAAAACTGTTTTGCCAGCACCTTGCAACTACTGTGATACTTTATTCAAACAACTGATTGTGCATAAAGAAAGATTATTTTACACCAAAATTCTCTAATTTCTTCCAAAAATGGCTTTTCTTCTCTTTAAGCCATGCAATAACTGTTTGTGTTAAAGAAATGGTTGTAAAATCCAGACTGAATTCAGATAAATGTATTGAAAGCTCAAGCTATGGATGTTAGCTTTTGGAGCCCTTTGATTACATCAGTGACAGAAACATTTTTTAAATCTCGTGGCTATGAGAAACAGTTGGAGAATATAACCTGTCATAACTGCTACTATTCCTAGCTTTGCCTATTGACAGTCTGAAACAATTTTTCTAAGTGTGAATTATCCCATTTTCCATTTGAAAACTAAAGACAATGTAAAAGGAAAACTGCATGCATGCTGATAGATGCATTTGAATTTTTCAGTTTCTTTTTTCTATAGTTTATTATTTTCTTCTGTAAATCATTTTTGGCCTTACCATGCTTCTTTATAGGGTTATTTGGTATAGAATTGTTTCTAGTTTATAAGGTATTTACTTAATGTTTAGGTTTTTAAATTAAATGTCTGATATGTTGTTTCTAATCTTAACCTTAAGGGTTGGATATCATTCCTTTGTTAAAAGGGAATTAGGACTTTGAATCTTTTAAGTCCCATAAGATGTTTTTAGTGAAGTCCAAGGCTTGGCTTAGTTGTGAGAGAAGCTGCCAGGTTTTATTGACATTCTAATAGTCCCAAATGAGAAGATTTGTAATGAGAACATCACTTTAGATGAGTGCTGTGCGCCCTTGGATGTCTGGTTATGCAATTTAGACATTTAGGGATTGTAATACAAAAGAAAACATCAGAAGCAAGGCAGAAGTTTGGCTCTGATATTTTAAAAAAATAGAAGTCTGTGTTCTTTACAATATAAAAGAAGCAATAGGCCACATTATTCTGTTTGTATGCTGTTCTTAATCTGGATGTTTACCTTTGTTGCTCTAAAGGTTGTTTGCCTTCTAATGTTCTTTGTATTAATGCTTGATTGTATCTTACCTGCATCTTTTGTTCCAGCTAACCAAAGTTAGATGATAGCGAGAATTGCAAATATTTTGCCATCATAATCATCATCATAAATCATAGGCCATAAGATCTGCCTTGTGTTTAAAGGAATCAGCTTTTTTATTGACTGTCTTCCATAATTAATAGCACTTTACTTTGTAAATCAAATTAGCCCACTTTTTTCTATAAAGATTTAGTGTGAGATCATTTTTTAAAACACTAAATGACCTTGACAAAAACAAGGGATCAATAACATGTTGATTAGCAGTTTGTTTTCTGTAATATTGGATGTTTCCCTTGTCATTAGTTTTTTCCTGTTACAAGGCTTGTGGAGGTTGAAGGTCATTGATACCTCCTGGTAATGCTGTTTGCCATAAATAGCTGATGCTGTGCTTGTCTGACACTGATGGATTCAGTTAGACATGTGTGTAGATTTTGCTCATGTGTCTGCTAATCTACATTTTTAAAATACAAGATTCTACAGGTGCTTGTCAGCTATTTTGCCAGAAATAGGTAGTTTTGATTTTAATGGAAGAGAACTTAGTTTCTAACTATTCCCTGAGATGTACTTCAGTGTTGCCATGGCTAAAAGCTGTGCCAATCTCTAGAAAAACATGTACTGTGGTGGTAAAAGCAACAGACTTTGAGGTGTAGCTTCAGCCTTCTTAAGAACAGACTTTCCAGGTAGTACTAATTCTGTTACATCTTAATTCCTCATTTATAAATAAGAGCAATATAATTGTAAAAGGGAAGTCAGGGTACATTTAGATTGTAATGGTCTCAGTTAAAATGGTGATGAAGGGCCGTAGAATACTGCCCTTAAGGTAGACTTAAGTACCTGCTTTGGGTAATGAGAGACTAGCAGTTCTATCAGAGAGGAAATGCAGTGCTGGGACATTTGTTCCTGTCTCAAGGAGGCATTAAGCATACATACTTTTCATTGAATGAAAATACTTAAAAAGCAAATCTAGACTATTCCTGTCATTTTTCAGGCAGATTCTTAGGCTTTTAATGGCCCACGATCCTGCCACCACAGAGCATAGTGCCCTTCCAGGCTCCTAAACAGCATCAGCTGTCACTGAATGATGAACAAAGTTTCTTCTCTCTGGCTGATCAGGATTGTGTTTTTAGTGTAATACACACAGGCCATTACCCTCTTGATTCACAGTTCTGTTTATAGTCACAGAGCCATCAAATGATATCCTGGACCTCGTGACTCTTCCATGTCCATGTCCAGACCCTAGGGTCAGCTCTGAGAAAACCATGTTGGTTAAGGCTTTATTCAGTTTAGCCTTAAAAGTCTGAGGGAATGGAGGCTGCACAACCTCCCTAGGCAAACTATTCTGGTGCCTTCATGTCTTTATTCCTTCTGGTGCTTTCAGGTGTCCTTTGTGAAAAGAAATTCCTGTATCTTATCAGATCCTCTCTTATTTCAGTCTATGCCATCTCTTTC